>NC_133452.1:42757505-43380838 GCF_048565385.1 Saimiri boliviensis | reverse complement strand
TAGAATGCTTTTTCCATTTCCATTTGTTTCTGTCATCTCTGATTTCTTGAGCAGTTTGTAATTTTCAAGGTAAAGATGTATCACCTCCTTGGTTAGCTGCATTGCTAGACATTTTATTCCTTTTTTGGCTATTGTTAATTGGATTGCATTCTTGACTTGGTTCTCAACTTGGACTTGACTGGTATATAAAAATGCTATGAATTTTTGTTTTTCATTTGCTTTATGGGTTTTTCTCCATCCATTTACTTTGAGCTTATGGATAACATTGCATGTGAGATGGATGTCTTAAAGACAGCATATGGTGTTACTTCTTTTTTTTTTTTATTGCATTTTAGGTTTTGGGGTACATGTGAAGAACATGCAAGATTTTTGCATAGGTACACACATGGCAGTGTGCTTTGCTGTCTTCCGTCCCCTCACCTGTATCTGTCATTTCTCCCCATGCTATCTCTTCCCACCTCCCCACCCCCTCGTCCCTCCCCCATTTCCCCCCAATGGACCCCAGTGTGTAGTGCTCCCCTCCCTGTGTCCATGTGTTCTTATTGTTCAACACCCGCCTATGAGTGAGAATATACGGTATTTGATTTTCTGCTCTTGTGTCAGATTGCTGAGAATGATGGTTTCCAGGTTCATCCATGTCCCTACAAAGGACGTGAACTCATTGTTTTTGATGGCTGCGTAATATTCCATGGTGTATATGTACCACATTTTCCCTATCCAGTCTATCATCGTTGGGCATTTGGGTTGGTTCCAGGTCTTTGCTATTGTAAACAGTGGTGCAATGAACATTCGTGTGCATGTGTCCTTGTAGTAGAATGATTTACAATCCTTTGGATATATACCCAGTAATGGGATTGCTGGGTCAAATGGGATTTCTATTTTTAGGTCCTTGAGGAATCGCCACACTGTCTTCCACAATGGTTGAATTAATTTACATTCCCACCAACAGTGTAAAAGTGTTCCTATTTCTCCACATCCTCTCCAGCATCTGTTGTTTCCAGATTTTTTAAAAATATGGAATGCTTCACGAATTTGCCTATCATCCTTGCGCAGGGGCCATGCTAATCTTCTCTGTATCGTTCCAATTTTAGTATATATGCTGCCGAAGCGAGCACGGTGTTACTTCTTTATCCATCTTGCCACTCTATGCCTTTTAAGTGGGCACATTTAGCCTGATTACATTCAGGGTTAATAGTGATATGTGTGGATTTGATCCTGTCACCTTGTTACCTGGTTCTCATATAGATTTAATTGTGTAATTGCTGTATAGTGTCAAGGAGCTATGTGCCTAAATGTGTTTTTGTGGTCACTAGTAATGATCTTTTGTTTCTGTGTATAGCCTTAAAAACCTTGTAAGTTAGGTCTGGTGGAAACTAATTCTTTTAATATTTGCTTGTCTGAAAAGAATTTTATGTGTCCTTCACTTATGAAGCTTAATTTAGTTGGATATGAACTTTTTGGTTGGAATTTATTTCCTTTAAGAATGATGAATATAGGCCCCTGTTCTCTTCTGACTTGTAAGGTTTCTGCTGAAAGATATACTGTTAGCCTGTTGAGGGTCCCCTTTGTAGGTGACCTATCTTTTTTTCTAGCTACTTTTAATATTTTTTCTTTCATGTTGACCTTGCAAAATCTAATGACTATGTGTCTTGGAGATGCTTGTCTTATATAGTATTTTGCAAGAGTTCTCTGAATTTCCTGAATTTGAATGTTGTCCTCTCTAGCAAGGTTGTATAAATTTTTATGGACAGTACCTCAAGTATGTTTTCCAAGTTGCTTGCTCTCCTTTTGTATCAGGGACTCTAAAGAGTTGTAGGTTCCATGTTTTTACATAATCCCATATTTCTTGAAGGTTTTGTTAATTCTTTTCCTTTATTTTTGTCTGACTGAGTTGATTTAAAGAATCGATCTTTAAACTTTGAAATTCTTTCCTCAGCTTTGTCTGTTTTGCTGTTAAAACTTTGGATTGTATTATGAAATTCTTGTAGTAAGTTTGTCAGCGGCTATGCCATTTTTGTTCTTAAAATGCTATTTCATCTTTCAGCTTTTGTATTGTTTTACTGGATTCTTTAGATTTTTTTGAATTGGGTTTCAATTTGCTACTCAATCTTGATGATCTTTGTTGCCATCCAGGTTCTGAATTCTATGTCTGTCCTTTCAGCCATTTTGGACTAGTTAAGAACCATTGCTGGAGAGTTAGTACAGTCATTTGATGGTAAGAAGACACTCTGGCTTCTTGACTTGCCGGGCTTCTGGCATCCATTTCTCATTTTTGCAAGCTGATGAGAATTCTTTTAATCTTTGAAGATGCCTTCCTTTGAATGAGGAAGTTTGGCCTTGGAGAATGGCTTTGGAGGTTTGATTGTGGTATTAAGTTGATTTCAATCTGGTGGCTTTGTTTCTGGATGACTTCAGGGGGCTAAGGGTCAGCTGGTACTGCTGGGTTGCATTCTCTAATGCTGAGGGGCTGAGACCAGGCACATGGCTTTTTTTCTCTTAACTTTAAGCACCTGTTGATTGTGGGAGCCAAGGTATTCCTGGTTCTCTGGCAACAACACTCTGATGAGGGGTACCAGCAAAAGTGCTTCATCAGGGTGGTGGCAGCAGGGCCCATGCTCCAGTTCTAGCAGTGGCAGAGTAGCACTGCAGCAGGGTCCAAACACATGTGCGTGCACTGGTAGCAACAGAATGGCAGCATGGAAGGCATCACATGTTTACACTTGTGCTGGCAGTGAAAGAGCGGCAGGTTACACACACTGTTGGCGATAGGGTGGCAAGGTGGGAACACATGCAGTGGCAGTGGGGCAACAAGTTCTACATACAAAAGCAGTGGAGGCAGGCTGCAGGCAAGTGCATGCTGGTGGGGGCCCATCTGCCAAAGCTCTTCAATGGTTAGGTGGAATCCATAGAGAAGGAGATATGGAGGTAGTTACTGGGAAGGACCTGGTTGAGTATCTGAGTCTGCACTGCAAGTGGGTGTGGCTACTCTGGGACCCTGAGAGAGGCTGACAGACAGGGGGGTACCCACATCTGACTGGCCTCATCTCACAGATAAGATAGTCCTGTTCTGTTCAGGCCTGACAGTCAACAAAAGCCTAATGCCACTCCAAAGGAGCATGGAGAGCTTTGAGAGATGGGCATTTCTGGCCATGTTCCATTGTAGCCTCTCCTGCAACAAACAGTGGGCTGGACACAAGCTGTAGCCCTGTCCTTAACATTTCTCCAAGGGGCTCTCCCTATCAGCTCAAATGTCCAGGGGGTTCATGGCTTCTCCTGCAGCTAGGGTTCTGGAGGTCAGTGGTGAGAGTGGGCCACTTCATGCTTATTTAATTCACCCCTTCTCCAGTAGCTGCTCAGGGCCAGGAGTGAGTTCCAGTGCTCAGCAATCCCATGCAGGGTTCCCAGCTTCCTCTCCCTTTGGTCCAGGGTCTGTTCCTTCCTTTGTTTATTCTCAATGCCTTCTTTCTGAAGATCTGCTAGGACTGTGCCGACCTTCTGGGTGGTCTAGTCTCCGTGGGAGATGCTCTTCCTGGCTGTGTCTAGTCTACCGTCTTGGCTCTTCTCTGTAGTCAAATGCTATCCTCAAATATAAACTTTGAACAAAACTGATCTTATTAAAGGTTTTTCTGATAGTTCTTGCCATTGATTTGAATAAGTCAATTATCTTTACTATTTTTTAATCAGAACTACATTTTCCTGTGTAATGTCACTCTTGACCATTAAATGAATTTGAGAATGTGATGAGTAGTTAACCCTGAAGCTCCAAATTTACTTGGGCTTTTGTGAAAATAAAACTCAAAACTACTATTTACATAAGAGAGTAAGAAATAAGTTATTTACTTATTTGCTTTTAATTATAGGATAAGAGGAAAAAGAATGGAAAACTTGAGTCTGTTTTTATTCATCATGCACTGGCTAATATTTTAAATAAACTTGTAATTTTGACTAATAACTTATTTAGAATTTATTTTGCCAAATAGCAGGCAATACTTTTTTCAAAATAAAAAATTTCAGGCAAGAAACCATATAAACTTTGCTAATCCCAACCTCAATTACTTAAGAATATGGTTTGTTCCTATTCAATAAATATTTTGTAAATATTATTATTTAGCCAAAATAGTCACATTCATATTATCTGCTCACAATCTTTTCTATGCGAACATTAAAGAAAATTTCTTGCTTTTCACATAGAGATGAACTATAATTTCTGTATGGAAATGATTATCATATAGTGTTTGTTATCTATTATAGAAATGCAAATATTATAGTGATTGAATAATGCTCTTCAGGATAAAACTCTGAAACTAGAGAGAGAGAAAGAATAAAATATGATGAAACATTAATATTGAAGGAATTGTTTGTGGGCATATGTGTATTTGCTGCAAGCATACCTTTTAGAAGTCCTGTATTCCTCATTTTAAAATATACATTTGTAATGGACTAGATTGTAAGACAGTTGATATGGTTTGGCTGTGTCCCCACCCAAATCTCATCTAGAATTCCCACGTGTTATGGGAGGGACAAAGTAAGAAGTAATAGAATCATGGAGGCAGGTCTTTCCCGTGCTGTTCTTGTGGCAGTGAATATGTCTCACCGAATCTGATGGTTCCATAAGAGAGAGCTTCCCTGCACAAACTCTTTTTTGCCTGCTGCCACCTATATAAGACATGACTTGTTCCTCCTTGCTTTCTGCTGTGATTCTGAGGCCTCCCAGTCATGTGGAAATGTAAGTCCATTAAACCTCTTTCTTTTGCAAATGGCCCAGATTGGATATGTCTTTATTAGCAGCATGAAAGTGGACTAATACAATATACATTTATTTTTGAATATTTATTCTTATGTAAATGCTGTAATAACTAGCAAAACCCCACAAAGGACTGAAATAGGTCTGGAACAGAGGCTTATGCAGAATTCAGTATTTGTTTCATGGAAAAAGTGTGCAAATGTGCCATTTACCCTGGAGAGCCTTGGGAAGAAGACTTCACAGAGAGTAGTTTTCCCTTTTCTGAGTGGTGCTGTCAATACGGTAGTATTGCAGGATTCTGGGTGTCAGAGGCCAGTTTAAGTCTCAGGTAACCATAGGAAACTCCCACTGAAATCAGCCAGAGAAATATATAAGCATCTTATACACACAGAATAATCTTTCCTTTCTGCCACAGAACCTGAATTTGGATATATTTACATACCTCTACAAAACATTTGCCTATTTAACCATCTCAGAAAATTGCCTAATAATCTGATAATGTTTTATAGGTCCTTAATTCCACTTTCTCTAAAGTAACGAAATTCCCTTCTAGCCTCTGAAATTAACACTCTAGATGTTTACAATGTATTTCTGTTTAGTTACTTTTTACTGCTATCCCTTCCTGGATTTAAGTTTAGCAAAGGTCTTCCCACTTTAACACTATTTACTGACCAGCATCTCTCTCTCATTTACCTCCCTCCCTCTGTCTCTTTCTATCAGACCTCCTTTTATATGACACTGTGACTAGACTCTGCAAAGCCCCCTTGGAAATGAGACCACTTCCTGTTAAGTGATCCTGGGGAATGTGGAATGTAAAGACAACTGAGAATAAGGTAGTGTGTCCTATTGTAAAGGTACATAAAAACCATAAAACATGAGAGCAGGGCAGGGGGCATGGGTGGGAGAGGAGGATGGTGAGTTTTGCCATGTGCTGTTACTCTCCAGATCTGTTTTTTAAAAGTCACTTCTGGCCCCTTGGCCAATCTGCATTTAATTACCTGTTCCTGCCCTATTCCCCAGACAGCCAGCAGTGTGGTCAGTCTATTCCCCATCCCTCTGTGAGGCCCAGCTCTGGGGCGAAGCTGATGTATTACAAATGCCTTGTGGACCAAAACAATGTATCTGTCTGCTGGGATTTTCACTAAGTAGTTAGGATGCCAACCACAGTCCTGATCGTTTTAAATGGCTTGTGATCTGAGGCTAGGGAGATGCTCATTAGTGGCCATAGGAGTCCAATGTCAGGGACAGATTGAAGCAAGTCGCTCTGCTTTCTGCCAGCACAAGCATTAATAGACAAGACCATGTCAATAAAAGTTTCTGAGACGAAGCCATAGAATAAGGTACTTGTGGACGATTATAAACATTTTGCCCTGTGGTGACTCTCCTCTATCAAACCTACTCCAAGCCTGATAAGCACTGCCTCTTTAGGGGTCATTAATTTCCCTGAAAATTTAAACAGCTGTCACTTGTGATCCTCCTCAGGTGCTCATGTGGGAGAGATTAGCTTGTGTTTATAAGCCAGTCTGTTCATTAAGCGCCTGCTGTTGTGGAACCCCCTCCACAGGCTGTGAGTCAGGCCTGCAGATCTCCCACAGATAATTGGGGGCTGCTGCGAATTACACAGTGGTACTGCTGGCCCCAAGGATGGTGTGGCCTTATTAACATCAGCTGGGTACAACACACTATTTTTTTAATGATTTCCAGTAAACCAAGCAAGCCCTCTGAGCTCCACGAGCATTGGGCACGGACAGTTAAAGAGATTGCACCGGTTTGGGTTTGCTGTAATTACTGTCGACTTCTTTCTCATTAACACTTGAAAACCTTGGTTTCATTCTAAGATGCGATGATGCTTCCACGGTCTGTTTCGATGTTCAGATTAGTTCTGGTGCTTTTAATGGCCATTATAGCGAAACAAAAAGATACTTCATGAAGCTAAGTGGCTCCAAAAGGAGGAAGAATATTTTGGCAGTGCTTTCTAAATTAGAAAATGTTTTAGATAGCATTTTCCATTTATATAGTCTTTTAATGAAATTTGGTGTATTTCTGTGTTCGCTGATGTTACTAAGTTCTTGCAAAATAATAAAAAATGTTGTATTTTAACATTTTAAATGAAGTTTTAAACTTATTGAAAATTTTTTGTCTATATCTTTAAATAGATTGGACAATTTGTTTTCTAGTCCAATAAACATATAGGTGACACATTTATATTATTTTCAGTAACAAATGCTAGATGCTAGGGAGGAAACATTTCCAAAGTTTCTTCAAAATGCTGTCTCCATTGCAGGATTTCATTTTGAAAAGCAGTGATTCATACTCACTGTTGGAACATCTAACTTTAACTCCCACAGACAGCTTAAATGTATTTTTATTGAAAAAACTCTTCTTAGGAGGATGGTATGGGCAGTCATTGTAATCACATTGAAAAGGTTGGCAGATTTTACACATTTAAAAGAAATGTATCCTGTCTTTAAGTTCAACAACTCTTTTAAGAAGTTGGCCACAAGATGAACAGCAAGTCTTTGAAGTACAAAAGATTTTCCTGATCGTTTTCTACCTCATTCCAAATATTCTAAAATTTCTATTTTTAAAGCCTTATTTCTATAAAAAACTTATAGTGATGACATCCTGTAGTTTGAAGGGCACCTCTGGCCTTCTTTCCTACCCTAGTTGGCCTATGAAGGAGGCAGGAAGCAGTCTTTTGTACAGTGCTATTTCTGTAAGTTGAACCTCCAATCCTTTCATTATATTGTAGTCAAGGCAGTGGCTCCAGTAGAAGTGATATTATGTAGTCTTAAAAGCATTGTTTTATGAAGTAATTTTTATACCATTGAGAATCTAACTTCTCTTTTTATCTTTCCTTTCATGGCTGGTGGGGAAAAAAAAAAAGCTGTCTTCTTATATTTTACCCAAACAAAATCTGACATATAAGCTGAGACATTGTGGAACATCACTATATTCATCTAACTTACACCAAACCTCTGTCGTGCTCGACCGCCATTAGCTTTAGTAGGGATGGCATGAGGTTCAAGAGGCCAAAGGAGAGACCTGGAGCCAGCAAATAAGACATGGGGTTTTATTAACACAAAAATTCCTTACAAGGATGCTCCAGTGGCCACAGGCTGCACAGGAGCACCTTAACCACTTGCAAAAATCAGGCAGTTTATATAGCATTTTCATTTAGAACCCTCTTCCTAAGTGGCAACCCTCATTTACCCCAAAATAAAGGGTCTTGATCCCCTCTCTGCCTGCATTCCACAGGACAGGCTGAGGGTTCAGGTGTTTCTCACTGAAAAGGAATAACTCTCTGGGTTGGGCCCCTTCTGCCCCTAGCTTGGAACTCTGAACACACATTCAGGTGCATCTCCATACAGGATCATTCTCAGAGCATGATTAAGTTCTTGCTATCGATTACATCTACCATGCAACCTCCCATACTTTGTAAAGTGATGCTTATTTGGCAATTCTTCAGCAATGTTTTCCAAGCATCTTCCAAATCTATTTGTTGATATAGAAATGTTTCGCAGTTTGTCAGTATATTAATTTCTGTTAACTGCGTCAGATATTTTTACTAGGAGGAGAAGGCATTTCCCTGGTGGCATGTGACTTTCACTCTTAACTAAGAAACCGCAGAAATGACTTTCAAGTAAATAAAATAAATATAGTAAAATGTTATAAATGTTTCTGATTTAAGAACAGCATGACTTTAAACATTCATAAAAACTATATTGTATATGTCTATGTTAAAACTGTCTTAAGTTCTTCTACTCATGAGTTAATATCTTAAGGTATAGTATGTCCTCATTGTGAGAGTCATTGATAAAAATTGTGGCTGCTTATTGTTAAAAATAATTAAGATAAACCCGTATTTCAAACAATGTTCTTTGAACTAAGATCTTTTTATACATGACTATGTGATCTTTCTTTCACATATTATGTGGCTGATAAAAAAATTATAATAGGAGCTAGCAAATTAACTGTCTTTTATCTGGTGTTTTGCTTGTGCTTGAGTTAGCATTTTTTTTGTAATTCATTGGGTTATTTGCAAAATTAAAAAAAATATCTACTTGACATTTTGTGCGAGTAAATTCATTTGAAACTAGAGAATCTCTTGGTTCTTTTAATAGGATCCCCCAAAACAAAATGTCAGAATACAGTTGACCCTTGAACAATATGCTGCATGGACCCACTTATACCTGAATTTTTAAAATAGATATATTGGAAAAGTGTTTGGAGATTTGTGATAATTTGAAAAAAAAAAATAACAACTTGCAGACAAACCATGTAGCCTTTTTAATAACGAAAATTTTAACAAAAAGTTAGATATGTCATAAATGTGTAAAATATATGTTGATACTAGTCTATGTGTTAATTGACTATTGTTATTTGGCTAAGGCTTCTGGTCAAGAGTAAGCTATTAGTAGTTAGGTTTGGGGGGAATCAAAAGTTATATGCAGATTTTCAACTGCACAGAGGGTTGGTGCCTCTAACTGTATGTCATTCAAGGATCAATGGTACATTGGAAACAAACACATGAGAAAGTGTATTGCTGTAGTCCCTCTTACATGTTTGAAAGTAGCTCTTCTCTTACCTTGGGTTACTTTGCCCATTGCATGTGGCAGAGGTAATACAGACAATGAGGGGAATTTCTACCTATGTCACAAAGCTTAGTTACTTTCGTATTGCTTAGATTCACAAATAAGGCTTTAGTGTTTTTCTCCCACATCCTAACAAATTATCTTTCATTAATGCCCTTTAGGGGGCTACTCCCTGCAAGAAGATAAAAAGTGTCTTTGCCTCCCTGTTCTTTATCTAGTTCTGGCTCTGGCTACCAGAGAGTGTTTGTAAGAGGATTGGCAATGATATGACTTCAGGGGTTAGTGATTTTCTGTTTATTTTGTGGATCAGCTTTGATATTAGTAGAAAAAAGTATATATAATCATATGGTAAATCTTCTGGTGGGACTCATACTGCTATATCCAAATGGAAAAATGTTGGAGGTTTTCAAATAAAAATGTATTACTGAAAGACATTGTGTGTGTGTGTGTCTGTGCGTAGTTGTGTGTGCAGTTGAATACTGCATATTTCATGCATATATTTGTGATGGAGAAGCTTGAGTTTTTAAAGACTTCTAAGATGACCTGGACTGGCCTACAAAAATAATAGATTCCCAGGGAGTAAGTAATATCTGTGCTCTTACATTTTCGTTACTGAAATGAACACTGAATAGAAGAAAACCCCCAAACTCTATGAAAGATTTTCTTCTAAAGAAAATATGGCTTTTATAGACTAGTAGAAAACTTTGTGTTTCTTTTTCTGGCATCTTTAAAAGAAAATCTCTGTGACTCAGGTATATATGCTAAATTATCTTAATCTTTAAAAAATGAAATTGAATTAGTTACTAGACATTTTAATGTATTTGAAGAACAAAAATGACTACTTGGGCAGGGGTAGTCATGGGTATCCTTGTTCACACTGATGAAAATGAGTAAGGCAGGAAAGTGCTCAGGAGGGATGAACCTATATCCTGAGGATTAGAAAGAAACACATGGGTCTGTTTTTGAAAATGTTTCTCACTCAGATGCTTTTCCCAGACATGTTTTGTGGGTTCTCACCTTGGTGTAATGCTCTGTGTTAGTGGACATTAGAAATTATCAGAGAAAAAAGACAGTGTATAAACTTTGAGTCAAAGCTAACAAATAAGCAAAATGTGCTGAAATCCATCATTTATGGATGCTTATGTGAAGCATCCCTTTCTTGGAAAGTTTCTAATGCTTCCTGTAAGTAGTCATAACTCAGAATGTCAAGTCATGCGGAGCTGGCAAAAATCCACATTAAGTGTTTTATTTTTTTCTTTCCATTTGTTTTTGTTCGAATTCTCTTTTGATGACACTTACTGCTTCGTAAAGTTTGTGCTCTCTTCTTTCCTTCATAATTGCTTTGTTCTCCATGCTTTTTGTTTCTCTGAATAGAGAAGACAGTGTGGGAAGGCAGTTAATGGAGCATAGGTTTTGAACATGGATAGGTCAGTATTGAACCTGGCCATGTTTTAATTTGTACCAAATCACATTGAGATCACATCTGTGCCTCAGTTTCCTCACTGTAAAAGGCAATTCAATTACTGTGGACATAGGTTTGGCTGAATGTGGCCCATACCCCAAATAATAGGGACATAAACTACTGCAAGTTTATTTATATAAACTACATTCATATAAAATCTGGGCTGGTATTGTGACTCTGCTCTGGGAAATTACCAGTGCTCTACAATGTGTCAGAGACCCAGGCTCTTTTTATCTTGTTTCAGCATCCTTAGAGTGTTGCCTCATTTACATTATCCAAATGGCTCACTCCCATTTCTGCATTCCAATGGTAGGAAAAGAGAACGCCACCTGGAGGCTGTGCCTGTTACTTCTACTCTCATCCACTGGCTGAACTTAGTATCTGGCCACACATAGCTGCAAGGGGAGGCTAAGAACTGCAGTCGTTATTTTAGTGTCTCCGCGCCTGACTGAAAATCAGAGATTTTATTATTCTAGAAGATGTGAATAGTTATTACTGCTTAACTAGCATTATCCACGCAATGCCCACAATTCTTTTAGAGTCCTGCAAAAAGGCTTTAATTTTAATTTTTCTGAAAATCAGAAGAAAAGAAATATGACAATAATGGATATATAATAATGAATCCAGCCTGGATTTCATTTGCTTTTATTCTAATGCAGTCATAAAATAAAATTTCTAAACTTTCTTGTAGAGGGAGAAGACTACAAAGGGAAAATGCCTAGGGCCCACAACGTCATGCTGTGTCCCAAACCCTAGAGATGTTAATAAAATCTTCCATACAATATTGTAAAGGTAGAAATAATGTGAGTCAAAATATATATAATTACTCTTCTTTCATTGTCATTTTGCCTTTATTATTATTACTATTGTATTAGTTTACCCTTAAAGATACTATTTTTTTTCCAAATTGAACATCATCATCTTACTTTCCTGGGAACCTCCTCTTCATACATAGTCAAACCTACATCTCTGTTGAGGAGACAGTTTGTATAACTTAAGGACAATAAACAAGTACCTTTGTCTTTATCTCTTTCATCTACCGATTTGCCTCATTAGAGACTCTTTTGGGTAAAGGCATTAACTCTGGAGGCCCTAGTTGAAAGTTCATACAACTTGAAAAAATTTCAAAGTGTGTGAAATTTCAGAGTGTGAAATGTCTGATCTTTATTTACCTAGAAAGGTAAATACAAAATGTATAAAAAATTCCTCACTGCAAGGTGGAATTTTATTTACTATTTTGATATTTATTTAAAGTTTAAAATAAATAAGTTTTGTGATTGGAAGCTCCCAACAAATGTAATTTAAAAATTTAAATACATTGTTCAATTAGCAGCCAAAATGCATTAGAATTTATTTTCTTGAATAAGATGGTTGTGTCTTGACTGAGAACAGGCCCCAGAGTAAGGGGTCATGGGGTAAATGCAGGTGATTTAGGAAAATAATCAGGAAGATACCTGATTTGTGAGGATAATCTGTATACTATTACTTTTCATTTTTGCACAAACTGTTAACAGGCAATTTATCTGCATACTGGGATATGTTTAAATTAATAATACATTTCTCTAAAATATCAACATTAAAAATTTTTTAAATTAATATATATGTATGTATTTCAGTTGTATTAGTAGCACTTACAATAGCAACATCTCTTTATGCATACTTTCTTCTAAGATTGTGATTAAAGCTCTAATAATTTTAAATGACCCAAAGCCTTGCATTCAAGCCAGTGTGCAGTCTGCATACACTGATGGATAAATGCAATGCATCTTTCTGAGGCAAACATTTTACTCTACGTAATATGTGCATTAAGATAATCCTTTCCAAATAGGCAAAGATGGTTGTCTTCTTTGGCCTCTTTGCAATCTTCTGCATGAATTTATTTGAAAGTATGTTTGAAATTTAAAAGAAAAAACAATCCTGTTAAAAAGTGGGCAAACGACATGAAAAGATATTTCTCAAAAGAAGACATACATACAAACAACAAACATGAAAATCCTCAACATCACTGATCATTAGAACAATGTAAACCAAAATCACAATGAGATACCATTTCATTGAGTCAGAATGGCTGTTACTAAAAAATTAAAAAACCAAAGATGCTGGCAAGGTTGTTGGAGAAAAAGGAATGCGTTTAGGTTGTTTGCAGGAGTATAAATTAGTTCAACCATTGTGGAAGACAGTTTATCGAATCCTCAAAGACCTAGAGGCAGTAGTGTTATTCAACTCAGCAATCCCATTACTGGGTATATACCCAAAGGAATATAAATCATTCTGTTACAAAGGTACATGTATGTTCACTATACCATTAACAATGGCAAAGTCATGGAGTCAACCTACATGTACATCAATGATAGACTGGCTAAAGAAAATGTGATACATATACATTATGGAATTCTATGCAGTCATAAAAAAGAATCGTGTCCTTTGGAGGGACATGGATGCATATGGAAACCATTTTTCTTAGCAAACTGAAGGAGGAACAGAAAACCAAATACCACATTTACTCTCTTGTAAGTGGGTGCTGAATGATGAGAATACGTGGACGCATGGAGGAGAGCAACACACACGGGGGCCTGTTGGAAGGTGGGGATTGGGAGGGAGAGAGCATCATGAAGAATAGCTAATGGAAGCTGGCTTAATACCTAGGTGATGGGATGGTCTGTGCAGCAAACTGCCATGGCACACATTTACCTATGTAACAAACCTGCACATCCTGCACAGGTACCCCTGAACTTAAAATAAAAGTTGAAAATTAAAAAATCAGGAAATATGTTTGACAGTTAAGTCCCTTTTCTCTCTGCCTTGGCTCTGTAGACAGAACTTGTGAATTTTGCCATGTGAATATGTCTGTAACCGGAGAATGTGTATTTGCACATGTCACCAAGCCTTATTCAATAGTTTATTGCTTTTGATTCCTTAAATAGACACTTGTGACCTGGGTTAGGATTCTTCTAAATGAATTTAACTGTTATACTCAGGAAGTAAACTTTCTCTGATGTGTAAAGTCAGTTTTAGAATATGTTTGCATTAGCCCGTAAGTATTTGACATGGTATGGGAGATAGCCGTAGAATGGAAAGGCAAGATTAAATAAACTACAGGCCCTTCTGCCTTTCATTGTCTTGCTTGGGTTTAATGTTAATGGCCTTGAGTGACAGCCTTCCATCCCTCCACCATGAATATGATTTCATGCTTTGTCATTTAATAAGCTATGTTCTTAGATTACTTGATTAATATTCAAATTTAATTTTATCTCTTTGTGTCTACCTTGTATCGATCCTCTGTGAAGAAATCATCTTGTCAAAGATTATTATTGACACTATTTCTTCCTAATCATTTCTTAGATTATTAAAAACAGATGTACTAGGAATGAATTTCCATCCAGAGAGTTGGGTGTGAAGAGTATAATGTTTAAGTTTTTATATAATTTAGCTTACTACCTATTTGAGTTCTTTTTGTTTCCATATGAAGGAACATTTATTTCCATTAATTTGGAATTTCCTCTCCTTCATATTTCCTTAGGGAATGTATCTATTTTGAGAGGATATATGGTGCCACAACACTGATAAGGGAGGGCATTCATGTGATCTCTGTGTCACATTTCCATGGAGATATCAGATGGGATATCCACTCTCCTAATTGATCCTAGGTCCATAGTGTGCTGCGGGGATGTCCTTAGCTCCCTGGCATAATTCCTTTGGCTGTGAGCGCTCTTCCTCGTTTCTGCATCACTCACAGGAACTGGAAATCTTTTTGCTTCCATCTGACATGCTGACACATTGGTATCTGTCTGAGGCTATCTGTGGCCTCTTAAACCTTTCTAGGTACTTGGCCTCCTTGAGACAGTGAGAGAGAGAGAGAGACAGAAAGAGAGAGACAGAGAGAGAGACAGAGAGAGAGAGAGGGAGAGAGAGACTGATTATTGACTTGTGTATCAATAAACACCTCTCAGAACAATCATCAGTAGTTTGTGCTTCCTAGAACCTTTTCCTGGAAACCAGACACTATTTGTTTTAGTGCCCTATAAAAACAGGTTAGATTCTTGTATCTCCTTTGAGCTCTCCTGTGGAAAACAGGGGCAAGACTAAAACTGTCTCTCTAGGATCCAGGAGGATTTGCTATCCTTAAAATTTCTTTCCATCTTTCTCCATCTCCCCTGCTGAAAAATTTTGATCCACTCTGGGCAGAAGTCAGATTATCTTAAATTTAAAAAGTGTCTTGGCCAGGCACGGTGGCTCATATCTTTAATCTTAGCACTTTGGGAGGCTGAAGTGGGAGGATTGCTTAAGCCCAGCAGTTTGAGAGCAGCATGGGAAACATGGCAAAACCCTCTCTCTACAAAAAATTAGCCAGGCGTGGTGGCACATGCCTGTTATCCCGGCTACTTGGGAGGCTGAGGTGGTAGAATCACCTGAGCCTGGGAGGTTGAGGCTGCAGTGAGCCAAGGTCATGGCACTGCACTCCTGTCTGGGCGACAGAGTGAGACCAGGTCTTAGATAGATAGATAGATAGATCTAGATAGATAGATAGATAGATAGATAGATAGATAGATAGATAGACAGACGGATAGTCGCTTAAAGAAAAACCAGGAAAGCTTTCCCTAAACCAACTCTAAATCAAAGAACACAGGGAAGATTATCTGCTCAAATAAAGGAAATAATTAGAGGACCAGAAGAAAAAAAGTAACATAGGTAAATATCACAAAAATATGATTCTGACACATTTTAGTCTCCATTTTCTACATGAGATTCTGCTATCTGAGCCTTTAGAAAATATTTTCTAAAATTTTCTTAGAATTGAACACAGTTGACTCATTCATCCAAGTGATGGTTTTTAAAGCATCTTACCTCTCTCCTCTTTCTTCCTCATACTACTTCCTTCATTAAAAAAAAGTATCCCCATCAGTATATGGGAGAAATAAAGTAACATACAGCAAAACTAAAACTCAGATCATTAGTAGTATTTTTTAATAAGTTTAATATAGAGGAAGATAGATTGGTAGCAGGGTTTGCTATAGTCTGTGATTTTTTAAGAGTAAATTGTCTGTGATTTTTCTGAAAATTGTTTGTAGAAACACAGGTCAATAAGTCTCTTTCCTCACCTGCCCACCTTTCATTTTTACTCTTCCTGGAAGAGCAAAGATTTCCTACAGTAAGAATGCTTAGAATCTATGTCCAGTATCAAAAGTTATTATGATTGAAATGATCAGACCTAAAGGGCAACTATAATAAGCTTTGCTTCCAAGAGAAATCAGCCTTTGAAAGGGTAATTTAAGCCAAAGCAAAGGTCAGACTGGCAGAGATACACATATCCACTTAGGAACAGATGGATTCTAGACAGATAGATTTTAGAATATAATCCACAACTCTAATGTGTTCATGGCTGAAATTTTTCAGTTTTGACACCTTGTCCGACTGAGTTTTGTTACCAAATTTTTTTCAACATTCTACTCCATGCAGGAACTATCAGTCAGTAACAGGTGACATGCAAGGTGAAATTTATTTGATATCCTTGACTAGTGGTTAAAAATGTGAGTTCTGGTATCAGATTTCCTGGGTTTAAGTCCAGCTCTACCATTTAGAGACTGGTCAAAACAACTTGACCAAGACATTTAGTTTTTCTATGACTCCTCAGAAAGTTATTTTAAAAATTAAATAAAATTCTTAATGTAATAAGGTTAGAATCCTATGTATATTCAACAATATGAATAATAAATATTATTCATATAAAGCGTTTTCCATTTGAAATATTTAAAGGTTGACATAAGATTCCAAATCTGAGAAAATCCCCATTTGTCTACAGTTTTTTTTTTAATATTTAAGAAAGGCTTTACAATTTCATTGGGAGAATATGTGAGCAATTATTCTAGAAACCCTTGAATGTGGAGACAAATTGGGTGGACCCATGATGATTAGAGCTGGAAGAACAATTTTTGTGTTTAGTATCCCACTTTATTGGATGTCCATATGATTTTGCTGTGTGGACAAAGAACTGTGTTTATTTGCTTTTTATGCATATACAGAATCCATGGTGATGGGAGAAACTTGTCTAATTTGAAACTGTTTACCTTCTACTGAAAGACTACATAGAATCTATGATCAGTATCAAAAGCAGGCGTCCCCAGACTTTTTACACAGGGGGCCAGTTCACTGTCCCTCAGACCGTTGGAGAGCCACCACATACTGTGCTCTGCTCACTGACCACCAGTGAAAGAGGTGCCCCTTCCTGAAGTGCGGCGGGGGGCCAGATAAATGGCCTCAGGGGGCCGCATGCGGCCCGCGGGCCGTAGTTTGGGGACGCTTGATCAAAAGTTATGATTGACATGCTCAGACTTAAAGGGCAACTGTTATAAGCTTTGCTTCCAAGGGAAATCAGCCTTTAAACGGGTAATTTAAAGTCATAACAAAGGTCAGACTGGCAGAGATACACATATCCACTTAGGGACAGATGGATTGAATCTGCACTTGCATTGGTAGCCAATTAGGTAAGTGAAAACTTCTGCTGTATTTCAGCTTTAAAAACTTGATATAACAGAAGTTTGATAATAGTAACTAAAATTAGAAATGGAATAACAGTGCTGTATTATAACTGGAAACTGGAAACTGGTATGGATCTTTGTTCCTCTCTAATTTTTTAGTCTCCACTTATTAAGAGGATGGCTAGTGAAGTTTGAATATATTGTATTAGTGAAAAATCAGTTATAGACTGGGTGTGGTGGCTCATTCCTATAATTCTAGCTCTTTGGGAGACCAAGGTGGGAGGATCACTGGAGCCCAGGAGTTCAAGACCAGTCTAGGCAACATAGCGAGATTTCATCTCTATTATAAAAAAGAAAGGAAATTAAATTTAAAAATCAGTGATGTAAAAATTATGGGCTGGGCACTGTGGCTCATGCCTATAACCCTAACACTTTGGGAGGCCAAGCCCAGATTTGGGCAGATTGCTTGAGCCCAGGAATTTGAGACCAGCCTGGGCAACATGGTGAAATCCCTCCTCTTAAAAAAAAAAATTAGCCAGGTGTAGTAATGTCCACCTGTAGTCCCAACTTGAGCCCAGGAGGTCGAGACTGCAGTGGATGATTGGCTGAGACCCTGCTCCTAAAAACATTATGGTAAAGAGCAGCCTCATGGCTGAGCTCACAGCCAGGTGAAAAAATACTTCACTAATTACTGATGCATTTGTGAAAAATAATTGGGAAATAACAGTGTTGCAGATCACCTTAAAACTGGTTCTAGATCCTTTCAGTTCTCCCTAATTAGTTAATTAAGTAAAATATTACTGAGGATCTACCATTTTATGACATTTGATGGGAAAATAAAACATAGTGTGAATAATAGTAAGAAAATCTGTTTATAGTAGCTAATAATAGTAGCTCAGACACTGGAGCCCAGAGGGAGACAAGGGCTGATCATGTGGAATGGGTTCACCTGCATGAAGTGATAGTTGCATCCATGGAAGTGGCTGAAAAACCTCCACAGAGAATAAAGTGAAGGAAAAGAGGAAATATTAAAGGATGAAATATCAACATTTAGGGAAAGATAAGAGAAAAGCTAGCACTAATGGGACAAATCAATATTGGAGAAGTGGCAGAGAGCAGGGCTAGGGGAGAGAACTTTGAGGTTGAGGGAGTAAGGCTTGCGGTTCAAAGTGACAGACTGAACATACATATATCTATTCTCCTTCCATAAATCCTATTAAAATAAAATTTAAAAGTACCAAAGGTAATAAATTTATAGCAGTTCTCAAATCAGGCAGAGACACATGCAAGCTATTAATCTTGATGAGTTTCGGAAGATAGAAAATATGTTACATATTAAGAAATGGAGAAGCAGGAGCACAGCCTAGAATTTGCACTCACAGAGGCTGCGGTGAAGGTAGAAGCCATGCTGCCTGAGGCTGGTGCCTCTGAAGTTCTCCCAGCCTGGAGATAAGACTTTCAGCTTTTCAAGAAGGCAGTGACCAGAGGTCTAGGTCTATGGTTGTTCTCCAAACAGCTGTACCTCTTCTGGCACTGCTTGCCAAAGAAATTGGTTTGGGATTCCCTGAGTAAAACCCAGGGCTGTTTGGGGTTAGCTTGCTCCTTGATTTCTGCTCACATGGTTTTAAAAAACCTGTGGATTTAGAGATTACAGTCCATCTCTCCTATTGAAGAAGGCTTTTGGGGAACAGGAGTGCATGCTGGCAGAAAGAGCCCGTACTAGCAAAGTGTGTCAACTACACTAGCCCTCAGTTCATGACTTTAAATTGGCAAATATCATATTAGAGGAGAAATAGCCTACACACACACACACACACACACACATGCACATGCACACACACACACACACACACACACACACACACACAGTGCCAATATGAACAAATGAGTTGACTCCAAAATAAACAGATAATTTAGGACACAGAACATAATTATATATAATATGTATTTTATCTTTCTATATAATTATGTATATAATAGTCATTATAAAAAAGAAGCAGCATAGAACTATAAAGACTAGAAATTTAGCAATATGATGTCTGAAAATAAGAAAAATAAAAAATAAGTTCTGAGATAAAACCTGATGAAATCTTTTAGAAATTGGGATAAAAGAAAACTAGAAACATATAGAAGTAAAGGTTAAAGTCTTAGAAGATCCATCAGGGAAAGCTAGGATCTTTCAAAAGGAGTTTAACAAAGACAGAACAAAATATCCTAAAGAAATTACTGGAGAAATAATGAAAGAAAACTTATTTTTTAGCTACATGCATCTTCAGCTTGGGAAAAAACACAGGATGAAAAACATACAATTGAAGTAGAAAGACCACACCTACACAGAGGCTCATGAAGGGTAAAGAGGGGATTTTGAATGCCTCCACTTATTGCCTCCAGTAAGTGGGAATTTAATTCCTTATACAATATATTGTATGCCTGAAAACTGAGATCTGAGAAAAATATTATTTAGAACCTATAAGTAAATGCCCAGCCAAATTCTCAAGCAAGAGTTTAGGTAAAATAAGGACATTTTTGGATATATAAGTCATAGAAAATGTTACTACATGAAGATCATCCTCTGAAAGGCTTGTTTATGGAATTTATCTAACAAAAAGAACAAAGAAACTCAAGAAAGAGGGAAAAAGATGAGATCAACGAAAGAGAGTACTTACTCTATTGTGTATTGTGATTATATAGCAGAATATCTCTGTTTTGTAGGAAATATACACTAAATAATCAGAAATGATTGAACAAGAAGTCAGCAACTTTCTCTCAAATGGTTCAGGAATATATTGTATTGTATCTCTACCTTTTCTTTAACTGCATGATTATTATGAAATAAAGATAATTAAAAAAATAAAACGGAGGGAAGAAATTGTAAAAGGTAACAAGAAAAAAAAAAACAGTCACCTTTCCAGTGAGTTCCACACCCTTGTAGCTAAAATCCCACCCCCATTCTGCATTCCTTAGCACTCTGTAGCTCACCTTCCTAACATCAATCAACAATTGACTTATTATTATATATTTAACAATTTGTGTTTCTTGTCTTTTGCCTCTGCCTCAACAACTGGTATAAACCTTTTAAGAGGAGCTCTGTTCACCGCTTTATCTCCTGAACATGGAACACTGCCAAAACATACTGAGTTCTTGATAAATATTTGTTGAATGAACTGAAAACCTTATTATTACAAATAGTAGCAGTAAGTAAAATGTCATTCTTCACAAAATATTATTCCTAAAACAGCCACTACTTACTATTGCTTATTATTTGAGATTACCACATTGCACTGCAATTTTGACATGGAAAGAAATCCATTTAAACAACAGTTGTAAGATTATTGTCCCCTGGGATGCTCTTGAAATTAAGATGTCTTCTATAATTTATCCAAGGGAAGGAAATTTTAAATGCTGGTTTTCAATTTTAAGATTATAAAGAAGGTGATATGACAAATCATTCTTTTTAATGAACAAAGTATAAATCAATTTTAACGTAAGTACCAAAAAATTTTTAAAATGAAAAAGTAATGCCAAATATCAGTTATGCAGGTGATCTGGAATGCAAATGAACAGGTGTATCAGGGCTCGAGGAAGAATTTTGTCTAGGAGAAAAATAATTTCCTATCACAAAACATATGATTAAGAAGCTAAGTGACCTTAATGACAAGGTGAATGCATAGCATTATGACAATAAATAAAAGGATTATGCTGCCCCCAACCCCTATTCGTTAGTTGTATGCTCTTTCCAACAGCAAGTTAATGACAGGGAAACCACCCCCACTCTGTGTCCAGTCACACCACTTGGTTCTGCAGGGAACTACATTTAAATAACTATAATGTAAAAGCTGCATTAGGATGTTTTCTTGTTTTTTTTTGTTTGCATTAACTTATAGACAAAGCAGAGTTACTTTTAGTTGTAAGAAGATAAGTTATATAAAATTGTGCGTAATAAAATGTGAAATAACACATACAATGGATGAGTCAAGAAGTAGAGATTACATTTTATTTGAAGACAGAGATGAGTAAAGAAAAACACTTCATAAATAAAAATATGCCTGTTAGATCCTGTGGGTGTGAAACTGTGGGGGTAGAGAGGTGAAAAACCAAATGAAGTCAGCAAAATTCTTCATTCTTCACAACAGCGATAGTAGTGAGAGCTAGTTTTAGCTGATAAATAAATGAATGAAGGTAAACATGATGGATATAACTACCAAAAGAAACAGAAATGTTTATAACTGGTTATCAAAAATGGTGAGTATGATTGAGAGCAAAGGATAGTTAACTTTTAATCTTAAATTCGCACAGTTTGGAAATGTTATATTATGTACGATGCACACGGAAAAATGTCAGGTAAAATGAGCATTGACGATGAATAATGGTTTCTGACAAGCAGAAGGGAGGGATAGTGAGCAAAGGACTTTGTCACACTCTTTGTTGAACAGAGTTCAATTATTATTACTATTTTTGCAATGAGTTATTTTGTTTTTGAATAAAATGATATATATGTGCTATTATAGAATAAGAAGATGAACAGGCAACAGAGTTCAATGCTGGAGTGAGGCTAGCTAAATCAGATAAGAACCAAGATTTCATTGATTTGGTAATCTGGAGGATACCTAATCAGTGCAATTTTTGTAGAGTGTAGGAACAGAATAGAGTGGCAGGGGAACTCTCTCCTCAATGAGAAGTGAAAAGGAGTGGGGGCAGCAGGTATGAATATAAGCTAAATTTAAGAAGTTTTAGTAAGCAAGGAGAGTGTGTGGAAGCTAAATAGCTGACATTTAAAGATCACGATTACTTAACGATCACTTAGCTTGTAAAAGAGAGTGTACCATATCTTATAAATGAAAGGATCATGATATACAAAGAGCACTGAATGGTCATCTAAAGGTTTTCCAAGAAAAGATAACATCTGTATATTTGTTATCCTTTCTATTTTGGATGAGGCAAGCATCTAAAACATTTTCTTGGAGGCTTATTTTACAATTTTAAGACTCTTCCTATCTCCCTCCCCTCAGCCCACCTTTTCAGAAATGCCTTTTGTAGACACTCCCTATAGAGGCTTCTGAAGCTTTTAAGACACAATTATGTTTCTAAATGGTAAATATTTGAGGCATCTTTGACTATATCCTACTATCCATAAATACTTATAAAAATGCAGTGATGTATCAGTGGGCTATTTTTTCATTTCACAGGGTTATGTCATATTAAATAAACTCTGGTCCTTAGCCTTTATGACAAATATGCAAAATTGATAAACCATCTATCTTTGCCATCCAGAAATTACTGAATGACACTTGATCGTCTTTAGTAACTAGGATATTTCCTTTGGTGAATTCAAGACACCTCACTCATTTCAATTCAGTTTTTTTTTGGGCCAGATCCCAATTTGTTTTTGTTTTATTTTTTAATTTTTCATACACAATGTAGAATGACTAAAGCTAATTAACATACTCATTACCTGACATCATTTTTGTGTGATAAAAGCATTTAAAATCTATACTTTTAACATTTTTGAAGAATACAATATATTGTTACTAACTGTAATCACCATGGTGTACAGCATATCTTCTAAACTTATGCTCCCTGTCAAACAGATTTTGTATCCTTTGACCAACATCTCTCTAATCCACCCTCCATCCCCAGCCCCTGGCAACCTCCATTCTACTCTGCTTCTATGAGTTCATCTTTCAGACTCCCCGTATAAATGACATCATGCAGTCAGTTGCCCATTTGTGCAGCCAGATAGGGTCCCGGGAAATCATCAGAACTCATTTTATTTTGTCCTCTATCCTCTGTTCTAATTTTTTCTTTATCCTCTGTACCGTTCCTCAACTTATTCACATCAGGCATCCTAATGTACTTAGTATCTTGCTCAGTGCTGCTGCAACCCAGCCTCTAGCAAAACCTGATCTTAAGATTTGGAGAAATTCATCCAACCTAAATAAAGCTAGTACAATCTCTGGCCTCATTGGGCTTTCAATAAACATTGCATGCATGCATGAGATGTAGATGCCTAATAATGCTTCTTCTGGCTATTAGTTGCTGGGTGGCAAACTACCACAACACAGAGTAGAAAAAGAACCATGTTAATGAGCTAGCAGATTCTGAGCATCAAGAATTCAGTAACAGACAGAAGGGACAGCTCTTCTTGTCTCCCATAGTTTTTGGGCTTCAGCTGAGATGACTCAAATAGCTGGATGACTCTAATAGCAACATTGGGACAGCTGGGACTCGGAGGGTCCTCCTGAAGATGATGTCTTACCTCACATGTCTGGTATGTGACTTGGGATGACTGAGGATCAGGCTAACCTGGAATAGACAACAAGAGTGCCTCTCCAGCATGGTGGCCTCAGGATGACTGCACTTCTTACATAGCAACTCACACTCTAAGTGTGAGTGTTCTCTGAGTACAAGGTGCATGTTGCAGATCTTTATTATCTAGTCTTGGGACTCACATATCATCACATCCAACATATTCTGTTGGTCAAAGCAGTCAAAGTGTTTATTATAACTTAAGAAGGGACAGAGACCATTTCTCAGTGAGAGGAGTATCAGCAAGTTTGTGGCTGTGAAATATGCTTAATCAGTTGCCTAAGATGGTTTGCCTCTTAGCAAATAGTGAATAGTGGAATTTCAGGCACCTGCAAGCAGGTAGAAAAAATAATTTTAGGAAAGGGACCATTTTAGTGATGCAAAAATGACTCAAGACAGTTTCAAGAAGACTCTCTTTAGGATTTTAGTATGGTTTTACCTATTAAACTTTTCCAGACTAACGAAGGTATTGTAATACCAACTTCTAAGGAGGAGACAGGGAAGAAACCAACTTTGATTGAATTCCTCCAATGTTCCAAGAACCCAAGGACTGCTTTTGCAGTTTATGTCTGTGTTAATCAATGCTGCCAATAATTCTGAACGAGAATGTATGGAGTAAGCTTAGATATATGATTAATATCTTTAGGAAAATAATACAGTTACAATGTCTTTGGGTTTAATTAAAAAAAGAACTTATAATCTAAAATATATATATGCATGTACATTATTTAGGACCAGGAGCAGTGGCTCATGCCTATAATCCCAGCACTTTGGGAGGCCAGGTTGGGAGGATTGCTTGAACTTGAACCCAGGAATTTGGGACCAGCCTGGGCAACATAATGAGACTCCATCTCTAAAAAAAAAATTAACCAGGCATGGTGGCATTCCTTGTATTTCTAGATATTAAAGAGGCTGAAGTGGGAGGATTGCCTGAGACCAGGAGGCTGAGGCTGCAGTGAGCCATGATCACATCACTGCACTCTAGGCTAGATGACAGAGTGGGACTCTGCCAAAAGAAAAAAAGCACATTCTTTGGGTGATTCTTACAACACAAGCTCAAATCTCACCACTATGCAATGTCTACGAAAGCAAGCTGCATTTTTAGCCCTTAAATTTATACAAAAATAAAGAATAAAATGTATATAAATGCTATATTTATACATAATCTTGGGTTTTATGTAATACATTTCCTGACTTATTTGTCACATTATGCGGTATGTTTTTTCTGTGTAGTATTTATAATATGATAGTTGGGTTTTCAGAAGATTTATACTATCAGATATCTTATAAAAATGAAACTTTTTTCAGTGGAGAGAAATAAAAAGGTTACAGAGTTTCCGAATTACAATATAAAAGTTGCATTTTCTGTAATTGATAAGATAAAACCTTTTCTATTTATATATGCATTTATTATGGCAATACAGAAAATGCTAAAAAAGTTACATTATGATGACAAAATCAAATATTACTAAGAACATCCTGAAAAATACACAAGACAAGACGAAATATGAATTTCTAGTTCATCACTAGCAAAGCCTATCTTAATGATGAGCAAAACATTACACTGGAATAAAATACTTTAAAAGAAACCCAGAAACTAAAAATATATTGCAGACCTGTTCAGATTGCCAATGGTAAATAAAAGAATGCGATTGTTACTGAACAGCAGCAAATTGCTCAACAAAACACATGTATACTCTCATTAGTAAAGAACTTTTAAATTTTTTTGCCCTGAAGGTTTTGCAAAGCTATCCTGATTAACGACCACCGGTAGCTCCAGAAAAGGCTTTGTGGAAAACTCATGGCATATACACTCATGCATCACTTAACAGTGAGGGTATGTTCTGACAAATGTGGCGTTAGGTGATTTTGTCAGTGTGTGAACACCATAGAGTGTACTTATACAAACTTAGATGATACAGACCACTATTCTCCTATGCTAGATGGTATAGCCTATACATCTAGCATAAGAGCATAGTCCTAGCAGACTTAGATGATACAGTCCTAGAAGGCTTAGATGGTATAGTCCTAGCAGGCTTAGATGGTATAGCCTATACAGCTAGCATAGGAGCATAGTATGGCTCCCAGGCTACAAACCTGTACAGCTTAAAACAGTAGTGAATACTGCAGGCAATTGTAACACAATAGTATTTGTGTATCTAAACATATTTAAATTTAAATATATACAAACATTTTTTCTTCAAGAGCAAATTAACCTAGATTTACTTTATAAACTGTTTAAACTCATTTGTAGTTACACTTAGCTTAAAACACAAGTACATTAGATAGCTATAAAAAACGTTCTTTTTTATGTCTTTATTATACAAGAACTTTTTTTAACCTTTTTTTTTTTTTTTTTACTTCTTAAACTGTTCTGTTAAAAACTAAGACACAAACACACACATTAACCTAAGTCTCCATAGGGTCAGGATCATCAATATCTCCGCTTTTACTTGTCTTGTCCCACAGGAAGTTCTTCAGGGGCAATAACACTCATGGAACTGTCATCTCCTATGATCAACAATGCCTTCTTCTGGAACACCTTCTGAAGGATTTCCCTGAGGCTGTTTTACAGTTAATCATTTTTTTTTAAATTTTAAATAAGCAGGAGTACAATCTAAAATAATGATAAAAAGTATAGTATAGCAAATGCATAAACCAGTAACATAGTCATTTACTATCATTATCAAGGATTGTGTATTATACTTAATTGCATCTTCTAGAATTATATAAGACTACCAGTGCAGTGGTTTGTTTACATTGGCATCACCACAAACGTGTGAATAACATGTTGTGTGGTTGTGTCACAAGGTAATGTCACTAGTTACTAGGTAATAGGAATTTTTCAGCTCCATTATAATCTTAAACGACCATCGTCACATATGCAGTGTGTTTTTGACTGAAATGTCATTATGCGGCACATGACTGTAAACCAGTGGTCACATTGTAGGATTTTTCTTCAGATAGACTAGGCTATCCCCTAGTCAGGAGACTACAGGCCTCTGAACTGTCTCAGGGAAAGAAGAAATGCCTGGAATCTCCACTTGGACGATTCAAGTAAGTTTTCTTCCTAGCAGACCTAGAATTTTTCCATTTACATATGTCTAATATGTCTAGCAGCATCTTCATAGACTGGTCATTTATTTCACTTCTACAGACCCAGTGATTAGCTTGCCACCACCACATATTTCTCAGGTTAGACACTCTTATTACATTCTAACACTAGAGTTGATTATGGTTATTTAAAAAAATTTTTTTTTATTGCATTTTAGGTTTGGGGGTACATGTGAAGAACATGCAAGATTGTTGCATAGGTACACACATGGCAGTGTGCTTTGCTGCCTTCCGTCCCCTCGCCTGTATCTGTCATTTCTTCCCATGCTATCTCTTCCCACCTCCCCACCCCCATCCCTCCCCCATTTCCCCCCAACAGACCCCAATGTGCAGTGCTCCCCTCCCTGTGTCCATGTGTTCTCATTGTTCAGATTATGGTTATTTTTTACACTTTGTCTCTGACAAAGCACCATCCTTGGCCTCTTTTGTAGAGGAATCTTATCATTATTACTGACATGAGGGAAGCCAACTCCACTGTAGCATCCTTCAGCATCATCCTTAGTACAGAGAGAACAGCGACTGCAGGGTTCTTCCAGGGGCTGCTGCCCTTTGCCCATTGTGTTAAAGGAATGCTTGGTTAAGGAAATGACCTTCGCGATCTCTCAGGTGAGTATGGTTAAGTGCTAGTGGCATAGAAAAATGCTGAGTCAACATTGTATGTTTCTTTTTTTTTTGGAGACAAAGTCTCACTCTGTCACCCAGGCTGGTGGCAGGAACTCGGCTCACTGGAACCTGTGCCTCCCAGGTTCAAGCAATTCTTCTGCTTCAGCCTCCTCGGCAGTTGGGATTATAGGTGCATGCCACCATGCCCAGATAATTTTTGTATTTTAGCAGAGACGGGTTTCACTGTGTTGGCCAGCCTGGTCTTGAACTCCTGACCTCAGGTGATCTGCCTGCCTTGGCCTACCAAAGAACTGAGATTACAGGCATGAGCCACCATGCCCGGCCAACATTGTACATTTCTAAGGAGAACTAATAGACAGTTATACAAGAAAGTTATACTTGTTATCAGTTTTCAACCTCCTTCCACTCCGGATTATAAAGATTAACATGAATTTAGCAACTATTTATTGAACACTTACTGTGTGCCAAGCACTGTGTCATGTGCTAGAGATTATAAATAGAATAAAATGTGGATCCTGCATTGTGAGTCTCATGAGGGGGCTTCTGTTTTATATTGGTAATTCTGCAGATCATAGAATCTATAAATTCGGTTGGCTCCGACATAGTTAACAATGTAAGGTCATCACTTCTTTCTTTTCTCATAATGTGTGAAACTTACCAGGTGAGAGATTTTTTTTTTCCTCCCTCATCGCTTTCTTTTATGTCTCCTTTTCTTTGGTGTTATGCTGGCTTTTATTAAATTATTAAGAACCACTCTTTGAACTTGCAAGTATGACATTGTTAAATGCCATTAGTGCATCATCTTATTTTTAACTACCTAAAGCAATCAATCTTACATAGTCTGTGGATCTAGGAACATATAAAATCTCCTCTTGATTTCTATGGATTTGAAATTCAAAAGACATTAAACAAACAAACAAACAAAAAACAAATAAACACCTTTCTAAATGCCTTTTGCATTTGCCTCCTAGTTCCCTAGCAACTGTGAGATAGACAGATGGCAGAATGCCCTCAGTTTGGGACCATGTTAATATGATCATAATCAATTATTTTTTAAAAATGAAAAATATTTCTTGAGAGCTAGTTATCACAACTATGCTATATCTAGTGATAGAAATTAAAGGATTTTTTTTCTTCTTTGTATATAACCTTACCTTTCTGTAGGTGTTGTGATTACTTCCCCAATAGCCACTAGTATGTCTATATATTTTTTTCTAAATTATTTGTCTGATAGACTGATTTTATAAAGAATAAAAGTAATAAGAATAGATACTTTTCTTTCATCAATAACATCTATACTTTTTAAAATGAGAATTGCTATTGCTAGAGTTGAAAGCAAATATTACAGGCTCTCTTTAGCACTTTAAATGATAACGGACAACATGACTTAATTTGTATCTTGTTCTCCGTCTCTTTTTCCTCTCCTTCTCAGAGCCCATCTGGCAGGAAATATTGTTATGCCACATCCTCATGTCATTTATAGTAAAATTCTAACCTTTAGTCATCTGGCTTGGTATTTGATCAGTAAATTCCAATTTTGAGACTTCTAGAAAAAAATAACCAATTTCTCTAGTAAAAAGTTTTACCTCTTACAAATCAAATGCTCTTGCTTTCATATTATTGGGTTTTATGGACTTAAGGTATATCTGTCCTGAAACCCAGCCATGAAATGTCAGCAATGATTTTAAATTCTGGACAATATCTGACTTTCCCTTTCCTGATGCGATGAGTCTTGGGATCCTGGACTAATTTTAATTGTGGAAGAGTTTTTGGGGAAGGGTTGTTAAAAAACGAAGGAAAATAATTAGGTAATATTTCAAAATGATATACTATTACATTAGCCCATGCCTTATAATATTGGGATAGAAAGTAGAATATAATATTACTCTATATAAAGGAATCTTGAGGCCTCTGTGTTAGTTATCTAATACTGGGTAACAAGTCAGCACAAAACTTAGAGGCTAAAAGAAATGAACATTTATTATCTTTTAGGGTTTTTGTGGGTCAGGAATTTGGGAGTAGCTTGGCTGGGAAGTTCTAGCTCTGTGGTGTCTCATGAGGTTGTAGTCATCAGTCAGCTGAGATCAAAGTTATCTAAAGTTTTAACTGAGACTGGAGGATCGATGTCAAAGGTGGCTTTCTCACATGAGCTGAAAGCTAGTGTGGCTGCTGGCAGGGGTCTCACTTTCTTTCCATGTGAGTGTTTCCACTGGGCTACTTGAGTGTCTTTAGATTGTGATGACTGTGTTCCCTTGGAGCAATCCAATAGGTCAAAGCCAAAGCTGCTTCTCTAGTTTTATAGCTTTGGAAGTCATGAGGGAAATAAGTAAGTGATAACAATTTGCAAGGAAAGGTGAGGTTTTTATGGGACACTGATTTTATGGTTAAGAGAAGGGAAAGTACCCAGGCCATCATTTCTTCTACCCACTCCCAAGGCAGTGATTAATTGATATGGCTGAAATCTTATTGAATGTTGACTAAAAAAGTTAGTAATTAAAATACAGTTTGATAATGTAATTTATTGAGCTGATACGATTTTGTCTTTAAAACATTCACATTTAAGCCCAAAGCATCATTTTTTTTTCCTTTTTTATTTGACTGAATGCTTTGGCATCGTTTGAACACAAACTATATAGGAGCATTTGATAGAAATTACAGGCATTCTTCTAAAAGGACACAAGGACTAACAGCAGAAAGGAGCTGGACTCTGGGTCTAGACAGAACTTAGACTGTTGACTCTGTTATTACCCATGACTCTGGGTAAGTAAAGTTCCCTAAGCCTTACTTGTTAAATAGGTATAATAATACTTACCTCTCAGAATTACTAGTAGGAATAACTGGAAAAATATCGGATACAGTCTCTGGCAAAGACAGGTACTTACGAATGTGCAGCATTCAAATTCAGATATAAATCGGATCTTATCACTCCCTCATCTAGAACCTGGCAATGCTTGCTCTCACTTTTAGAATGAAACCTAAGCTCCTTTCCCTGACTTATAAAGTCCTACATGATTTTTCCTCAACCACAGGCCTAGGAGTATACCGTCTTCACTCTCATCCACTAATCTTTCACCAACACTTCAGTCCCATTTGTTTACTTCTCAAAAGTGACTCATTATTCCTACCTTGGCGCCTTTGTACTAGCTCTTTTCTTTCTACCTGAATTGGTTTCTTCTTAATTTTTACACTACTGGCTCCTTCTTACACTTAAATTTGTTCCTTTTTCAGAGGTTGACTACCCTGTTTAAAATAGTCATCTGTTCACTTTAATTCTTTTTAATTCTTTGCATACCATTTACCTGTAACATTTTTTCATTACATCTACTTGCCTGCCTACCTACTTACCTATATAGCATTCCATCTACATTTACTGTTACATATACAAAATATATGACCCATGAGAGCAGCGACATTGCCTTTCTTGTTCACTGCTTTTTCCCTAGTACTTAGGCCAGTGCTTAGCACAATTAGCAGCTTAGTAAAACATCTGAATGAACCAACTGGTATGCTGTTGCCTGCCCCTACCTTTTCTGTTCTTGAATACGACACAGATTTTCTGAGAGAGGAGAGGCTAGGAAAAGTGGAATGGAAGAAAGTCAAAGGTGTCATGACTATGCTTTAGCTTACAAAGCATCTGTTGGCTAAACTTTAACGTGAAGACAATTTTATGCTACTTAAAAAAGTTCTTTAAAGGAAGTTTTATTTTAGCAAACAAGTGTCTTATCCCCAGAAGGAGTATCTTACAACTGCTAATCTGACAAAACTGGACTTTCCAAGTGATGGCAGATGTGCAGTGTTGTTTGATGGTAGTCTTATAATTGTTAATTGTGCTACTTGAGGTTTGTACCTTTTTTCCTCCTTTTAAATTTTTTCTACCACATATTATCCTAAAATTTTACTTATAGATTATAAATATCTGTGACGCAAATAGCATGGATTCTAATGACAGTGTTCCACATCTATGTTGCGCTTTGTACATTGCAAAATGTTTTCACAATTATTACCCTATTGATTAAGCTATTTTATTTGTAAAATGTGTTTAGTTCATGTTGCATATGTTCTTTATTGGCAATATCTCTCTAATTATCAAAGAAGTAGGAAGATTTTCAGAAATATTCTGTTTATGCCTTTTTCTAAACTCAAGACTAAAATTTTCCCCCTAGATGCTGAATTAACTCTTGGATTACCAAATGTTTTTAAACTCTGTTTTTCTTTTTGTCAATGCTTTTTCATATGTCTAGGACATTTTCCATGTCTTTAAAGAGCTCTTTTATTTTTAATCAATGTTTATTGTTTCATGTATTTCTCCCTCTTCTGTTTAGTGAATCCCCATGAAAGCCTTTGTACAGCTTTTGCACAAAGCCTAATGTTGATTCCCCCTCTTGTCGGGGCAGAGACCAGGCCTGGTCCTATCTGTTGCTCATGCCTTCATGTGGAAGGACCTTCTATGCCCTATACCTTGTTTTGAGGTTTACTCAGATTTTGCTTCTTAAAATATTCCAATAGCACCTCTGTTGGACTTAGATTAAGAGATTTCTTACAAACTTAAGCATTTTAAAATATTGCTAATTCTTTAATTCCATAAATTTTTACTTTACAAATATCAATCCTTTTTGCAAACACCTTGACAATGCAATCCTTGCTTTTGTTTTTTGGCCATTTTCATGCATTTTTTTTCAACATAACTTTTTAGTTATTGCTATTTCTTATAATGAAATATTTTATCTTAATGGACAAAATATTAATGATTTGTAATGGAGGAGGAAGAATTCAGTTTCTGACATATCTCTCTGTGTCCTTCCATCTTTCCAACCAATTGTCTTCTCCCTTTGAAAAATTTATTTTCCAGCATGTTTCACTCTGACAGAGACAATTTTGAGTAGCAGCAGGGTAATACTTCTCTAGATAGAAGCAACTCAGTAGATACGAGCTGCTTCTTAGTAAGTGTGCTGCTACTTAACTTCATGGACTAGGACATGAGATTGTCTACCTATTCAATTGATGACTGTTGCACAGAATTAACATTCAAGAAATTGCTCAAGTAGTCTTAACCTTTTCTTCAAATTCTTTTCTGCTATTTGCTGAGGTAACCTTTGACATCTCACCTTCTACAACATTTTCTTTGGCAAGCCTTTCCTGAAACTCTATGCCTAAATGAAATACTCTTCCTATGTGCTTCTGGAGCACTCCACGGTTCCAATCACAGCCCTGACCTGCTTCCTTACTTATTTTCTACATTTGTCAGCAGGCTTCAGGAATGTAGGGAATATAGCTTGTGTTGCTACATTCCCAGCCTTATCAAAATACTTACACATACTTGCTACTTAATAAATATTATTAGATTTAAGTTCCTTGGTTAGGTTATTTATACCTCTGTTGAATATTTCTTTTGCCCTCAGCCAAAAAAAAAAAAAAAAAAAATTGCCTTCAGTTTCCAATATCTTTCTTTACATTATTTATAAAATGTGTTGTTTGTTTTTCTTCTTTCATAGAAGAATTGTTGGATATTTAAGTTGGTTTCATGTCTTGGCCAGTGAATAATGCTGCAATAAACATGGAGTGCAGGTATCTCTCAGTATACTAATTTCATTTCCTTTGGATATATACCTAGTCTTGGGATTGCTGGATCATATGGTATTTCTATTTTTAATTTTTAAAAACATTTAATTGACACGTAATAATTGTACATATTTATGGGATTCAGAGTGACATTTCAATACATGCATAGATTGTTTAATGACCAATTCAGGGTAGTTAGCATATCTGTCACCTTGAAAATTCATCATTTGTTTGTATTGTGAACATTCAGAATTCTCTCTTCTAGCTTTAAAATATATATACACTAAATTGTTATTAGCCATAGTCACCCTAGAGTGCCACGGGACACCAAAATGAACACTAGAACTTAATTCTCCTATCTAGCAGTAGTTTTGCATCAGTCAACAAACCTTCCCCTATTTTCCTCTCCCCACTATCCTTCCCAGCCTCTAATAACCTCTATTCTGTTCTCTACTTATATAATCTCAATTTTTGGGGGTCTCACATATTGGTGAGAATATGCATATTTATCTTTCTGTGCCTGACTTATTTCACTTAGCATAATGTACTCCAGTCTTATCGATGTTTCAGCAAGCATTGTCTTCCAGTCTCATCTGTGTTGTTTTGATAGGATTTTATTCTTTTTTTTATGGCTGAATACAATTCCACGTATATATGGAATATTATATAAAAATATTATATATATTTACATATATAATTTATGTTATATAATATATAATGTATTTACATATGTATATTATATATTATGTAATCTATAAAATATAAAATATATAAAATTTTATATAATATAGAAACAAATATTTATGTATAAATATGTAATACATAAATATATAAATATATAACATTTTATATATTATATAACAAAATATTCTATATGTAAATATATTTATATATTAATATATTTTCATAACATATAATAATATATTTTTTCTGCCAAAAATATTATATATTTTCTTTAACCTTTCATCTGTTGACTGGCTCTTCATCCTGGCTATTGTGAATAGTGCTACGGTAAACATGAAGGTGAAGGTATCATTTTGATACATTGATTTCCTTTCTTGTTGATAAATACACGGAAGTGGGATTACTGGGTAATAAAATAGTTCTATTTTAAGTTTTTTGAGAAAATTCTGTACGGTTTTCTATAATGGCTATATTAATTTACATTCTTAAGAGTGCCCTTTTTTTTTCTACATCCTCACCAGCATTTGTTATTTTTTGCCTTTTTGATGATAGCCATTCTAACTGGGGTGAGATCATATCTCACTGTCATTTTGATTTGCATTTCCCTGATAAATAGTGATATTGCGCATTTTTTACATACCTGTTGGTGTGGGTTCAGCAAGGTGGAAAGTCCTGTGGCTGTCTGTCTGTAGAGGCAGCACTGCAGCTAAATCAGTTTTTGGGTTAAGTGCAGGTTCATGCTGGTATAGTGGAACCTGGAAGTCTTACAGCAGTCTGTGTGCAAGGATGGCTCTACCACCATACCAGCTATCAGGCCAAGAATGGATTCAGTATGAGAGTGGTAGAGCTGGGTGGACCTGAAACAGCCTGCAGGGAAGCAGCTCCTACAGAATTGGCAGTCAGGTTAGGTGTAGGGGCACATGAACTTGCCATCCAGCCAGGTGTACAACATGAGTGCATGTGGGCAGGGCATCGAGCTAGCTGCATGGTGGTTTTTTCACTGTACAGGTACACCTGTTCCCTTAGGGGTGACGTACTGCATGGGCCTGAACACCAGAGTTGTTCATATGGTCTAGAATCCAGGTAGCCAGGGTTGTGGTGCTATCGGCACCCAGGTGAATGTGACAGAATAATCATGAAGCCTCAGAAATGGTGAGAGTCAGTTGCTACAACCTCCCAGGACAGGACACACTTTAGCAGTGGGTTTGGTTTAAAGATGGTATCCAACCCTAACAACTTAGGTGCTCAGTGTAGGCTCCTACTCTGCAGTGCACTTGTGTGAAATTTTAGATACTCTTTAAATGGGATTTAGGGCCTGTGAGGACTGGGGAATTTTCCTGCAGCAAGGATTGCTGGCATTCGTGGCAGCAATAGGGACTGCTTAGGGATATCCAACTTATGTTTTCCCTGTAAGAAGTTACCCTGACTGCAGGCCCGTCCTGGTGAAGGAGACAGTGTGGCAGAGGCAAGTGTGGCAGTGCCTCATCCCCTTCCCTGGGGTTCTATCCTGGACTTCTGTGTTCCAAAGAGATCTTGCTCTTTTCCTAGTGCTTTTCAGTGTACTTCCTAAGTCTCTCCAGTCAAAACATTTTTTTTTTTTTGAGACGGAGTTTTGCTCTTGTTACCCAGGCTGGAGTGCAATGGTGCGATCTCGGCTCACTGTAACCTCCGCCTCCTGGTTTCAAGCAATTCTCCTGCCTCAGCCTCTCAAGTAGCTGGGACTACAGGCATGTGCCACCATGCCCAGCTAATTTTTTTTTTTGTATTTTTACTAGAGACGGGGTTTCACCATGTTGACCAGGATGGTCTCGATCTCTTGACCTCGTGATCCACCCTCCTCGGCCTCCCAAAGTGCTGGGATTATAGGCGTGAGCCACCGCGCCCCGCCAAAACGTTTTTCTAAATTTGTTGTCTTGGTTCATTTTTCTTGGTGGGACATGTCCAGTACCTCTAGTCTGCTGACATCACTCCTCCCATTTTATTTTCGATTTACATAGAGTTGTTACAATGTCCTAACTGCTGTTTATCCCCTTCCTATTCTCTTCAGTGTTAAAGGTTTATCCTTCACTATCATTTTACGGGGATCTCTAGTAGGAGAAAATAATTTTGTTCAGCTCAGTTGCCATCTCAAACCAGAACCTCTTTTTTTGTTTTTTCTAATTTTAAATTAAAAGAAATTATCTGCTCTTGGGTTTCCATCTAGATTATGAAACATATACTTATTAAACATGCTAATTATTTTGGGGGGAAAATAGTGAATTACAGTTCCATGTCATATGCTTCTGCCACAGAATTTGGTGATCTCCATCTCTAAGTTTAAAACTTGTATGTCTTTAAATATTGGTAAATCGCAAATATATGAATATATCACTAAGCTCTTCTTTATTTCCTTTTTTGACTGTAATTTAATTTACTAAAATATTACAAAACAAAAATCTCCACAAAAACACGCAAAATGACAAATGTATAATATCTTAATGCTATGTGAGATCCAGATGTATCTAAGACACAGAGCTAATTAGAGGTAATAAACATTTATCTCCAGTTAAAGGGCTAATATTGGACAAAACTTGGAAGTTTCAATTCAGATAAGTGTTCAAGTAGTTGGCCGCTGATCCCAAACTTTATCTGAACCCTCTGAACCTCTCAAATCTTGAAAACTGGGCTGGACATCTTAGGAGAACAACTTCATCTATTTAGGTATGCTTGCTTCCAGCTGGAACCCAAAACTGCAGAGAGAGGCACAAATGAAGAAAAATTGGGGGAAACTCTGAACTTCCTCAAACCTCAGAAAGAGGCTTTGGTTAAATTTGAAGGAAAGGTTAATGATTGAGAGCAGCTTCTATTTTAGCTGGCTGTGTCCATCTACCTTTAAAAATTATGTCTTAATCTTCCAAATGAGAGGTCATTAATATTACTTTGTTTTTGGTTGGGCAACTAATGAAATATTCTTTAAAACAGTGAACTTCTGCTTGTTTTACATGTCTCAAGTAAGAAGTTGACGGCAGATAATTGCTCCAGAATGGCAGAGTGCAGATTACTGATCATCAACACATGCCTAGATGTGGTTTTAGGCACCAAATCAAATGGAGCCTTAGTCAAGTTAAAGGAACACCATTAAGATACAGTCCATTGTAAGCATGGAGAGTAAACTATTTTCTATTGTGTTTTTTTTTGTCAATTCTGTGAACAGAACATATATACAAAATATATTTTATGTTTTCTTTCTTTTTTCATTTTATTGCACTTTATGCCAATTATACTTGAGGAATCATGGTCATAAAATATGTACATATAGAAAACTGATATTTGTTAATTGCCTACTGTGTGCTAACTATATGTACATAATCTCACAGCAACTCTAATAGGTAAATATTTACTAATTTTACAAGGACTGAGATTCAGAGAAGGTTATTTATTTGCTTAAGCTTGCACAGTTAGTGTGATGGTTAATTTTATGCATCAGTTTAGCTGGGCCATGGAGCACAGATATTTGGTCAAGAATTCTGAGAAGTAAAAATGTTCCTTTTTATAGTTTCCTTTCTTTTTAAAGAATAAGTGTGCTAATAACTGTGTTAAGGCCTATCCTATGTAGCTGTTAGACATGCCATGCTTGCATGCACATGGTACATTCTGTCTCCTTGTACTTTAACCAAGATATCAGTGCTGGATGTGTTCACAGGCAGGTCTCAGCTCTCCATTGCTTTTACCTGTTTAGAAAAATTTTAAGTTATTAGCCAGTCGGGTTTTAGTTTAAATTGTGAGGTCTGGCTCCAGCCAATGGAGATCAAACATAGCATTAAGGACAACCCCCAATGCATAAAGAATAAATTTGTGTGTTTTCCTTTGTTCATTGTACTCTTGTTGCATGATGGCTAGCAAGTGTACCCTTCCTGTAGTCCAGGAAGTAAAAACTGCGTTGTTGAAAGATCCTTTGGCTTAGTGCTAATTTTTCTTTGTGGCACTGAGCATCTATTTCCAACAGGCATTATTCTGAATATTTCTGTGAAATTTACTTTTTAGATCAACAGATATTCAGTAACACGGATTGCTCTCTATATTGTGAGTGGATCTCCACCAATCAGTTGGAAGTCCTGAAGAGAACAAAAACCTAATCATCCCTAAGCAAGAAGGAATTTTCCCAGCAGACTGCATTTGGACTTTCTCTGCAACACTGGATCTTGCTGGTTCTACAGCAGACTGCCTTTGGTCTTAAACTGCAACTCTTTCCTATATGTCTAGTCTGACTGCATCCTTGGTGGTTTCGGACTCATCAAGCCCCCAGAGTCATATAAACCCATTCTTATAAATATCTTTCTATATGTATGTACATATATCCTATTGGCTCTTGTTCCTCCAGAGAACACAGGTGAATACAGCTAGTAAATGGGAAAGTCAAGGTTTAGATCTAGTTCTGTTTATTTCATAGTACTACACCTAATTTCATTTTATATAAACACTTCTTTCTTATTGGCTTACTGAGTTAGTAATTCAGTCTGTTACTATATATTCACATTTATGTTCATATACACAAATGCACACCTGTATATATATGTTAATGCACAGAATAAGATACACTGTTTCAGCTTTTGCTATGAAACTCTAAAGAGAATGAAGAATTTTAACCTCAGCATGTAATCTTGTGAAGACAGACTCACTTTAATATATTTACTTTTGTATAATTATATTTCTCTCCTATAGTATTATTATTTCTATATATATTCCTAAAATCTGCTGAAATTCTAATAACTGATGACATTTTTATATATTTCCTCCAATTTTGGTTTTACTGAAGATATTTTCTGATTTGTACTGTTAAAATAATTATAATTCTATCTAATTATTCAGTTTTCATTTACTCATGACCAGCAAACTGAAACATCTAATACAAAATAACTACAGACAACTATAAAATGAAATAATACTAGCAAAATTCTAAGGAAAATTCTGGAATATTATTTTCAAAGTCTCTCTGAAAATTACTTAAGTAAGAATTTCAAATCAAATTATCTGTAGATATTTAGCTATCTGTCTTGCTGTATAGCTGTTTATTTGCCTAGCTCTGTCTTTCTTTGGTGTATCATAGCCTTCATTGTTATATCAGTTTCAACTCAGATTTATTTGGCAATACATTTGGGTGAGAGAGAGGATGCATTAGTCAGTTCAAATCACTATAACAAAATACCCCTTATTGGGTCATTTGTAAATAAAAAAAAATTATTGCTCACAGTCTAGAGGCTGGAAACTTTTTTTTTTTTTTTAATAGAGTCTCACTGTGTTGCCCATGCTGGAGTGTAGTGGTGTGATTTCAGCTCACTGCAACCTCTGCTTCCCTGATTCAAGCGATTCTCTTGCCTCAGCCTCCCGAGTAGCTGGGACTATACGTGTGCACCACTGCACCCAGCTAATTTTTGCATTTTTTTTTTTTTTTTTTTTTTTTTTTTTAGAGATAGGGTTTTACCACATTGGCCAGGTTGGTCTGGAACTCCTGACCTTGTGATCCACCCACCTTGACCTTCAAAGTGCTGGGATTATAGGCATGAGCCATCATGTTGGAAACTTAAAGATCAAAGCACCAGTAGATTCAGTAGGGCAAAGGGGACAAACAACCTCCCTCAGGCTTCTTTGATAAGGGCACTAATCCTATTCACAAGGGCTCTGCCCTCATGACCTACTCACTGCTCAATGGTCCACCTCTTAACATCAACACATTGGGGATTAGATTCCACCATGATAATTTTTGGGGGATACTAACATTCATATCATAGCATAGAGGTCAGAGGGAATACGAACACAGCTAAAGAGTTTAGTTATGTGTATATTGGGGAAATAGTGGTGGATATTTAATATTTATTTCACATCTTTTATATGCAAGCTACTGTCTTATATACCTTATATCTGTCACCTTAATTACCTCATCACAGTATTGTGTCAGAAATTATAATCTATGTATGATAGGTGAGAAAACTGAGGTTCACAGAGGTCTAACAATAAACCTCTAGCTTTACTTATTTTTTGTCTGCTTGATCCAATACGAACTGAAAGAATTCAAATTTATGTTCATTGTGAATTGTGTCACTTCTGTAATAAGATGCTCTTTTTGTCTTGTTTAATATCTTATGCCATCAGTTCAAACTTAAATTGATATTAAAGTAGCTTCCTTTCTGTATTAGTTTGCTATGACTGCTAACAATTACTACCAACTTGCTGGATTGAAATAACCCCAGTTTATTATCTTGTGATTGGACATGCCAGGCATCTGGTGCAGTGTGGCTAGGGTCTCACAGCTGAATTCAAGTTACAGCTCTTGGAGGCTCTGTGTGGCCCCCTTCATTTTTAAGCCAGAAATGCTGCATTAAATATTTCCAGTGCTTCAGATCTCTCACTTCTCTTCCACCAGCTAAAGAAAGCCTACTTTTAAAGAGCTCCTATGATTAGATTAGGTCCACCTAGAAAATGTCACTATTGTAGGCTTACTCTGTCATATAACAAAATCTAATCATGGGAGTAAACCTCAATAAATTCATGGTCTGGAAGATTATACAGGACTGCCATATCAGGGAGTAGCAAATCTTGGGAGCTTGGAATCCTGGTTACCGTAATCAGCTTTCTTGTGTAATTTAAAAATGTTGTGTCTATGATTCTGCTTTATTAACCTTTCTGAATCAACTTTTATAATATGCGTGGTAGATAACATTTAGTAGAGTTTTACTTTGTGATCCACATTAGTTTTTTTCTTCTAAAATATGAGTTTAGCACATTGATTTATTGATTTATAGACATGTGGTCTTAATTCTTTAAGCCTATTATATTAGATTCTACTTTCTATTTTTACTGTTCTTAAAAAAATCTTCACTATGTTATCTGTAGGTTTACTTTTTCACATTCATTAGTGTGTGTTTTCTTCTAATTACTTATATGCCTTGTATTGAACTTCTTCATGTAAACTTTTACCATATTACTTTAGAGTTCTTTTAAGTTTGTGGCTTTTACCTTTTTAATGTATAACTTTACCTGGTATATTTAATCTTCTATTTATTTTTAACAGCAGTTACTTGCTCATTTGGACAAAAATGGATGAGGCTTCCAATGATTAATTAACGCATATGCAATGATTCCTACTGAGAGTCAGGAAACTTGATCTTAGCATCAATAATATTCATCTCTGTATACTAGCTGTGAAAAAAGAATTATGTTCTGGAGACATTATATTTATCATTCTTCTTCAACCCATATAAGCAGGATATAACTTTGTAAATATTAAGGTCAAAAGAAACATATGTGTATAATTTATTGGAGTTATCGCTAAAGGTGATCTCTCATCCATGTTCCTATAAACCCTTGGTGGAAGAGGAACATAGTCTATGAAATTCAGGATTATGAGCCATCTTTTTAAACAGAAGTCTTTATTTATGAAACATAGCTCACAATCAAAATTTTACCTATGTAAATGATTGTAAATTATCCAGTTACATTCCTTTATTTTGTAAATGGAGAAACTGTGACCCAGGTAAGTTAAATGACCAACTCTGATGACCCAGCTGGACTAAAGCAAGTTTGCTTGATTTCTAGTGCCCGTTATTTCTTCTACTGAACATGTGACTTTCCTTGTGAAAATAGTCCTAAGAAATTCCAATACATATTTCTATGTTACTTGGGCCACTTAGAATGTAAAGAATGAAATTTTAATATATGACTAAATCATTTATTAGCATGTTTTATTCAGCATCAGCACTTTCTATGGCAGCCACTCTTGTATACTAATTTTAAGGCTTTAGTGTTTAAAAGCTAACTGAAGCTACTGGCAGTGTTTTTGTGTGTGCTTTTAAGCATTTTAAGGTATTATGAAGTAGGACATCCCAGAAATTCTCTATTTCTTTGTTTGATGTAACTCTCCCTTATTTAGTTCTTCTTTTAGGTGTCAATTTCTTAATATGGGACTGCTCTCTGCATTGGGGTTCCTTTTTTTTAAAAACTATCCATCTGTTTCTTTTTGTCTACTAATTGATAACACAAATGAGGTGCAAGACCTCCTCCTCTCATGTTTTGTTATTATTCTAAACTGCAAGTCAATATCTTCTGGAACGTAATCAAATTTTCTTGACATTGCCATAATAATCAACTGTTTCCATTGATTTCAACATTTTTTTCCTGGCTTCACCTTAAAAAACAAAACAAAACTATGATTAGGCATGACAGAAAGTCATTGTAAAAGGGAATTGTTCTTTTCAATGACTTTCTGTCATGCCTAATCACAGTTGTTTTTTTAATAGTGTGAGGTTCATAAAAGAACAGGTAGACAGTTAAATGTTATAGATTTTCCTCAGTTGTTCTCTTCCTCCTTAACCTGTAAAGATAAAAGAAAATCATGAGTATGTTAGTTAAAATTTACTGGCAATAAGAGTGACATGAAAGTATCTCATTATTATTATTACTTTCTGTTATGACAAAATGTTTTTGTGTATTTTGGTTTAGGCTCTGTTTCCACATGGGTCTGCCTATTGCTAGTGTGGAACTCTAGAACGAATGTGGTCTTTGGGAATGAATTTTAACTTTGCCACAAGTCACCTGTGTGAGCTTGGGTAAGTCACTTACCTAGTCGAGGTCACAGTTTCTTCATTTATAAAAATATAGGAAGTAATGCTTTTGTTTCATGGTCATTGTTAATTATTAAAGGATTTAATGTACATGTGATATAATGTTGTAATGAAAGGGTTTAGGCACATTTCAGGACTCTAACTATTAATTTCATTTTCATTTTAATCTTTACTGCTGCCTTTAATTTTAGGATTTATGACTCTGGTCCAATATGGCCCACCCACCTGAAGTCCTTCTATTCAATCTCTCATAGTTGTACACTGACAGGTGAAAGATATTAGGGTCAAATTATATGCTTGAAAATGAATGTCTGTGCATATTTTCCCTAATTAATTTCTTCTTCCATTAAATTAATATGATTCTTAGGATTAATTGATTTATTGTGCTAAATTTACCACGGTGAAAGAATTCTGTGATTGATACAACAGGAAAGTTCTCGCCGGGCGCGGTGGCTCACGCCTGTAATCCCAGCACTTTGGGAGGCCGAGGCGGGTGGATCACGAGGTCAAGAGATCAAGACCATCCTGATCAACATGGTGAAACCCTGTCTCTACTAAAAATTAGCTGAGCATGGTGGTGCGTGCCTGTAATCCCAGCTACTCAGGAGGCTGAGGCAGGAGAATTGCCTGAACCCAGGAGGCAGAGGTTGCAGTGAGCTGAGATTGAGCCATTGCACTCCAGCCTGGGTAACAAGAGCGAAACTCCATCTCAAAAAAAAAAACCACAAAAAACAAAAAACAAAAAACAAAACAAAAACAAAAAACAAACAAACAAACAAACAAAAAACAGGAAAGCTCTCTAGTGAGGTTAGAAGATAGTTAGGCAGTTTTGTTTGCTTAAGAAAAATGAGCAAGAAAATTTTGCATAATGCCTTTTGGAGCAGTCTTATTCTTCATAATTGCCTGAGATATTTCAAGGTGCTTTGCTATAAATCTGAAGACTTAAAAACATTGTTTTACAGTCTGGCCCACAAAGAATAATGACCTCTCCTGTTCCTTGTTTTTCTGGGTGATTAAGGGTTTCCTGACTGGCCCCAGGCCATCTTCCCTGACTTTTTTTTTTTTTTTAGATTTAGAACCATAATGTCAAAAATAATCTCTTACTCTGAGAGATTTTGCTAGCCCCAGAAGATAGAAAGTGTTTGCTGCGTGTGCTCCAGGGCTACATGAAAAACTGCAAATGATCCTTCTTGTTGATGTTGTAAAGCAGTCCCATCATTTATGCTCCTTAAACTAAATTAGGTGTAAATTATTTCAAGGAGGCCAAAGTTCTTCCTTGTGTTCCTATGAGGATAATTTCACAAATACACAGCATGTCCCTTCAACCACAGATTTTGGGCAGGGAGAAGGAAACAAGAAGAAGTAGAAGAAGAGCCCTGTGGCCTGGGGCCAGTGCACATTCTCCACAGGGGGTTTCCAGCATGTGGGTGATTTCTAACCAAGCTGACATAAATCAGACTGTGCAGAGCAATGACATTCTGATCACTGTGCTGGGAGACACCTGGATAGTGTTACACTTTCCTCATTAGGAGGTACTGGAGTTGAGCTGGGGAGGTGAACTTTTAGCAGTATCAAAATAACAGTGTGGGAGCAAAGCAGATGCTGGGATGAGAGGGCATACCAGTAATAACCCAACCTTTACAGACAGGTTGTGTGAGGTGTTCTGAACTCTCATCTTTGGAAGTAATTTATTTACAAACTGATCTCAGTAAAACCAAGAAGAATTTGGTCCATGAATGCCATTTTTTAAATCTTCTGGCTGAGACTTGAACTTCTTTCTTTCTCAGCCGGGACATTCTGCTGCAGTGGCCTACACTCCCAAATCTTGTTAAAACTGAGTTCATAATGTGTAATAGACATGTTTGTTAGTGTTCTGGAACATTTTATTCAAGCCAAGTTACTCATTAATTATAGCTATTAATTTTTAATGAAAATTAGATGTTAAAATTAGATGTTAAAACACAAAATTGGGTGTGGAGGTAAAAAAATACAAACCTTCCTAAACCAAACAAAAATTTTAAATATAGGGAAGAACACAGTGAAGAAAATACTATGGTAAATATAACATAATACATTAAGTAATTATAAAATAATATGATAGAGTTGATAACAAACATATTAGCCATGTAAAAATGTGCCTGGGTTTAAATCACCTATTAAAGAAAAAAGTATTTTCAAATTGGTTGACAAAGTAAAACACACATCTATACTGGACACAAAAGATATACCAAATACACACAGGAATTTTTAAAAGATGGAACTAAATATATGGGCAAAGAGATACTAGGCAAATGGAAAAAATAAAATCCAGGAGTTAAATCTTGATATCAGATAAAGTAAAATTACACAAATCTACATACTGTATGCACTTACCTTTGGCCAAGCAATTCCACTTCTGATAATTTATTCTGAAGGTACACTTCCAACCACACAAAATTACATATGCACAGATTATTCATTACAGCACTGTTTATAAATATAATATAGAATCCTAGACTGAGCCCTAGAACGAAGAAAAAAAATACGTTATAAATGATGTTGTTGGAACAATTGGCATAATGGCAGTATGCATTATAGATTTAAACAATTAGTTAAAAGTATTATATCAATGTTATACTTATTGCATTTGATAATTGTACTTTGGTTATTTAAGCAAATATCCTTGTTCTTGGGCAATACATGCTGAGGAATTAAGAATTCATTCTCTGAATTCATTTCAGAGAATGAATCATAGAATACATTTGCAAAATGTAGAATAGAATACATTTTGCAAAATGTTAAAAAATTGGGTAAAGAATATAAGAAGGCTCTCTGGATATTTTTTAAACAATTCTGTAGGTTTAAAATTATTTCAAAATAATAAGTCAAAGAAGTTATGTATCACATTCTGAATTATTCCTATTACTTTGCTTGTCTGTATCATTATGTTGTTATTTTTCCATGTTTTTCAACCTTTTTACATTTTCTATGATTTTGTCAATACTTGGAGAGCACATCATGTGTTCTTACTCTTCAGGGCTTGCTATCTTCTGATTATTTTGGTCACCATTTGCTGATTTAATTTGGTATAAACATAACACAAGTATTTCTATACTTCAGAATACCTGCATGATCTGCACATGTATGAGTCTCTTAATTGGCCCCAAACATGTTCTAATCACATATATTGTTCAAAGGACAGAGTGAAATCTTACTGAAAGTGAATCACGGCCGGGTGTGGTGGCTTATGCCTATAATCGGAAGAACTTTGGGAGGCTGAGGCAGGCCGATCACTTGAGGCCAGGAGTTTGAGACCAGCCTGGCCAACATGGTGAAACCCCATTTCTACTAAAAATATAAAAATTAGCTGTATGTAGTGGCATGTACCTGTAATCCCAGCTACTCGGGAGGCTGAGGCAGGAGAATCACTTGAACCTGTGAGGTGGAGGTTACAGTGAGCTGAGATAGTGCCACTGCACTCTAGCCTGGGCAACAGCTCAAGATCCATCTCAAAAAAAGTAAAAAAAGAAAGTGAATTTTACATGGCTTTGGATTAGGACATTGATTTCAGTGGAATCTGAGGGCAAAATTGACCTATATATTATTTTAATAATTTTTACATTCTGTCTTATTATTTCCCAAATGGTTTATATATAGGTGACCTATGTTTGAAACTTCTTATAGAATGTTAACAGTCATTAAAAATATATTTCAGGAGGAATCAGAGGCAAAATATATTTTTGGTAAAAATGTGTCAAATTTACATTTGTCTAAAAGAAAATTTATGGGTTGTTTACCAAAATACTGCATGTAACGTCTTACATATGTCATCCATATAACATTGGGCACTCAATGACTGACACTGTCATCACAGGGTGTAAAAGGAATAATACATGAAGTGACAGGGGTTGAGAAAGGGAGGATACATTGTCAATCATGGCTATAGAAAGGTCATAGTTGTATTTAAAGAAAAGTGGGAGCAGAGCTGTAGAAGGTTTATCTCAGAGTGTTGACTGAGAGGCAAAGAAAAACAGGGCCAGGTTAACAGCATTTACCAGTGGACACTAATAATTCAGAACCATGAAGATGAAGTGTTAATAAATACCAGACTGCATGGACACGAAACATGATCTTCATAAGAAAAAAAAACCCACATTGATATGGGTTATCACCAATTCCTTAATGAAGAGAAACTGAAGACAAATATCAGAATGCTGAATATTATATAGTTAGTTTATATAGAAGTAAAAAATAAATGTACATAGCTATTATTATAGAATATGGATTTTATTATTATGAATAAATCCTTTAGTCAGTCTCATAAATTTCCTACTTAAAAGTACATGTAAATATTGTATATGGTGCTTGCACTGGACAGAGCGTGCTTTATAAACAAAATCCTGGTCCTCCATTTAAACAGAACTAAGTAAGTAACCTTTTCAGAATATGTATTTTCTGCATACTATATGTTGTTCTGCAAGTATTTATTTTAAAAGTTGACTTGCTACCCAAATGCTTATAAAACATTCTATTATAAAGACACATGCACACATATGTTTATTGTGGCAATGTTTACAATAGCAAAGACTTGGAACCAACCCAAATGCCCATCAGTGATAGACTGGATAAAGAAAACGTGGCACATATACACCATGGAATACTATGTGGCCATAAAAAAGGATGAATTCATGTCCTTTGCAGGGACATGGATGAAGCTGGAAACCATCATTCTCAGCAAACCGACGCAAGAACAGAAAACCAAACATCACATGTTCTCATTCATAAGTGCGTGTTGAACAATGAGAACACATGGACACAGGAAGGGGAACATCACACACCAGGGCCTGTCGGAGGGTTGGGGGGTCGGGAGTGTAGATGATGGGGGGATGGATGCAGCAAACCACCATGGCACATGTATACCTGTGTAACAAACCACCATGGCAGGTGTATACCTATGTAACAAAATCATGCACGTGTACCCCAGAACTTAAAGTATAATAAATAAAAAAATAAAAGCTTTGATGTTTTTTGCATTATCTTAAAATTGTTGACAATGGTCTAGTGAAGTATTTTCAATGTTCTATCCTTTATGAAAAATGAATAAATGAAATAATACAGTGAATAGGACAATGCTTAAAAGAGTGTGTGTGTGTGCATGTGTGTGTGTTGCTAGAAAGTTAGTGTGACTGGTTTTATGACACATAATTTAAAACAGGATAAAAGCATTCCAATAGTTAGCATCTTTTGCATATGGGCATTTCTTTGTTCACTAATCTAGAAGATTTCTATATTTTATAAATAAAAGCAATGCCTGGAACCAGTGGTTACTTGAGTAAATTGTGCTTTCTTTGATTGTGAAGTGAAATATATTCTACTTACATTCTTTTGCAACTTATTTGATGTCAAGAAATGTAATGGTGGAAAGCTTAGAGCATAAAAAGAAAAAGAATAATAATTGGAAAACAGCAACAAATTCATTTTCTCCTCTCCATTGCCCTCCACTTTTCTCTCTCTGTTTCTTCATTTTTAATTTCTGATTTTCATGACTACATATCTTCCTTTCTACTTCTTTTTTGTCATTACCTAACTCTTGCTGGAACCTTTGAACTAGTATTGGGCAAAAATATGTTCCCAGGAATGGGGATGTAAGGGAAGGGAACTGACATTTAATTTACTGTGTGCAGGACACTTTATACAAATTACTTCATTTACTCCGCATGGAACCTCTATGAGGTTGGACTTCTCTGTTTTACAGATGAGGAAACCAAGGCTCAGAAAAGTTAAGGGAGTTGCCGAATGCTTCACCAAGTGAAGGAGCCAAGATTCCATCCAGAAAGGGTCTGAGTACAGAGAGTGTACTCAAACCTGCTACCTTCCCAGCACTCTTAGTGTTGAACCAATCATACAGCATTTTCACTTTTAATCCTTGGCTTCTTTGAAATCTCTAAAGGATCAGTGTCTAAGTCAGAAATCAGGGAACGAAAGCACTCTATGTAGACGATGTGTGTGGTTGAGACAGCTTTGAACACTATTTTGAAGCCAATATTAAAGCTGATTCCCAAAAAGGGCCTATTTATTGAATCACTGCATGTAGTCACACCTCGGATTTTCTTTGGTGGTCTTCCTTCTAAGTAATGACAAAGTAAGACCTAGTTTATTTTACGAAAACTGAGAAAATCACAGCACAGGGTGGTCTTAAGTTTCAGAAAAGTTTAGCTTTTGTTAACATAGACTTTCCAATCCTTAAAGTCACACTTCTATGCATAAACAAAAGTTTTAAGAGTCATATGTTTTCAATGGGCAATGAACTCCTCAGAAAGCACTCCTTGATATTCACCATGCAGTCATGGTAACTGGGTAGGTTAAACCTGTGATGAAGCTCATCCTGTTTGAAAATCAGTTACTCTCTGCCAACTTTGCCTTACATTTAACTTTTAGGAATTTTTAAAGTTACCAGTAATATGTGTATTATAGAATCCCACAAACTTGCTACTTTTTGATTAATTTTTTACTTCAAACCCATGAGAATTGACTTTCTTACATTCCAATATGTATTTCCCTAGGCATAACTGGCTGAAAGGAATTAAACTCAACTAATATTTTTTTCTTTCTTTTTGGCTTGAAACATTCCCAAGGCTTTCTGAAATGCAGGCTCAGGCTATATTTATAGCCAAAATAAAAAGGCATTTAAATACATATTAAATTGCAGAGGCAGATAATGATTACAGCATACATCTATTAAATGTGATATAGTTAGGGTTATTTGAATAAATTTAAATAATCATTAACTTAAATGCTTTATAATACTTAGAAAGAATCAGCATACCCAGTGATTTCCTTATTTACTTCCCACTAAATATAGTAAAAAATAGAAAATAAGATAAAAACAATAAAACAATGAGATAAAAATAATAAAATGAGAAAAATAAAGCAGATTTCAACTTGAATTTGTTTACGGTTTTTGTAGCTAACATTTCAAGTGAATAATTACAAATAAAATAATTTCATATTTGTTTGTAAACAATATATTTTTTGTGTGTATATCCTATTACTTAAAAAAAACACATCTAGTTAATTACTTCTTAAAAAATTACTTTCTATTAGATTTCTCATTTGATCTCTGTCAGAGACCAGTTAGGAGAGAGAAACCACACAGTAATATGAATAAAGTTCAATGTAACATATTATTAGCTCTCAGAGGATTGATGTAGTGTGGAATTGGCTAGCATAAAGTAATGAGAATACTAAAAATACATGAATAGTTAATATAAGAAACAGTTATTGCTCCTAAGACTGAGACAGACCTGGATGAAGACCTTCCATTCTCCCAAGGTTGAGCAAGATTCAGGTCTTGTTGGAGAAAGATGAGTTCCTTGAGAACAAAGAAGTTATTGTGAAACCACATCCGTGGAATTTGCTAAGCTGTTCATAGGGAGGTGTCTCACCAGAGGTATTCTGTTATAAAAAACACCTGAAGAGTGTGCTAAGGGAAACTGGTGGCCTCTGGGTGCTGCTGGGCACTGTGCCTGCCCAGTGAGAACATGGAAACCAGGAAACAAAATTCTTTTCCTCCTGCCATGTCTTTTCAGCACTCTCTAATGAAAGACTTTTCGTGCCAGCTGGCAAAGAAAAAAATATTTAAAGGGTCCAGATTCATTTTCATAAAACTGGCAAAAAGGGTGAATTTGAAATAAAGAGGTAATAAATCAATAACCAGCACAATATCAGATATTTTAAAAAGACTAAACACATTGTATTTTAATACTGGTGGTAGACATATCAAAGATAGTTTTTTGAAATGAACATTATTACATAATACCATGGATTCATTTACAGGAGATTTTATTGTAAACAATTATTGGAAATCAATAGTCATTGAGATAATAGTTAGGAGTACTGGTTCTGCAGTCAGACTGCTTTAGTTCCTGGCTCTGCCACTTACTGTGACCTTAGGTAAGGTGTTTAACACATGTGTACATTACCCCATCTTTAAAGTAAGATCAAAATGGCATCTGCCTTAGTTGAGTTATTGAGAAGGTTAAATGAAGGTAATGTAGATAAAGCACTTATGTTTGCAACTGACACAGGGTAAGGTCTCAACAAAGGGCTGCTATTATTTGTTAATATTTTACATTTATCAAACTGGAAGCTTAAAATTTTATATAATTTTATATCAACATAATTTACTTCCAGGTATAATCCTTTGGGAGCCTCAAGTGTTTAGCAACTCGTGAGGTCTTGGTCTGTTGATATTTATACATGCCATTTTGATTGACCATAATTATGGATGTAATAGGGGGCAGGTTGTGGTTCCAAATAAGTTATATTTTTGGATTTCTTAATTTAAGTGTTGCTTAATCAGAATTCAGAATAAATATAAGTAAATGCAATTTTTAGTTCAGGGTAGGATGTAGTACTGTTAAAATATTTTCTAAATTATCATAACCATTATATGAAAAAGTTTTTAAAATGTGATTTGTAGAAAAGCACTACCCTTCCTTTTAAAAAATGGAATAACTTACATCATCCCTAAGTTTTAGAGTTTTTTTGTACAAATAATTATGATGTTGGACTTGAGTTTTTAGAACATATTAACCCAAATGGCCAATATAATAAATGCTAAAATTGGATGACAGTATTTGGCCAAGTTTTCAGGATCACCCACAAAACTGGATTGAAAATAGACTGCCTTAAGGCTGGTTTTAGCACAGTATCTAAAAGAAATACAACTATAACTGCATTAAACTTCAAAAATATTGTAGGACTTTATTGCAGATCTCCTGAGAAGGTGGCAAAGAGGAAATTACATTTTGTCACACACAGCAGATCTTCCTAAAAATCCTCTAATCACTTTACTTTAATTACTTTCTCATTTGTCATAAGACCTGTTCCCTGTCTCTCTTCACATATTTTAGTTTGGTAACTAAAATACTGCTTAGTAGTTACCTCCATTCTCCAGACTCAGCCTAAATATCTTGGTCTTGCTACTCCTTTGTGTGGAAAGGCCAACCCAGAGAGGACAAGCAGTGAGATTTTCATTGACTTTAGACTAGGGCACCTGTTGCTATACCTGTCAGACGAAATTGTGTGGGAGAAGAAGATATATTCAAAAGGGCCACATTTAAGGAAGCCCTATGTATTATCCTTTGTAAAAACTCTACCCATTATGGACTATGATGAATATAAGGCTTGAGAATTTAATCAGTTATATCAGCTCTGCTCCTCCTTGAGAGAGAAGTGGAGATGAAAGATAAAAGACGGGTAAGTTTAGAGATTGAGAGAAAGTTTATTTACCTCTAAAGTTTGACGATTACAAAAATACAGTATCAACAAAATGAAACAAAAAGGCTGTAAAAATAATTTTGTCTTTTACTTAAGGATGTTAACTTAAAACATTTGTGGAATTATGTAATTGAGGACTTTAGATTCTGAGGAGCTTGGACATCCACTTCCAAATCAAAAATATTATTACGAAACTTAAGTGAGGGACAGCCTACATTGGTTCTATTTTCATTCCGGAAGGATAGCAGTGAAGGTTAATTGTTATACTTTCTAACGTACCTTTGAAGTGTACTCTTGAAAATTTGTGAAATCCCAAACAACCTCATGGTTTATACTTTACCAAACCACTTCCAATGTAGTCATGTATAACTATAAAATGTGACTCTTTCTGGTCATTCATAATTCTATTAATATAGCAATAAAACCATTTAAAAAGCAACTATAATAATTTTGTTGCAAAAAACTATAACATTATAGGCAGTTATTATAACTTATAATATTAATTTTAAGCTTATCTGAATCTGTAAAACTAAAGCATCAGTAATAATGGCAATTTGGTTTTTTTTTTAAAATAATTTCAACTTTCAGATTCAGGGGTACATGTGCAGGTTTGTTATATTGGCATATTACATGACACTGATATTTAAGGTACAAAGATCCCATCACCACACCATGGAATACTGCATAGGTATAAAAAAGGGCAGTTGTGATTCTGAGTGAGAATTTCTATTTTACAATGCATGTACGGAGTAGGTGAGAGCAATTATGAAATACATTTCACAGCAGGTAAAGTTGGTTCAAAGCTGTTCAACAAGGGCCTCCTGACTAACTGAGGCAGACACATTAATCTTTATGGAAGAAGCAGGTGGTGGAGAATAGTTGGGGTAAAATAATAACATGCACATGAAAGGATACCAGAAGGGAGGTAACTTGCAAAGAAATATGTTATTAAGGTATATCATGAATGATAGTTATCTTCATGCTCTGAGTAATTAATTTTGCATTTCCTAAAATGTCTCCAACATATTTATTATTACTAATAAGCATATATGTTCAAAGATTGCATCTCAGATTGAAAGTTCTCAGTATATTTTCAAAGGCCCAAAACAGTTTGCTCTTATTCTTCAACACTGTAGTTGCTGCCATGTTGAAACCAATTCCCTGATTTTCTGCACCTTTAACCAACTGTTTCTCATGACCTACATTGGTGTCCACAAAATCTTCACCACTCACTTTCCAAGGAGCTCTTATAATGGGCATCATTCTATCCTCTCTGGCTGGAAGTCCGCCTCCAACCACATGACTTTCTAAAAATTTCACTTTTCAGATTTTGCCTCACCCACTAAGGACTTAATGTTCATCAATCATTTAGCAATGTTGTAATATAAGAATGTTTTAATTCTTCCAGCCATTGGCATCAGTGTTTAGCTCTTTTCCATAGTGTGTATGTCATCAGAACTTGGTTTGGAAGGCTGAGAAAGTGTCATGATGTTAGGGGAAAGGAACATCATGTTAATTGACACTTGGCCATGAAAATGGCTTGTGCACATTTGATGTATTAGCAGAACCTTAAATTCAAAGTTAAAGAAAGCAATATATTGCTACACTTTTGGCCAAAACGTTTATTAAACCAGTCTCAAAAGATATATACCATGGTCCACATTTTCAGATACATCTGCCAAGGAAATCTGGCCTCTCTGTGCCCTGAATTTTGCAGAAAGGTAAATAAACCTGGCTTCATCACGCTGTTGGCTGTACTGCCCTGAAGCTGAGGTCAGTTTGGCTTTGGCCACCTGAAAATTTGTCTTCTCTCTCCCTTGTGTATTCTCATCAAGGCTGTTTCTTCTAACAATTTTCATTCTCGTCTGAATGTTATTTTAACCTTCTTCATGTGTTTCTTTAGCATGGGAGGATACATATGTATGAGGTTATGGTCCAAAGATGCTGCCTTTTTAGTTTGCTTCGAATTAGGTAAGGCTATATGTTTCCTCAAGTAAAAAAAAATCTTTCCATATGATAAAATATATTCCTGTATCTGTACTAGGAACGTGCCACCTATAGCTTTAGAGATATGTTTCTACAGGCCCCTGACTTTTCCCTAAGTAAGATTTATTATCTTGCTCATAATTTTTCAAAGTTTAAAACCCCTATAGAAATGACTTTACAAATTACTCTTTCTTATATCCAATGAAAAATATGGTGGAATGATTTACATTGTAGAGCCATTAGCAAATCTGGTATTTGCCCTCATAATTTATTACAAATTCATACTTTATCCTAAACACTAACAGCATACTGCAGCCAACAAAATGTGTTTAGATGAAATGTGGGTGTAGGCACGGGTATAAGTGTGGAAATGAAACTCACTAGCATTATTCTAAACCTCTGTCTCACTAGGACATGTTTTCTCACATTTACCTTCTTTATTTGATACGCTGCTTATTCAGTCACTCATTCCCACAGTAAAAACTAGTGGATAATTTTCTATTCAGGGATATTTTCCCTAAGAAATAAATTTATTTCTTTTCTTTTTATCTTTATCACTCAGATCAAAAATGTCAATAAATAAATTTCAGGATTTCAGAAATGTCATTATTTACATTCAGAATGGGGTAATATATTGAAAAAGTAGATGCTTACTAGTAGGTTAGATTCTATTTAGTGAACCAACCTCCTTGTATATTTGGTTGTAATTTCTGCCTAAGCCCAAACCAAATTATAGTTCAAGTCCTTTCATAGTTGCTGGCAGATTGTGAAAACCAAAAATATTAATTCCAAATATAAAAGACTAATGTATAAGGAAATGTAAGATGAGAGGCACTCCTCCTCTAGCTCTGACAAAGCAAAATATTTAGACATACATTTGCTACTCAACATTCAATAAACTTAAGTTTTTTAGCGTCTTTTGCAGGTCCAGAATGGTCTTTGATGTTTTGTGGTTTTATATTAAAACAGAAAACTTCTTTTCTTTCTTAAAGTGTTTACAATAAACTAGCTTCAAGGCTATTTCACAAATATTTTGGATTTCTTCCCCCAGTTTAAGTATAAGCCTAAAAAGGTCCAAATAAAGCAAGAATTTATTAAGTATCTACTGTGCAGAAAGCACTATGCTTGCAACTTTTGTTGCTGACATAATTTTAGTTCCTTGTGTGGATGATTGTTTTATCGTCATCATTTTCAGCATCATCACAGCTCTGTGGTCATTATTTCTGTGCTTCTTACATATTCAATTATATATTCATGAGTCAGGCTCATGAATCAGTGTAACTGATTAGATAGCACGAGGTTGCTATCTAATTGCAGTATTGGTTTACAAGATCTGTGCATTGTCTGTCACAGCTTGGGGTGTTTAGCTTTAACTACTCCTCTATATTGTCCCTACTTATTACTCTAAATTAAATATTAAGTTCTCAAATGAGCTCATTATCACAAGAGTCATTCAACACATGTTCTTGACAAAAGTTTGAAACCATTTATGTTTTTTATAACTGCTTAGAACAGATGAGGGTAACTAGTAAGAATTACAAGATAACCTTCATGTAACTAGTGGAAGACTGAATTCATAGAGGCCATCCCATAATATCCCTTTCTCCGAGGAAGTAAAAAGCCTTGTGACTTTTCAGAAAAATCGTGAAAGTGGAAATGGCAGCTTTTGAAGCGCCAATAGAAGAATCATAAGACTTCAGTTAGGATGATGGAAACTGGAGGCAATTTTTGTAGGCACTTTTAGTCTATCTTGTGGGAACATTGCTATAAATAAGACCTCCCCTAGCAACTTCCATTACTAAGAATACTTTCAGCAAAATCAGTGACAATGGTCTCAATATAGATTTTTATATTTTGTGTGTTATAGAAAATGAATGCAGAATTTAGAAAAATTTTTATATTGTCAACTTGTAGAGATATAGTGACTAAAGTTGGTTGTCATTCTTTCCTGTCTTTTGATAAAATATAATTTTGGGTAGAGTTCAAGCAGGGAGAGGAAATTATATTCCTCACAAAACTATATAAATAGAAAGTAATAGTGTGATCCCAGATAATTAATATCTTTTGATATCTCAATTTACCTATTAATGACAGTTAAATAATAAAGTGTCAGGACTACAGTTTACATTGTTCTTATAAACATTCAGTCAATATTTGCTTATCAAATATTTGTTAAGTTTCCTCACGGAGGAAGATACTGGATTAGGTGGTAGAGATAAAAATATAACTGAGCCATTTGTCCCTGTTTTCAGTAAATTAAGTCTGGTAGGAGAAAAAATGCAGTTCTACAGATGAGAAATGTTTAGTGTTACGCATGAAAAAACAGGAAAAAAGAGAAACAGCCTAGGAGAGTCACAGAAATCTTCAGAGAGGAGGTAAAATCTGCCCTGAGCCTTAAAGGTCAAAGGAAAGGAACAGAATCTCAGACAACAGGAAAAATGTACAAAGGTATGGAAAATAAAATGAGTGTGTTTTAGAAGCAATGGAAACTTAGTATGATCAGAGGAAAGGAAAAATGAGGAGCCAAATGGCATGGTAATGGATGAAGATGGAGAAAAATTACATGGTGAAAGACTTTGTTTACCATATCAGGAAGTCTGGACTTGATCCTGCAGGTAATGGGAAACCAGTAGAGGTATATAAACACTAATGGTGATTTAAAAAAAAAACTCAGTGTGTTTAAAGGGGAATGGATAGTGCATAATCTCTCTCTCTCTCTCTCTCTCTCTCTCTCTCTCTCTCTTGTTTTTTTTAAAATCTCTCCTTGGTTTTGTTTAAATGGGCTGCCATGGGAATCCTTAGCATATCATTTTATTTATTTATTTATTTATTTCACAATTATACTTTAAGTTCTGGGGTACATGTACAGAATGTGCAGGTTTGTTACATAGGTATACACACGCCATGGTGGTTTGCTGCACCCATCAACTCATCATCTACATTAGGCATTTTTCCTAATGCTGTTCATCCCCTAGTCCCCTGCTCCCACAGACTCCAGTATGTGATGTTCCCCTCCCTTTGTCCATGTGTTCTCATTGTTCAGCACTCACTTATGAGTGAGAATATGTGGTGTTTGGTTTTCTGTTCCTCTGCTGGATGGCTGAGAATATGGTTTCCAACTTCATCCATGTCCCTAACAAAGAGCATGAACTCATCCATTTTTATGGCTGCATAGTATTCCATGGTGTATATATGCCACATTTTCTTTATCCAGTCCATCATTGATGGGCATTTGAGTTGGTTCCAAGTCTTTGCTATTGTGAATAGTGCTGCAATAAACATACGCGTGCATGTGTCTTTATAGTAGAATGATTTATAATCCTTTGGATATATCCCAGTAATGGGATTGCTGCATCAAATGGTATTTCTGGTTCTAGATCCTTGAGGAATTGCCACACTGTGTTCCACAATGGTTGAAGTAATTTACACTCCCACCAACAGTGTAAAAGCATTCCTATTTGTCCACATCCTCTCTAGCATCTGTTGTTTCCTGACTTTTTAATGATAGCCATTCTAATTGACGTGAGATGGTATCTCATTGTAGTTTGGATTTGCATTTCTCTAATGACCAGTAATGATGATCTTTTAAAAAATATGTTTGTTGGTTGCACAAATGTCTTCTTTTGAGAAGTGTGTGTTCACATTTTTTGCCCAGTTTTTGATGGAGTTGTTTGTTCTTTCCTTGTAAATTTGTTTAAGTTCCTTGTAGATTCTGGATATTAGCTGTTTGTCAGATGGATATATTGCAAAAATGTTCTCCCATTCTGTAGGTTGCATTTTCACTTTGATGATAGTTTCTTTTGCTGTGCAGAAGCTCTTTAATGAGATCCCATTTGTCAATTTTGGGTTTTGTTGCCATTGCTTTTGGTGTTTAAATCATGAAGTCTTTGCCCATGCCTATGTTCTGAATGGATTGCCTAGGTTTCCTTCTAGATTTTTATGGCTTTAGGTCTTAGGTTTAAATCTTTAGTCCATCTTGAGTTAATTTTTGTATAAAGCGTAAGGAAGGGGTCCAGTTTCAGTTTTCTGCCTATGGCTAGCCAGTTTTCCCAACACCATTTATTAAATAGGGAATTCTTTCCCCATTGCTTTTTTTTGGGTCAGGTTTTTCAAAGATCAGATGGTTGTAGATGTGTGGTGTCATTTCTGAGCCCTTTGGTCTGTGCTATTGGTCTATATCTCGGTTTTGGTACCAGTAGCATGCTGTTTTGGTTACTGTGCCTTGCAGAGAAGCAAGAGCAAACAAATTAAAAGCTAACATAGCTAAAATCAAGCAGAACTGAAGGAGATAGAGACACACAAAAAAGCCCTTCAAAAAATCAACGAATCCAGGAGCTCGTTTTTTGAAAAGATTAACAAAATGCACCTCTAGTCAGACTGATAAAAAAGAAAAGAGAGAATAATCAAATATACACAACAAAAAAATCATAAAGGATATCACCACTGATCCCACAGAAATACAAACTACCATCAGAGAGTACCTCTGTGCAAATAAACTAGAAAATCTATAAGAAATGGATAAATTCCTGGACACATAGCCCTCTCAAGACTAAACCAGAAAGAATTCAAATCCCTCAATAGACCAATAACAAGTTCTGAAATTGAGGCAGTAATTAACAGCCTACCAAACAAAAAAGCCCAGGACCAGACAGATTCACAGCTGAATTCTACCAGAGGTACAAAGAGAAGCCAGTACCATTCCTTCTGAAACTATTCCAAACCATAGAAAAACACAGACCCCTCCCTAACTCATTTTATGAGACCACCATCATCTTGATTCCAAAACCTGACAGAGACACAACAAAAAGAAAATTTCAGGTTAATATCCTTGATGAAAGTCGATGCAAAAATCTCAATAAAAAACTGGCAAACTGAATCCAACAACACATCAAAAAGCTTATCCACCACAATCAAGTCAGCTTCATCCCTGGGATGCAAGACTGGTTCAACATATGCAAATCAATAAATGAAATCCATCACATAAACAGAACCAATGACAAAAAGGCCTTCAATAAAATTCAACAGGCCTTCATACTAAAAACTCTCAATCAACTAGATATCGATGGAAGGTATCTCAAAATAATATGAGCTATTTATGACAAACCCACAGCCAGTATCATACTGAATGGGCAAAAGCTGGAAGCATTCCCATTGAAAACTAGCACAAGACAAGGATACCCTCTTTCACCACTCCTATTCAGCATAGTATTGGAAATTCTGGTCAGGGCAATCAGGCAAGAGAAAGAAAGAAAGCGTATCCAGATAGAAAGAGAGGAAATCAAATTGTCTCTGTTTGCAGATGACATGATTGTATTTTTAGAAAACTCCATCATCTCAGGCCAAAATCTTCTAAAGCTGATAAACAACTTCAGCAAAGTCTCAGGATACAAAACCAATGTACAAAAACCATAAGCATTCCTATACACCAATAATAGACAAATAGCCAAATCATGAGTGAACTCCCATTCACAATTGCTACAAAGAGAATAAAATACCTAGGAATACAACCAACAAGGGATGTGAAGGACGTCTTCAAGGAGAACTACAAACCACTGCTCAAGAAAGTAAGAGAGAACACAAACAAATGGAAAAACATTCCATGCTCATCGATAGGAAGAATCAATATCGTGAAAATGGCCATATTGCCCAAAGTAATTTATAGATTCAGTGCTATCCCTATTAAGCTGCTATTGACTTTCTTCACAGAACTAGAAAAAACTAATTTAAATTTCATATGGAACCAAAAAAGAGCTCGTATAGCCAAAACAATCCTAAACTAAAAGAACAAAGCTGGAATCATCACACTACCTGACTTCAAACTATACTATGAGTATCATTATTTTTATACTCTTCAGGACCTCATTGACTCCCCTTTGACTCTGAATTACTTCCACTGTAAATGACCTTTAAGTCCATGCCATTGTGCCAAAGTGAAAAGATATGGTAAATGCAATCCTTGAGGAAAAATAAATCTTGAAATGTAGCATATGTTCCCGAATCATTTGGTTTGGCAGTTTATGAATTTATATTAACTGTTTAATTTCCACACTTGGGCTTCAGCACTTCGGCTTGTTCTATATAGCTGAAGATTGCTGATATAACCTGGAAAACATAGGGATATCTAGGAGGAATAAAAAACTTAAACTTAAGGCGGGGAATGGTGGCTCACACCTGTAATCCTAGCCTTTTGGGAGGCTGAGGCGAGCAGATCATGAGGTATGGAGATCAAGACCATCCTGCCCAACATGGTGGATCCCCGTCTCTACTAAAAAATACAAAAAATTAGCTGGGTGTGGTGGCACATGCCTGTAGTCCCAGCTATTTGAGAGGCCTGAGGCCAGCTGGGCGCGGTGGCTCATGCCTGTAACCCCAGCACTTTGGGAGGCCGAGGCGGGTGGATCACGAGGTCAAGAGATCGAGACCATCCTGGTCAACATGGTGAAACCCCGTCTCTACTAAAAATACAAAAAATTAGCTGGGCATGGTGGCGCGTGCCTCTAATCCCAGCTACTCAGTAGGCTGAGGCAGGAGAATTGCCTGAACCCAGGAGGCGGAGGTTGCGGTGAGCCGAGATCGCGCCATTGCACTCCAGCCTGGGTAACAAGAGCCAAACTCCGTCTTAAAAAAAAAAAAAAAAAAAAAAGAATAAAGAGAGGCCTGAGGCCGGAGAATCTCTTGAACCCGGGAGGCGGAGGTTGCAGTGAGCCAAGACTGTGCCACTGCACTCCAGCCTGGGAGACAGAGTGAGACTCTGTCTCAAAAAAATTAAAAAAAATCTTAAATTTAATAAATGTGAACAGATCCAACTGTGTTGGCCAAACTAATTTCCGTAGGCATGAGTTTTTAAAATTATTTGTAAAACAACTGACTTAAAAAATATTTATAGAACACTGTGACATATTTAGCTAAAAGTATCTGAGTAGAACATCGAGTGTCATTTTACTGAGTGTCCATGTCTAGGAAATAATGTAAATGTTCTTGTGTATTTTAAAATACTTGGATTAATCTATATTTTGAAATGTACCTCTTCTGGGTGGTTTACTTGGTACAGTAGTTGGGATAAAATATTTCGTGTTTTTTTTCTTTCTCCATTGTCCTGTTATAAACTTCTTAAGAATATGTATAATTAAAATTATAGGTGCTTGCTGCTGATTAAAATACCTGTATTCAATAGCTTGAAAACATGTATCTTTTAAAAATAAACTGATAGCAAAATATATCCACAATTTGCCCAAAGTTGCGGTTGAAAATGAGAACAGAAGATATTTAACATGCATAAATATACATGTATGTTATATATACATGTATAACATACATGTATATTCATGTATGTTTAATACAGCATACATGGACACACATCTATTTAATATAACACGTATATTCATGTCTGTTATGTTAAATATGGAAAGTATAATATATACTTATAAAAGTATAATATATAATATATACTTTCCATATTTAATATAAAAGTATATAATATACATGTATAGTATATATTTTCCATATTTAATATACAATGTAATGTATTCATAATTTTCAATGAAACATGAATCCTCTGAGTTGTTAAAAGTTGTTTCATGAAAATGAGTCCATAATCAAATAAGTTTGATAATGATGAATTATTATTTAATTTTCCCTTTCTTATTAAAACATAACACATATTAGCACTTTTAAGTCTTAAGAAGTTCTGTCATAAAGAAACCCATTTAACCTGCTTAACCTTATGCTTTCAAAACTTATTCATGTTTGGAAACTCTTCCTTCCCCAGAACATTTATTAATCTCTCATGGGACCCTAGTATTCTAAGGAACATTTTCTCGGGAATATTGACATAGAATATAGGTAAATATAATTTACTATAGAAACAGGTGCACATACATGCATGCAATAAACACACAATTACCCTTATTAAGTGGAATAGTCTGCCTTGACATAGGTGTATGCTTGAAAGTTTACAACTGAATACAGTCCCTGGCACACAGTAGGTACTCAATAAATATCTACTAAAGTGAACAAATTTTAATATGTAGACACTTTACTTTCCCCCACTCCCTTCGTCCAATCGCCAGTTTCCTATAACACTTCCTGAAGTTATTTTTGCCTGTGGTCAGACAAAGTAAGTTATTATGATCTCTTGTAATTAAAACTCTGTGCTGAGCATAGTTTAACTTACTGTGTTACAGCAAAGAGCTTCTTTTGGTGGTTGTAAAACACTCCTTAGCCCTGAAACCCTAGTATGCTGAAATAGGTCATGTAGTCATTAACCATGAGAGGATTGTTTTCTCAATGTTACATTACCTCTGCCGATGTTGAAGAAGGTGTTAGTCTTCAGGGCTCACTGCTCTTCCTGGGTTACACATTTTTCAGCATTCTGTGCACTGATGACATTTTTTTCTCTCTCTTAAAGTTTTATCACTCCAGGGTTTATAGTTGTACTTCCCATTTTTCATGGAAACTCAGGTGCTTAAATACACTCTATGTCTTTTGAAATTTAAAAGATATCTACTATCTTTTTCTATGTTGTCTTATCTCCCATGGCTTTTCCATGAGCTCTTTGAACAAACATTTATTTAGTGCCTAGTGATTTTTGCAACTGTAGAGGTGACATAGAGACTGTCCTAAATGGGTTTCATGTTCTGATAGTAGAACATTCACAAAACCAGTACTCACAGTTTTCTGTGTGATGGTGTGCGCCAAGGATGCTCAGGAAGCACTGTTATCTCAGAGGACTCATCTTCTAAGTATAGTCACAAAACATGCTCAGATTCCTTGGCCTTTCTTTCTCCATCACATACTTGAAAAAAATCATTTATTTTTGTCTCACCAACTCATAACTGGAGAAAAATCACACAACTAGCTTGTGGAATTTCATTTAAAATTTTGTGATTACAAACTGCAAATAGATTCTCAACAATTTTCACTAATTCTTCCATGTCTTTCTTTGGACTTATGTGGAAGTTTTTCTTCTCTCCTTAAACCTCTTTCTTTTCTCACCTAGTAAGTACTCTCAGTTAATTTGCCTCATTTTTTTAAAAAACAAAATAGGAGTTCCTATAATAACTCCCTCATGGGCCCACCATAAAATGTCCAGGCTGCCTACATCTGTACTATATTCACCTTCCTTCTTCCTTTCAACTTGAAAGAGAGGTGTCCCTCCTTCCATCAAAGGTCAGTGCTTCCACTTTTGCCTTATACAGAAATTTATCTCTAATGTTGCTTCTTTCTTCTGCTTAACCGATCTCTCTGTCTCTGCTGGAACATTTCTATTAGCTTAAACATCTGTTATATCCCATGTTGAAGAAAACAAAAGACAGAGGAGGAAGAGAAGGAGGAAAAGAAAGGAAAGGAAACTTGTCCTTTAAGCACCCCTAACTACCAAACCATTTCTCTACCCTGTATCATATCCATTTTTATTGAAAGAGATGTATCCACCTCCACTTCCCCATCTCTTCTTTGTTCTTCAATATCCTCTAATCCTTCTCCATTTTCCTATCTTCATTGGTACAAATTATTATGCCATTAAAGTTAATAAACTATTTTTTCTGTCTTCATTTTATTAGACCTCTTAGCAATATGCAATGTGACGTCTAGCGTCTCTCAAAACCCTCTTTACCTTGGCTTCTGTACCTGTTCTATCTTCCTACCACACTGGCCTACCACCATCATTTTATTCTTCTTTCATAGTCTCTTTAGCTCTTATTCTTCAGGACCTGGCTCTCCTTACGTGATCTCATCCATTTCTATGCTTTACATTTTTCTTTTGTGTCATGACTCCCTTGAGCATCAGATTCATATCCACTTACTTACTTAAATATATTATATTACTATCTCAGTTTAGAAAGTATCACAATGTGGTCTCATTTGGCATTTCATTTTACTCATTACAAGTGTGGAAACATCCCTTCCAGACCATCATCTTCCACTAAGTGTCCAGGGCTTTCATAAGGTTTATGAGTCCCTGGGATGTTGCAAAATGATTTGTCTGTTTGTTCATATGGGGTAAGTCAGAGAAGGGTCAAAGAAAATCTAAAGGACCAACAGGTGTCACTCCTGCAGAGCAGTGGCTTGGAGAAGTGCCAGATACTATTGAAGAGATGCTTTCATTAGTCATTGATGAAAAAGACAGCTTGCATAATATCTGGGCACAAGGGATGGACAGTGATTGCATAAAAGTAGACCAGCACACTTATCAGATGATGAATTCCACATGGCTCTTAGGTACCTGAGCAATGCTCCTCACTGTGGTTCTTTGCTGAGCTAGTCCCCATTCTTGTCCATGTGGCCGATTCAGATTTAGCCCTCTGACCTATACCACCAACTCTCATCACTTCTTTGTTCCGTTTTCTCCTGGGGAATCTCTTCTTTTCTGGCCACAGTATGGCATGGCTGTTTAATATGGGGTATGAAGAGGAGATAGGTAAATATCATATAATATGTTAAATTATTATTCCAGCAAGATATCTTCATTAGACAACTCGTGCTGCCATAATGAAATATCATAGATTGGGTGTGTTAAAAAACAGAAATTTATTTTCTCATAGTTGTAGAGGCTAGAAAGTTCAAGATTAAGGTCCAGGAGGGTTCAGTCTCTGGTGAGAGCTCTTCCTGCCTTGCAGATAGCAACCTTTTCCCTCACATGGTGGAGAAAGAGAAATCTCTACTTTCTCCTCTTCCTCCTCTTCCTCCTCCTCCTTCTCCTCCTCCTCCTCCTCCTCTTCTTTTTTAAATAAGGACATCAGTTTTATAGGATCAAGGCTTAGCTTTTACAACCTCATTTAACCTGAATCACACCTTACAGGCCTTATTTCCAATATTGTCATGTGGTGGTTTAGGGTTTTAATATGTGAATTCGGAGGCGGGATGCAATTCGGTCCATAGCAATATCTAATAGGAATCTCAAGCTTAAACATGTCTAAAACAGGTTACCTGATTCTCCTGGGTTATCACATCCTCATCCACAAAATCTCCCTTTCATAGCCTTTTTCTCAAATTGAGTAATCAGCACAATTATCTAACCACTTGCTGAAGCATAAAACATGGAGCAATTTGTCCATGAGTGTTTTAATTTTCTTTCTATGCATTATCAAACCCAAGAGCAAGACCTGTTGCCTCCATCTCCATAGAATTTCTTGAATTTGGTCACTTATCCATCTCTACAGTAGATGTCTTAGTGTATGCCAGCATCATCTGGAATGCTAGCCTCCATAATGGTGTCCTTGCTTCTAATCTTGTTACATCGTAATCCATTCCTCACAACCAGAGTGATTTTATCAAAATGTTCATCAGATTAATACATGCACCTGAATAAAACTTTTTAGTGAATTTTGTTGCACTTAAAATACAATTGTACAAGACCCAGGTAAAATCGTTGAACGTGATAGGAATTTATTTATTTATTTATTTATTTATTTATTTATTTATTTATCGTGAGACAGAGTCTCACTCTGTTGTCCAAGCTGGAGGGCAGTGGCATGATCTTGGCTTACTGCAACTTCTACCCCACTGGGTTCAAGGGATTCTCCTGCCTCAGCCTCCTGAGTACTTGAGATTACAGGCACACACCACCATGCCAGGCTAATTTTTGTATTTTTAGTAGAGATGAGGTTTAGCCATCTTGGCCAGGCTGGTCTCAAACTCCTCACCTCAAGTCATCCGCCCATTTCGACCTCCCAACATGCTGGGATTTACAGGCATGAGCCACTGCACCCAGGCTGTTACAGATTTTAATTGAGGGAGAATATTTGGATCTGCTTTGTGAGAAATGGCAATTGGAAGAAGTAGAGAAATTAGGATAAAAATTAGGCCGGTGATAGGAAGAGATATGTAGAGTCTACTGATATAATCCAGAAGGGAATTTATAAGGATCAAAACCAAGGCAGTAGGTATGGAGAAGAATATATTGAGGGTTGTTTGTGAGATATATAGAAAAAAAAGAAGCCAAGACTCAACTGATGTGATGGTAGGAGGTAGTAGTCTCTTTCCAGGCTTCTTGCTTTAGTACCTGAGGGATGCAGTATTATTCACTTAGAGATTTGGGAGGAGGGGAAAGTTACAGAGGAGAAGATGACTTCCTTTTGACATAAGCTAATTTTCCAAGAGAATCCTTGGAAAATCAAAATGTGTCCTGTTTGGCTGTTGGACATAGATTTATGGGACCTGAGATATAAAGATTTGAGAACCAGAAAGGGTTCAAAGACCATAAACTAGAAACTCTGATTACACAGTTTCAGTGTATGCTGGAGGACTGGGAGTCAATTTGAAAGATGAAGTGGTTGGAAATGTGAGTGGAGAGCAGTCTATTGGAAAGCTATGGAGTAAAAGATGATGACAAATATTGCGAAACAAATTAAATAGACAGGAACTAAAAAGTTTTTTTGAATTTGCAGCCAGAAATCGGTAATGTGTTTTGAGAGCAGTTTGGATGACCTTGTAGGGATAGCAGCTGGATTGCAATGGCTTAAGGAGTGAAAGAGGGTTAGTTTTATTTTCAAGTTGCTTAGGTGAAAAGGAAGAGAGCTAGGGTGTTAGCTGTGGGGGAATACAATCAAGGGAAGATAGTTTTGTTTTTACAGTTGGAAGAGAAGGAGCCATTAATTATGGCAATACCTAAAAACAAAGCCGCCAAATCAACTAACAAGCAATAAAACAGGAGAAGAGGATAATAGGTAATAGGCTGAGTCCTACAGTGCAATATAAGGGGAATCTTAGTTAAGCAACACCTCTCTTCAAACCTGTCCTAATCTCTCTACCAGTCAACATAGTAAAATGGAGGTGTATACTCATTATCTGTTGAATAGAGCTTTATATTTTCTGTAAAGTTAAAAAGTAAATGGTGCATGTGTGTTTTATTTCCAAAAGACTAAAGTTAATCTTGGCTTTGACTTTTGTATGGCTTATGACTGATGAGTTACAAAAACTAATTTCTTTCATTATTGATGGGTGGTCCTGGGTAGATAAAACTTGAGTAACTCCTGCAGTGGCATTATTCCCTGACCTCCTTCCTGTACAAACAGAAGTCTATATGACTGTCGTAAGTTAAACTATAAAGGTTTCAAAATACATTGCCACCTCTGTTCTGTGCACTCCTTATGTCCTAAACACTCCAGCTACAGCATGTTTTTCTTCATTTTGATTTTTTATTAGATCTTTGACACCAATTTTTTCCCTCCAATTCAAGTTCTTTTTATTTAACAATGTAGCTCATTATAGGAGCAATTGAAAAGCTCACCTAATTAAAAGTCACAGGTCATAAAATTTAATTCAGTGGTAAGGCTAATTTTCCTCTAAGCTATTGAATATCAGTGATTACTTTTTCAGTGGGAGTGAGGACAAAGACCATTTTCATCTCTTTTATTGTTAATATAAATTAGCCCCAACCAAAATACTCAATTGAAAGTCCTAGAAAATATGTTAAGTCTGGATTAAAACTGCTCTACAGTAGGTGGTGAAGATTCTACCCTCTACAAATATGAGATAACTTTAAAAGAAAGTGTTAAATGTAATATTTCAAAAACTAAGTGGATGGGGCCTAATCATCTTAGAAATAGTCACTGCTTAGAGATTGGCATTGTTCTGGTGGTCTGAAGAGTTAAATGCACTTTTGCTTTGGGGAAAGAGACTGAGTTAGAGGAAGGAATACTTGAGAGCAGACACTTGAGAATTGTGAATCTTTACTTTCTCTGCTTTGTGAGTGTCATCCAATCATGCTAGGTATATTTGGCTAGGGATATATGACTATGCATCTATCTCTTTAGTTGCTTTTAAAACAAAACTTAAAAACAGATAATCTTTTAATAGATGGAGGTAATTTTTTGCTAGGGGTGAAATCAATTTGCAAGGTCCCCCCAGCCCATTCCACTGACCTCCATAGACACCGCCCATTGTAATGTTGTGGGAACCCATTAAGTCTTTTCTTTCCCTTTTCTATGTGCATTAGATGAAATTACACAGTATATAGAGTTTATTTTGGTTTTAGAAATTCATCATAATGGAAAAATGTTTGGCTTATGATTAAGATAATACCATCATAAAATTTTTAAGAGTTTTTGTGTTTTGTTTTTCTTTCTTTGTTTTTAAGTAAAATGAGTTGGTTTTTAATAGGGATCCTAAAAACTTGTTGGTGCTTAACAAGACCATAAGAACTGAAGCTGAGAGAGTATAGTGAAAGCTCTTGTCTATGAAAACTTAAAAACAAAAAGCCAGGCATGGTGATACATATCTGTAGTCCTAGCTACTTGGAAGGCTGAGGCAGGGTGGATCTCCTGCAGTGAACTATGTTTGCACCACTGGACTCCAGTCTGAGTGATAGAGTGACACCGTCTCTCTTAAAAAAAAAAAAAAAAAAAAAAAAGAAGAAAAGAACTGAGTGTGTATATTTTAGAGATCAATAAATTGACTTCCTTCAGAAAAATACATCTCAATTAAGTTTATGTGATAATGAACCAGTAATTCAGCATCAAACCCCAGAGCATTTTTGGCTAGGCAGGTTGTCTGATGGGTTATGCAAGTCTTATTATTTTGAGAGGGTCTTGCTCTGTCATCCAGGCTAGCATGACCATGGTTTACTGCAGCCTTGACCTCTTGGGCTCAAATGACTCTCCTGCCTCAGCCTCAAGAGTAGCTGGGACCACAGGCACATGCCACCATACCTGGATAATTTTCTAAAAACAACTTTGTAGCCATGGGGTCTCACTATGTTGCCTAGGTTGATCTTGAACTCCTGGGCTCAAGGAATCCTCCCACCTCAGCCTCCCAAAGTGCCAGGATTAGAGGTATGAGCCACCATGCCTGGCTATATAAATTTTGGATCATTTATGGTGGCTTGCCAGGGAAATTCTCAGGTAATACCTTAGACCCAGATAAGAAGGGTCGTTTCCCTGAGCTCTACACATTAGTATTTCTTACATATCCTCAATAAGCAAAAAATAAATGACTTAACAGATGAGGCCCTTTCTTCTTGATTGTGTGACTGGCGGCCAGGTGCGGCACCACCACTCCAGTTCCCCATTTGCAGTGTCTGGGAATTGCTGTATTAGAAAGACAAAGTTTTGACTTCAAAGTGGAAAATTAGAAGACTTGGTTTCTCAAACCACAGCTGCTTTCCTTTATGTATAAATATACTATTAAAAAAAGAAAAAATGATTTATCATAGAGTTTTATTCATGGATGGGAGGAATCTACTAAAAGAAAATTGGTGTGAAACTGTAATTAAAAACATGGATATAATGAAAGATGTTCTTCTCTAGGCTTAATAGATGTTAATGATTTATTTTGTTGTTTCTTAGTCAATAGAACATTTTAAAATAATATTATGGTAGCAGTTATATTACAACATTTTGAGACTAATCATTTCATGTTTAAAAAAAATTTAAATTTTAAGAGTAGACAATGATAAACTCTTTTAAGAGAAAAGATTGGTTTATTTTAGAATTTCAGACTAGAAACTAAGAAGTTTTACAGGATCCTCTTGAAGGGTAAGTTATGTTGCATCGTATAGAGAAGCATATACAGTAAGGACTTGTATAGCTGACATTGCTGAACACTTGCTAGATGAAAAAAGTTAGTTAAACAAATAATGGCACTGCCATTTTCCAGTGCTATGGTAACTCATCCAATGAAAAATTTAGCTGCACATATGAATGTTAATGCAACCTCTTCTCTGTAGAATTGTACCTTTTCCATACAAATGGCAGTACCTATAGACATGGCTGGGCTTGCTGTTTTGCTTATATTCCGGTACCAGCAGTACAGTATCAGTACAGATCATGATTGAAGATCTTTTATGCGAATGCTTGACAACAACCACAAATGGGGCTAAAATATTCAAAGGATTGAATGTCTTCTTTTGAATCATATGGCTTCTTTTGAAACAGCTGTGCTGACATTTGTACTGAATGTTCACAAGCAATTGGGGATTAAACTATTGGTTCAAATCAGAGCCATGGCCTCAAACCATATTTGTCATCATTAATTTCTTCACCACTGCACTGGCAGAAAAAAGTTTTATTTCAAACTGTTTTGATAAGGAAGTAAAAGTTATTATTTTTATTAAACTATACCTCTTGAATACATGTCTTCTTAATATTCCGTTTGACAAATGGAAAATGCTATGTATGCATAAAGTGCTTCTGTAAACTAAGCATGATGTTTGTCAAGAGGTGTATTACTCTTACAATTGCTTCAGTTGTAAGCTGAAATGATCACTTCTTTCATGGAACCCCATTTCCCTTGAAAGAATGACTAACAAATTATGTCTATTTAGTCTTACATGTTTGGTAGCCACTTTATCAAAATACATCAAATGATTTTTAAAACTAAATATAATTTTATAAGAATATATAATGAAATGGATATTTCGTTATACACATTTAGAAAATGTGCACAGCTTGGTAAACTAGTATTTTCCAATAATCAATACAGGATGTTACAAAGTGACACATGGGTAAAAAAACTAATTAAAGTGCAAGAGAGACCCATGGATTTTAATGTCACAGAGCACAAAAATTTCATCCATATTGCACCTGACCTTTGAGACTTTTCTACTTGTTGAGCTTTGGTGTCCTATCAAAGAAGAATTTCCAGAATTATCTGAAAAGATTATTAAAATACCTTTTCTTTTTCTCATTACATTTCTGTGTGTGACTGGATTATCTTTATATACTTCACAAACAACATATGGCAACAAATTGAATACAGAAGCTGATGTGACAATCCAGCTATCTTTCATTAAGTCAGATGAGATTTGTAAAAATATAAAATTTCATCTTCTCACTCTTATCGTTTAGAAGAAAACACAATGAATAAGTATAAAAAAGTTATTTGTATTGACATGTGTTTATGTTTATTTTTAAGTGAATTTAAAGTACATATTTCTCAAGGAAACAAGTGGGCATTTTTCTTACTTGGGGTCCAGCATTTAGCACTTATACAGCAAACCCAGTAATCTTAACCATCTACCTTTGGGGTTAAAACTGTCAGGCCCTAGGGCAATGCTTTTTCACATCTTTACATTTACCTTTTTGAATCAGAAAAAGTAAAAGTTGCCATTTTTTTTGAAAAGGCAATACTGGATACCTTGGAAATGTGTGGATTATGCAATTACTAACATTTGAAGCTGACACTGCTTTGAAGCAGAGGGAGCATTTCAGCAGCAAACCTAAGATAAAAGGGGTAAGAGAAAAGACCAATTAACTTTTTAAATCCTTCCTCTTTGATAGCACCAATGCAATACAGTCTTACATAATGAAGTATGATATCCTAGTAACACCCAGTATGAAACTTAATGTGAGTTTTGAATCTTTGCCTGTGAAAACATTAAAAATGCTCTGTTGATAGTAATATAAAGTAATTTAAAAATCCCATCATGGACACTTTAGTATGAATAAGGCATAGACTATGTAAAACTTGGAAAATATGTAAGGTAAAATCCAGACAGAATTTTTACTCTTAGAGAAGCTAAAGATATTTATGAAGTAATTAATAAGAGAAACTAAAAATGCAAATCAGAACTTCATACATTATTCAAAGTTTGTATATATTTTTGTGATGAATCAACGTAGAATAAAATACATTTCATGGCTGTGTGTTTTTCATTACCAACTACTGGGTAACCAATAATTCCAAAACTTAGTTATTTAAAACAGCAACCATTTTATTATTTTTCATCAGTCTGCGGGAACCTGGGTTCAGCCGGGCTGTTGTCTTGTTCCTTGTGGTGTTTCCTGATGCTGCAGTTATCTTGAAGGTCAATCAAGCTGGGACATGTAAGATGCTTGCTCACATGGCTGGCTGTAGAGATTGACTTTTGACTGGAAACTCAGCAGGGGCTGTCAGTCTGAGTGCCTTCATTCTTCTCCATGTGGCTTTTCTCTGTGTCTTTGACTTCTCGCTGCATGTTGGTTGGTTCCATAGGGCAGTATCTCAAGAACAAGAATTCCCATAGGAAGAAAGCCAAAGCCATCTGTCTTCTTAAAGCCTCAGCTCAGAAATTCCAGAATATCACTTCTGCTACAATCCACTGTTCAAAATAGAACATTGCCAGACCAGATTCAAATGAAGGGAAAATCAGCTTCATCTCTCCGTAGGGGAGTGGCAAGTATGTACAAACAGGGAAGGAAATAATTGATGGCATCCACCTTTGGAGACTAGTAACTAGAGTGTAATCATTCTCAAGAATGCTTGTTTTCCTAAAGTTGTGGGTGCAGGACATGTTCAGGGGTTTTGATATATTGGTGATATTTATCGACCTGTCTGATTGAACACAGACAATACCTTGACATCCAGAAGACAAATTTAGAAAGGCACAATGGCTTCAGAAGACCCTCTGTTTGTTTGTTTTTGTAATCTGAGTAGGGGTCTAACATTGTGTATGTTCTCACTAAACTCTTTAGTAATATTAGCAACTAACCTCTTGTCTTAGCCCATTTGGCCTGCTTTTACAAAATATTATAGGTTAGGTGGCTGATAAACAACAGAAATTCATTTTTCACAGTTTTGGAAGCTGGAAAATACAAGATCAAGGTGCTGTCAGATTCAGTGTCTGGTAAGGGGCTTCTTTTTCAGCTGACTTCTCATTCTAACTTCATATGGCAGAGAGGACCCAGTTTCTCTCATGGCTCTTTTATAAGGGCACTAATCCCATTTATGTAAGCTCCAATACCACAACCTACTCACCTCCCAAAGACCTCATTTCTTATACCGGCCAGTGAGGATTTTAATATATGAATTTGGGGGTGGTACATAAAGATAAGACCATAGCACCTCTAGTAAGTCAAAATGTTCAAGTTCGAATCTTATAGTTTGAATCTTCCTATTTGAATCATCATACTGGATAATTGAGATGCGCTTTTTTTTTTTGCTTTTTTAAAATTGTACTTTAGGTTCTGGGGTTCATGTGCAGATCGTGCAGCGTTGTCACATAGGTACATACACGGTAAGGTGGTTTGCTGCCTCCAGCCCCCCATCATCTCTGTCTGGCATTTCTCCCCATGTTATTCTTCCCCACCCTCCCCACCCCCTACTGCCCTACCCCTAGTCCCCTCTAAACTGACCCCAGTGTGTGATGCTTCCCTCCCTGAGTTCATGTGTTCTCATTGTTCAACACCGGCCTATGAATGAGAACATATGGTGTTTGATTTTCTGTTATTGTGTCAGTTTGCTGAGAATGATGTTTTCCAGATTCATCCATGTCTCCACAAAGGACATGAACTCATTGTTTTTTATGGCTGCATAGTATTCCATGTGTATAGCTACCACATTTTCTTTGTCCAGTTTATCAATGATGAGCATTTGGGTTGGTTCCAGGTCTTTGCTATTGCAAACAGTGCCATGATGAACATACGTGTGCATGTGTTTTTATAATAGAATGATTTATAATCCTTTGGATATATACCCAGTAATGAGATTGCTGGGCCAAATGGAATTTCTATTTCTAGATCCTTTAGGAATCACCACACTCTCTTCCACAATGGTTAAACTAATTTACACTCCCACCAACAGTGTAAAAGTGTTCTTATTTCTCCACATCCTGTCCAGCATCTGTTGTCTCCAGACTTTTTAATGATTGCCATTCTAGGTGGCATGAGATGATATATCAATGTGGTTTTGATTTGCATTTCTCTAATGACCAGTGATGAGCATTTTTTCACATGTTTGTTGGCCTGATATATGTCTTCTTTTGGAAAGTGTTCATATCCTTTGCCCACTTTTGAATGGGTTTGTTTATTGTAAATATGCTTTAGTTCTTTGTAGATTCTGGATATTAGCCCTTTGTCAGATTGGTAGATTGCAAAAATTTTTTTCCCATTCTCTTGGTTGCTGGTTCGTGCTAATGATTGTTTCTTTTGCTGTACAGAAGCTCTGAAGTTTAATTAGATCCCATTTGTCTATTTTGGCTTTTGTCACCATTGCTTTTGGTGTTTTAATCATGAAGTCTTTGCCTATATCTGTGTCCTGAATGGTATTGCGTAGGTTTTCTTCTAGGATTCTTATGGTATTAGGTCTTACATTTAAGTCTTTAATCCATCTGGAGTTAATTTTAGTGTAAGGTGTCAGGAAGGGGTCCAGTTTCTGCTTTCTGCACATTGCTAGCCAATTTTCCCAACACCACTTATTAAACAGGAATTCTTTCCCTATTGCTTGTTTTTGTCCACTTTGTCAAAGATTAGATGGTTGTAGATGTGTGGTGTTGCTTGTGAGGCCTCTGTTCCGTTCCATTGGGGTATGTCTCTGTTTTACTACCAGTGTCATGTTGTTTTGATTACTGTAGCCTTGTAGTGTAGTTTGAAGTCAGGCAGCATGATGTCTCCAGCTTTGTTCTGTTTGTTTAGGATTGTCTTGGCTATGTGGGCTCTCTTTTGGTTCCACATGAAGTTTAAAGTAGTTTTTTCCCAGTTGTGTCAAGAAGATCATTGGTAGCTTGATGGGATAGTGTTGAATCTATAAATTACTTTGGGCAGTATGGCCATTTTCATGATATTGATTCTTCCTAACCATGAGCATGGAATGCTTTCCATCTGCTTGTGTCCTCTCTTATTTCCTTGAGCAGTGGTTTGTAGTTCTCCTTAAAGAGGTCCTTTACATTCTTTGCTAGTTGTATTCCTAGGTATTTTATTCTCTTTGTAGCAGTTGTGAATGGGAGTTCACTCTTGATTTGCCTCTCTGTTTGTCTGTTATTGTTGTATAGGAATGCTTGTGATTTCTGCACATTGATTTTGTATCCTGAGACTTTGCTGAAGTTGCTTAACAGTTGCAGGAGATTTTGGGCTGAGATGTTGGGGTCTTCTAAATAAACAATCATGTTGTCTGCAAACAGAGACAATTTGACTTCCTCCTTTCCTAATTGAATACTGTTTATTTCTTTTTCTTGACTGATTGCTCTGGCTAGAACTTCCAATACTATTTTGAATAGGAGTGGTGAGAGAGGGCATCCTTGTCTAGTGCCAGATTTCAAAGGGAACACTTCCAGTTTTTGCCCATTCAGATATTGGCTGTATTGTGTGTCATAAATAGCTTTTATCGTTTTGATACATTCCATCGATACCTAGTTTATTGAGAGTTTTTAGAATAAAGGGCTGTTGAATAGGCTTATTGGCCTATTCAGGGTTTCAATTTCTTCCTAGTTTAGTCTTTGGAGAGTGCAACTATCCAGGAATTTATCCATTTCTACCAGATTTACTGGTTTTTGTGCATAGAGGTGTTTGTATTAATCTCTGATGATGGTTTGTATTTCTGTGGAATCAGTGGTGTTATCCCTTTTATCATTTTTATTGCATCTATTTGATTCTTTTTTCTTTTTTATTAGTCTGGCTAGCCATCTATTTTGTTGATCTTTTCAAAAAATCAGCTCCTGGATTTATTGATATTTTTGAAGATTTTCTTGTGTCTCTATCTCCTTCAGTTCTGCTCTGATCTTAGTTATTTCTTGTCTTCTGCTAGCTTTTGAGTTTTTTGATCTTGCTCCTCTAGCTCTTTGAATTTTGATGATAGAATATCAATTTTAGATCTTTCCTTGCTTCTCATGTGGGCATTTATTGCTATAAATTTCCCTCTAGGCACTGCTTTAAATGTGTCCCAGAGATTCTGGTATGTTTGTCTTCATTCTCGCTGGTTTTGAAGAACATCTTTATTTCTGCTTTCATTTCATTTTTATCCAGTTGACATTTAGGAGCCAGTTGTTCAGTTTCAGTAAAGTTGTGCGATTTTGAGTTACTTATCCTGTGTTCTAATTTGATTGCATTGCAATCTGAGAGACCGTTATGATTTCCATTCTTTTGCATTTGCTGAGGAGTGATTTACTTCCACTTATGTGGTCAATTTTAGAGTAGGTGCAATGTGGTGCTGTGAAGAATGTATATTCTGTGGATTTGGGGTGGAGTGTTCTATAGATATGTACTAGGCTGGTCCAGATCTGTATGCACGTCCTGGATATCCTTGTTGTTTTTCTTTCTCGTTCATCTGTTTAATATTGACAGTGGAGTATTAAAGTCTCCCACTACTATTGTGCAGGAGTCTAAGTCTCTTTGTAGATCATTGAGAACTTTCTTTATGTGTCTGGGTACTGCTGTATTGGGTGCATATATATTTAGGATCATTAGCTCTTCTTGTTGTATTGATTCTTTTATCATTATGTAATGCTCTTCTTTGTTTCTTTTTATTTTTGTTGGTTTAAAGTTTGCTTTATCAGAGACTAGGACTGCAACCCCTGCTTTTTTTTTTTTTTCTTTCCATTTGCTTGGTAAATCTTCTTCCAACTCTATTTTGAGTCTATGTGTGTCTTTCCATGAGTGATGGGTCTCCTGAATACAGCACACCTATGGGTCTTGACTTTTTTTAAAATTTTTATTTATTTTTTATTTTTTTGAGAAAGAGTTTCACTCTTGTTACCCAGGCTGGAGTGCAATGGCGTGATCTCGGCTCACCGCAACCTCCGCCTCCTGGGTTCAGGCAATTCTCCTGCCTCAGCCTCCTGAGTAGCTGGGATTACAGGCATATGCCACCATGCCCAGCTAATTTTTTGTATTTTTAGTAGAGATGAGTTTTCACCATGTTGACCAGGATAGTCTCAATCTCTTGACCTCATGATCCACCCTCCTTGGCCTTCCAAAGTGCTGGGATTACAGGCTTGAGCCACTGTGCCTGACCCAGGTCTTGACTTTGTATCCAGTTTGCCCATCTGTGTCTTTTGATTGGGCATTTAGTCTGTTTATATTTATAGTTAATATTGTTGTGTGTGAGTTTGATCCTGCCATTTTGTTACTGGTTGGATGATTTGCCCTTTGGTTGACACAGTTTCTTCATTGCGTCAATGGTCTTTACCACTTGGTTGTTTTTTGCAGTTGCAAAGGAACTGGTTGTTCCTTTACATGTTAGTGCTTCCTTCAGGAGCTCTTGTAAGGCAAATCTGGTAGTGACAAAATCTATCAGCAAGTACTTGTCCATAAAGGATTTTATTTCTCTTTCACTTGTGAAGCTTAATTTGGCTGGATATGAAATTCTGGGTTGAAAATTCTTTTCTTTAAGGATGTTGAATATTGGCTCCCACTTTCTTCTGGCTTGTAGGGTTTCTGCTGAGAGATTCACTGTGAGTCTGATGGGCTTCCCTTTGTGGGTAACCCAGCCTTTCTCACTGGCTGCTCTTAGCATTTTTTTCTATTTCAACCCTGGTGAAGTTGATGATTATGTGCCTTGGAATTGTTCTTCTTGAGGAGTATCTTTGTGGTGTTCTCTATATTTTCTGTATTTGAATGTTGTCCTGCCTTGCTAGATTGGGGAAGTTCTCCTGGATAATATTCTGAAGAGTGTTTTCTAGCTTGGATTCATTCTCCCCGTCATCTTCCAATACACCGATCAAGCATAAATTAGGTCTTTTCACATAATCCTATATTTCTTGGAGACTTTTTTCATTTCTTTTCACTTTTTTCTCTTTTCTTGCCTTCTTATTTCATTGAGTTGATTTTTAATCTCTGATATCCTTTCTTCTGCTTGATCGATTCGGCTACCGAAATTTGTCTATACTTTGCAAAGTTCCTGTGCTGTGCTTTTCAGTTCCTTCAAGTCATTTATGTTCTTCTCTAAGCTTTTTATTCTAGTTAGCATTTTGTCTAACCTTTTTTCAAGGTTTTTAGTTTCTTTGCATTGGTTTAGAACATGTTCCTTTAGCTCAGAGAAGTTTGTTATTCTGAAGCCTTCTTCTGAAGCCTGCTTCTGTCAATTCATCAAATTCGTTCTCCATCCTGTTTTATTCCCTTGCTGGTGAGGAGTTGTGTTCCCTTGGTGGGGGCAAGGCGTTCTGGTCTCTGATAGTTTCATCCTTTTTGTGCTGGTTTCTTCCCATCTTCTTGGATTTATCTAGCTTTGATTTCAGGTAGCTGTTTGCGCATGTGGCCTTTTTTTGGTCTGTCTGTAGAGGCGCTGCTAGGCTGCCACAAATTCAGTGGAGGTGCTGCATAGATTTCCTGCAACTTTCGTTTACTCAGAAAGATTAGGCCCGCCTCTGCAATGGTGGCTGCCCTTCCCCCGCACCGAGATTGATCATTCTTGGTCACGTTCTAACTGATATGTTGACTATGATACTCTCAAGTGAGAGGTCTTCAGCCTGCTGGGCTTTGTTGGGGTGGTATCCTCCCAGCCATATTGCCCGATTCCCGGCTTTCAGTTCCCTTTCTTTCTGGGGGACAGGTAGCTCCATCCCACCAGCTTTCTTGGCATCAGCCAGTGCTTCTGCCTACATCTGTGCTGACAACCCTGGCACTGCTGGAGTTGCTGCTCAGCCCTGTTCAAGCAGCTCTCAGGGGCTCTTCTGCCCAGCAAAGATCTCCTGTTCTGGGGATTGTGGAGGGCTTAGGTAAAATGCAGTATCCAAACTGAAGTCCCAGAGTGGGAGAGCCCCCAGTCCTCCAGTCAGTTGTGTGCACCTCTGGGATGGGGCAGTGTCCTGCCCTGCCTCAGCTTGCCCTCTTTGGTTTATACTCACTGTCCAACCTGACCCACAGAATGAACCTGGTACCTCGTTTGGAACTGTGGAGACCACTTGGATTCTGCATCTTGCTCGCTGGGAACTGCATTCTGGAGCTGCCTCTATTTGGCCATCCTGTAAACCCCCTAAGAGATGCATAATTTTTATCTTTAATTTTTTTTTTTAGAGACAGAGTCTTACAGTGTTGCCCAAACTGAAGTTCAGAGACTGTTCACAACTGGGATCATCATGTAAGACAATCTTGAATTCCTGGGCTCAAGCCATCCCCCTGCCTCAGGCTCTTGAGTAGCTCAGATTACAGGTACATGCCACTGTGTCCAACCAGGAAGCCTAACTTTTTTTTTAAAGGAAAGGTTTTTAAGGAAGTCATGGGGATATGCTAAATGAATTTATTAATTCTTTAGAAAGTAACCAGAAATAACATCATGTTTCAATAAAATTCATTTTTCACAAAAATTATGCACAAGGATTATTTGCACAACACTTATTTAATAAATAAAGGGAATGAAACATCAATAAACATTTTGCTGAGTCTCTACAACTTATTTTTTTTAAAACTTGTTTTCTTTACTAGAATTTTTTTGTCTGATGCTTGCCAAAACATTCAGGCAGAAGTATATGGTGACCAAATTGTTGAGATTGGCCAGAATAAAAATCCAGCTGGAAACAAATGGCCAAAAATTACTTTATCCAAGTCTCTTTATAGGCTGAGTTTATCATACAAACATAATCTAAGATGGTAAAAAAGCTTATTTGCAGCACTGGCTATTCCTTGATTTCCTCATCTCTGGATTCTGTCTATACTCCCACCTGCTGCTGTTTGAGGTTAACTTCTCTGATTTTCTTCTCTTGACTCCTGAAACTTCTTTAATACAGGTTTTAAACATAACTTTTTCATTTGGCCATTGTATGTATATACATGATGGTTGATAATTACCTTCTATTTTACATTATAGAACTTAGTTAATAAGCATTCAGTCTTTTCTCCATTCTCTACTACCACCCTTTCTTCTTCCACCTTTCCCCCCTCCTTTTATTTCTCTCTTTTCTCTCTGCTTCTTTTCCATTCTTTATTTCTTTCTCTCCTTTTTTCTGCCTTTTTTTCTTTACCAAATAATTTGTATGCACTTAAGTAATTAGAACACTAATTTTAATACTTAAGACCTGATGACCAACAACACAGACAAGATAGCCTTTAAGCAACCTATACTCAAGCATTAAATAAATTACGTATTTCAAAGTTAATGATTTGGTTCTAATCATGGGTGCTATGAAGAAGCAAAGGATGTGATGAAAGAACATGACAGGCCTATTGAGATAATCTGGGGTGGGGGATCATCTTTGTGGGGTAAGTGGTATTAAAGTTGAAGTTTGAAGAATGCATGCAAGTTAACCAGGCGAATACTGATGGGAAATTGTTTATCAGGCAGAGCAGAAAGACCCAGAGAGTGTTTGAGGAACTGAAAGACAGCCAATGTAGCTCGGGCTTATTAGAGAAAGAAGACAGGGTGGCAAGAGATGAAGCTTCAAAGGATGGTAGAAACTAAACAATGCAGTGCCTTGCAGGTGATGATAAAACTCTTGAAGGGAAGTATGTGGAGAGTGATTAGGAAGTACTTTGCCTACATTGGATGAATAACCAGGCCTGACCATTAGAGGGAGGAAGAGAAATGAAAGGACAAAACTTATGACTTAAATAAAACTTTGAGATAGTACTTGATTTGTGCTTATTCATTTTATAAGCATTAGTGAATAATGGTTTTAAATCTTCCAAATTGAACACAAGTATAGTTTTATTTGTTTTTCCTTTACCTAGAGTATGGTCTGCCTCTACTTGTGACATATAAATCCTTGTCTGATTTTTGAATTGAATTCAGAAGCCTCCTTTAACTGATACATTTTTGGACTTCACATAAAAGTGAAGGAGGATCAAGAGAATGCTGCATTACTGTTTGTAGTTCTCTGTTTATGAGAACATATAGCAATCAACATTTGCACCCCCATGAAAATATGGTTTCAATTTTGTCCTTGAAGTAGGAGAGGAGATGTGTTGCCAGCACATATTTATTCCTGCCGAGCATCTTCTTCTTTCTAGAGTGTACAGACATTGTATGAAGTTTTGCTTTCAATTTGTTTCAAGTGTAGTTTCATTTTAAAGTGATGAATACCTGAAAAATGACAGCACTTGTTACAATGATGAGAATATTAGCTGGAATGATGTGCCAACAGAGATGGTGGACAGTCAGCAATTGCCACAAGTCTACTAAGAATATCAACTGCTGTCTTATATATTGGGACTTACACTTGAACATACTGGCTAACTCTAAAATCCAAACTTTGCATTGATTAAAGTCAAAACTAGAGACAAGGATTTTGAGTTGGGTGTTTAGAATTTGTTTAATTTTGAAGTTTGTAACTTATCATCTTATTGATTTACATAGCAGAAAAGAATGATTAATAGTTATGACCTTGCAAACTCATAATAGATATGTCACATGTTAATTTACCAATAATTTGAAATCTTAGAGTTTACGTAGACAAACAATATGCCTTGTGGATGTGTGTGACAAATGTTATATAGAGTTTTTTTATATTCTCAAATCAATAGCCCTTTGTTTGACTTAATGTTCATACTTTTCTTATTTGATATTTAGCATTCATAGAGAAATAATAGCACATAACCCCACATTGCCACAAAGAACACTGAAATATTAAACACATTATTTGGTGAATTCACACTGGGATATAAAATTTCCTTAATGATAAATACCCATTTGAAAGCAATCAGAACTGGCCTGGAATATTTTTAGATTTTTTTCTTACGGCTATCCTATTCATTCCTCCCTTTTTTTCTCTTAGATGAACAACACATTTCATTATTCTTTCACTTTATTTACTAAAGTACTCATATATTTGGAAGTGCCAGAAGAATGTTCCTTACTGCATATTCCAATAGTAAATCACTGTCTTGAAGAGATTCAGAGTTTAGAATCTGAATGCATATGAAGGCTTTGTTAAATTCATGCAACACAGTATTTCTTACCATTCCTCTAAATGTTATGACATTTACATATATGCATAACTAGAGACTGATTAGTTAAAATTTTTTAAAAAATTTCATCAAATCTGGATTCTAATCCTGTTATGCCACTGAAATTTCTTATATAATCAATAACATTCAATTGCCAAATCCATTGAATTCATAATTTTTAGTAACATTTGTTATTGTTGACCACTTTCCTACTCATCACTTACTTTTCTTTTGCCTCTGCTTTCTCAATGCATGTTTTATTTTACTGGTTTATATACCATGGGTAGGGTCCATACCTGCTTTTGTTGTCTAATAAAAAGGAGTTAGGAGAATTTTCACAAGTCCAGTAGATTAGGGTTTCAAATATTACTTGCCTATATGCAGGGCTGACCGAATATAATTGTTATATTAAAACGCCAACTTCATCCTCTTTCTACTCTTTTGGAAAAGAAGTAGAAATAGCTTTGCTAGAAATAACACTCAACATCACCAGTAAATCCCAACGAAATAACAAAATTTGTTAACATATTATCATGCTTTCTGTGAAGTTTATGGTAATAGGCCTTTTGCATTTCATTCTATCTCTTCTATCTTTGGATACACCTCTGAAGAGAGTACTAAAAAGCAGAAGGGGAAATATATACCAGAAGAGTAGAACTCACTGTACAGAAATTAAACATGTGACACAGTCTCTTGAAGGAACAGCATGCAAAGCAGTCCCTGGGTGACTTTGACCCAAGCAAATGGCAATGCCACAGAAGTGTAAATCATCAAGAACATTTACACAAATGCCATGTAAATGTAGTGTCAAAATATCTCAGATCCCATGATAGATTTATATTTCTTGCAAATATTTTCGGATGTTGGTATGACTGTTGGGAGCTGGAGACTCAGTTGAGCAGCAAGTTCCACCCTACTGCCTTTGGTTAGGATGCATGTTTTATTCATTTATTATGATATTTTAAATTAAAATATTCTTAATTGGAATCACTTTTCTATTCCTTTTGTGCTAATATATTGAGTTAGTTTATTGGTTAGCTACTTGAAAGAAATACTTGTTAAGAGCATTGCCTTTGGAACTGGAGCCCGAATTTAAATTCTGGCTTCCCCACTTACTAACTAATTGGTTGTCTTACATAGGCCTCAATTTCTGAGAGGCACAATTTCCTCATAGGTGATACAAATATGAGAATACTTACTTTATAAAAGCATTGTAAGGATTAAATGAGACAATCTATGTTAAACATTCAGCATAGTTTACTAGCAAATAATAAATGCTTAACGAGTGATGGTGAAAATGAAAATTGAAATATACCTAGAGATGATTACTTTAATCAGAACAATTATATAACAAAACTTTATATATGTATATATATATGTATAGGTAAATATTTATACACACAATACACTTGCAAACATATATATACAAAGAATGGAGGAAAAACCTTTTGTTAGCAAAAAATCACTATGCTTAATTCATTTTTGTATGTTTTAAAATTAGTCTAATATTTGTATCTGTCTCTCTATTAATACATTCCATAAGGATAAGCAATATTTCTAGCACAGTATATTCAGAAAAAACACATCTGCATGTATTTTAAGAATCCATCAGGGTGCTAACCTCCCTGTAGTATAATGCTGTGAGTATAACTTAGGTTGGAAATCTTTCAGGGATAGCATCATAACACATCCCATGATTTCATGCATTGCATGGCTGGCATCATTCCCGGTGGGGCAGGAGAGACACACACAGTAACATGGCTGTCAAAACAGGTTAAGATGAATCATCTGAAAATATTTTAAGACTGGGATTAGTGAGGACAGTCTGCCAATTTTCATGTGTTTTGTTATATCACTTGATGTTGAATGTTGCCTGTTCAGGAACATACTACCTGCAAATTCTATTTTTTATTAAATCAAAAAAGTTTAACTTTGGAGTAGATGATGGTAAGCCAAAAAGGATATTGAGAAAACTAGAAACTTCTGAAGAGAAACTTTAAATGAGATGACTGAAATTATCCAGAGAATAATTTTTATCATCACTAAATATACTTTTCACCCTTTCCTCTTGATTCACATAAATTTAATAAAGAGAGTTTAAAAAATGTGTGCTGGCCTGCATTTTATTATGGAATAACGTTTGCATGGTACCGCTTTTCTGTTTCTCACTTCATCAGTACTGTTTTTCATTTGGTTGGACCTCCTCAGCTATAACGGTGTTGGAAAAAAGCATCTGTAGTTGTGCAATCATCAACTGAAAACTGCTCTGTTTCCATGTAACTATATGTCTCTTTGAGACCAAATGGGAGATGCTTAATGTTAATAAATAAGCAGTTTCTGCATAAATAAAGACCAGGCCCTGAAATATACAGACTTGATTTTTTTTTCTGTGCCAAGCCAAATGGACTCATAAAACAAGCGATAAAGCTGTGAATTATACACTTAGTTATAAATGCATTCAGAATAAATATGGTTTCTATTTGTAAATATAAATATTATAGTGTTATGGTACTCAACGTTAATCCATTACGATAGAGAAAAATACAAATATATGACCCTTGAGTATAAAACACATTGTTACCAAAGTATTATAGCAATGGCTAATACATTTGTTTTTGTTTTAGATGCAAAAATGCAGTTGAAAATTTTGGAAGATGTGGTCAACTCACCTCTTTTCTGGCTTCCTCCTTAACCCCACAAACTTTAATATTCAATATGACCAAATAGGTACATTACATGGTGGTTTTCATACAAGCTCCATATATTTGCATACCTTTAAGAACATGGCTTTAGGGCCAGGTGCAGTGGCTCACACTTGTAATCCCAGCACTTTGGGAGGCTGAGGCAGACAGATCACCTGATGTCAGGAGTTCGAGACCAGCCTGGCCATCATGGTGAAAACCCATCTTAAATAAATAAATAAATAAATAAATAAATAAATAAATAAATAAATAAAATACAAAAATTGGCTTGGCATGGTGGTACACAGCTGTAGTCCCAGCTACTAGGGAGGTTCAGGCAGGAGAATTGCTTGAACCTCTGAGGCAGAGGTTGCAGTGAGCCAAGATGGTGCCATTGCACTCTAGCCCAGGTGACAGAGTGAGGAACCCTCTCAAAAAACAAACAAACAATGGCCTTAAAAAAATGTAGTGGTGTTTATTTTTTTTAAAAGAAAACGTTTTATACCTCTATGAATGCAGAATCTGAGGACTTCTATACAGCAGAGACTACATTTGCTATTATTTTCTTTTGCCATGATATTAAGTTTCAATACTGTCTGAATAATTTGTACAAATATTCTTTTAGTGCAATTTTTCTTATTTCTGTAAAAGAGACCATAATACAACGTGACTGACTGACCACAATAACCAGTGGTTATCCTAGATCAGATTTTGATGTTCCAAATTCCCTAGTTCAACTTTACTTGAAAATCAAAATGAAAGAGAATTCAGGCTAAGAGGAAGCAAAACTCTCTTTAAATACACATAGCTCTGGCAATTGTCTGGGATAGTTAACATGGATTATGAAAATCATACAAAAGGTAATAGATATGTGTTTGACAATAGAGTAGTTCAAACTTACTTCTGTTCTGAATGGTCTACTTTACAAAGAGAAAATATAAATTAAAATATAAATCATTGTATTTGATGTATGGCCTTTCCCTGTATTTAACAAGAAAAGCTACTTTATAATGATACAATTTTGGCAAGCTATTTTCTTACTTCTAAAAATAAACTCATTTAAAATATGTGTCTAATAATCTTTTTAATTTTAGCAGTATATGTGAAAAATTTAGTATTTCAAGACTATAAATGACATTAAAATACAATTTTGAAAATTAATGCATTATGAAACATGGGGTCTCTATTAAGAAGACTTATGTGTTTTATGAGATTCAGATAGATTTCAAGTGGTCCAGCTGGCAATCACCTTCCACCCAGCCTGTATTTAATACTTACTATATGTAATTATCTCCCTTTCAATCTGAATCCAGCACCTATGTTACTTTAACTATGTAAATATAGTTATATAGACGCCTAAAAAGTAGGATGGTGATTAAAGGCACTTATGCCCCAGTATAAATTTTTAATACTGAAAATTATATTATATTATATCTCCACCCAGAAGACTTTAAAATGCACTTCTCACTGTCAGCTATAGGAGAAAAATCCAAGCATGTTGTACTTCATAGTATAGCTATTAATTGCGTATTCATTTATCATTTAATGGTCTCTTTAGGATTTAATCATACTAAATTACCTGATTACTGACTTCATGTTGCTTTCTCACATCTTCATGCTTTTGTATACTATATTCCCTTTGCTTGGAACGCCTTATACTCAACTCACTTGGCTACTTGGGAAACTCCAGCTGATTCTTCAGTTCTGAAATCAAATATTTCTTCTGTGATGTTTTCTTCTTCAATTTCCTAATTCCATCTCTGTGGAATTTACATACCTACATATATTTGCAACCTACATAAAATTAAATCCTCTTTAATTAGATTACATCTTACATAGACAAGCACATGTATACATATACACACACACACACAATCACACACACTTCCATTAGGACTATAATACCACTTTAATGTGTTCTGAACTTGCTGGTTATTGCCTCTATTTGATCATAAGACTCTTTAAAGATGAAAAAAATTTCTTATTATTCTAATACACTTGTTAAGTTAAAAAATAAATTAATATGTGATAGTGAGTGATTAAATGAATTTATTGAAGTAGTTAAAATTTATTTAAAACCCCAGATCAAAGATAAGTTAGTTATTCAATGAACTTTCTTTACATGAACCTGTTTACATGCTCCTACTATAAATTGCACTCAGTAGCAAAATGAAGAATATAATTCATGTCAGCTTGCTATTTAAATATGTAACTGTGTTACCTATGTGACAAATGTTTTTAAATTCTTTTTTTTTTTTTCTTCACGATTTAAGTTCAGGGGTACATTTGCAGGATGTGCAGGTTTGTTATGTATGTAAATGTGTGCCATGGTGGTTTGCTGCACAAATCATAAATAGATTTCACCTTTATGCTTTCTATAAAAAGTCTCTGAAACTGAAAGTAAATAGCAATGGAGATGATAAAATGATATGAGCACAAGGTGTCTTATGTATTTTGAAGACTCTTTGAATGGAATATTCAAATTGTTGTAAGGCTGGCATCCAAATGCTCTCTTGCTACTTAAAGTCATTTTTCAATGAGGTGATAAATAGATAAAAGCAAACATGTATATTTTGGAATGTTTGGATCTAGGTAAGGCATGTGTGATGTGTTAATTTTCCTCCTACTTTAAGTAATGTATTCTTTAAAAAATGAGTGCTCTCTATATATTCTTTTATGTTCTGCTTTTGTTAAGAAAAGAAATTTACATTTCCATCTTCCTACTATAAGTATTCTGTACTTGAAAACAATGTCTTCATGAACCATTAATTAGTCTATTTTGAACTTGCTATATTTATCTTTAGTCCCATCAAAGGACCTAAAAGAATCAGGAGTTAAAACACTGAGTTGTCACAAAATCAGAGAACTGAAAAGATATGTTTATTTTTTTATTTCTATTGTCAATGTATTCCCTTGAATTTTAAATAGTAGAATGTCTGCTTTTATTATTTGTTTATGTCTTTAGAAGGATTAACAGCTACTTTTATTATCATAGCTATAGTTGCTATTAAAGTTAGGCTTATTTTTCTTTATTTGCATTTAAAACATTTTATGATCCTAGGTATGATATACATTTTGAGAATTAAAAAATCGAGTCCATTCACATTTGGTTGAAAATGATAGAAACAGCTTTTAAGTTAACTCAAGTAAAAAATAAAATTCCTGGGAAAGATGCTGGAGTTGACCACATAAAGGAAGATATAAGGAACTAGGACAACTTTTGGGGTTTCAGAGACTGTCCACTTCTAATATTGCTTCTTTCTGGGTGTCAGGGATACAGCTGCTGGAAGTTCTAGGGTCTCATGTTTTCAGCTTCCTAATCAGGGAGAAAAGACAGCATTTATTATATCTAGCAGAAAAATCATAGGGAAGAATATGAATTGACTTACCTGGAAGCATAGACTATTTGTGCACCAATTCCTGTGTCCAGAAGTAAAGTGTTCTATGAGTGCTACACTGTCAAGATGTGGAACTGTTTTTCCAAGGAGGGTGACTAGGGTGCCAGACCAACGATGGCAATAGCCACTACAGAGAAACTAATGATTTTATTTTATTAGCACTCCATTCTGTAGCATTATAGAGAATATAGAGAGCTGATTTATATCAGGTGCCAAATATTTTAATGCTACTTTTGTTTATTTGTGTTTAAAACATTTTATGATCTTAGATTTATTGTTTTACAGGTGGAAATATTTTCTCTGTACATAATTTAAATGTGTTCTGGCTAAGGATCATTATGAAGAAAAATCACTATTAAGGCCAGATATCAAAGTGAACATTTAATTGAGATACTAGAATGTAATGGGTTATGATTCTAAAGTGAGATACAAGACCAAAATGAAAAATTTCAAAGGAAATGTCAGTGAACGGGCTTCTTGACTAAAATCTCCTTACTCTCACTGGGAATATAAATAGTAAAGAGGGTAGATGGTGAGGAAATATTTGTAAAGAGGATTTTTTGAACAAACTCGTGATTGCCTCTTCATCTTAGGCCAAGACAGAGGATTTCTAACCAACTACTCTGAGAGGCTGAGCAATGGCCCACAGTTAGGGAGTCCTAGAGAAGTACAGAGAACATAGGGCTGCATGGGGGTAGAATGAAGCTCTGCTATTGGGGTTGTCCTATTGCCTCAGACATTGTGGGGTCAAGGATACTTGATTGTTTCCTCTATAGCATAGATGGCCAAGAGAGAGATTTGACATAGATGCTTTATAAGATACTGTGTATGCAGGTTCAGAGAGCGCAAGGAAGTCTCAGGTGAAGTTAGAGGTGAAGCACCAGATCCTTTGCAGCAGAAGTGAGCAACCACTGAAATGCCATGCTTTCACCCTAGTCAATGGTATTGCATGTTAGAGAGCACCTGGAATGAGACATTCCAAAAAATATACAAAAATTCCCCAGAAGAGAAAGAGCTAACTTTCAACATTTGCCAGCCCTTAAGACACAGAAGGCAACTTAAGTGGTGGTGGTAAAGTATTTAGTAAAACTTTCCTGTCGCTCACTCATCCCTCTTCTCTCCTCTGACATTGTCACTGGAAGGAAGGTTCAAAACCACAGTCAGCAGAATGGAGGTGCAGGAGTGAGGTTTAAGGGGAAATGCAAGAGAGAACAAAACACAAAAAAGTACCCTCCCCTCCTTTATTGGCCTCTTACCTACAACAGGCCTATGTAAATGAAAAATAAAATTCTAAGCCCCAAACTGAGTGAGGGACTCCTCTCCTAGGCAAGGCCATTCCAAAGTTAACCTGAAAAGCTAGTTCAGGCCATGATGGGAGAAGTATGGGTTGGACATGCCTCATTATACCTTCTTCCCTTTGGAATTCAGGCACAGCTTACTAGCATTAACAAGAAAATAGAGATTGTAAGACTGACAAAGCAGACATTTTGTAGCGACAACACTCCAAATCCCAACTTAACTCTAGTATAGCATCACATGACAGACAGCAGGCCCTGATGAAATGGAAGTATTTTACCCCAAAGTATATTTCTTTGACATAATTTGAAATGTCCCTAAAAAGTTATCTCTTATAGAGAAACTGCACATTCTGTAAAGAATCTCCTTCCCTTTCCAGGTCTTTTCTCTGACCCAGGAAAGAATTAACTAAGAGTCTCACACATTTTTAAGTCTGGTAAGAGCTTTGAGGCATTCCTTTTTATTGATTCCAGGTCTTTAGATAATAACTCAACCAATTTTTGATCAGAAAATATTTGAATCCACCTATGACCTGGAAGCTCCCCACAACTCCCATTTCAAGTTGCTCCACATTTCTGGACAGAACCAATGTATATTTTACATGTACTTATTGGTGTCTTATGTCTCTCTAAAATGTTTTTTTTTCCCCATGCTGTCCTCATGATGGTCTCCCTAAAATGTTTAAACCAAGTTATAGCCTGACCACCTTGGGCACATGTTCTTAGGATCTCCTCGGGTAGTGTCACAGGTAGTGGTCTTCATATTTGACTGAGAATAAATCTCTTCAAATATTTTACAGTATGACTCTTTTTGTTGACACCTACAGGCTCCACCTGGGGAACCAAGAATGGCTCTAATTTTGAATGGAGCTGGATGCTTTGATGACTGCCTGAGACTTAATGTTTGAGGCTTTGAAAGCCACTGCAATTCTAGTACTTTTTCTTGTCTAAAACTGAGAGCAGTCATGGGACTACCTGTGCTTCATTCCAAGGTCAAGGAGAAGAGCTTAGACCACTGAATAAACTGAAAGGAAAAATGGGCGGGAAACAAAGTACTTTCTGATTACAGCCTTTGAGTTCTGTGATTTATCTGTTTGTTTTTTAGTGGATACAGTCCCTTAACTAGATTTTGAGGTTCTAAGGGTATTCATAATTCTTGCAAAGTGGTGGACATTTTCCCCTATTTTTAGTTTGACACATGGAAATTTTGTGTACTAGACTATTTGTGTCTATGTATATCAGTGTATATATATTTTACATTCTTTATTATTTAAATCATCTGGTATTCCAATATAACATCAATTATAGGAATGGCTTTATTGAACTTAAAAATTATTTGAGTCAGACTCATATTATAAAAGCAATAGAGAAAAATCAACCACTAATTGGAACTTGCAAAATAGATTTTTACAGATTAAAATGAAAAACAAAATGTCATTTAAATGCTTTAATTGGTTGCAGTTTTACAACTGAAAGCCAGATGGTTTCTTTTCAAGTACTTTACGATGTCTTTGCTGAATAACTGAATTACTAAAGCAGCTGTGATTATTAACATTTGCCTAAACAGAAAAACATGTCTGCTATTTGTTTGTTAAGAAAGTACCTGCTTTGCAGTAGTTTGGCAAACAAATCTTGATTCTAATTCCTCTAGATAGCATAGTACTTTAATAAGATAGAAAAGATGAATAAGTGATGCACATATTAATTTATATCTTACAATGAATGCTGATTTAAAATTTTTGCTTTTTGACCCAGTGTTAGCATCTCTTGTAAATTTTTTCAATTTTATTTTTCTACAATTGTATGATTTATTTATATTTTTGATATTAAAATACTTTTAGATGTCATACTCTGTTAACAATTATCTTTAATTCCTGGTTAAAACATTATATTCTGGAAGTAAGTAGTCCTTATAGAAATTTGTTTCTGTTATAAGCTGAGGTGTTCTAACTCTATACTCTTAGCAAGGATAAGTTTGATACTAACTGTAATCTGGAGTGCTGGATAAAAATTCAGTTATTGAGAGAGCCAAATAAGGAAAGAAATATTTAGGGGGATGTAAAGGTGAGGTGTGCTGTTTCAGTTTTATTTTCAAAAAGATAAATTATTAGGAAAAATTCTGATTAGGTAATGGCATTTTAAACATTCTATCACATCATTTTCCAATCAGAATTCTCCTTAGTACTGTTTTGGGGAAAGGATTGAAACAACTAATTTTTGTCTCGGAAGTCTGTGATTGTCTAGGCATTTTTGTTGATCTAGGTTTGGCTCCACAGATCTCATTTGGGCTGTCTCGTGTGTCTGTCTGCAGTCAGCTGGATTATAAAGGGGGCTGGTTGGTGTAGGATGGTCAACATAGTGACAACTGAGCTCTCCTCCATGTGCTTTTCACATTTCGGCAAGGTAGCCTGGGTGTGTTCCGGTTATGGCAGAGGAGCAAGAGCAGCAAGAGAACAAGTCCCATGCACAAGAACTTTTGAAACCTCTGGTTGTGCCATGTTTGATAACATTCTGTTTGGCTAATGCAAGTCTTATAGTCAAACCCAGGCAAAATGCTCTGTTCTTGAGAGGAATAAAGAATTGGAGTCATTAATTGAATCAATGTGACACACGTTCTTGTAGGTTTGCACTATTCTATGATAGCAATCCTGGGTATGACGTACCATAACTTAATTATCCACTTTCCTATTTATGAATATTCAGGTTGATTCTAAATTGCAACATTGTGATCAATGTTGCAATAAAAATGTACATAGAGCTTTATGCACATGTATTAATTTTAGACATTTCATCACAAAACATTTTAAATAAACCAAAAATATGGTCTCCTCCCTGAGATTATATAGCTCTTTGTTTTTTTCAAACTTATTTCAGTCTCTGTGAGTATACTGTTTGTTGCTTCTAAGAACCAGGAATATCTAAAGCCCTATCACTTCTCTTTCCCTTCCATTCCAGAGGCAACCACTACCCTCTAGTTGGTGTGTGTCCTTCCAGTGTTTGCTATGTATGCTTATTGTATGAGCAAAACTGCTTTTTTTCTTTTTTGAGATAAAGTCTCACTCTGTTGTTCAGGCTGGAGTGCAGTTGCATGATCTTGGCTTAATGTAACCTTCACCTACTGGATTCAAGGGATTCTCCTGCCTCAGCCTCCTGTATATACTGCTTTTTACATTTGAACTTTTTACATTTGAAATCAGTGTTACCATACTGCATGTAGGTTTCTGAAGATTTAATTTTTATCTAAAATTATGTTTTTAAAATTTATCCTTATTAATGCATGCAGATTTATTTCCATCATTTACACAGTTAAATAACATCATTCTTCTGCATGAGCAAGCCAGCTAATGAGAGTCAGTTGTATTTTCTAAAATTTTCTTTTGCAAAGAGTGTTCAGCTGCAATCCTTGTACATATTTCTTTGTGCATGTATGTGAAAGGTTGTCAGGGACAGAAATTCATAGGAATAATTTCTATTTACCACAGTATGTATATCATGTTTTGCTTTTTTACAATTCCTCCAGAAATGTATGAACAATTCATCTTTCCTGACAGCTAACAAAATTTAGTTATTATCTAACCAGTGATTTGAAAATTGTATCCCACTGTTACCTAAATTATATTACCATTATTTTAAAGGTATTTTCATATGTTTATTTTTCAATCCAGTTTCTATGCTTGTCCCTTTACTGTTCCATATAAATTTTTGGCTCTGCTCGTCAAGTTGCATAGAAATCCTGTGAGCTGAAATTGCATTGAGTTTATAAATTAATTTTGGTGAAGATTGTCATGTCTTTATTATTTTTAATTATCCATAAACATGCTATTATATTTAAGACATATGTCTCTGAGTAATGTTTTGTTACCTGCTCTACAAAGATTGTTGTATTTCACTTATTAGGTTATTCTCAGGAAATATATGATTTGTGTTACTATTGTAGTACATTTAAAGTTTAAATGTACATTTGAAAACTAAAAAGTACATTTAAAGTATACTTTTGTTTATTGCTAAGGTATAAAGTATATTCTTCATTTTGTGTACTGAGCTTATATCAGACAAAATTGCCAACCTTTTTTACTCAGTGAAATTATTTTCACAATACTGTTTTCTAAAAAGAATGACTTTTTTCTTTTTCTTTTTTCTTGCTTTTACTCTTTATCTTGTATAATTCTCTTTTGCCTTAGTTCACTTGAAGGTCTTCTAATGTGAATTTGACTAGAAGCAATGATTGTCTATATCCCCACCTTCTTCTGAATTATACAGGAATGCTTGTATTGTTTCAAAATGGAGTTTGATATCTGCAGTGAGATTTGATAGATAAAAATCATCAGAAAAGGAAGTTCTCTTCTATTCCTAGTTTGCCAGTAGTTTTCTTAAGTTATAAATGTGTAATGAATTTTATCAAAACTGTTTTACTTCTACTGAAATATTCGTTTGTATCTTTTAATGTGTTACTGTGGTGAATCATACTAATAGCTTTTCCAAAGTTAATCATCCTTACATTCCTGGATTAAATGTATTTCTTAATATATTGATGATTTTTCTTTTTGTTAAGATTTTTATTTATAATTCTCTATTTAGTTTGTAAGTAAAATTCTCTTTTCTCTTACTCCTTTTAAGATCTCTCCTCTTTCTCAAGTTTTGACAATTCTTCTATGATGCCCGTGTTGTAAATTACTTTTTCCTGCTTATACATTAGGAATCTGAGATATTATATCTTCTGTTGACTCTGAGAGACATTTAATTCTAAATCATTTAAAAAAGTATTGCCTTTCCCTTGTTCTTCCTGTTCTTTCCACTTGGAACTCATCTTCAGTTCATGTTGGACATTCTCATTCTATCCCCAACTTCTCTTAATTTCTCTTTAGTAGTTTCCATGCATTTATATCTCTGTTCCAAGTTCTAGATAATTTCCCTAACTCTAATTTTTATTTAATAATTTTGTCTTTGGATTTTATGTATTTGATTATTATTATTATTATTGTTGTTGTTGTTTTTTTTTTTTGAGACGGAGTTTCGCTCCTGTTACCCAGGCTGGAGTGCAATGGCGCGATCTCGGCTCACCGCAACCTCCGCCTCCCGGGTTCAGGCAATTCTCCTGCCTCAGCCTCCTGAGTAGCTGGGATTACAGGCACGCGCCACCATGCCCAGCTGATCTTTTGCATTTTTAGTAGAGACGGGGTTTCACCATGTTGACCAGGATGGTCTCGATCTCTTGACCTCGTGATCTACCCGCCTCGGCCTCCCAAAGTGCTGGGATTACAGGCTTGAGCCACCATGCCCGGCCTATTTGATTATTTTAAGATATCAAGTTTTCTTGCATAAAGTACAATAACAGTATTTCATCATTCAATTTCCTTGTTTTGTTCATTGTATTATGGTTATGCAAGTTATGAACATTAGGGGAAATGGGGTGGAAGATATGCGTAAACTCCCTATATTATTTTTGTAATTTTTCTGAAAGTAAAATATTTTCTTAAAATAAAAAAAGGAATGCTGATTTTTCAATTCTTCAGATTTTGTATTCTGTTATCTCATACTTGTGAGCATAATGTTGCTGTGTATTCTTTCTCACTTTGGCTAATTCTGCTCTTTTCTGGATTTTTTTTTTAACTGGAAGTTGTATCTTCTATTCCTCTTCTTTTTAAAATTTGCTTAATATTTTAATATATATACTTAATAAAATATAAAGTCATTCATTAGTTCTACTTTCCTTCCCTCCACATAAGAACATCACATTATTTTATTATGATTATTTCCTCCTATTTTGACAATGACATGTGGTTGTTGTCTAGGATTTAACTCTCAAATTTCTCCAAATTGGATATCATTATTATTTTGGAGAATTGATTTAGGTTTACTTGCTGTATATTACTTTTTCCATTTAATTTGTTCTTTATGGTTTTAACTCTTTTCTTCATGAAGACTATACTTTAGAGATTCTTTCTGTCCAGGCTAATGATGGTAATGATTATTTTGGTTTGTCTGAAAATGTCTGTTGTATTGCCCTCACTTCTGAATGATGATTTGATTATAAAATCCCATGTTGAATGTTGTTTATTTTCAGCAGATTAAGTTTTTATCCCACTGTCTTTTAATTTCCATTCTTACTATTGAGAATTATTTTCTCAGTTTATTTTCCCTAAATGCTTTTGTGATCTCTCTTTTGTCAATGGTGTTTGACACCTTTTTTTTTTCTTGACATGTTGTAATTGTACATATCTGAGGAGTACAACTTGATGTTTTGTACACATACATTGTAAAATGGTCAGTTTGGGATATACAGCATGAGCATCACCTCATGAATTTATCATTTCTTTGTGATGAGGACATTCAAAAACTTTGCTTCTAGCTATTTTTGTGGTATACAATATTTTACTGTTAGCCATCATCACCCTGCTATACAATAGAAGACCAGATGTTATTCTTCCTATTTGATTATAACTTTACACCTGTTGACCAACCTCTTCCTGTTCTCCTCTCTTCCTTTCTTCCCTCTTCCCAGTCTCTGGTAATTACTGTTTCACTCTCTGTTTTCATGATATCGACTACTCTTTTTTTTTTTTTTTAAAGATTCCATATATGATATTATGTGGTATTTGTTTTTCCTTCTGTGCCTGGCTTATTGCACTTAATGTTATATACTCTAGGTCCATCCATGCTGTCACAAATGGTAGGATTTCATTCTGCTTATGGCTGAATAATATTCCATTGTGAATATATATTATATATTCTTTATCCATTTATTCATTGTTGGACATTTGGCTTGATTCCACATCTTAGCTATTATAAACAGTGCTGCAATTAACATGGGAATGCAGATATTTCTTTGACTTATTGATTTTATTTTCTTTGGCTATATAGCCAGTCATGGGATTACTGGATCATATGGTAGTTATATTTTCAGTTTTTAAGGGAGTTTACATGCAGTTTTACATAGTGCTTTTAATAACTTATAATCCCACCCCTTTTCACAGATCATCGCCAACAATCCCTGTTCTTTTCTCTTTTTGATAATGACTATTCTAACTGGATTGAGGTAGTATCTCATGTAGTTTTGATTTGCATTTATCTCATGATGAGTGATAGTGGACGTTTTTTCATGGACCTGTTGGCCATTTGAATATGTTCTTTCCAGAAAAATCTATTAAGGAGTTTTTCCCATTTTTAAAAATTGGGTTATTTAGTGGTTTTTGTATTGTTTTGTTTTGCTGATAGTTGTTTAAGTTCCTGATCAATTTTTGATATTACCTCTTGTTGAATCTACAGTTTGGAAATATTTTCTCCCATTCCATAGGTTGTATCTTCACTATGCTAATTATTTCCTTTGTTGTGCAAAAGCTTTTTGGTTTGATGTAGTCTAATTTTTCTATTTTTGTTTTTGTTTTCTGTGAATTGAGGTATTATTATTTTAAAATCCTCAGCCAGCTCAATGTTGTAAAACATTTTCCTTATGTTTTCTTCTAGTAGTTTCATAGTTTTGGGATTTACATTTAAATCTTTACTTTGAGCTGATTTTTAAAAATATGGTGAGAGATAGGAGGTGATTTTCATTCTTCTACATGTGGAAATCCAGTTTTTGAGCACCATTTCTTGACACGATTGTCTTTTTCCATTTTGTATTCTTGTCACCTATGTAGAAAATCAGTTGGATGTGAATGCATAAATTTATTTCTGGGATCTCTATTGTGTTCCATTTCATTTGGAGTTAAGAGCTATCAGATCTCTCAAGTCACCTCCAGTTAGGAGGGAAGATTCTACTTGTGTGTGCTAGGGTTCCAATAGCTGCCTTATAATTTTTAACCCTTTGAATCAAAGGAACTTAAATTACTGAAAAATGATAAAAGGAGAATAGTTCGAAATTGTAGACTGTGCTAAAGTTTTTCAGTATTATACTCTGTGACTCTTTAATAAATGAGGATGAAAGTCTATAAAAATAAAGTCGTTAAAAGAAAGCAATTTAGCAAAATTCAGATGTTTCTCTTCCACTTAAAGACATTATAATACATTGAAAAATTAAAACACCTGGGTTAAGAATTTAAATTTTCCATACAAGCTATCACACTTTGGGCCTCTCAAACTCTCTGATGATTTCCATTTGTGTAAAATATAAATTATAGTATTCATCCCAGCCCTACCAATGTACTTTTATTAAGATCAAATAAGATAAAATGTAGCTTCATTACAGGGATAAATGAAATTATTCTTTTCTTATCCAACTAAAAATATTCTTTTAAGTAAATAAACTTTTAAAATACCTGTTAATGTATTTTCATTGTAAAGGTGTAAAAATGCAAATAAAGTGTAAATCCTTTTTTAGTTCTGCTTTCTGCCTCCTATTCACCTCCAAAACTTTGGAGAGAATTATTTGTTAAAATTACTTGTTAGTTTGCTCTAACTGTGCTGACCAGTATGACATCTATGAGCTAGCTACCTGTGGCTATTAAATGGAAATGTAAAATTAATTATATGGAATAAAATTATTGTTTTTAGTTATACTAGCTACAGTTTAAATAATCAACAGCCATATGGATAGCATTACTGTATTGGACAGAGAAGCTACAGAATATATCTATCACTGTAGAAAATTCTGTTGAACCACAATGCTCTTCAATCAAGTTCAGTAAGAGAGCTTGTGGTAGGCAGAATAATAACCCCCTGATAATGTCTATGTCATAGTCTCCAGAACCTGAAAATACTACATTACATGGAAAAAAGGATTTCTCAGATTTAATTAAGTAAAGGATCTTGAGATGAAAAATTGTCTTGGATTATCTGAGTAGGCCCACTATAGTTTCTAGAGGAAGAGGGCATGAGGGTCAGGGTCAGAAAAAAAAAGAGATGTGAAAGTTGTTAAAATAAAAAGTGTAGTCACTTGGGTTTGAAAAAAATAATCCCTGAGAAACAGAGCCGGGGAAGGTCATGCATAATTGCCTGATAACAATGACTATCACAAAAAACTGCAAAAACCACAATCTTACACAAAGCCTTTGCAACCTTATACAAAACATACTTCTGCAAGGACATCTCTCCATCATCTGCCTGTCCAACCTCTGATTGATGCCATAGTCAAGGATAATTGCCTCAAAAATTATGTAATCTTTTTCATTTTTTCTTTAAAAACCTTTGTCTTTCTTTATGTCCCTAAATATGCACATAGTTTACTATGGTATGTGTATATTTCCATTATGATACCCTATTTCTGAATAAATATTTTTTTCTTTTAGAGAGTTTCTCCATTTATTATTTAGGTTGACATAAATGGTATCCAGAAGCATCACTTGAAGCATAATCACTTTAGGAAGGAATTGGCAATTCTTGGATTTAGTGTACCGCACTCCCTTGAGCCCTCTGAGCTCTCTACCTCCCTGGCTTGCCATTTCTGTCCTCATGAATCTTTCCTCAGCAGAGCCTTCTTCTTTTTGGTAGAGATGGTTTTTTGTTTTTGATTTTTTTAACCTTTTTGGGATACAGTTTGGTTATAAGACAGCCTTTGATACAGGACTTTATATCCTCCCTGGGATGATATAAGACAAAAAGTCTTTTCTGACAAGTCCCTTCTGGTATAAAGACAAGCGTCCCTCTACTTCGAATACTCTGGTTTCTAAAGAATTTATTTCCTCTCTGTAAGACAGTCTTTTCTGGTTAATTTAGTTTTGCTCTTTTCTGCATCCCTAATTTAATCTTTTGTTTGATCTACACACCTGGTTTAATATTTTTGTGAGCACTCTGAACTTGGTTTTATTTTGGTTCAGTTACATATGTCTGTAAATAATTTGTCTCTTTTCTCTTGTTTGTTTCTAAAAATCTTCCAAAAGCAAAACTAAACATTACAAAAATGATGGGTGCAGAAGGGCTAACTAAAAGCCACTAGGGAAATCATCATCTAAAACACTGGCATATAAACTCCTGACATTCTGTTACAGGATTTATGGGATTTTCTTTGCTTTTGAGAGCTTAATAAGAACTTAAATGGACTCAAACATTAAGGTTTACCAGGGTTTCTGGGACTCCAGCTGGCTATAATATAGCCCACTGCTCATTATTATGTTCATTTTTAAACTGATGGGCAAATTACAACAAGAAAAATTTAGAGACCAGATGGTCATAACTTAAATCTCTTTTTAAAAATCTCTGCAAATATAGGGTTAACAGGTAAAATCTTCGACATTCTCCTTTTCTCTGCTTTTTCTTTCTACTCTGAATCTGCTGATGTGTCTTCGGGTGTTGAGATAAAACTCACTGCTTATAGCATTGCAGCAAAGATAGGAAAACCAAAAAAGTCTTAAAGGGCTTTTAATTACAGCTTTACAACTACGATAGCTCTATGGCAACCATCAACCTAGACATCTGAGTCATCTCTTTTAATGTAAATGTAGGTTTTCCTGGCTAATAAGTGCTTAGGGTGATGGAACAATGAATTGAAAGATTAATATTTTTTAAAAACTGGATAAATGTTTATAAAAGTTGTAATTTCAGATCAAACAGCTTAAAATTTTAAGTTCAGAGCAATAATATAAGGTATTTCTGTCCAGCATAAAAATTGCCTTGTGTGCTGTGCAGGGGCATTAGAAAGACATTAGAATGTGTTTTCTATTGAAAAAAACTAATTTTATTTGTCTGATCTTATTACAAAGTTGCTTGAAAACATGGATTTAGAGAGGAAATAAAACGATAGAAACCAGTAAGTAGGAGAGAGAGATAAGTGGTTATAAGTATAAAGATGTAGGTTTGGTAAGAAAAGTTAAAAAGAAAAGAGAATATTTTTATGTGAAAAAGAATCTTGTATGGTTATTTAAGAGTAAGTATAGGAAAAATCATAATGTCTAATTATGTTGTTGAGGGTCTAGGGAGGCTGTAAAAGGTTCATTAATAATGAAATTATGAAAGGAATTTTACGTGTAATCAAATGGGCTACAATCAGAAGAAAATTATTTGTCTTTAAGATTGATCTTTAATTTTAAAAATACATGGATACAAAACTAAAAATTTGTTTCCCTAAAGTTACAACAGTAAGTTTTCCTTGAAGTATTGATCTGCTCTTAGTAAAATTGCAAGAGGTTTTGATTTAGTTTTGAAATCTGTTTCTTCAACAGCCATCTTTTAAATTGTAAACATTTTTTTTAATTTCTGCTACATTTCTTCCTGTGATCTGTTTATTCCCTAATTTCAGGTTGGAAATGCTGTCTTCTCCATTTGGAACAGTAATTTCATTTTTTGAGGTAGAGTTTTACTTTTGAAGCTTCTCAGATTAATATCTCAGAAGTTTGACTTTTGCCATATTTTGCACATAATTTGCAGGTTGTACATCATTGCCTTCAGCTCTTTCTCCTTTCCAGAAGTTAAATCTTTTTACTTGGCAGGGTAATAATTCTCACTCTGAACTTTCTCAGTAGCTTTTGTAACCCTTTTCTCTGGTTCTAACTCTGATGTCTTAACTGTCACTAAAATTTCTGTCCTTAAGTTCCAGAAAAACAATGCTTTCCTCCAGTATAACTTGATTCTGTAGTCTTGACTTATCTTGATATGTCTGAATTGTTCTATGTAATGAGGACACTTCCCATGTTGCTACTAAAGTCATGTATTCTACAGGTCAAGGTGCTAGTTTTCTTGTTTATATTCCTCTTTAATGTGGTATATATTCATAATCTTGGACACACACTCTTTCTGTTTCTGATTGATTCCAAGGAGTTTTCCATCTTGTTTGACTTACTGTCTAAATGGGCTTTTCCTAAGAGAAAGCAATCACCTGCAGAAGTTTTTTTTTTTTTTTTTTTTTTTTTTTTTTTTTTTTTTTTTTTTAATGTTTTTAATTAGCCTAAATAAAACCCCAAAGTTGTTATATTTATCAAGGTATTTTCCTTTACTGTCTTTTTAGATTTTACTGATTATATAGAAAAACTGAGATTTGAAAGGGTTAAGGCTATTACAGTCAAGTAGCTTTCTTTAAGTTTTTTGATTATCACTCTGATTAAATAAATGACTCTTATTTCACAGTGACCTGTGGTTTTGTTTTTATTGGTGTTTTCAATCTTTTGACATCTTTGGCAGGCTTTCTTGAAATCAAGATTCTAAATTAGGTCTTTTTGACCTAAAATTCATCTTTCATTTGGGCCCTGGAAGGTCCTCAAAGGATGTATCTCTTACCTAGTAGAGATATTAAATGGTTAGGCTTATTTGGTAAATTGCATGGGAAGCACTGTCAATGACAGGCAATACAAGATTTTCTTTCATTTATGTTTAAGAATATGTTATTGATATGAATGTTCCAAAATTCTAATCGTTCCAAAATTATATTTTAGAAATCTAGTATGTCATCAGCCATAATTCCAGTTATTCTGTTGCATGCCAAAAAACAAACAAATTTTGTCAATTTCTGATTATGATAAACTTTCATCAGATTTTTAACCATAATTATTCTAATTTTTTGTCATCTATATTTAATGTTTTGAATTTTTTCTAAAGAGACCTACAGCCAGATTCATGGAAAAGAGTCTAACAAGTACTGTTAAATACAGGTTTCAAAAAACTTAAAGATAAATGAACTAAACAAAAAGATTCTAGAACTCTCCATAAAGAAACTGATTGGCTCATGAAACTGCTAAAAAAGATAAAAATTTATTGTATCACCTTGAATATGACAAAAATAATAATAACTTTTATTTGAAGCATTGTTATTTACTTAAGTATCTTTTCCAGATTTAAGACTTTTTTTAAAGGCAGAGTCTTGCTCTTATCACTCAGGCTGGAGTGCAATGCCCTGATTTCAGCTCTGCAATCTCTGCCTTCCAGGTTCAAGGGATTCTCCTGCCTCAGACTCCTGAGTAGCTGGGATTACAGGTGCCCACCACCACAGCCAACTAATTTTTGTATTTTTAGTAGAGACAGGATTTCACTATGTTGGCAAGGCTGGTCTTGAACTCTGGACCTCAGGTGATCCACCTGCCTTGGCCTCCCAAGGTGTTGGGATTACAGGCATGAGCTGCTGTGCCTGGCCAGAAAATTTTTTATCTAGAGTAATTTATACAGCAATTTGGTAAAGTATACTTCTGTGAATAAAGGTGGAGACATTTGCTTTTTCTACTTGGTTCCTCCCAAATTTTGAAACTATTAGTGAGTATTCTTATGACACTATACATATTTGTGTAAGTTCAATAAAAAAATCTTCTTTCTCTTGATATGATTGGATATGCTGATTCTGTTACCAAGGCTTTGACTACAGTGTCATATTTGAGAATATGCATAGAATATCTCACTTCAAGGGTTCCCAGGCTTACAGTGAATGAATAAAAACTGTCACTTTTTGGCAGGTCCAGGGACTTGAAGACAACAAGTAAAATCTAAAGTCTACCTTGGTTTGGCTTCCTAGCCCAAAGACGTTTTAAAGTCTGATTTCTATGTTACCCATATAGAGAGAAAAAGTTACATTTCTAAAGGAAAGCTATAGTACACCTATTATTAGATTGTAGCTCTGCACATTGCTTTCAAGTTTTGTTGTCTACCTGTAGACTAGACTAGATCCTAAATTCTTCTAGTTTCCTCCAATCCAATTTTCTTTCATAGAGTTATTAAAAGAGAAACTACTCTCTTCTTGAAGCCCTGTAAGCTAAAAGTAGATGAATTTTAAGGAACAAGTCTCATGCCTAATGTATGGGTTACACAGAAAATTTACCACACTACCTGACACTATAGCCGGAGATATTCAAACTACAAAGCAAGACAAGATGTTTATATTTTCATGCTCAAGACAGTTTTCGAATATGGCAGAAAATGGCTCCATATCATAATGAAACTTTAATTCCTTTTTAATGCCCAGTTTTTCCACTTGGAAGACAGTGGTCATTGATTTATTTAAACTGGTTGCCTTTAAGCCTAGGTTTGTGGCTCGATGCCATTATGCAAACTGAGATTGTCATAATAATGCTAATTTACCTGTATTTCACCTTTTTAAGCTGTGTCTGTTACTTGTTAAATTTGTGCAGCAATACAAGTACTAACAGTATAAAACTGACCCAGCATTTTGAGATGATAGCAAAAGACTACGGAGCAGACAAAAATTGAACTTAATAATGGACTACAGATCTAGCTGGAGAGCTACTCCTTTGAAACCTTTCTGTTGTTCAAATCTGGCTAAACGGATTTTGACAGTGAGTCATAGTAGTCATTTACTCCCTCCAAAGTGGGACCAGACCAATAACCCATGATAAGTCCATCCTAGCACCATGGGACAATCAAAACCTCACTGCAGGATGATTGATCAGAAGTGCTTTTAGACAAAAGCTTGATTAAGATTGAGAAATATAAAAGTTGTTGACATCAAAATGGACTCATTCATGTATTTTAAAAATGACAAATTGAGTTGGGTGGCTCATACATGTAATCCCAGTGATTTGGAAAGCTGAGATAGGAGGATCACTTGAGGCCAGGAGTTCAAGACTAGCCTAGGCAACATAGTGATACCCTGTCATTAAAAAAATATAGGCCGGGCGCGGTGGCTCAGGCCTGTAATCCCAGCACTTTGGGAGGCCGAGGCGGGTGGATCACGAGGTCAAGAGATCGAGACCATCCTGGTCAACATGGTGAAACCCCGTCTCTACTAAAAATACAAAAAAAATTAGCTGGGCATGGTGGTGGGTGCCTGTAATCCCAGCTACTCAGGAGGCTGAGGCAGGAGAATTGCCTGAGCCCAGGAGGCGGAGGTTGCGGTGAGCCGAGATCGCGCCATTGCACTCCAGCCTGGGTAACAAGAGCGAAACTCTGTCTCAAAAAAAAAAAAAAAAAAAAATAAGAACCTCAGGTTATCTGCCTGCCTTACCCTCCCAAAAGGCTGTGATTACAGGCGTGAGTCACTGTACCCGGCCAGAAAGCATTCTTAACAGAGGGAATAGTTAGTGTGAACACCTGATGGGTGAGTGAGTGTGTTGTGTTGCATGTACTTGAAGTCCATCTGAAAGATATTATCTTAGTGTGCTTGGAATGATACAAGAAAACACTATAGATTGGGGGACTTATTGTCTAAGTTAATTTTCTCTTGCTATTACAGAATACTTAACATTGGTTAATCTTCAAGAAATGAACTTTATTTCTCACAATTCTGGAGGCCAGGAAGTTAAAGGTGAAGGGGCTGCCTCTGGTGAGGGCATTTTTGCCATTGAAGGCTTTCTGTAAATTCCTGAGATGGTGCACAATACCACATGGTGAGGAGGCTGAGCATGCTAATGTGCTAGCTCAGGACTCTCTTCCTCATCTTATAAAGCCACAGTTCCCCTCCCATAATATCTCATTAATGGATAGATTAAATCATTCATAAGGTCATAATCCTTGGGACCCAATCACCTCCTAAAGGCCTCACCTCTCAATATTGCCACATTACAGATTAAGTTTCAGTGTGAGTTTTAAAGGGAACATTCAAACTACAGCACTTATAAACAGCAGAAATTTGTTTTCACAGTTCTGAAGGATGGGAAGTCTGAGATCATGGTGCCAGCAAAGTCAGGTTCTGGTGAGGGCCCTCTTTTGGATTTCATAGATGGTGTGCCTTCTAGCTATGTTCCCACACGGTGGAAAAGGGAATGCAGCTCCCTAGGACCTCTTTTATAAGGGCATTAATCCCATTTATGGGGGTTCTGCACTCATGACATAATCATTTTCCAAAGGCCTCACATCCTAATATCATCACATTGATGATTAGATTTCAACAGATGAATTTTGGGGGGACACAAACATCTAAAGAATTGAAGATATTAAGGAGACTAACGCAGCTGGTGGAGAGTGAGTTGCTCAATTGTAGGAGATAAGTAAGTTAATTATATATTTGTAAGTGCGTGTGCATTTGTAGGGGCACATAAGGCCTCAGGTCATTATAGGGACTTTGTTTTATGATTTTAAGGGAGATGGGGAAATGACTAGTGAGGTCTGAGGTGACATAATCTGAATCTAACTGTTCTGTTAAGAAAGCATAGAAACAGATTGAGACACTCTCAGGAGGATATTGCAGTAAACCATGTGAATGATGGTGTCTAGTCCAAGCGTGGTAGCAGCTGAAGTGGTGAGATGTGATCAGATACTGCCAAGTAGAACTGACAGGATTTGCTGAAAGATTTAACGTGGAGTTAGATAAAGAGAGGGGTTAAGGACAGTTTCAAGATTTTGGCTTGAGTAATTGGAAGGTTGGAAGTGCCAGAAGATAAGATAGGTAAGAGAGTGGGAGAAACATGTTTGGGGTGCAAGGGCAGATCAAGACCTAATTTTAGACATAATGTTAAGATGACTTTTAGAATTCTAGTCCATCAGAGAAATGGATATACATGCTTGAAGTTTAGGGGAGAATAAGCTGGAGATGTAAATTTGGTATTTAAAGCCATAATACTGGACAAGATCAGATGGGGTGTGAGTGTAGATAGAGGAAAAATCTCAGGATGTGGTCATGGAGTACTCTAAGATTTACAGATCGAAGAGAAAAGAAAGAACCAACAAAGGAGACTGAGATGTTATCAAGTACAAAGAAAAAAGAGAATCATATCCAATTTAAGATACTGTTTCATGGAAGGAGAAATCATGAAAGTCAACAAATACTTCTGGTTGGACAAATAAGCTGAAGTCTGAAAATTGGCCATAGGATTTGCAAGTATGACGCTATTGGTCATGTTGCACAAAACAATTTTGGTGAAGAGATAGGTACAAAATTCTGATTGTAATGGCTTCAACAGACAATGAGAGGACAGTTATTTGGAGACATTGAATTTAGCCAACCGTTTCTAGTTTTGTTTTGTTTTGTAGGAGGACAACAGCAAAAGGTCAGATTAAGGGAGGGTTTTCAAAAGATTGGACATGTTATAAGCTCTGTGGAGGCTGATGGCAAAAAATTGGCAAAGAAGGAAAATTCATGAAGCAGAGGAGCAAGTAGAATTGCACAGAAATGTCCTTAAGAAAGGGAAGGGGCTTGATCTCAGGCACAAGTGGAGTAGTTGGCATCTCATTCATGGAAGCAGGTAGTGTTTGATGGGTAGATGGGGTAGTGAAAGCATACAGAAAGTCTCTATGAATTTTTTTTTAAATTTTATTTTGTTGATGAAACAATGTCATCACTGGAGATTGAGAATGGGGTTAGAAAGAAAAGAAGAATCTTTCCAGGTTTGCAAGAGGATATGGCTAGAAAGCTGTGGAGAAATAGAGGGGAGTATTATGATGACCAATGCACAATGGACTACAGGTGGGAAGATAAGGCATAGAGTGGGGTGGCAGGGTTGGGGGTGTGGTGAGAGGAGAGTAGTCCCAGCAGCATCTAAGAATTGTTGGAGGAAGTAAGTTCAAAAATAGAAGATGTGGTTGAAGAAAGACAACTAAATTGAAAATATGAAAAGGTAAGGTATTTAGTAATGACACCCCCTAATGTATGATCACAGGCATGAATAACTCAAGGATGTAGGAGATGATTGTCAGAGAGGAGGTCTTAGAAATGGGAGGCCAGATAGTAGAAGGATCATTTGTGTGGGTGACATCACAATAATATAATATTGAGATCACAATAGAGATAGTATTAGAGATAATTATAATTAAAATCAAAAATTGGTCCAGAGACTAGCAAATGCCAATATCTCCTGAGTTGTTAGAATTGCAAATTTTTGAGTCCTCCCTAGATCTAGTGAAGGAGAAACTCTGGGAGCGGTCTGGGAGCAGGGCCCTGCAAACAGCAGTTTAACAAGTCTCCCAAGTGATTTTGATGCTCATAAAGGTAATAACTATTAATACGTTTATGGTAGCACAAATGACAGAGAAATTAACAGCTTGAAGAAGTAACAAAAAGTTTAATGAGTTAGCATTTAAACTACAACTGGAAGTTATTGCTCGGTTAAGTGAGAGGAACCTTAAAATTAAAGGGAGCAGTATTCGTAAAGAAAAGCTAGAATCATGAAAAGACCTAAGGTAAGATCAAATAAAATTATGCAGAAGTGTAAAATTGTTAACTGTTAGTATCTGAAAATCATGCCTTTCTTGCTAGGAAGGCATTGCATTGGTTTTTTAGGAATCCTGATAAAACATCACAAACTTTTGTTCATTGGTATTAGGGACAGTACAGAGTGAGTGCTTGAAAACTGCCTTGGCTTTCCAATCTATTTTTCCACAACTTCCAATCCTCTGTAGGAAACCTAGGATAAATAATTCCACAGAGCAAAAGTTATAACACAGAAAGTGACGCAAGGAGGATGCAGACTCTTAATGACGTAAGGTACTCCCGGGACCCGCCCACCGTGGGCGTTTTCCACCTACAGCCAGGCGCCTCCGGGGCGGGGCTTGCGCAGGGTTAACGTCACTACTGAGCGCCGGGCGCGTTCTGTCGGCGGCGGATTCGAACGTTGGGATCGCGGTTTCGGGGTCTGAAGAAGCGTCAGAGGGACCGGATTGTTTTCCCTGAGCTTGTGTGCGGTGCGGGGAACACCTCGGAAGCTGAGGCAGCTGGTACCTGACGGAGAGGATGGCGCTGTCGACCACAGTCTCCCAAAGGAAGCAGATAAAGCGGAAGGCTCCCCGTGGCTTTCTAAAGCGAGTCTTCAAGCGACAGAAGCCTCAACTTCGTCTGGAGAAAAGTGGTGATTTACTGGTGAGATTCCATGCCTTCTCGGGCTGGGAATGGGGGACGGGAAAGTAAGGGCAATAACCTCTAGCCTTTTTTTTTTTTTTTTTTTTTTTTTTCCCGCCCCGAGCCAATCAATAGCGCCAATCAATAGCTCTTTCAGGCCCATGTCTAAGGCAGTTCCAGCAATGACAGGTTACGTATGCCCCTCCCTGGTTTGTCAGTTCGTATTCCTGGCGCTCAGTTGTCCCGGGCCCCGCCAAAATGTAAATATCTGGATCTTTTTAAAGGGAGGCTCTTAGTTACAGGAGCTTAGCGTACCGTGGCTGCTTGCAGTTTTTAAGTATTGCTGTTTAGGAACACAGTCTGGCATTGTGATTAATGTACTTGCAGAGGGTATGAAAGATGTACTCTTTAAAAAATAGATTTTGGAATTCAGTCTGGGTCATTTTTATTTAGCTGTTGTAAAAGGCATTGTTCACATGCCTTTTAAGCACCCCCCTTCTTGCTTCCCTCCCTCTCTCCTCTTTCCTCCCATGCCTCCTTCCTTCTCCTCTTTTTATGCATTTAACCAAACATTGCCCTATTTCCTCTAGGTTAGTGTGCTTACTAAAAGACCCTGATGCGAAAGTTTATTTGTAGGAAGAGTGCTCTCAACTGTTAATTCATTTTCCTAGACAAATACTAGAACACCTTGTCAGTTTTTAAGCTACACTACTGAAGTCTTCTTATTTGACTTGTAATACCTGAAGCCTAATGTTCTCCTAATTAGAAGTCCCAGCCAAACCACTGTACAATAATGTTTCTGTCTTGAAATAAATTCAGTTTTTGGATTGAATGCCTGGAACACATATTCCTCTGGCACAATAAACACTATTTCTGTAGGTTTAAACCACAGGAGGCATGTTTGGTACCTTGTCACAAGAGCTCTTTGAGTAAAGGAACAGTTATAAATGGACACATAATTTCCAGAAGATCAAGGTACTCCATTGTGGATAACAGGAGCATACTTCACGGATAGTCTTGGGAATGCATCATCCTAACTGTTCTTAAACGACATTGGTTTTTCTGCCTTCTCTTTTCTCTTTTGCTTCCTAGAATTCTCCACTGGCACCCAATCTGTTGCTTCCTTTTTGCTAAACTACTCTAGAATTATCTCCACTTTTCCCCTTATTTATTCTCTGAAGCCAAAACAGAAAAAAAAAAAACACATTTCCCCCCAGAAAAGTATTACTTCTATCCTCTGCCCTTCTTTTTGTTCCTTTCTTAAATCCTGTAAGAAAAGGCAATACAGGCTGTCTTGTGCCCCACCCCAATTAACTACCCTATGCTGCTGATAGAGGTGGCATAAATGAATGGAATTAAAATGAAATTCACTTGCAAAACATTTTAACGTAGTTTATTATGGAGCTTTCACTGGGGCTTCTAAGTGAAGGGAGAGGAAATGTACCTGTAAAAGATATCCAAGAGACTACCAGCTGGTGCAAATGGCTTAGACATTTCTCTAGTCAGCATCCTCCCACATCTACCCCTTTCTGCCCCAACGTTCCCATGGACAGAGGGACTCCATCGTGCGGTGGGATCCAGGTGGCATGAGAAGGTGCGTGAGTTGAAATTTCAAGCGGTTGCATTGATGGGAAATAGAGTGTTCTTTGGTTACCAACTTTTCCCAGGTAATATGCTCCTCATCTTTGGCTTTCATTAAACAGTTCCTCTTAACTGTCCTGTATATGGCATGCATTACCTTGGTTTCTTTATAGTTTCCTGCTCACGGTTGACACTTCATAATCTCACATAGCAGGCAGGCATCCCACATCATCCACAAAGTTTTTTCATAGTTAAGGCAGTTTGTTTTGATCTTTTTTTTTTCTTTTTTTCTGATCTTGGTCAGCCCTAAGAGTATACATTATATAATTGAGCTGTTGGATTGTTGTCTAGGAGTTTCATTTTCATGTTGATGTCTCCTAGTGTGGTATGCAGCTTCTTGAGGAGAAAGAATATCTTCTCTTCTGTCTCCCATTATCTTTAACATAAAATTAATCTACTTTTATGCTGCTTTTTATACACGATATTTCTACTGCTTGAAGATGTCTTCACTCCACCCTACTTGGCAACCTACAATTTTTTCAAAATCCAGTTCATATGCTACTTCAGTGAAGCATTCCTTAGTATCCTTAGAAAAGATCAGTCTTATCTTCTTCTCCATCATCTGGTGTCACACATTTGCCTTTTTCCTTATGGGTTTGATTCTCCCATTAGTCTGGTAACTTGAACTGGGAAATCTTTGTATTCCTAGTGTTTAGCATAATAGCTTCAACATTCTGAGTGTAAAATTAATTTTGGAAATGCATGATAATTATATGTGGATTGATGTCATTTCTAGCATTTTACTTATAATTTCATTGTGTTATTTTATTCTTCAGTGGCATTTTGTTATTTTGTTTGTGTTATGCTTTATTTGATGGTTTAACCTGAGGGATGGTACTAGGGAAAGGGTTAACATCTGTTAAAAGAATGCTGTGCAAGTATCTGGGTGCTTATAGTTCGTGTAAAATTCAGAAGTGCTATGACAAAGGGAGGAAGAAGTCAGGCTGGCCCAGTCTTTCTGTCAACTGAGACTGTCAAGTGAATGTTTATTTATAAATTTTCTTTTGGTTTATTTTTCAAGCAAGTGGATTTTTAAAAGTAAATTATTGATGGAATAGCTTATCTTTTTCAAGTTTGAATGCCTGACTAAATAGCCTAAAACTAACTTTTGTTCTGACCATTTTAATATAAGCCTTAGCACACGGGAGTAGCACCACTCAAGTAACTGTTTTATCGCATAGATATAGGTTGCTTGAAAAAAAATTAGTGAGATCTGAAAAAGTCATACTAATTTGTCTCAGTATCTGTATTAGGGTTTGCTAGAAGGACAGAACTAATAGGATAGATGTATATATAAAGGGGAGTTTATTAAGGAGTACTGACTCACACAGTCACAAGGTGATGTCCCACAGTAGGCCATCTGCAAGCTGAGGAGCAAGGAAGCCAGTCCCAGTCCCAAAACTTCAAAAGCAGGGAAGCTGATAATGCAGTCTTCAGTCTGTAGTTGAAGGCCCTAAATCCCCTGGCAAATTACCGGTATAAGTTTAAGAGTCCAAAAGCTGAAGAACTTGGAGTCCAATATTCAAGGGCAGGAAGCATCCAGCAGGAGAGAAAGATGAGGACTGGAAGACTCAGCAAGTCAAGTACTTCCACGTTCTGCCTGCTTTATTCTAGCCCTGCTGGCAGCTGATTAGATGATACCCACCTAGACTGAGGGTGGGTCTGCCCAGTCCACTGACTCAACTGTTATTTTCCTTTGGCAGCACCCTCACAGACACACCCAGGAACAATATTTTGCATTATTCAATCCAGTCAAGTTGACACTCAATATTAACCATCACAGCATCCATGGCTCATGACCATGAAGAGGAAAGGATATTCCACCTGGGTTAATGAATTAAGTCTTAAGACAGTGTAGTTTAATTGGGGCTGATTTAAAAAAAATGTTTTTTGGCCTTATTTGGGAGATGTGGTGGGGTCTTCATGCAGTAATAATTATTAGCTAGCTACTACATATTGAGCAATGTGTTAAAGGACACTGTTGTCCTTTAACAGTGTTGAAAAGGCTAGGCATAATTCTTGTCCTTACAGTACATTGAGGAAGACAGCTAAGTCAGAAATTACAGCATGATGCAGTTTATGCAGTGATAGGAAGTTCAGAGTGCTGTGGATCAATATAACCTTATATATTGGGGGAATTTGGACTTCTTGAGAAGTCTGTAAACAAGTAGGATGCCTAGAGCAAGGTTATATTTGGATTCTCAAAGAAATTCAAAAGGCCTAGTATAGAACTGGAAGCTGAGAATGGTGAGAGATGAAACTGGAACCCCAGTCAAGTGGGATTTAGTGTTAAGGAATTTGGAATTTATCCTGAGGGTATCTGGAAGCTGTTTACCTTTAGAAGTAGAAAATATAGATTAACAAATGAAAATGTGCCATATTATGGGGTGTTTTTGCTACCAAATGAAATGGGCTATCATTGAAAGTTTAAAAAATAATTGACACAGTATAATGTGAATAATTGGAATTAGGATGTTGTACCTCAGAGTTCTTGTGAGAATTCAAAGAAGACAGTGCATCAGAAATGTACCAAAAGAGTATCCACTTTTCATAGATTCTTCATTTTGTTTAAATTCCCAAACCTCTGTTTTCTCCACGTCACTAGAATGTTATTAAACACCTATATAACAATCTATTAAAGATTTCTGCAGTATATAAAGCATTAAAACATCACATTAATAGTTATTAACTTTTAGTGAACCGGGGGAGAAGAGAGTGTGCAGTACACAAGATAGTGAATATTAAGTTCTGTGTATAAATTGTTTTTCTAACTGCAAATATGACTTGTTATGATGTAAATAACAAAATACGTCATGTTAAAGACACTATCTAATTGAATCTAAGTTAGTAGTGCCCTCAGGTACCTGGCAGAAGCAAAGGATGGGGAAGATATGTGCAATAATATAAATAAGAGTACTACATATCCTAGAGTGGGGATTGAGATAAGACTTTAGCTCACTTCACATTTTCTTTTGCTTGGATTACAAGTACCTTAACTTTTATTTTCCAAGGAATGTGCTTGTAGGTTAAGAATTGTTGCTCTGGATGGTGATTTTGAGTAAAATACTTAATAAGATGTTATTATATATGATATATCAGAGCTTGTTTATATATATATGTACACACACACACATATATATAATATCAGATAATGTTGATATATATATATATATTATCTGATGATGAGTACATATGTTTTGCTTATATGTAGAGCTTGTTTCTGTAAGAATGTACAAGAAAGTGTCAGCTATGGTTGACTCGGGGAAGAGATGGGGAATAGACTTACTTTTGATAGTCTACCCTTTTGTAAACTTTTTTGTTTTATATTCCTATTTTAAAATAATTATAGACCCAATAGAGGGTGCAAAAATAGTACACAGTTCCCATGTATCCTTTAGCCAGCTTTCCACAATGCTGGCATCTTACATAACTATAGTTTGTTTTTTTTTTTTTTTTTTATAGGCTTTTAAATTTTTGAGTCTGCTTATATTATGTATTTTAAATAATTTTTTAAAAAGTCTTAAAGATTATTAATAGTAAGTATGGTTATTTTGTGATAGTTGTTGGATGACAAATAACTTGGCCTTTGTACATACACTTTTTAATTAAGCAAACTTAAACAATTTCAACTAGTAACGTGTTTTTAAATACTTAAATATATCTGTTTAAAAATCTTTGACCTCAGATTGTAGAATGATAGCCTAAAATGTAGTTTTTGATATGTTTTAATTTAAAATTTTCTGGAAATTTTAAATTATGTTATAAATTCCAATCTATTTGTATCAGAAGCAGGTATATTTGTTACTGAGTGAATCTTAAATAAGTTGGATATATAATGATGCTTTACAAAAAATGCTATTTTTGTGGTCTTTGGTCTGCCTTACATAGCTTGTTTCATGTATTGCAATGACCTAGTCTCTGCAGGAAATCTAAGGTGGACTTACATTAGACTGAATTCTATGTAAGTCTAAATAGAAGAGTTAATTTAATCACAATAGTAAATAGTACAACAATACATTTTGAGATAATTATTTTCTAAAAGTCATTATTTCAGTGCATCAGTATTTAAAAATCCACTTGGATTTTCTTTTTTAAAGGTCCATCTAAGCTGTTTACTGTTTGTTCATCGATTAGCAGAAGAGTCCAGGACAAATGCTTGTGAAAATAAATGTAGAGTCATTAACAAGGAGCATGTACTGGCCGCAGCAAAGGTAAAATCCACATTTCTTTTCTTGAGCAAGAATTACACTTCAAAAATACCACTCATCACTTCTCCTGATTTGTATACCTTACTCAGTTTTGTTGATTGAGTTGATGTTTTGCCTTTTATGAGTTAATGATTTTAATTAAGGAGTTAGATTTCCTCCATGTGTGTATCACTGATTTCCAATGGTAATATTAATGGCCACTGCTTTAGAGGAAACATTCATGTTTCTACAGACTGCTAATCTGTAGGCTGTGAAGATATATCACCTTGAAATTTATCAAAACTTACTTTCTTCTTGAGCATTTGAAATTATCCTAATTACCCCATTGTATTAGTCCATTTTCACACTGCTGTAAAGGAATACCCGAGTTGCGGTTTTTTATAAAGGAAAGAGAACTCACTCACTATCAGGGGAACGGGATGGGGAAAACTGCCCTCACGATCCAATCATCTCCTTTCCTCAGCATGAAGGGATTATAATTCAAGATGAGATTTGGGTGGGGACACAAAGCGAAACCATATCACTAATTATTTGATTTCTTATGACTTTTTTAAGATTTGAGTGATTTATGGGTGAAATCTCTTATATAAGTAGAGATGATTGCTTCTTACTGTTGTTTTTCTATAATGTTAAGAATATGTTGCCTATGGCACAATTTTCCAGATATGTTCCTGAAAATGTTATTTTCAAATCATGTTGATAGAGGCCCTACCTCAAATGCTTTTGTGGTCAAATAAGTGTAGATAACATAGCATGCTATATTTCCTTGATTAGTTCACAGTATTATTGTAGAACTTGTTTCCATAAGAATATGTAAGAAGCTGGCAACCACTGGAGATGATAGAGGAGAGAAACTTATTTTTGACAGTCTACCTCTTTGTAGACTTTTTGTTTTAAATGTATTTTGAAATAAGGTACAAAAATAGTTCAGAGTTCCCATGCACCTTATATCCAGTTTCTCACAATCCTAACATCTTATGTAACTATAGTTATGTAAAGTTATGAAAGGCTATGAGAGAAATATAGCAGTAAGGAAACTTGTTGAATTCTGTTTAATATTTTGTAACTTTATTTGAGTATATAAGATACTCAGCATTTTGTAAATTCATTTGAATATTCAAACTTTCTTTTGAAGTACTTATGATATTATATTGTGGAACAGAGAAGTACTAGCCTAGATACAGATTTATTTGATGGCCTTTTGGAAGCCTAGAAATGTGCATGTCTTGGCATTTTCTAGGAGCTTTAAATTATCTTGCAATTATAAACATTCCAACAAATTTTTAGGCTATTAAAGTCAATGTGAATATTTTTCTGCAGGAAAAACAAGGCTTAAGATATTGAAGAATATATATGTATGCTTCAAATTTAGGATTTTTTAAATTGTAGGTTTATTTACTTGAAATAGTAGATACTTTAAAAAAAAAACAGATCTTCTGACTAATGCTGTCAGTCTTTTTACAACTAAAATCTCCTTTTATTTGTTTCACATACTATATATTTTGAAAATAGTCTACTTAACAAACTGTTCAGCATAAGATAGCCAGTTTTGTTCTCAAATGATTATAATTCCAGTCCAAATATAATAGATTTAATGTTGCAGTGGATTTGTGCTACTTTATAGTTGTGAAATGTCTGACTTAGAAGACTCTGAGTTTTAGAATGTTGTTTAACTCCTTAATTGATATTGTTTAACTCCTAATTTAGATAACTGTATTGTCTAAAAATTTCAAGTTTGAAACCATTAATCTGAATGCTTTTGGCTTACAATTGAAGAATCTAGAGGTAACTAATAAAGCCAGGTTTTTACAATCTAGGCATGTTTCATAGTCATTGAGATAAGGCTATTTTAGAGAAATCTAAGACAAAAGATTCCTTAATCACCTTCCAAATCGGATTTTATAAATTCAAACTTGCATATTATGTACCCAGGACTATTTAACTTTTTGTTAAGGAATGATGTTTTAATTTTCATAGGTATAATAAATCTTATTTTTTTTCCTTCTTATAGGTGATTCTAAAGAAGAGCCGAGGTTAGAAGTCAAGGAACATATTCTTGAAAGTTATTGTGATGCATTCTTTTGGGTGGTAACAGATCATAAAGACATTTTTTTACACATCAGTTACTATGGGATTATTAAATATTGGCTAGAAGAGATGGGTGTGGTTTTTTTTTTTTTTTGGTGGCATGAAATATCTCAAGTAAATGCGTAGGATTACTCAACCCTTTTATAGGAATTATTATTTTTATTTTAAGTGTCCTCTAGGTCAGTTTGCTTTCGTTTCATTGCTTTTGCAAATATTTTATGTATCAAAAATGAAATATTACCATATTAAATACTTTGAAAAGATATACTTCCTAGAATTAAGTTTATATATATTTAGATTTAGCCACAGTTTGTGGAATTTAATCTCTGAGGAAAGACAAAGGCAGTCAAATCTAGGTGCACTTTCAATATTTTAACTTTTAATGTCTTTGCAAAGCAATGCAGTCTACTTTTACATTATGCTGATAGTAATATAATTTCTCAACTGGACAATTGTAAACATCAGGTAGGTTTTTGAAAACCTGTCTCCCTCATAACACCAACATAATAGACATTATGGAACAAATGACTTATTTTCTTCAAGTCTTAGGAATTTAATAGATAATTTTTTGCCCTAAATAAAATAATTTAGAAGTTTATTGTTTATCATCAAATAGTTGTTGTTTTTAACTTTTTATTTAGAAATAATTATAGATTTCAACATGTAGTTGTAAAGATAGTACAGAGAAGTCCCATGTATGGTACACCCAGTTCCCCAAATGGTTACATCTTACATAATTACAGTATAATATCAAAACCAGGAATTTCATATAGGTACAATGCACACGTGGTTCTGTTACCATTTTATAGTGTAGGTTTGTTTAACCACTACTGTAATCAGAAATGTTTCATTACCAAAAAGGTCTCCTTGTGCTATCTTTTTACAGTGATTCCTAGTTTAGCATGTGTCCTACCCTGAGCACCGTGTGTAAGCCCTAGCAACCATGAACTATTCTCTGTTTCTATAATTTTGCCATTTTGAGAATATCATATGAATGGAATCATATAAGAAGTGACCTTTGGGCATTGGATTTTTTTCATGTATCAGTAGTTTGTTCTTTTTATTACTGAGTAGTTTTCTGTAGTATGGAAGTACCACAGTTTGTATAACTGTTCATTTATTGAGGGGCATTTTGGTACTTAAAGTTTTGGTTATTACAAATAAAATTGGTGTGAATAGTCATCTGCAGGATTTTATATGGACATAAATTTTAATTTCTCTGGGAGAAATGCCTGGGAGTTTTATTCTGAGTTCATGGTAAGTATAGGCCTAGTATGTATGTATGTATGTATGCATTAATTTATTTATTTTAAGAGACCGAATCTTGCTTTTTAACCAAATTTGGAGTGTAGTGGTGTGGTCATAACTCATTGCAGCCTCAAACTCCTGGGCTCAAGTTAGCCTCCTGCTTTAGCCTCCTGAGCAGCAGGGATTACAGGTGCAAGTTGCCATGCTCAGTTGTCTCAGTTTTAATTTTTTAAACAGAAATGGCCAAATTGATCTCCCAGGGTGGCTGTACCATTTTACATTTCCATTAGCAATGTCTGAGAAATCTTAATATTCTCACAAATATTTGGTAATTTGACTATTTTTTAGTTTAGCTGTTATGACGAGAATATATAGCATCGTAGTTTTAATTTGCATTTTCCTATGGCTCATGTCTTAGTTTAGGCTGCTATAATGAAATACCATGCACTGGATAGCTTATAGATAATATACTTTTTTTCCCACAGTTTTGGTGGGCCAGAACTCTGAGATCATGGTGCCAGCATGGTCAAGTTCTGGTGAGGGTCCTCTTCTGAGTTGCAGATTGCTAACTTCTCATTCTATCCCCACATGGAAGAAAGAACTCCAGAGAGCTCTCTGCCCTCTTTTAAAGGACATTGATCTCATTTATGAGGACTTTATCCTCATGACCTAATTACCTTCCAAAGACCCTATCTCCTAATACTATCACACTGGCGATTAGATTTCGACATATGAATTTTGGGGGACACAAACATTTAGTCCGTAATAGCTGATGATCAACATATTCTCATATGCTTATTTGCCATCTGTGTATTATACATTTTTATACTTTAGTGACATCAAACATAAAGAATACCTGTGTGGTCAGTCTTGAACAGAAAGCCTCATGGATTCATATTTCAGCACAATATAGTAATATATATAATATATGTTACCATGTTAGTAATTTTTTTAAAGCATTAATATTAAAAAATTTAAATCTTTTATTTGAGTTGCCAAAATGGCAAAAGAGGGATTGCTATTCCAGAGGCTACTTTCTATTTGTGTCAGCTACATTGAAACATGGCACTTCTTCTGATTGGATTTAGTGAGGGATAGAATTTTGAGATACTCCAATTATCACCAGTAAAACAACTATTTACATTGTTTTCTTGAGAAATTATCTCTAATCCATGTTACCTGTATTTCCTTTTTGAAGGAATCTACCTTATTGAGACTTGGTGTTTCCTGTGTCTTTTTGCTTAGGATTGCTTTGACTGTGTTCTTTTTTGGTTCCCTATGAATTTTTTCTAATTCTGTGTAAGATGACGTTGTTGTATAGGAATAGCATAGAATCTGTAAATTACTTTGGGGAGTATGGCCATTGTTATGACATTAATTCTTCCATGAACATGAAACATTTTTGCATTTTATTTGTGTTGTGTCTGATTTCTTTCAGCAGTATTTTGTAGTTCTTCTTATAGAGATCTTTCACCTTCTTGGTTAGTTGTATTCCTAGGTATTTCTGTTGTTTTGTGGCTACTGTAAATGGGATTGTCTTCTTCCTTGACTTTCAGTTTGAATGCTATTCGTGTATAGAATTGCTATTGAATTTTGTACATTGATTTTGTATTTGAAACTTTGCTAAATTTGTTTATCACTTGTAAGAGCCTTTTTGGTGGAGTCTTTAGGGGTTTTAAGATATAGCATCATATTGTTAGTGAAGATAGATTGTCCTTTCCTATTTGAATGCCTTTTCTTGCTTTTTCTTTTCCAAATTGCTCTAGTCAGGACTTCCAGTACTATGTTGACTAGTAGTGGTTAGAGTGGGCATTTGGGCATTCTTGTTCCAGTTCTCCAGCTTCTGTCCAGTCAGTATGATGTTGGCTGTTTGTTTATCACAGATAGCTATTGTTATTTTGATGCTCCTTTGATGACTATTCTGTTGAGAGTTTTTATCATGAAGAGATGTTGGATTTTATTGAAAGCTTTTTCTGCGTCCATTGAGATAATCATATGGTTTTTGCTTTTAATTCTTTTTGTGTAGTAAATCACATTATTGATTTACATATATTGAGTCAGTGTTGCATCCCAGGAATAAAGCCTCCTTGATCTTGGTGTACTAACTTTTTGATGTGCTGCTGGATTTGGTTTGCTTTTTTTTTGTTAAGGATTTCTGTATCTGTTCATCAGGGATAGTGGCCTGAAGTTTTCTTTTTTCATTGTGTCTTGAATCAGAAATAAAAAGAAAAACCCACCAGGTGGATTCACAGGCAAATTCTTCCAGATGTACAATTTCATTAAGTTCTTCTCCTATTTTAGTTATTTCTTCTGCTTGCTTGGGGTTGGTTTCTACTTACTTGTTTTTTTTTTTTGTTTTTTTTTTTTTTCCATTTTTTTCCTAGTTCCTCTAGGTGCCAAGTTAGATAGTTAATTTGAGACCTTTCTAAGTTCTTGATGAAGGTGTTTAGTACAGCAAAATTTCCTGCATTCCAGAGATTTTGGTAAGTTATGTCCCTATTTTCATTAATTTCAAAGAATTTTTTGATTTCTGCCATAAATTTGCTGTTTACCAAGGAGTTATTCAGGAAAACATTGTTAAGGTATTTGTGTAATTTTGAAAGATCTTGATATTGACTTCTATTTTTATTGCACTGTACTCTGAGAGTATACTTGATATGATTTCCTTTTTGTTTTTTAATTTATTGAGACTTTATGACAGCATGTGGTCAGTCTTAGAATATGTTCTGGGTGCAGATGAAAAGAATATATATGCTGTGATTTTTGGCTAGATTATTCTGTAGATGTCTGTTAGATCAAATCAGTCAATTATTGCATTTAAGTTCAAAATTTCTTTGTTAGTTTTCTAACAAAGATCTGTTTGATGCTGTCAGTGAGATGTTGAAGTCTCCCACTATTACTGTGTGTTTAAGTCTTTTCCTAGGTCAAGAACTTGTTTTATGAATCTGGGTGCTCTAATGTTGGGTAATTATATAATTAGGAGAGTTCAACAATTGTTGAATTGTTCTCTTTATCATTATGTAATGTTCATCTTTGTCCTTCTTAATAGTTGGCAGTTGAAATTCTGTTGTGTCTGATATAAGAATAGCAACTGCCCCTTTTTTTCTTTACATTTGCATGATAGATCTTTCTTTATCCCTTTACTTTGATCCTGTGGGTGTTGTTATTTGTGAGATGGGCTTCTTGAAGATAGCAGATAATTGGGTCTTGTCGTTTTATCTGGATTACAACTCTGTTTCTTTTTTTTTTTTGAGACGGAGTTTTGCTGTTGTTACCCAGGCTGGAGTGCAATGGTGCGATGTCGGCTCACTGCAACCTCCGCCTCCTGGGTTCAGGCAATTCTCCTGCCTCAGCCTCCTGAGTAGCTGGGATTACAGGCACGCGCCACCATGCCCAGCTAATTTTTGTGTATTTTTAGTAGAAACGGGGTTTCACCATGTTGACCAAGATGGTCTCGATCTCTTGACCTCGTGATCCACCTGCCTCGGCCTCCCAAAGTGCTGGGATTACAGGCTTGAGCCACTGCGTCTGTTCCTTTTAAGTGGGATGTTTAGCCCATTTACATTAGGCCTAGTAAGTTGGGTTCATTTCTGGATGCTTTCAGAGGGTCTTGACTCTGTATGGGATCTTTATTTGTGGATTAATTTGTGGATTAATACTAGTATTGGTATGTGAAATTTTGATCCTGTTATTGTGTTAGCTGGTTGTTAGGTAGACTTGATTGTGTAGTTACTTTACAGTATCTGTGGGCTTTGTGCTTAAGTTTGATTTTGTGGTAGCAAAACATATTTCATTTTCATGTTTAGCACTCTCTTAAAGACATCGTTATAAGGCTGGTCTACTTGTAACAAATTCCCTCAGTGTTTGCTTGACTGGGAAGGATTTTATTTTTCCTTCACTTCTGAAGTATAGTTTGGCACAATACTAAATTCTTGGTTGGAATTTCTTTACTTCAAGGATGCTGAAAATAGGTTCTCAATGTCTTCTGGCTTGTAAGATTTCTGCTGAGAGGTCCACTGCTAGCTTGATGGGATTCCTTTTGTATGTAGCCTGGCCTTTCTCTGTAGGTGTGTTTAAGATTTTTTTTCTTTCTCATTGACCTTGAGCATCTGATGACTATATTATGCCTTAGGGATGGTTGTTTTGTATAGTACCTAGCTGGGGTTCTCAGTATTCTTGAGTTTGCATGCCAACCTCTCTGACTAGATTAAGGAAATTTTTGTGGTATGTGACCTCAAATATATTTTCCATGTTGCTTATTGTCTCTCCTCTCTCAGGAATGTCATTGACTTGAAAGTTTGCTATCTTTACATAATCCCATATTCCTCAGAGATTTTGTTCATTAAAAAAAAATTTCTTTTCTCTTGTTTGAATTGATTTGAAGAATTGGTCTTCAAGCTGTGAGTTTGTTTACTTTTCCAACTTGGTCTATTCTGCTGCTACTACTTTCTATTGTATTATGAAATTTCTGTAGTGATTTTTTTTTTTTTTTTTTTGAGATGGAGTTTTGCTCTTGTTGCCCAGGCTGGAGTGCAATGGTGAGATCTTGGCTCACTGCACCCTCCACCTCCTGGGATAAAGTGATTCTCTTGCCTCAGCCTTCCGAGTAGCTGGGATTACAAGCATGTGCCACCATGCCTGGCTAATTTTGTATTTTTTAGTAGAGACAGAGTTTCTCCATGTTGGGCAGGCTAGTCTTGAACTCCTGACCTCAGGTGATCCACCTGCCTTGGCCTCCCAAAGTTCTGTAGTGAATTTTTACTTACAGAATCTCAGTTTGTTTCTTTCTTTCTTATAATGGCTATTTCATCTTTCAGCTCTTAGATCATTTTGCTGGATTCCTTGAATTGGGTCTCAACTTTCTCATAAATCTCAAGGAGCTTCTTTGTCATCCAGAACATCCTGAATTCTGTGTGTGTCATTTTGCTCATTTCAATCTGGTTATGAACCATTCCTAGGGGACTAGTGGGTTCATTTGGAGGTAAGGGGACACTCTGGCTTTTTGAATTGCCAGAGTTCTTGAACTGATTCTTTCTCCTCTGGAGGGGCTGGTATTCTCTTAACTATGGCATAAATTGAATACAGTAAGTTGGGTTCATTTCTCAATGCTTTCAGAGGGTCGTGGGTCTGTACAGGATCTTTATTTGTGGATTAATTCTTGTACTTGGTTTTACAGGGGTGTGTATATTAGCTAAATAATTTTTAGTGTTGTAGTTTCAGCTGTGATCCAGTAGATGGCGCTTAAAAGTAATTGCTGGTAGATAGGTTCTTAATAAGATGTGTGGCTCTTTTGTATTTCCATGATCATAACCATGTTCTGTGGTGGGCAGAGAGATGATCCCCCCTCACCGGGTCTGCTCCTGAGCATTTAGGGAGTCTCCTCTGATCACTAGCACCACTCTCATGTTTCTTTTGTTGAGTGTTCCAGGCTGTGGGACTTCATCAGGCAGAGGCCAGGACAGGGAGATAGACCACATTCTTTCTGAACTGGTCCTATGGAGAGGCATGCCCCACTGCCACACATCTTGTCCCTCTTAGTGCTGTGAAAGTGGGGACTCCTTTGCTTGAGTGCTGCCCACAGCTCTCAGCTCAGTATTCCAGAGCTGTGTGCCACAGCCTTGGGGTGCTGGGACTGCCAGTGGCTTAGTGTTGGGCCCTGGCTGTACTGGGGGATACAGAGTGCTCTCAGAAAAGAACTCAGGTGTATTAAAGCACTCAGGCGGGGCTAAGGAGTCTGTGCTATGCACACATTCCTGTAGTGGGTCCACAGGGGCCCTGGGAGGGGCCCTGGTGGATAGGAGGGCCTGTAGAACTCATGTGCCCCAGTCCTGCAGGAAAGCCAGTCCTGCAGTCTCCTGGGTTGGTAGTTAGCTGGGGCTGGAGCTTCTCAGAGGGAGATGCGTCCTAGGGTTGAGCATCTATGGCTGTACTTTGTTAGAGCCACCTCATGCACAAAAGCTCCTGGGCTCTGTGACAGTTAAAGCTCTGTTTGCTTACTCCCTGAGCATATCCCTCTGCCAGTTCACAGGTCTGTGAGGGTGTAGGGTTCCCTGTAGCTGGGATCCCACTGGTCTGCAGTGAGATTGAGCTGTCCCTCAGCCCCTTCACCCCTTCCCAAGGATCTGTTTGGTGCCAGGAACTAGCTCTAGCATTCAGGCACCTGATTTTAGGGTTCCCAGCTTCCTCTTCAGCCTCAGTGTTTGTTAGTCTTACCTCTCTTTTCACCCTCAGTGTTTTTTGTCCAAAGTTCTACCAAAATTATGTTGGTTTACTTGTTAATTTGTTCTCTCTCAGTGGGAACAGTGCTTCCTGGCTGTGTCTAGTTTGCTATCTTGTCCCGCACCTCGATTATATATAACAGTTCTGAGCCCTCTAGTATCTTTAATACTAGTGGTTGATAACCTTTCTAAGTCTCTGCAGCATTTAGTCCTTTTTTCTATGTCCTCCTCTCTTCTGATTTCTTCTCCTATGATTTACTGTAATTTCTTTTAAAATTGTACTGAAAACAAACTTTTTAGAGTGAAGATTCATTCTGGAAATACTCTTCCTGATTATCCAAAGCTACCTGTGAGAGAAGTACTGCTGGTGGAAGATGATTGTTTCAAAGATATGTCCTGTATGAAGCTGGCAAAATTTTGGCTTGCATGTTAAAATTTTATTTTAAAAACAAATTTTTAGTTAATCTAGAAATATACTTTAAAATAAAAATCACCTATGTTAAGTCTCAATTTGAAGATTATTTGTGGATTCACAGCCACCAAGATCTGTTTCTTTAGTGAAAAACAGCACTACCTAGAGACAGTGTACTGGTAAGTGGAGAGTTTCTGAGATTTCTATATTGGTTCCTAACAGAAAATAGACCAGCTAGGAAAAGTGGTTTGTGTTCAGATGGAGAGATTTCATCAATTGGCTGTCTAGAATTGGATGGGAGAACTAGAATCTACTGGCAGCCCAGGTATGTATGTTTGGCCTGCAGATAAGTTTTATTTGGCCCATGTAGTTTTTGAAAAAATTGAATTACTTGATTACATTTCAAAGTTAGATTTCATATACAAGTTTAATTTCTGGCTTCTTTTGAAAAATTGGACAATATAGCAATAATAGATCCACACTTAGTTGGACCTAAATGGTAGCTTCTTCCTTTAGATGAAGGCATATTTTTGGTTTACTCCATTTAGGCGAACTGTACTTACATTAACTGTAGCACCTCTGTAGGCATTTGAGTTCATAATCCGTTTGAAAACTTTACATCTGACATTTGATATTCTAAGTCAATTTTAGTGGTGTGCACTACCCATGACTCTGTTATATTCTCTTTCTCATGATGGTATTTTCCAATATTTTCTCATGTTTCTGGTAGCAGTTTGCCTGTACCATTTGTTCCAGAGCTTGCTCAATTGTAAGCTCGATAGCAGCAGTCAGGGCCTTAAGGAGTCTGGAGTAGTACTAACTATTTGAACTCATCTAAGAAAAATCTCCTTATCTTTCCTATCCAAAGGGAACTCAAATTTGTTAAGATTTTTTTGTATCTAAACAGTCTGGATTAAAACTGCTGTCCAATTTGCAGCTTTCCAAGGGAGTTTCTTGGACCTCCTGAATTTAGTGCAGATAATAGTGCTGCATGGGATTTGGTTCTTTGTATATTCAGCACCAAGAGGACCTTGTCAAATTGTACTTACTCCCTCAACGATGTCTTTTTTTCTTTTATGATGCTTCTCCAGGAGCCATAATAGCACGGAGTTGTCTTGCTCACACTTCTTTCCTTTTTAATCCCAAGAGTTTGACAAACTGTAGTAAAAATGTACTTTAGACTTAGTTCTAGGATGGTAATTTACTGTAAGCAATACCTGGTATTAAACCTGAGGTCTATTAATTCTGAATGGTAGCCCTGCAAAATGCATTGCCATACCTATGCCAGTTGAGCACTCGATTACGTATATTTTGAGTGGATGAGTGATGGAAACTACTTAAAACTCATCCTGTTTGACCTAGTCTTTGTGTCACATTCAAAGGAACAGAAACCTGTGTCCAAATGTTTTGAAGAATGATGTAGATCATAATTTAGGCTGTCTTAGAGGCATGGTATAGAGTTTTCTACAGTACTTTACAGAGAAGTTTCTAAGATTTTCTTCAGATAACTTTCCCTTTTCCTAAGGTTTCCTGTTAATAAAATCTGCTAAAAATTTCTGCTTCTCCTACTCTCTCCAGAGAACTATCAATATTTTTTTTTTTTTCAGTGTTCATTAGCTCTTCCTCTTCTTCCTGTGCACTACATTTCCAACCATCCTAGTGTGTGTGAGCACACAACCCTCCATGTCTGGTATTATCCCTACCCCTATCCATGTTATATGTAACTTTTTCCTATTAAGGTGGCTTTTCTTCATGAAAAACAGCACTCTTGTGAATGAGTAAATAAAACTGTCCATTTTATTGTATGTACAATGAAAACTTGAATGAAAGAAATTTAGTTTGTCTCTTACCTTGTCACCCTCCTATGTGGAGAAAGAGATTTACTGAAATATTGTGGGATATATAAAGCATATTAATAGCTAGGCAATCATAATAGAGTAATAGCATTTCAGAAAATACCCTGTTTGCATTATAGTTAAGGTATTTAGTCCTCACAAAAACCCATAAGAAAGATACTCACAATTCACTTAGTCATAAATCAAGAAACTAAGATTCAGAAAGAAGTAACTTGAACAAAAACATGCTCAAATTGCCCATGGTAGGCATGCTCAAATTGCCTTAGGTAGAACTAAGTCTAAAGTGTCATGAAGACACAAAGGTTGAAGATAATAGTCCTGGTGAATATTGAGATGTAGATGATGTGAAATGACTTAGTATTTCTTGATTTTTGGGTAGAAGTAGACTATGGGGATGGATAATTCAGAAGTAGACTATGGGGATGGCCTAACTCTTACTTCAAATATTGTAGACTTGGGAGTCAGGAATATAATTAAAATGGAGTTGTGACCTAATTATAGATTTTGAAGAATTTACATGAGTTGCAATTAAACCACTGTATTAGTCTGTTCTCACATTGCTATAAGGAAATACCTGAAACTGGGTAATTTATAAGAAAAGAGACTTAATTAGCTCATGGTTTTGCAGGCTGTGCAGGCTTCTGCTTCCAGAGAAGACTTAGGAAACTTACAATTAAGGCAGAAGCTGAAGGGAAAGCAAGCACGCCTTACATGGACAGGAGGAAGAAAAGAGAGAGAAGGGGGAGATGCCATATACTTTCAAACAGCCAGATCTCTAAGAACTCTTATTAGGAGAACATCAAGGGGGAAGTCTGCCCCTATGAACCAATCACTTCCCACCAGCCCCCTCCTTTAATCCTGAGAATTACAGTTTGACATGAGAGTTGGGTGGGGACATAGAGCCAGACCCTGTCAACCACTGTTAGGATATGTTATACTAAGAAAATAATGTTACAAAAATACATATGTTGATGATGTAAAGAATACATGTGCAAAAATATACACGTTTATGATGTAAAGAATAAAGCTTCTGTTTAGAAATTTTTCAGTAACTGGGAAAGCAAGAAAAGCATGTTTTATTTTATTTATTTATTTTTTTTCCTCCTTAGCTGTGACCCACAAAGAATGAAAGGAAATGAACATTTTTATGTTTTATGACAGTGATTTTTGTCTTCATATTTTGTGGATGATGAAACAGCTTAATTGTGAAGTCCAGATTTCTGATTAAGCAATTTGTTCTTAGTGGGCTTTTAAATCAAATTTTATCTCTGAACTTTGAGAGTTAAGGCTGCCAAGATTTAAATGAGGAAAAACATTCATTTTTATCCCTACTAGCATTAAAGTTTAAGGCTTTGAAATTGTGAAGCATAATTACTAAAAATAAGTTAAATAGGAACATAAAATTGGGATTGAGTTTTCATTATATTTTTCAGGGGAAAATACTGGACTCTAATATATGTAAAGTATAGTTATATTTTTTGATTTGTATTATAAGTTCAGGTTATAGCCTTCAAAATAATTTTTTTTTTCAAAATTTTACTCTGTAATTTAAAAAAAATACCTTACTTGCAAGTAGAATACATATATAATCTTTGCATAAACTGTTTAGTGAAATAGAGGCAGTTTTCCAGACTATACAAATTTTAGAAATTTTAGAAAATTTGTTGAAATTTTGTTGTAAGTTAAACCATTAAAGTTTCTATTTTTAAAATTGTCATCTAGTATTTCAAAATACCATTGCAACAAATTTTCAGTAATCTGTACATTTTTGTTAGTTTAGATTTTAAGTGGATCTTGGATTAAGTATTAATGAATCATACTTGTATTGGTACCTTTGAGATTGAATAATACCTTTATGAACATCATTATATGAATAGTCTCTGCATTTTAAAATATATATCACATAATCTTGTTAGGCATGTTTATTTAGTTCTTGCTATGTGCTCAGCAATCAAGTACTTTGAGAGACTCTATCCCTATACTTCAGCTTACCATCTAACTGTTTGAGAGTATATCTTAGTCTGTTTTGTGTGGCTATTGCAGAATACCTGATATTGGATAATTGATAAAGAACAGAGATTTGTTTTTTATAGTTCTGGAGGCTGGGAAGTTCAAGGTTGAGGAGGCTGCATCTGGGGAGGGCCTTCTTGCTGTCTCATCTGATGTTGGCAGGATCAAGAGAGATGCACAAGGGAGCAAGAGATGGAACTTGCAGCCTAAAGCCCTTTGATAATTGCCATTAATCATTTATGGGGGTAGAGCCTTCATGACCTAATCACCTCCCTTTAGACTCTACCTTTCCACACTGTTGTACTGGAAATTAAATTTCCAACACATGCATTTTGGGTGACACATTTAAACCATAGCAGATTATTTTACTATAAAATTTGTTTAAATATTTGCCAGTGAAAAATTTTCTAAGAATCAGAGTCATATATTTCAAACTTTTATTTTTTAAATTTAATTTTCATTTTAATAGCTTTAGCAGTGCACGTGGTTTTTTGTTGTTTGTTGTTGCTTTCTTTTTTTGAGATGAGGTTTCACTCTTGTTGCCCAGGCTGGAGTGCAATGGTGCAGTCTCTGCTCACTGCAACCTCCACCTCCTGGGTTCAAGCGATTCTCCTGCCTTAGCCTCCCAAGTAACTGGGAATACAGGCATGCACCACCACACCCGGCTGATTTTGTATTTTAGTAGAGACGAGGTTTCTCCAAGTTGGTCCGGCTGGTCTTGAACTACTGACCTCAGGTGGTTCACCCACCTCAGCCTCCCAAAGTGCTGGATTGCAGGCGTGAGCAGCACCTGGCAACAAGTGATTTTTGGTTACTTGGATGAGTTGTATAGTAGTGACGTCTGGGTTTTAAGTGTACCTGTTATCCAGATAGTATACATTGTATCCAATAGAAAAATAAATTTAAAACAATTAGTGGTCATATATAATATCGAAAAACAATGTCATAGTAAGAGATGTAATGTACAGGATTTGGATCAGAAAGGCTTCCTGATAGAATTTTTCTTTTTTTTTGACACCAAGTTTAGACATAGAGGAAAAGGATAAAAGAGGGTTGACAATTGGCAGAAAACATACAGGAAGTGGTATAATGAGATAAGAAGGAATAAACCTGGAGAGTAACTCCAGATTAGAGTGAAGCAAGGTGGATAGGATGATACTGACGAGATAGGAAGACTTACAAATGGTGGGAGACTTGAAACAGCAGAGATTTTGAATCAGTGTAGGCACCTGGAAGTAGTGAGTTTCTTGAAGATTATTCTAGTAACTGAGTGGGTTAAGAGATAATAGGGACAGTTAAACTAATTTGGAAGATGTTTTCAGTGGGTCAGGTATGAATGAAGTAATTACACCAAAGGCTTGAAGTTCTGAAGTAAAGAGATGACAGTAGATCTGGGAGAACTTGGGAAGGGGAAAAAAAATTACACGAAGTGTTTGTTTAGTGTCTAAGTCATTTTGACTTAATCAGTTGAGGGTAAACATTGATGAATTATGATTTTGATTTAAACCATAATCTAGAAGACTTGTATTCGTTTGGAATGTTAAGATATGCTATGAAAATCCCAAATTTAGAAGCCAGATAAAATGGGGAAGTGGGTGGTTTAAGTTTTTGGCTTAACCATTTAATCAGGGTACTGGGCTTTTTGTGTTTCTCAGTCTTTCTGTGAAGGCCTTTCTTCCTCTTTGTGCATATACCTGTAGTTTAAAGATAGCTACTGCATATACAGGTATTCCTTTATGTTCCACACTGGGGAGGAAAAAGGAGAAATGGGAGAAAGTAGTTCCTGCATCAGGAGAGAAAAAGCTTTTTATCTTATTGAATTGATCATGTTATAAACCATCATTGGCTGCATTGGAGTCTGGAGAAAGTAAGGCTTGTTTTATTCTGGTTTTGGCTGAGCACAGTAAAGGTTCTGTAATTAAGGAAAGGAGAACCAGACACTGAGTAGGCATTTCTGACAACTAAGTTGTTCTCTGGAACCCACTGATTCTTCAAAAATATTAAGCTATAAAATTAAAAATCTTAATTGTTGGGTTAGGATACTTTTAGTTATTTGGATACTGTATTAGGACTTTATTTTTTATTTCAATAGGTTTTTGGGGAACAAGTGGTGTTTGATTACAAGAAAAAGTTCTTTAGTGGTGATATGTGAGATTTTGGTGCACCTATCACCTGAGCGGTGTACTCCATACCCAAAGTGTATGGTGAGGGTATCCCTCACCCTCCTCCCACTCTTTCCCTTGAATCCCAGTCCGTTTGTTTCATTCTTATGTTCTTTTGTCCTCATAGCTTAACTCCCACTTATGAGTGAGAACATACAATGTTTGGTTTTTCCATTCCTGAATTACTTCACTTAAAATAATTGTCTACAATTCCATGCAGGTTGCTGCAAATGGCATTATTGTTATTTGTGGCTGAGGAGTAGTCAATGGTGTATATATACCACAATTTCTTTACCCACTTGCTGGTAGATGTGAATTTGGGCTGGTTCCATATTTTTTTCAATTACTAATTGTCCTGCTATAAATATGTGTTTGCAAGTATCTTTTTCATGTAATGACTTCTTTTCTTCTGGGACCTAGCAGTGAGATTACTGGATCAAATGGTAGTTCTACTTGTAGTTTTTAGAGGAATCTCCACACTTTTCCATGGTGGTTGTACTAATTTACATTCCTACCAGCAGTGTAAAAGTGTTCCCTTTTCCCAACATTCTCGCCAACATCTATTTTTTTTTTTTTTTTTTTTGAGACGGAGTTTCGCTCTTTTTACCCAGGCTGGAGTGCAATGGCGCGATCTCGGCTCACCGCAACCTCCGCCTCCTGGGTTCAGGCAATTCTCCTGCCTCAGCCTCCTGAGTAGCTGGGATTACAGGCACGCGCCACCATGCCCAGCTAATTTTTTGTATTTTTAGTAGAGACGGGGTTTCACCATGTTGACCAGGATGGTCTCGATCTCTTGACCTCGTGATCCACCCGCCTCGGCCTCCCAAAGTGCTGGGATTACAGGCGTGAGCCACCGCGCCCGGTGGCCAACATCTATTTTTAAAAACTTTTTGATTATGGCCATTCTTACAGGAGTAAGGTGGAATCACATTGTGGTTTTGATCTGCATTTCCCTGATAATTGGTGATGTTGAGCATTTTTTAAATATGTTTGTGGGTTATTTGCAGATACCTTCTTTTGAGAATTGTCTATTCATTTCTTTATCCCACTTTTTGCTGGGATTGTTTGCTTTTTGCTTGCTGATTTTTTCCCTATTTATTTATTTTTATTTTTTATTTTTTATTCTTGCTGGTTTTTTTGAATTCTTTGTAGATTTTAGATATTAGTTCTTTGTCAGATTTATAGATAGCGAAGATTTTCCCCCAATCTGTGGGTTGTCTGTTTACTCCACTGATTTTTTTTTTCTATGCAGAAGCTTTTCAGTTTAATTAAATCCTATCAATTTATCTTTGTTTCTGTTGCATTTGCTTTTGGGTTCTTGGTGGTGAAGTATTTGCCTAAACCAACGTTTAGAAGGGTTTTTTTTTGATGTTATCTTCTAGAATGTTTATGGTTTCTGGTCTTAGATTTAAGTCTTTGATCCATCTTGAGTTGATTTTTATATAACATGAGAGATGAGGATCCAGTTTCATTCTTCTACCTGTGACTTGCCAATTATTCCAGCACCCTTTGTTGAATAGGGTGTCCTTTCCCCACTTTATGTTTTTGTATGCTTTTAAGTATTTGGCTTTGTTTCCAGGTTCTCTATTCTGTTCCACTGGTCTTGTGCCTACTTTAGACCAATACCATGCTATGTTGGCAACTATGACCTTATAGTACAGTTTAAAATTAGGTATTGTGATGCCTTCAGATTTGTTCTTTTTGCTTAGTTTTGCTTTGGCTGTTTGAGATTTTCTTTTTTTTTTTCTTTCTTTCTTTTTTTTTTTTTTTTTTTTTGGTTCCATACGAATTTTAGTATTGTTTTTTCTAGTTCTGTGAAGAATGATGGTGGTATTTTGATGAGAATTGCATTGAATTTGTAGATGATGTTTTGCAATGAATTTGTCATTTTCACCCATCCATAAGCATGGGATGTGTTTATGGGTAGAATCTTGATTCTACCCATCCGTAAGCATGGGATGTATTTCCATTTGTGTCATCTGTGATTTCCTTCATGAGTGTTTTGAAGTTTTCCTTGTAGAGGTCTTTCACCTTTTTGGTTAGATATATTCCTAAGTATTTTATTTTTTATTTTTGCAGCTTTTGTAAAAGGGGCTGAGTTTTAAATTTTATTCTCAGCTTTGTCACTCTTGGTGTATAGCAGAGCTACTGATTTGTGTACATTAATTGTGTATCCTGAAACGTTGCTGATTTCGTTTATCAGTTCTAGGAGCTTTTTAGGGGAGTCTTTAGGGTTTTCTAGGTATACGGTCATATCATCGGCAAATGAGTTTGACATTACTCTTAACTGATTTGGATGCACTTTATTTCTTTACCTTGTCTGATTGCTTTAGCTAGGACTTCAGTACTATATTGAATATAAGTGGAAAGAATGGGTGTCCTTGTCTTGTTCCACTTCTCAGGGGAAATGCTTTCAACTTTTTCCTGTTCAGTATTATGTTGGCTGTGGGTTTGTCATAGATAGCTTTTATGATCTTAAGGTAGGTCCCTTTTACGGTGATTTTGCTGAGGGTTTTAATCATAAAGGAATACTGGATTTTGTCGTTTTTTTCCCTGCATCTATTAATATATCATATGAGTTTTGTTTTTAATTCTGTTTACATGTTGCATCACATTTATTGACTTGCATATGTTAAATTGCCCCTGCATCCCTGGTATGAAACCCAGTTGATCATGGTGGATTATCTTTTTAATATGCTGTTGGATTTGGTTAGCTAATATTTTGTTCAGGATTTTTGCGTCTATATTCATCAGAGATATTAGTCTGTAGTTTTCTTTTTTTGTTACGTTCTTTCCTGATTTTGGTATTAGGGTAATACTGGCTTCACAGAATGATTTAGGGAGGATTCCCTCTTTCTCTATCTCATAGAATAATGTCAATAAGATTGGTAACAATTCTTTGAATGTCTGATAGAATTCATCTGTGAATCCATCTGGTCCTGGACTTTTTTTGTTGGCATTTTAAAAAGTGCCATTTCAATCTCACTGTCATTGGTCCGTTCAGAGTTTCTGTTTCTTCCTGGTTTAATCTAGAAGTGTTGTATATTTCCAAGAATTCCTTATCCTCTGTATTTTCTAGTTTATGTGTGTAAAGATGTTCATAGTAGCCTTGAATGATCCTTTGTGTTTCTGCAGTATTGGTTGTAATAAATCTTGTTTCATTTCTAATTGAGCTTATTTGGATCTTCTCTCTTCTTTTCTTGGTTAATCTCACTAATGGTCTATCAATTTTATTTACCTTATCAAAGAATGAGTTTTTTGTTTCATTTATCTTTTGTATTGTTATTTTGTTTCAATTTCATTTAGTTCTGCTCTGATCTTTGTTATTTCTTTTTTTCTGCTGGGTTTGGGTTTAGTTAGTTCTTGTTTCTCTAGTTTCTTGAGGTGTTTACTATTATTCTGATCTTATATTTCTTTCTCAGACTGGGTAACTAGAGGAAACCCAGATGACACCAGCAAGAAAATGTAGAAAATTCATGTGCTTTAAGGACCAATGTATGCATAGAAAAATATTATATAAGTATATAGTTTTAACATCTTTAAAATTTTGGTTTATATTCTGTGTTTATAGTTTCAATTTCTAACATTTTAAATTATCTTTTCAAAATTGAATATCATTTTATTATCTGAAGGTAAGCCTTTAAATTAAATGAAGGATCCAGAATACTTGTAACACTTCTGTGATAGGAAATGAGTGTAGCAAGATTATTATCAGGTATAGTTAGTATACTTTATTCCTCAGACAATATGTGATGTAGGTGCAAAATTGTATAGCTAAAGGTAATTAGCCCATAAGATTATGAAATTGCTGAAATATTCCTGAAGGTTTTAAGAATGAGGCCCTGAAGGTACATGGTTATTTGAAATATTTTTTGAACAAGCCTCCAGTGATTCAGAAGGAGTTATAATGTCTAGCCAAAAGATTGAGTCAGTGAAGAAGTACAGAAAAAAACCTGCAATAAACTTGCTAAGTGTCCTTTCTGGAAATGTAATCATTTCATTGCTACTCACATAAGTCCTCTAAAGTGCTTTGGGACATTACTAGTAATACAGATTCTATGCCCTGGAGTAATAAAATAAAATGTTAGCCTCAGTCATTTGGAATTTGAAATGTTGCTTTGTTTATGGATGCAACTGAGTCATTTTTCTACTTAGCTTTCTAAGGGAAAGCTCAAAGTAATTATATTTTCTTTTTATATTACTATAGTTGAATATATATTAATGCTTCTTCACATATGGAAAATAATAAATGTACAAGATATAAATGATAGCATAATGTTTCAGATTCTGAAATCTTGTAAATGATTTTATAACAAAATTTATATTACTCTAAAGCTTCCAGGAACCAAAATAAATTAGATGGGACTCTAAAGTATTTATTCTGTGGCTAAGTTATTAAATATTATTTCACAGTGTGCTATTTTTAAGGCACTGTGCTTGAGAGAGGCATATATAAAACATTAAAACACATTCTGTCTCCTTAAGAAGTTTACAGTTTGAACAAATAACAGAAAATAACTTGAAGACATATGACCGTTTGCTAAGACGTTAAGCCCTTCCAGCCATAAAAATTTGTGCTTCTAACACAACTGCCTATTTTGTTTGTTTATTGTTGCATAACAAACTAGTCTAAAACTTAATGGCTTACAACCACAGCAATTATTTCTCATGATTCTGTGGACTGGCAGGGGCTCTGCTGGGCAGTTCTTCTGCTGGTTCACTTGAAGTTTCTCATACTCTTGCAATCAACTCATAGCTAGGCTAGAATGTTCAAGATGACTCTTCACTCACTTGAGGACTCAAGGATTCCCCCAAGGGGACTCAGTCTCCCAGAGATGTCTCATCCTCGAGAACCTCTCCATGGGGCCTCTTTGGCCCTGCACCTCTTACATCATGGTTTAGGCCTCCAAGAGTTAGAAAGTTAAAGTTGGGATTCCCAAAATACCCACTTTTACCACATTCTGTTGGGCCAGGCAGTCACAAAACCAGCACCGAGTTTAGGGAGCGGGATAGAATAAGCTCCATCTCTTCATGTGAGAAACAACAGACAGGGAAGGGAGACATTCTTGGAGGGTCTCTTTGAAGAATAGCTACCACATTGCCTGATTAGTGGTCTAGGCCTTAATTGCTGTGGCACTTCTAAGAAATAGAGAATTTCTCAATTTGGGTGACTGAAGTACTCTCTAAAGATTAGCTAAGGGTTTTTTTCTGAGTCATAAAAGCTGGGCCTAGAGATCACAGGGATCGGGGGAGAATTATGGGATCCTCCGTTAGGAAGAATAGCATATGCAAAAATGTACTGGTAGGAAAACAGTGTCATTGGGTCAATAAGAACTCTAATAAAAATTTTAAAGTTAACTCAAAGTATTAGTTATCAGAGCTAGTATTGCAGGTGTCAATTACTACAGAAAGAACTAATGAAATTGTGTAAGGAATAGATTTTTTAAAGGCTGATGCAATTCTAAATAGGGACCATGTTCTTTAACAATAACAAAGCCAGTGGCTCTTTAAAATGGAGCCATCTTTGGGTTTGGAAATAAAACAGGAAAATTTAATTTGGAAGAATTTTTTGTTCTCATCAGATTTGATGTTTTTTTCTGATAGCTTGTTAATGCCAGACTAAACCAGCATGTTAATTTGAATATAGGATAAGTAAGAAAAGACAGCATAGATATGGCTTGGGATTTTTGCCTTCTTGGTGATTAAGCTTGGTAGAGTGCAGATTTGTGGCAACTGAGATCACATTTGTCAGCACTGAGATGAGAGTTGACAGCTCAGAGAGTTATAATACATGTCTCCTGTGAACAAATAAGTCTTGACCTTACAGTAGTTATGGTGTGAAGTAAAAGTCTAGAGTGAACTCTTAGTAGTGGTAAAGAGCATCAACACAATGAAGAAACTGCATCAAACAAACAAACAAAAAAATTCTTGACCTTACAGTAGTTATGGTGTGAAGTAAAAGTCTAGGGTGAACTCTTAATAAAGCAAGTAGTTAGAGTGGCCTCTATTTTGGAATTTAAAGTCAACTCCAAGTATATAAATAATTCCATTCATTCATTCATTTATTTGACACCTTTGTCTATTACCAGCTACATGAGTAGCTCAATACAGAGGAAATCCAAAGAAGCATAAACTGTTCTTATTTTGAAAGTATTGTACTAGACTGAAACCTGTGCTCCTCTTACATACATTGGCATTATTTCTGTGCCCTGGAAAAACATGTTTGTCTTTTTTTTCTACAAAATACTCCTAAATCATCTATAGAAACAAGCATTCTCATTGCCGAAGTCATCTTTGCTCCTCAGATTAATTTTATGCCAACACTTTTATAACCTCATTTATTCATTCAGCAAATATTTATTGAGTTTTACTATGAGCTAAATGCAGCTAAAATGTCTTTTGACTCTGACCTCCAATATGAAAAGCCAGCTTTGAGAATACTTGGTGGGAGAGAGTTTCAACTGAGCACAAAGGCCATGAAGAGAAAATAAAACCAGTGTATTCAAGAAACAGAAAGTAAGTCAGCCTTGCTGTAGCATGCTGAAGAAGAGGTAAATTAGGCCAGATAATGTGTGAGCTCTGAAACTGTAATAAGGAGTTTGAATTTTATTCTCAGTGGGAAAGCAAGGTATTCGAATGTTGTGAGGAGTGTGTGACAGGATTATAATTTACCTTTTATGGGGGTTATTTTTATTCTGGGTAGAAAAAACTATAGCTCAGCAGAGGTCAGGAAGATGACAAAACACCACTGCAATAGTCCATGGTGATGATGGCAACCTGAATTAGGTTAAATGGTGGAGTTGGTAAAGAGTTTGATGTTTTCTGCCTCTTACCCTTTTGTCTTTCCCATCTTTGCTCTCCACATGTTGCCTTTTTTTCTCTTAATTCAGTGCAATGGCTGGTGAGGGCATGGCTTGGGCATCACAGCTCTTCACCTGTTCTGCCTCTAGCCCCCTTTTCTCCTGTTTTACTTCTTTCTCTAATGCTCTTGCCCTTATTCCTCTCCTGTATCTTTTATATGTCATTTCTTCCTGCTTTTGTTTTTTTCTTACACTCTTGATTACTTTAGTTATATTCAGGCCTTATAAAGGCCATCTTATTTCCATTCATGAATAGACTTGAGTTTCTAATCCTTTACTCCTTTGAGGAGATATATGTAGAGGCTAGTTTTTTTCTAATTTACCCAGCTTAGGAAATTTAAAAGATTTTGATCATGGTCTCTCTCTTTCCTGTGCAGGGGCTTGTCAACCTGGTTATCATTATAGCCTTAGTTGGCCATGGAAAAGTCTCAAAATATAGTTGCTCATCAAAGGAATACATCAGTAAACATGACATGCATGTCCTGAAGATGGAACTGGCTGAGACACTAACCTAGTTTGTATTTGGCTGTGCTTTATTCATTCACTCACACCAGCATCAAGCAAGAGTCTTACTTGATACTGAGGTGAATGAATGAATAAATTAATGAATGAATGGAAATAAAATCTTGGTGCATCTTTGCATGTATAGCTGAACAATTTCTGTCTTCCTAGGTTAAAAATTTTTATCTTCCACATCCTGGGTTCCTGCTTGGGACCAAGGTGGATAAGTGTGTCAGGCAGCCCATCATCCTGCTAAGATAGAGTGGGCATCAAGGTCAACATGTTCCTGACTTGAGATTCCAACTGTCTCTAGTCTTGTGCTGTTCTAAGGACATATCCCTAATAAGGAATTGTATTACAACATTAGGAACAGCAGGGCTCTCTTGTCATTTCAGTCATTACTATTTACAGGTAGCAACTCAGGAGGCAGCTAGATCCTCTAATAACCGTAGTAGAGTTGACAGGACAGTGGTTGAGAACAGCCAGGAGAGCAGAACCAGACCAGGTGCTGTAGCTGAAGTCCTGGAACTGGGCATTACTTAGGAATGCACATTTGTCAGAATTTCTGTGACTAATCACAAATCATATTTTTAGATGCGTATTAAAATGCATAAATATTCCCTAAGGGCAAACTGAAGGGCACATAATAGTTTCCCTTAATCATAGGATTTTGCACCAAAAAAAGTATTCCACATGGTGAATAATGTGATATTGATTGATAAAAGGAGAGAAGAGCACAGAGGTGCCTTGTGCTGATGGGGGCACCCTGGTGTTCCAGCATTATGAGGAATGGGGCTGCAGTTGGGGCATTGGTTCTCATTTTGCAAAGTCATTCAGGTGAATTCATCCTGTGTGCACACATCTTTAGGTAAGGGTGATATCCAGTTTTCCCTTCATATCAATTAAATAATTTCTTTAATTATTTCATTTGTAGATTCTGGGGTTAAGAGAAAGCTGTGATAAAAGAATGCAGCATCTTTATTCTAGTAGTGTGTAGAGAATAGAGAGTAAAGAAATTGGGGAGAGCTGGAGAGTCCTTTGACCCAGACCTCTATTCACATTGGGTATCAAATTTATACTGCTATTTTTAACTGGAGTTATACAGTTAGAGAGATCCTCACAATTTAAATAAAAGGTTGTATTCTTTAATGAAAATGTGTATACCCTAATTAACTGTTCACTATTTTACATATTCAGCAGTTTACTACCCAGCATCCTATTACGTAGAAAAAAGACCAGAATTAGTCACTATAGAATTGAGTTAGATTTGTGGTGCTGCTATTCAAAAACTTTTAGTCCTTGGCAAAATATAGTGGCAGACAAGTGGTATCACTGTTTACTTAGTTTTTAAGATGTGATTCTTAAATAAACTATCCTTTTGTTACATGTTTGTGGGGAAGAAAGAAACCATATCTGCAGTGTTGCTAAACTCATATTGAAGAAGGTGATAATTAAGTGTCTTGTTAGATTTTTGAGTCAATATGAGTCAGTTATACAATAAAATTGGGACTGTTAGTGACTTCAAAAAACTCAGACTTTTAAGAAATGTATTTTAAATTCATCTTTTGACTTGTTTTGCATAAGTAAACCACATGCTAATACACCAATCACTTTGAGAGCATTATCCAAATATCACAAAGTCTGTTCCAAAGTCCAGATAATTTTCCAGTCCCTCTGTCAGAGAGCAAGTAACAACAAAAGACTTATTCCAAACGCAAATCAACCAGAACCTTGGAGAACCTTCACAGTAACTTGCTTTGCACAACAACTAGAGGAAGTTTTGTGAATAACCCACAGTAGGGAACACATAACCCCATAATACTCAGAACATATTGCCCAAGTTACACATGATGACAAGGTAAACATTTGCTTAAGAACGCTTTCAAAGGGGGAAATGGTTTGAAATAACCAGGGGAAACTCTCCCATCTTTAAAACTCCAAATTAGCCACAGCTTGGCTTTATGCAGCACCCTTAGGGTCTGAATGCTACAAATTATCTTCTACTTTAGTTGAAAGAAAACAGAAACGTAACTTTTCCACCAAAATACTTCCAATTGTTGACCTTGCTAGAATGTGTGGTAAGTGCTGTTATTTCTAGTTGATTTGTGCTTTTTGCAGCTCAAGCATTTGTCAAATGGCTACTAATGATTCTATACATTGATACAATTATTTACATATTCATTTAGTATTTTTCTGCTGAAGAGCACAAGATAATTAATAACTTGTAGAATTTTCCATCATGGATGCAATTCTCGGGTAATGGTTATTGTACCATAAAACCATGGTACAACAACTTCATTTTAGTAGTTTTACACTTTGCTATAACCACACATAAAAGGACCATTAAAGTTAAAATGTCCCTTGAGGGTTTTTTTTTTTTTTTTCCCCCTAGTATTAACTTTAATCAGTGTAGGCAGAAATTAAAAAAAAAAAAAAAAAAATGTACTGGTTGTGAGCACTCTGTCCCCAACTAATGTAAAGCTGTGATGGTAAGATACTTTATCATACTGCTTTAGAACTCATTCTTACTGTGATACATTGCCCAGAGCACCTTGGGTACATAAAACAGGCAATGGTAATTAATCTTTTGTGGAAGGTATAACCTAAAGTCTAGAACAGGAGGATGAGAGCTGTGTGCACACAATGAGATTTATAGAATGCAGAATGTCAGACACGTTTATGTGACAATTTGAAAATATTCCTTATTCCCATACCTGCACTCTTTAGAGAAAAAGAAAATATACTTCATATTCTTTATGAAAAAATAACGTAGAAATAAGTCTGAATAAAGAAGAAGCAGGAAAGATTGGCCACTAGTATTGTAAATGGAAATATTGTGTATAGAAACTTAAAGAATTTAACCTTATAATTGCATATAGAATAAAATATTACATTGTAAAACATACATTGTATTGTCTCAGTCAACATTTTTTTGGGTAGATAATTGGCACTTCAGTATCTGGCCTTTGTGTACTAGTTATGAAATGTGTGAACTCTTAACTCTGATTGAAATTTTTTAAAGTTAATGCTGAAAAATTAGTATATTAACTAATAAATTTACTCCATAAGCATAGGTGGAGCACCCACCTTGGACCAAACCCTTTCTGTGGGGAATGTGTCTTACAGACATATTTTCTTTTCTCTAAGGAGCTCCAAGTGCTTTAAACTCACAGTGGAGGTTTTTGTAATCTCAGGAAATAATTGTTTCTTTTGGTAAGAAATTTTAAGATTAAATTTTAAATTATGAGGTGGAGGCTCTTTTCTTTAATATATATAAAGCATTCTTTCATGGAAAATGGTTGAGTTTATTGGAACACTAGAAGAAATCTTACTAATACTTGAGTGTGAAGCTGGTGTTATACATGCTTTGGGAATAAAGGCAAGATATTGGCCTCCAGTGCTGTCAGTCTGGCCCTTTAGGAGAATTTAATGCTCTTGATTTTTATTATGCTACTAACCCTCTGCTTCCCCTGCAAACTATACTGGTTTACTCCAACCAATGTGGTCTGAATCGCATCCAACATTTTACTAATATTTGTCAGGTCTAAACTTAGTATTGCTTGATAAGTCAAAGTTGTTGCAAATCACTTCCAGTTGTACAAATACACTATTTATGCATAACTGGTAAAAACTCCATGCTGTCATTAAATGAGTTGACATGTTCATGTAATTACCTGGTCTGGGAATCCATGTACATGTGATTATTCTGGAAAAAGAAAAATGAAATGAATTGAAGTATAATTTCATGAAAAGTATAATCTTTGAGAACTATAAAGGTAGGCATTTTCCAAAGATGTGTTTCATTTTGTTGCAACAATTTTTATTTTTATTTTTTGTTTCTTTTTATAAAGTTCCTATAAATTATCTGAAGTTTGGATGAATTTAAATATTTCAATCCAAGTTTGGCAGCTGATAGATTGAACCTAGCTTCATTACCAGTTCCAAATGACCCATCCAGATTAAGTTCACGGGTTGTGCCACCAACCCTTAAAGTTCATCACTAAAGTGACTTGCCAGGGGAAATGTTTATGGCACAACTCCAATTTGGAACAGACACTCAAAGTTGATTTCAGCTTGGGAGCAGAAGCAGAATGGGAACCAAAGTCCAAGCTAAAGCTGGAAAAGGCTGTTATAGTACTGAAGCATATCCTTTCAGATTAACTGGCTTGCTTTCAAATTGTGTATTGAATTGAAAGTAATGAGAACTCAGATCTGGTGTTAACTTAACCCTGAAATTCACCTATGACCTTAGTAATGAGCAGTGGCTCTGCTGTTATGTCTAATGTTGTTCATGGCAGAAGGGTCTCCCTGTACTTTAGTTTGAGCTATCCCAGAAGTTGTGGAAAGGAATGATAAAGAGATTGCTAAATTCTAATCCAGCATATGACTTGGGTCTCTGGTATCTCCCTGAAGCCAGCGATAGGGGGCACCCACCATCTTAATTCTAGTTTATCACATCATGCATAGTAGACAAAATAAAAATATTTTATTCACTAATTTATAATTTTTAAAGATCCTGTTGGGCATCAGGTATTCAAGGCATACAGTAGTGACCTTCATAGATATGATAACCTGCATCATGAAACTTGCAATTTAGAGTTCATTGAATTTATTAATTTTTAAATTTTTATTTTGTTTATTTTCTCCTGAAATAGCAATGCATAGAAACCTTTAAGAGTCAGCGTTAATAATGACAAAGATTCTCTCTTGATTGAACTTTAGCCAGGATTCTGAACCTTCTCCTAGACTTGTGTTTGTACTTTCTTATAAATTCCAGCTTTAGCAAAGAACCCTGCTAAACCAATTTAGCAAGCATCTCCCACACTTGATATCTGATCACTCTCAATGTTTGATCAAGTTATTTATCCTTCACCATTCCCTAGGTGTTGTCTAACTACTCTGGCTTGTCTTCAGCAAGAATCCCCCTTACCCCAGTTCTCCCCCACTGCCAAATCCTTTTGCTGTAGTCCCTCAATGGTCCTTAATAAGTCTTCCTTACCATGTTTTAACAGGTATTGTTGAATGTTTTTGTTTTTAACAATGATATTTATTCTTTTTTAATATGTTGTCTTAGGACCTTCACTGGTATCTGAGTGACTTCTGTTGTTGGCAGCAGTATCACCCTTATTACTAGGCAAGAAGTCCTTAGCCTTGGGCCTTACATTTCTTTAGAGATCTAGCTGTTGATTAGATATCCCAAATGCACTCATATACACTTTTATTAAACTATATGTGAGCACCTACCTCTGTTTCTCATGACCCAATGTCTAGCTCTGAAAGTACAACTAATAACCTTAAATATTCTGAACATCCACTCTCAAGACTAACATTGTTTAAGCCCCAGGGAATGCCTTTCCACTTTCTTTGCCCTGTGTTCTTGAAACAAAAGCCAATCTGAATGTCCATATAGAGGCTGTCCCCTCAGCACCCTCTAGCAGCCTGCTGCCAGCCAACCAGCATGCACCCTGCCACTCTGCTGCTTCTGCTGACACGTGAATACATACGGATCCCACTGTCACTGGCCTATGAAGTGCTTTGGCTGGCACCACCCATTGCAGTATTGTGACCAGTGGTCCAGGAGCATCTTGGCCCTGCCAATACAGCAAGTTCCTAACCTAGAGGAGCCAGAGCACAAAACCAGGGCTCAATACTAGTCCCCTGAAGTTAGAGCACACAGTTCAGAAGTCCTGAGCTGAACCTTGGCTCCCTAAATCTTCCAGAAATGAAGCCAGTCGACTGAACCCACCTCATACCACAATCAAACCCTGAAGGTCTTGCTGGTCGTGGTGGTTCATGCCTGTAATCCCAGCATTTTGGGAGGCCAAGGTGGGTGGATTATCGGAGGTCAGAAGTTCCAGACCAGCCAGACCAATATAGTCAAACCTGTCTCTACTAAAAATACAAAAAGGAAAAAAAAAAAAGCTGGGTGTGGGGGCCCATGCCTGTAATCCCAGCTGAGGCAGGAGAATTGCTTGAACCTGGGAGGAGGTTGCAGTGGGCCGAGATCACTCCAGCCTGGGTGATGAGTGAAAATCCATCTAAAGAAAAAAAACCTAAAGGTTTTAAATGGGATCAAAAAAATATTTAAAGGACAGCAGCTGCCAAACATGAAAGCACATAAGCCCACAGAGGTGAGAAAGAACCAGCACGAGAAATCTTGACAACTTAGAAAGCCAGAGTTCCTTCTTTCCTCCAAACAATTGCACTAGTTCTCCAGCAAAAGTTCTTAACTGGTCTGAGATGGCTGAAATGGCAGAAATAGAATTCAGAATATGGATAGGAACAAAGATGATTGAAACCTAGGAGAATATTGAAACCCATCTAAGGGAGTTAAGAATCACAATAAAATGATAAAGGGCTGACAGAAAAAAATAGCCAGTGTAGAAAATAATGTAACTGACCTGATAGAACTGAGAAACACACCACAAAAATTATATTGTAGTCTTTTAGGCTGACTGATGATGCCAACGATGCCATGGTAACCTCTGTGACCTGCACGAACACTCCAGATGAGTTCCTGGAAAATCTGAAGTAACTGTAACACCAGGAAAAGGGGAAGAAATGATCAACCCCTGTGGTGCCTAATTAACTCTGAGGCATTCTCTATTGTTTCTTCTTCCTGCCCCAAGTGATTAGGCAATTGGACTTTGTAACTGACCTTGGTCAACCTCATAACTCCAGACTAGACCGACCCCCTCCCAGCTTACCAAAACTACCCTAATCTGTAACTTTCCACTGTCTACCCCAAGCCTATAAAACCAACTCCCATCCCACTGTCCTCCGCTGACTCTCTTTTTGGACTCAGCCCACCTGCACCCAGGTGAAGTAAACAGCCATGTTGCTCACACAAAGCCTGTTTAGGGGGGGATCTCCATTCAGAGCACATGTTTTAACATATATAATGCAATCACAAGTATTAACAGCAGGATAGACCAAGCCGAGGAAAGAATTTCAGAGCTTAAAGACTGATTTCTGAAATAAGACAGTTAACAAGAATAAAGAAAAAAAAAATCAAAAAGAATTACTGAAACCTCCAAGAAGTATGGGATTATGTGAAGAGACAAGTCAATAACTCATTTGTGTCTCTGAAAGAGAGGGAGAATGGAAGCAACTTGGAAATTGTATTTCAGGTTATCATCCATGCGAATATCCCCAACCTAGCTAGAGAGACCAACATTTAAATTCAGGAAATGCAGAGAATTCTTGCAAAAACACTTTATAAGAAGATGATCCCCAAGACACATAATCATCAGCTTCTATAAGGTTTAAATGAAGAAAAAAAATGTTAAAAGCTGCTAAAGAGAAGGGACAGGTTATCTACAAAGGGAGGTTGATCAGACTAAACAGCAGACCTCTCAGCAGAAAACCCACAAGCCAGAAGAGTTTGGGGACCTATATTCAACATTGGTAATGAAAAGAAATTCCAACTAAGAATGTTATATACAGTCAAAATAAGCTTCATAAATGAATGAGACATAAGATTCTTTTCACACAAGCAAATGCTGAGGGAATTTGTTCCCACCAACATCCCTTACAAGAGATCCTGAAAGAAGCACTAAATATGGAAAGAAAAGACCATTACCAGCCACTACAAAAACACACTTCAGTACATAGACTAGTGACACCATAAAGCAACCACGCAAATAATAACCAGCTATTGATATAATGACAGGATTAAATCCATGCATATCAATACTAACCTTGAATGTAAACAGGCTAAATGCCCCCACTTGACAGGCACAGAGTAGAAAGCTGGATAAAGAAGTGAAACCGAATGGGATGTTGTCTTTAAGAAACCCACTTGACATGCAGTGACACCCATAGGCTCAAAATAAAGGGGTGGAGAAAAATCTACCAAGAAAATGGAAAAAAAGAAAAAAACAGCAGGGGTTGCAATCCTAATTTCGGACAAAAAATACCTTAAACCAACAAAATTTAGAAAGAACATTGGCATTACATAATGATTAAGAGAGCAATTCAGCAATAAGACCTGATTATCCTAAATACATATGCACCCAACACAGGAGCACCCATATTCATAAAGCAAATTCTTAGAGATCTTTAAGGAGATTTAGACTCCTGGACAGTAATACTAGGAGGCTTCAACAAACCACTGACAGTATAAGACAGATTATCAAGGCAGAAAATTAATGATATTCAGGACCTGAGCCCAACAAATGGACCTGACAGACATCTGCAGAGTTCTCCACCCAAAAACAACAGAATATAGATTATTCTCACGTGTACAGGAAACATACTCTGGAATTGACCACACAATCAGACATAAAACAATCTTCAGCAAATGCAGAAGAACTGAGATCATACCAACCATTCTCTTGGACCATAGTGCAATAAAAATAGAATTCAAGATGAAGAAAATCACTCAAAGCCATACAATTACATCAAAATTGAACAACCTGCTCCTGAGTGACTTTTGAGTAAATAGTGAAATTAAGGCGGAAATCAAGAAGTTTGTTGAAATTAATGACAGTAAAGATAGAACATACCAGAATCTCTGGGACACAGCTAAGAAGTGTTAAGAGGGAAATTTATAGCACTTTTGAAACTGGACCCCTTTTTTACACCATATACAAAAATCAACTCCGGTTGGATAAAAAACTTAAAACCTAAAGCTATAAAAACCCTGGAAGACAACATAGGCAATATCATGCTGGACATAGGAACTGGCAAAGATTTAATGATGAAGATACCAAAGCAATCACAACAGCAGCAAACACTGACAAATGGAATCTAATTAAATGAAAGATCTTCCGTACAGCAAAAGAAGCTATCAATAGAGTAAACAAACTACAGAATGGGAGAAAAATCTTTGCAAACTATGCATCTGACAAAGATCTAATATCCAGCATCTATAAGGAACTTAAACAAATTTACAAGAAAAAACACCCCATTAAAAAGTGGGTAAAGGACATCAACAGACAATTTTCAAATGAATACACACATTGGGTGAAGAAGCATATGAAAACTCAATATGACTGATTAAAGAAATGTAAATCAAAACCACCATCAGATACCATCTCATACCAGTCAGAATGGTTATTTTTAAAAAGTTAAAAAATAACAGGTGCTGACAATGTTGCAAAGAGGGAATGCTAATACACTTTTGGTGGAAGTGTATATTAGTTTATCCATTGTGGAAAGGAGCGTGGCAATTTCTCAAAAAGCTAAAAACAGAACTACCATTCAACCCAGCAATCCCATTACTGGGTATATACCCAAGGAAATAGAAATTGTTCTATCATGAATACATGTGTACACGTATGTTCATCAGAGTGCTCTTCACAATAGCAAAGACATGAAATTAACCTAAATGCCTATTAATAGAAGACTGGATAAAGAAAATGTGGTGCATATACAATGGAATACTGTATAGCCATAAAAGAGAACAAACTCATGTCCTTTGAGAGATACTTTTTGGTTGATGAAACAAGGAATAAATGAAGAAATACATAACTTAAAATGTACTAAAGAAGACCTAAAATACTGCTTATTCATTGGTATAGTTAGACTTTGTGTCCCTACCCATATCTCATCTTTCATTATAGTTCCCATATCCCCATGTGTCAAGGGAGAGATCAGGTGAAGGTAATTGAATCATGGGGGCATTTTACCCATGCTGTTCTCCTGAGAGTGAGTTCTCATGAGATCTGACAGTTTGATGAAGGGCTCTTTCTCATATGCTTGGCACTTCTCCTTCCTGCTGCCTTTTGAAGAAAGTGCCTTGCTTCCCCTTCGCTTTCTGCCATTATTGTAAGCTGAAGTCTCTCCAGCCATGCTGAACAATGAGTAAATTAAATCTCTTTTCTTTATAAATGGCTGATTCTTAAGCAATTCTTTATAGCAGTATGAAAACAGGCAAATACATTCGTATTGAAAAGCAGAATAAGAGATTAGTTCAATAAGTAAGCTAAGCTTTCAGATAACCAGAAATCAATTGATAATGCCTAAAATTCATAAACCATGAGAGTAGAAATGTATTCTTTTGAAATATGGAATATTATAAAAGATAAAAGGAATTATCCTTGGGAGTGAGTTTCGGGATTAGTCGGAGTTGTTATTTGAAACCATTCTATACAATTTGATCTTTTTAGTTATGCAGATGATCTACATTGGGTCCAATTATTTTTTGCTTGGCCTTCTGTCATTTAGGAGTAAGAGGTCAAATCTAACCCATATGGTCAGGGAGGGAACACAGGCTACTTTCTTTCCCACTTGTAACATCTACCTCAGTCAGACTATTTACTGTCTCTCAGTTATAACACAAACTTCCATGTATGTAAATGGAGAGAGAATATCTCTGTGAGGGGAATGTTGTTAATCTACTGCCATGTTCCATCCTCTCACCAAATTAGCAGTGACTGATCTATAACTCGTACGGTAAAGTGCATTATTGAACATGCCCAGTACTATTTGACTATATCAGGCTCCTTGCTTGGAACTTAATGGTCATTACTTCCATTAGTGATCTTCTGTTGCTCTTTGGATTATTAGCATATTCCTGTCCACTGTGCCTTCAGCCATTTTAACGGGTTTGTGTTTCACAAATTGGCACAGATTAGGGTTTATGTCTTTAAAGAGATGAAATAGTTGTGCAATGTACACTAGAGAAGCAGCCTCCAAATTTATCAGCTTCTTTTGTTTTCAAATAGTTTCTTTTTTTATTCAACACCCTTTTTTATTCCCCCTCAACTGCCCCACCAGATAGCTTCTTCTAGGTAGGCACTGAGGGCACAAAGAAGAGTGACATCAGCTTGATGCTAGAAGAACACCTAGTTTAGTTATAGTAAATACATTTTATCTTGATAAGTACTATCATTGGAATAAGGTAGCATGGGAGTGCCAAGGTAGAAAGAAATATAATTAAATATTATATTATGTGCTCTGTTAAAGCAGACTTTTAGGAATTTAGTCCATGTAGTTACATCATTAAACATGAACACTAATTTAAAAATAATTTACTACAGATAAATTAGTTATTCTTAAATGACTAAGTGATTTAGAGAAGTTAACTAGAGTTAACTGACCAGTGAAATAATAAATCTAGAATATAAATCCTTAATTTTTATGACAAATTAATGAAGTGATTTTCTAGTTTTCTCCTTATAAAATAAACTCCAAGCCTTTCTACTTTTTCCTGAGAACTTATCTTAACTAATCTCCACCTTTATTGTTATTTTTATTATAGTCTTGTTGGATATGAAATCTACATGTCTGCAGACCAGACCACATACTAGCTACTCTCAAAAATAAATCACAATGAAAAGTGCAATTCTGAAGTAAGAAAGAATGGTTAGAAGTACTCAATAATTATAAATGTGGTGTTTCATATGCAGTGTACCTTGATTTTGGAAATTATATGCCAATTTTATAAAGGTAAGTTGACATTTTTTAAATTGTAGTTTTCTAAAAAGCCATCATATTTTTGCCATCCTCTCTATTATATGCCTTTCAAAGGCAATTACTAATTTCCTGAATTGGCTTCTGACGTGAGAAAGCAAACATGATTTCTACCTTAGAATTTTAAGCAGTATTGTATGGACAGACGCAAAGAATACATGAATCGGTCGATATAATTAATTTGTTTCAGCAAGGGGTTAAGTGTTTTCCTAAATCAGTAACTAAGAGATTTCTAACTATTCCTGAGTTTACATAAACTGCTTTGGCGTTACCAGTTAACAGGTATATTTGTCAAAATGCCTAAATTAGTTTCTAACTCATAGGATAGACTTGATCAAGAATGATAGTTTATATTTAGGCCAGAAAAGCTGCCCATGTCCACTTTCCAAAGTGCCAGCTACATGTGTTTTCCCCTTACTACTCTACTGTAATCCTGAATTCTAGACCTTATGTAACATACTAGCCAGACTGCGACTGACTTTTAGTAAACAGAATTGAGTGTAAATAATATTTATGGCCTTGTAGACTATTTGGCTGAATCTACCTTAAAAGATAGCTTCATTCTGCTTATACAGCAATGTTTCATCATCTACTGTAGCACAAAGGGACACTCAGACCAGGCCAAAAGAAAAGACAAAAGTGTAATTCACTAAGGAAGGAAATGTATGAAGGAAGGTGACTAAACTGAGACTTTATACAACTGTTTATTTGTCATAAAACCGTCTATGACCTAAGATATAAGCACAAGCATTAAGTGAATAACAGTTGTTTTATTGTTTTTTCAACATTTTTAGTTGTATCTTAAAAAATACCAGATGCTTTTCATATGATGCCAAACATATGGCTTTTGGCCGTGCTCTTGTGATCTGTAGTAGATTGCTATAATGTACAGGGCAGGGGGAAAAGGCGATTTACAGATAGCCTGGCTTCAGTGCCTCACAGCTGGATTTAATTTTACTGAACTGATGGTCTCTTCCTTCCAACACCTTCTATTTTATCAAATGCCACATACGTTTTTTGAAGTGGTTCTTGTTGTCGTCGTGAATACCACAGATGGATAGCACACAGGACATTTGGTTGTCAGTTTTCTGACTAAGGTCAGGACCTATTGTTCATGTTTAGGTGGAGGACATATTTATAGGACTGCCCAAAGAAACTAATGAGTTTCAGCTGTCTGAGGGATAATGTGTGGGACATTGCTTACTTGGTTGATGTATTTGGAGGCCATCATAGTCATTTGGGTTTTAGGTGTGTCTTTTCTTTGTATCAGTTGCTTAGCTGACATTTCACCTGGAAAGAAGATGAAAAGGGTAAGAAAGAGATTGAATAAATGCTAATAATTAATTTATTGCATGTGATTGCCTATTTACTTTTCTGCCACTCCTACTAGATTTTAAGCTTCTTGAGGGTAGAAAACTTCCTCTTTAACATTGCATAGTGTGCATGTAGCTCTTGGGCTCATACATAATAGGGAGTGAAAATCTATTGAATGACTAGAGGAAAAAGCAAACATTCAAAGATTTTTCATGGATTTGATGATTATGGAGGAAGAGGATGAGTAGTCAATGAAAAAAATGTAGCTCTCATTCTGTTTCCCAATTATTCCCCAAGACCTAATTTTCAAAGAGCCATCTCTTTTTCTTTGAAACAGTCTGTTTCTTGTAACTGTAACATAATACCTTTGTGTGCATTTGCTACCTTTTATCTATTACTCTATAACTGATGGATACCAAGAATGCTTCCAACTCACTTCCAACACAGGATAATTTCTAACTATCTCTACTGTTGCCATGACACTGAGATGTGGGACCACATGGGAGACAATTACTATCTACAATTGCAGATGAGTTGGTCACGTTTTAAATTTTACCATAAGAATATATATATATATATATATATATATATATATATATATATATATTTTTTTTTTTTTTTTTTTTTTTTTTTTTTTTTTTTGTTGTTGTTGTTAATAGGAAACATTTCCAAAGGTGTCTACCTCCTTAGGCTTCCTTTAGGAAACTAGGCACTGATTTCTGCCAAATATTTCTTGGGATTCTATTGTTTAAAACTGCCCTCTCTAGTTATGTCCCTAGAGAGAAGAATCCGTTTCTTTTCCTTTTCTGTAATTCTGTCTCATCCAGCCTGAGAAAACTAATTTACATTACCAGGGCAATCAAAACACACACGAATTTTCAATAGGAGAAAACTCATGGGATAGAAAACCTAGAATTATGTAAAATCCAGTTAAGACCTCTAAATTTTATTCCCACTAAATATACATTATCTAATTCAATGTACATAAATGCCTATTTTATAGATTTGGAAGATGAAACTCAGCTTAAATAATGTACCCAAGGCCCAAGGTTTCATAGTCAATGGAAAAGGACTTTCAAATAAATGTTTGACTCCAAATGCCCAAATTCATTTTACTCTGTGACAACACTGGCCTGTAAGTAAAATGCTGCTGCCACAAATGCAAGTTATGATACAGGTGTGCATTATAATGACACACACTGGTCTTTGTAGACACGTTTTCTTACAGTTGTGATTCATTTTTTAGAATTCATAGGGAAGGACAACATATTTTTGCAAAAGCCAGAAAGAAAGCTGGGTTCCAATCTTGATTCATCACTCTTCTTCACAATCTATAGTCAATCAATCATCAAATTCTAATTGTATTTCAAATCTGTCACCTTTTGTCCAGCTCTACTGTAACCTGCCTAAAACCATACCAATATCATCTTTCCTGGACTACTGCAATAGTTTGCTGTGGTTAGCTATGGGATATTTGCAATGGTTTGCTATGGGATAGCCCTCCTCTCAAGCATTTATCCATTGTGTTACAAACTATTCTTTTAGTTATTTTAAAAGGTACAATTATGTTATTATTGACTATAGTTACCCCATTGTGCTGTTAAATACTAGATTTTAATTCTAACATTTTAATCATCTCCACTTCCCCAACAACTCCTGCCCCTACGCTACCCTTCCCAGCCTTTGTTAACCATACTTCGAACCATCTCTATGAGTTTACTTGTTTAAATTTTTAGTTCCTACAAACAAGTGAGAACATGTGACATTTGTCTTTCTGCGCCTGGCTTATTTCACTTAACATAATAACCTCCAGTGCCATTTATGTTGTTAAAGATGACATGATCTCATTCCTTTTTATGGCTGAAAAATACTCCATTGTGTATATGTACCACATTTTCTTTATCCATTCATCTTTTGATGGACACTTAGGTTGCTTCCAAATCTTGGCTATTGGAAAAGAGTGCTGCAATTAACATAGGAGTAAATATAACTCTTTAATATACTGATTTCCTTTCTTTGGGGTATATATCTAGCAGGTGAATTGCTGGAGAATATTACAGCTGTATTGCTACTTTGTGGAAACCTCCAAACTATTCTTCATAGAGGTTTTACTATTACGTTCTCACCAACAGTGTACAAAGTTTCCCTTTTCTCCACATTCTTGCTAGCATTTGTTATTGCCTGTCTATCAGATATAAGCCATTTTAATTGATGTGAAGTTTTATACCCTTGTAGAGAAATGTATTTCTCTGATGATCAGTGATATTGAGCATCTGTTCATATACCAGTTTGCTATATGTATGTCTTTTGGAAATATCTATTTAAATCTTTTCCTCATTTTCTAATCAGATTATTAGATTTTTTTTCTACTGAGTTGTTTGAGCTCCTTATATATTGTGGTTATTAATGTCTTTTCAGATAGGTAGTTGACAAACATTTTCTCCCATTCTATGGGTTGTCTTTTGACTTCATTGATTGTTTCCTTTGCTGTGCAGAAGCTTTTTAACTTGTGATCACATTTGTCCATTTTTGCTTTCGTTGACTATGCTTGTGGCATATTACTCAAAAGCCTTTGCCCATTCCAATGTTCTGGAGAGTTTTTACATGTTTTCTTTTAGTACTTTAGTTTGAAGTCTTAGTTGTAAATCTTTAATATATTTTAATTTGATTTTTTATATGGTGAGAGATAGGAGGCTGGTTTCATTCTTCTGCATATGGATATCTAGTTTTCCCATCACCACTTTTTGAAAAAATTGTCCTTTCTCCAATATATGTTTTTGGCAACTTTGTCAAAAATGAGCTCACTGTAGATGTTTGGATTTATTTCTTGGTTCTCTATTTTGTTCCACTGACCCATATGTCTGTTTTTATCCCACTACCATGCTGTTTTGATTACTACAGCTCTGTAGAATCATTTGAAATCAGGTAATGTGATTCCTCCAGTTTTGTTCTTTTTGCTTAGTATAGCTTTGACTGTTCTAGGTCTTTTGTGATTCCATATAAATTTTAGGATAGTTTTTCTATTTCTGTGAAGAATGTCATTGGTATTTTGTTAGGGATTGCATTGAATATGTAGATTGCTTTGAGTGATATGGAAATTTTAATGATATTGATTCTTCCAATCTTATGAACGTAAAATATCTCTCCATTTTTTTGTGTCCTCTTCAATTTCTTTCATCAGTGTTTTGTAGATTTTATTGTAGAGATTTTTCACTTTGGTTAAGTTAATTCCTTGGTATTTAATTTTATTTCTGGCTATTGTAAATAGAATAACTTTCTTGATTTCTTTTTCAAATTGTTTGCAGTTGTCATATAAAAATACTACTGATTTTTGTGTGTTGATTTGGTATCCTGAACATTTATGAATTTGTTTATAAGTTTAAATACTCATTAGGTGGAGTAAGATTTTCTCAAATATAAGATCCTATCGTCTGGAAAGAAGGATAATTTGATTATTTCCTCTTCAATTTGGAAATTATTTATTTATTTTACTTTTTACTTTAGGTGCAAACTATATCTGGTATTTCTACCCATGTTATCCCTCCCCACTCTCCCTACCCCCTGCTGTCTCTCCCCTACCACCACAACTGCCCCCAGTGTGTGATGCTCCTCTCTGTAAGTCCACGCATTCTCATTGTTTAACATCCACCTATGAGTGAGAACATGCAGTGTTGGTTTTCTGTTCTTCTGTTAGTTTACTGAGAATGATGGTTTCCAGATTCATCCAAGTCCCTACAAAGGACACAAACTCATTGTTTTATATGGCTGCATAGGATTCCATGTGTATAGGTACCACATTTTCTTTGTCCAGTCTATCATCGATGGGTGCCACAATGAACATATGTGTGCATGTGTCTTTATAGTAGAATGATTTATAGTTCTCTGGGTATATATACCCAGTAATGGGATTGCTGGGTCAAATGGAATTTCTATTTCTAGATCCTTGAGAAATTGCCACACTGTCTTCCACAATGCTTGAACTAATTTACACGCCCACCAACTGTGTAAGAGTGTTCCTTTTTCTCCATATCCTCTCCAGCATCTGTTGACTCCAGATTTTTTAATTATCACCATTCTAACTGGCATGAGATGGTATCTCATGGTTTTGATTTGCATTTCTCTAATGACCAGTGATGATGAGCATTTTTTTTATATGTTTGTTGGCTTCATATATGTCTTCTTTTGAAAAGTGTCTGTTCATATCCTTTGCCCACTTTTGAATGGGTTTGATTGTTTTTCTTTTGTAAATCTGTTTTAGTTCTTTGTAGATTCTGGATATTAGCCCTTTGTGAGATAGGGAGATTGCAAAAATTTTTTCCCATTCCATTGGTTGCTGGTTCAGTCTAATGATTGTTTCTTTTGCTATGCAGAAACACTGAAGTTTAATTAGATCCCATTTGTCTATTCTGGCTTTTGTTGCCAGTGCTTTTGTTGTTTTAGTCATGAAGTCTTTGCCTATGCCTATGTCCTGAATGGTTTTGCCTAGGTTTTCTTCTAGGGTTTTTATGGTGTTAGGTCTTATGTTTAAGTCTTTAATCCATCTGGAGTTAATTTTAGTGTAAGGTGTCAGGAGGGGGTCCAGTTTCTGCTTTCTGCACATGGCTAGCTAGTTTTCTCAACACCATTTATTAAAAAGGGAATTCTTTTCCCATTGCTGGTTTTTGTCAGCTTTGTCAAAGATCAGATGGTTGTAGATGTGTGGCATTGCCTCCAAGGCCTCTGTTCTGTTCCATTGGTCTGTATCTCTGTTTTGGCACCGGAACCATGCTGTTTTGATTACTGTAGCCTTGGAGTATAGTTTGAAGTCAGGTGGCATGATTTGTTCTTTTTGCTTAGAATTATCTTGGCTATGCGCCTCCCTTTTGGTTCTATATGAAGTTTAAGGTGTTTTATTCCAGTTCTATGAAAAGGGTCATAGGTAGCATGATGGGGATAATATTGAATGTATAAATTACTTTGGGCAGTATGGCCATTTTCACAATATTGATTCTTCCTAACCATGAGCTTGGAATGTTTTTTCATTTGTTTGTGTCCTCTCTTATTTCCTTGAGCAGTGGTTGGTAGTTCTCCTTGAAGAGGTCCTTTACATCCTTTGTTAGTTGTATTCCTAGGTATTTTATTCTCTTTGTAGCAATTGTGAATAGGATTTCACTCTTGAATTCATTCTCTTTTAGTCTGTTACTGGTGTATAGGAACTCTTGTGATTTCTGCACATTGATTTTGTATCCTGAGACTTTGCTGAAATTGCTTATCAGTTTGAGAAGATTTTGGGCTGAGATGATGGGGTTCTTTACATATAAAATCGTGTCATCTGCAAATAGAGTCAATTTGACTTACTGATATCCTAACTGAATACCCTTTATTTCTTTTTCTTGCCTGACTGCTCTGGCTAGAACTTCCAATACTATGTTGAATAGCAGTGGTGAGAGAGGGCATCCTTCTCTTGTGCCTGATTTCAAGGGAATTCCTTCAGCTTTTGCCCATTCAGTATGATATTGGCTGTCGGTTTGTCCTATATAGCTTTTATCATTTTGAGATAAGTTCCTTTGATACTTAGTTTATTGAGAGATTTTAGCATAAAGGCTAAATTTTGTCAAAGGCCTTCTCTGCATCTATTAAGATAATCATGTAGTTAATCATGAGATAATCATGTAGTTTTTGTCTTTGGTTCTGTTTATGTGGTGAATTTTGTTTATAGACTTGCGTATGTTGAACCAGCCTTGCATCCCTGGAATGAAGCCTGCTTGTTCATGGTGGATAAGCTTTTTGATGTGCTGTTGCAATTGGTTTGCCAGTATTTTACTGAAGATTTTTGCTGAAATGTTCATCATGAGTATTGGCCTGAAGTTTTCTTTTTTTGTTGAGTCCTTGCCAGTTTTTGGTATCAGGATGATGTTGGTCTCATAAAATGATTTGGGGAGGATTCCCTCTTTTTGTATTGTTTGGAATAGTTTCAGAAGGAGTGCTACCAGCTCATCTTTATATGTCTGATAGAATTTGGCTGTGAACCCATCTGGACCTGGGCTTTTTTTGGTTGGTAGGTTATTAATTGCTGCCTCAACTTCAGCCCTTGTTATTGGTCTATTCAGGGTTTCAACTTCCGCCTGGTTTAGGCTTGGGAAGGTGTACCAGCCACTCCAAAAATGTACCTAATGTTAAAGACCATTGATGCAATGAAGAAACTGTGTCAACTAATGGTCAAAACAACTAGCTAGCATCAAAATGGCAGGATTGATTTCACACATAACAATATTAACCTTAAATGTAAATGGGTTAAATGCCCCAATCATAAGACACAGACTGGCAAATTGGTTAAAAAGTCTAAAACCATCTGTGTGCTGTATCCAGGAAACTCATCTCATGTGCAAGGACACATATAGGCTCCCAATAAAGGGATGGAGGAAAATTTAGCAAGCAAATGGAGAGAAAAAAAAGCAGGAGTTGCTATCTTAGTCTCTGATAAAATAGACTTTAAACCAACAAAGATCAAAAGAGACAAAGAAGGGCATTACATGATGGTAAAAGGATCAATGCAATAAGAAGAGCTAACAATCCTAAATATATACACACCCAATACAGGAGCACCCAGATACATAAAGCAAATTCTTAGTGACCTACAAGAGATTAAGACTCCCACACAATAATAGTGAGAGACTTAATACTCCACTCTCAATATTAGACAGATCAACGAGAAAGAAAATTTACAAGGACATCCAGTACTTGAACTCAGATATGGACCAAGCAAAACTAATAGACATCTATAGAACTCTCCACCTCAAATCCACAGAATATACATTCTTCTCAGCACCACATTGCACCTACTCTAAAATTGACCACATAATTGGAAATAAATCATCCTCAGCAAATGCAAAAGAATGAAAATCATAATAAACAGACTCTCAGACCACAGTGCAATCAAATTAGAACTCAGGATTATGAAACTAACTTAGAACCGCACAACTTTACGGAATCTGAACAACTGGCTCTTGAATGTTGACTGGATAAATAATGAAATAAAGGCAGAAATAAAGATGTTCTTTGAAACCAATGAGAATGAAGACACAACATACCAGATTCTCTGGGACACATTTAAAGCAGTGTCTAGAGGGAAATTTATAGCAATAAATGCCCAAATGAGAAGCAAGGAAAGATCTAAAATTGACACCCTATCATCGAAATTGAAAGAGCTAGAGGAACAAGATCAAAAAACCTCAAAAGCTAGCAGAAGACAAGAAATAACTGAGATGAGAGCAGAATTGAAGGAGATAGAGACACAAAAAAACGCTTTAAAAATCAATAAATCTAGGAGCTGGTTTTTTGAAAAGATCAACAAAATAGACCATTTGCAGATTAATAAAAAAGAAAAGAGAAAAGAATCAAAAAGAGAGAAGAATCAACAATCAAATAGATGCAACAAAAAATGATAAAGGGGATATCACCACCGATTCCACAGAAATACAAGCTACCATCAGAGATTACTCTAAGCAACTCTATGTCCATAAACCAATAAACCTGGAAAAAATGGATAAATTTCTTCAGCTTAATTACGTCTGCTGTTGGAGCTTTCTCTTGCATTTTTTAAAGTTTCATTCTTTGGATATTTAGCTGCAGGCTTTGCATTTTTTTAAATTTCATTTTGTTTTGGATTTATCATTCATATTGTGTGTCAATTGTTTTCCTGATTTTGTTGAGTTGTCCATCTGTATTTTCTTCTATCTCATTACATTTTCTTAATATTGTTACTTTTAATTCCTTTTCCATCAATTCATTTATTTCCTTTTCATTAATGTTAGTAGTGAGTTACATTTCTCTAGTGGTATCATATATCCTTGCTTTTTCATATTTCCTGCGTCCCTGTGTTGATACCTGCATCAGATGGAACTATTACCTCTTCCAAAGTTTCTGGAGTGATTTTCTTAGACAAAGACTTTCATTGCAGTTAGGCTTATGTGTGCCAATTAGGAAGGGTACAGGGACTCTGTTTCCAGATAGTTGCAGTGGTATAGTCTCTGTGCAGTTTCTTCAGCTTTGTGCAATGTCAACAATAACTGTGTGTGGCTGAGGCTGTAGAAATTTGTGACATAGATTGTTAATGCCCTGGTTGTCAAGTGCTTTTGTGTCTTTCAATTCTTGTTTTTCCCAAACTGGGGAGACCTAGCTGGAGGGATCCCTCCTGATGTCAGGTCTGAATTGACCTATAATCAGCTGCAGTGCTGCTGAGTTTTAGGTATAGAAGCTTGAAGTAGCTGTGGGTTTGGGGTCCTAAACTTGATGTTTCATTAACCTATTGTGGCACATGGGCTTTAAGGTACAAGTTCACTCTCTGTGTCAGTGTTAGATGTGGGCTTCCCACAAGGTGAGAGTCTGTTATACTGAGGCATCTCCTGGATGCTCAGGCCCAAGGACCAGGTTGTAGCTGTGATTCTACCTCTGGGATGCAGGACACAGCACTGGTCTGGCTCCAGGGGTAAAGGAACGCTCCAGATGTTTGGAGGTTTGGGCCGAAGAAGCAGGATACAGCTTCAACGTGGGAACCTGAGCCAAGAGTGATCAGTTGTAACTCAGGACACAGGAGATGAAGCACTGTGTAGCAACTGATTTTCTAAGATTTTTGTTTACCTGAAATTATCTTTTCTTTTCCTTCCTTCCCTTTCTTCTTTCCTTTTCCTTTCTGCTTCTTTTCCTCCCTCCCTCCCTCCCTCTCTTCTCCTTCCTTCCCTTAACCTCCCTCCCTCCCTGCCTCTCTTTCTTTTTCTTTCTTCTCCCTTTCTCTTTCTTCCCTTTCTTCCTCTGCCTCTTCCTCCTCCTCCTCCTCTTCTTCTTCCTCTTCTTCTTTCTTTTTCTTCTTCTTTCTTTTTCTTTTTCTGAAACAGAGTTTCACTCTGTCATTGAAGCTGGAGTGCAGTGGTGCAATTATGACTCACTATAGCCCTGACCTCTGGGGCTCCAGCAAGCTTCCCACTTCAGTCTCCCAGGTAGTTGGAACTATGGGCATGCACCATCATGCCCAGTTCATTTTTAAAAAATTTTGTAAAGGAGAGTTTCATCATGTCCAAGCTGGTCTTGAACTCCAGGGCTCAAGTGCTTCTCCCACTTCAGCCCCTCAAAATGCCGGGATTACAGGCATGAACCACTACATCCTGTATTGGCTTCATTTTTGAAATATATTTTGTTGTATATTAGAGTCTTGTTTTACAGGTTATTATTTCCTCCTGGCAACTTAAATATGTTATCCCACTGCCTTCTGGCCTCCTTGTATCTGAAGAAATGTAAGCTGTTAATCTTATTGGTATTTGTTTGTATGTAGTAAGTCATTTTTGTATTGTTACTTTCAAGATTTTCTATTTACTTTACAACATTATTGCTATGATGTGCTTGGGTATGTATTATTTGTATTTATCCTACATGGAGTTTGTTGAGCTTTTCATTGTGTGACTAATGTGTGTGTATATGTTTCTTTAAAATCAAATTTCAGCCATTACTTCTTTGAGTATATTTTTCTGCTTTCTCTCCTCTCCTTTTTGTTATGTCATTATGCATATATTTATGCATTGAATGATGTCCCACATAGTTTTTGTGGCTGTGTTCATTTTTTTTTTTCCAGGGTAACTGTTTTATTCATAACTGGGTGGCTCAGGGGCTCGAGAGAGTAAGAGAAACCAGAGAAGGAGAAAGAAATAGCTAACTCTTACCCTGAGTGAGAGAATCCAGAAAGATGGAATCCAGGAGAGGAAAGCAGCTTCCAAACTGAGTGGAAGGGAATAGAGAGAGATGGAATTTAGGAGGGGAAGACAAGCTTCCACAAGAGAGTATGGAATGGGACTCCAGAGGGGAAATCCAGGAGAGAGAAAGATGGCTTCTGCAAAGGGAGTATTCGTGGAAGGGGACCAAAACATGGAGTCTAGTTCTGTTCATTTTTTAAAATTCTTTTTTTCTACTTTTCTTAGATGGAATAATCCCTATTAAAATATCTTCAAGTTCTCTTTTCTGCCTCTTCAGACTTACTGTTGAGCCCCTATAGTCAGTTTTATTTTAGCTATTGTATTTGTCAACACAGAGCTTGGGTTTGGTAGGGAAGCAATTGGTCAGGTCTCAAATACCACAGATTCTCACTGTCCTTACTATGATTTAGTAGATTTTTTTTGAATAAATATTTCTTCACTTGCTTTATATCTTCATGACACATTCCAGAAGCTTTAAATGATTATTGCAGAATAATTTTTACCAGTTATGTTTGTTTTCTGTGAAGAGGTTTGCAGAGCTCCTGATACCTTCATTCCAGAAGTAGTATTGCTTAGAGGTCTATTGACAGAAATAATAATAATTATATGCTGGTCATATTTATTGAGTATTCATTATGTTCCAGTGGGTATACTGATATTTTTGCATAATTTTCTCCATAGATCTTCATTTTCCTGGTATATTTATTTTCAGTTTATTATTTATTGTTTGCATTCACTCACTAGATTATAACCTTACAAAACCAGACATTTTGGCTACTTTATTTGTCCTGAGTTTCCCTAAATTGTTACAGCAACTTTTAGTATGTGCTGAATAAATATTATTTAAATAAAATAATTAAAAATTAAATACATCATTAAATGAAGCTAAAGACATCATTAAATGAAGAGTCTGTCATTACTTCAGTTTTTTGAAGGAGAACGTTGAGATTTATGGAAGTTAAATCACATGTCCCCATTCACAGAACTAGTAAATTAAGAGCCTAGCATTCAAACATAATGATATGGTTTGGCTGTGTCCCCACTCAAATTTCATCTTGAATTCCCATGTGTTGTGGGAGGGACCCATGAATCATGAGGGGTGGTCTTTGAATCATGAGGGGTGGTCTTTCTTGTGCTGTTCTCATGACAGTGAACAAGACTCACAGGATCTGATGGTTTTAAAAAGGGAAATTTCCCTGCATAAGCTCTCTTCTGTTGTCTGCCATCATGTGAGGCATGCCTTTCACCTTCCTCCACAATTGTCAGACCTCCCCAGCCATGTGGAACTGTCAGTCCAATAAACCTCATTCTTTTGTAAATTGACCAGTCTCAGTTATATCTTTATCAACAACATGAAAACAGACTATTATAGTAAATTGGTACTAGTAGAGTGGGGTGTTGCAGAAAAGATACCTGAAAATGTGGAAGCAAGTTTGGAACTGGATAATAGGCAGAGGTTGGAATAGTTTGGAGGGCTCAGAAGAAGACAGGAAACTGTGGTAAAGTTTGGAACTCCCCAGAGACTGGTTGAATGGTTTCACCAATATGCTGATAATGATATGGACAATGAAATCCAGGCTGAGGTGGTCTCAGATGGAAATGAGGAACTTGTTTAGAACTGGAGCAAAGATGTCTCTTCTTATGTTTTGGCAAAGAGGCTGGTGGAATTTTGCCCATGCTCTAGAGATTTCCGGAACTTTGAACTTGAGAGAGATTATTTAGGACATCTGGCAGAAGAAATTTCTAAGCAGCAAAGCATTCAAGAGGTGACTTGGTGCTGTTAAAGGCCTTCAGTTTTATAAGGGAAGCAGAGCACAGAAGTTTGGAAACTTTGCATCCTGACAATGTGATAGAAAATTCTATTTTATGCAGAGAAATTAAAGCTTGCTGAATAAATTTGCATAAGTAATGAGGAGCCAATGTTAATGCTCAAGACAATGGCGAAAATGTCTCCAGGGCATATCAGAGGTCTTCACAGCAGCCCCTCCCATCACAGGCCCAGAGGCCTAGGAGGAAAAAGTTTTATGAATGGGGTCCAGGTTCCCTGTGCTGTGTGCAGCCTAGGGACTTGGTAGCCTGTGTCCCAGATGCTCCAGTTGTGGCTGAAAGGGGCCAACGTAGAGCTTTCACCATGGCTTCAGGGAGTGTAAGCCTCAAGCCTTCACAGTTTCCACATGGTGTTGAAGCTGCCAGTGCACAGAAGTCAAGAATTGGAATTTGGGAACCTTCGCCTACATTACAGAGGATGTATGGAAATGCCTGAATGTCCAGGCAGAATTTTGTGGCAGGAGAGCAGGGATCTAATGGAGAACCTCTGCCATGGCACTGCAGAAGGAAAATGTGGGGTTGGAGCCCTCACACAGAGTCCCTAGTGGGGCACTGCCTAGTGGAACTGTGAGAAGAAGGCCACCGTCTTCCAGACCCCAGAATGGTAGATCAAATGACAGTTTGCCCTGTGGACCTAGAAAAGCCATACACACTCAATGCCAGCCCATGAAAGCAGCTGGGAGGGAGTCTATATTCTTCAAGGCCATAGGGGTGGAGCTACCTAAAACCATGGGAGCCTACCTCTTGCATCAGTGTGACCTGGATATAAGACATGGAGTCAAAGGAGATCATTTTGGAGCTTTAAGATTTGAGTGCTCTTCTGGATTTTGGACTTTTATGGGGCCTGTATGTAACCCCTTTGTTTTGGTCAATTTCTCCCATTTGGAATGGCTGTATTTACTTAATGCCTGTATCCCCATTGTCTCTAGGAAGTAACTAACTTGCTTTTGATTTTACAGGCTCATGGGCAGAAGGGACTTACTTTGTCTCAGATGAGACTTTGGACCACAGACTTTTGAGTTAATGCTGAAATAAGTTAAGATTTGGGGGACTGTTGGGAAGGCATAATTGGTTTTGAAATGTGAGGACATGAGATTTGAGAGGGGCCAGGGGAAGAAATGATATGGTTTGTCCATGTTCCCATCCAAATTTCATCTTAAATTTCCACATGTTGTGGAATGGACCCAGTGGGAGCTAATCAAATAATGAAGATGGGTTTTTAACCATGCTATTCTTGTGTTAGTGACTAAGTCTCATGAGCTCTGTTGGCTTTATAAGGTGGTCTTACCTGCACAAGCTATCTCTTTGCCTGCTGCCATCCACATAAGATGTTACTTGTTCCACCTTGCCTTCCTCCATGATTATGAGGCCTCCCCAGCCACTTGGAACTATAAGTAAATTAAGCCTCTTTCTTTTGTAAATTGTCCAGTCTTAAGTATCTCTATCAATGGTATAAAAATGGACTAATACACTTGGTAATATAAAAAGGTGCCAGATCCATTTTGCTTAAGCATCATTATCCATACCTAAAATATTTTTAAATCCTATATGTCTATTAAGAACATGTATCCAGAATATATAAATAACTTTTAAAATTCAATAATATAGGTAACTCAAATGGGCAAAGAATCTGAACAGACACTTCTCCAAAGAAAATATAGAAATGGCCAGAAGCACATGAAAAATGTTCAACATTTTTAGCTCTCAGGGAAATACAAATAAGACTTTGAGATGCCACTTTATACCCAATAGGATAGCTTTAATCAAAAAGATAATAACAAGTGTTGTAAAGGATGTGGAGAAAGTGAAATTATTATACACTGACAGTGAGAGTGTAAAATGGTGCATATACTTTGTGCAGTAGTCTGGCATTCTCTGAAAATGTTAAATGTAGAGTTGTTATTTGACCAGACAGTTCACTTTTAGAATAAAACCAAGATACCTGATAATATATGCTCACACAACACTTTAACATAAATTCTCATAGCAGCATTATTCATAATAATAAAAAAGTGGAAACTTAATAGTCCATTAATCAGTTATGAATGAATAAATAAAATGTGGTATATCCATAATAATAAAAATGTGGAAACTTAATAGTCCATTAATCAGCTGATGAATTAATAAATAAAATGTGATATATCTAAAAATATTTGTTATACTTTGCTGCAAAAAGCAAAACTATGAAGACAATAATAAGATTGGTGGTTATCAGGATTTTGGGAGAGGAAGGGGTACATATAACACGGATAATTTTTAGGGAAGTGAAATTATTCTTTATGATACTTATGGTGCATGCATGTAGTTATACAATTGTCAAAACCCACAGGATGTACAACACTAAGAGTGAATCCTAATGTAAACTTTTAAAAAGAACAATAAACAATGATGGCAACTCCATCATTCTTGCTGTTTATAGCTCTAAAAATAATTATATCTACTCTGGGGTTAATAGTTTACACAGAGGTCAAGATAATCCAATTAATAACCAACAGCATGTGCCTTGGCAAAGAATTACAAATATCAAGGTAGATCCCGTCCTTCTTATGAGGTGTTAACTCAGGATAAGAAGGACCATATCTTTAGTGCAGGAGATTCTAAGTTATAACTGTCCTCCAACACTGAGATTAGAATGGTCAATGTACTTTCACCTCTACCAAACATTTCTTTTTTCATAGTCAGAAAGCATAAAGTTTTGATGTCTAGGGAAATAATAACTTTGACAGACAAAGTGCAAAAATTACATATGATAAATAATTATTCAATCAATTCAACTTATTCAGTGCCTATTATATATTTCTCAAAGAATGTAAGTGGTAAGTATAAGAAACAAGGTTCTTGTCCTTATGGTGTTTACATTCTAGTAAGGGGAGATAGATGATAAATAAATAAATGAAACAAGAAAAATATCAGGTAGAGTATTTAGTATTCCACTGTTGCTGTAATTTGCACAAACCAATGACTTAAAACAACACAAATTTATTACTTTACAGTTCTGGAGACTAGAAGTTCGATATTGGTTTCACTGGGCTGTAATCAAGGTGTTAGATGGACTGTGATTCCTCTGGAGGATCTAGGAGACAATCCATTTCCTTGCCTTTTCTACCTTCTAGGCACTTCCTGTATTCTTTGGCTTGTGGTCTCTTTGTTTATCTTCAAAGTGTAACACTTGAACTTCTGCTCCCATCTTTGGCTTGTGATCTCTTTGTTTGTTTATCTTCAAAGTGTAACACTCCAATTTCTGCTCTCATCATCATATGTTTTCTCCATGCCACTGATTCTCCTGCTTTTCTCTTACAAGAATTCTTATGATTATATTGAGTCAACCTGGAAAATCCAGGATTATTTCTCCATTTCCAGATCTTTAACCCAGTCTCACACAAAGTCTCTTTTCGCATGTAAGGTAACGTATTCACAGGTCTGGGAATGAAAATGTGAACATCTTTGGAGGACCAGGGTTCTGCCTAGCACAAGTAGTTACAAAATGAAGTGCAGAAAACTAATACTGATGATGCCATAAAGAACAGCTGACTGCCATTTTAGGTGGTCATGAAGAGTCTCTTTGAACAGGAATATTTAAGGTGAGATCCACATGATTAAATGGAGCCAAACCTGGGAAGGTCAGGAAGTGCAGGCAGAAGAAAGAGAAACAAATTTGCTTTGTCAGGAAAATAAAGAGGGCCAATGTGGCTGAATATCAGTTGGCCTAAGAGCTAAGTGGTACAAGTAGGAATGGGAGAGGTAGATTGGAGCCAGATTATGTAGGATTTATTGAACTATGATAAGAAAACAGCTAAGTATCTTTGCATCAAGTATCTTCTTTAATCATATTTAAAAAGAAAAATGGTAGTCATTGAAAAAGAAACTTTACAAAGTTTGGGTTAAAATGATAGGTAACCTGATGTGGCATAGCAACTGGAAATTGAAGTTGGTGTTGGTATAGATTGAGACAGGTAAGCTTAATTTGTCTTGGCAAAGAAATGATATGTCTCCCCAAGTTTATTTAGTAGGAGAATTTAGAATCTAGACCAAATTTTCTGCAAATATTCACTGGTGGGTCAGTTAAGGAGGCAGAAATTGACTTTAGAAATAAATACCTGGTAATCTATGTCCTCAATAGGAAGCAGCTTTGAAGAGAAGTTCTTTTGTGAGTCTAAATGGGGACTATGGTTATCTCTACTGAAGGAAAGAATTTCCTATCAAGTGGGTCCTACAAAGGGAAAGATGCTTAAGTGAAAATTGCATTAAAGTAGGGGCACATCACCATGGTTGAAGGCCAGGTTTAGTTTCTAAAGTATCCTGCCATTCTAAAATGTCAGCTTCCTCTTTTTTTTTTTTTCTTTTTTAAGGAAAATGGGAAAATAATTTAGGACCTTATCAGGTTCTTTCAGTTAGAAGGCTTCTGTTTGGAGATTAAATATGGGCAAGAATTGAGAAGGTGATCATTCTTTGTTTAATAAACATTTGATAAATATCTGCTTTAAAGATAATTAGAAAGATAAGTGGAAGCTACTTTCCAGTACCGACGGATTGGGGAGACATATATTGTCTTAACTCCCTGTTATTCCCATATTGTGTAAAATCTGTCCTCTTAAAATCCATGTTATACTGTCAATCCATGTGAGAGTTACACTGTCCTCTACTCTTCAACACTGTCATATATTGATGATTTACAGATTTCATTAAAACTTTTAGTATATAGCTTGGAGTCTTCCTTTTTAACTCATATTATTCCATTTTTCTTCCTGTCATTACTGTCTATGTAGATGACAATATCCTTCATATAAACCCTAAGGACTTTTATTTTTCCTCTAACTCAGCTACTATTACCTCTGGGTATATTATGAACTGTGTTGCTACAAGAAACTATTTCATTATGTAAACTCTAATGTGTCACTCTGATTACCGCTTTTATTTTTCCTGTTGTTTTCTTTACTTATTCCCTCCACATCCATTCTCCAACTTTATTAAGATCTTTTTTTCCTGCTAATTTTCCCAATTAAATGTAACTTTTTCTACACACTTTCTTTCCTTTTTTTTTTTTTTTTTTTTTTTTTTTACACCATGTAAACTAGATTGGATTTGCATTAGTTTCTTGTCAAATTACTTCCATTTCTTTCCCAAGTCTTTCTGCTATAATTGCCTGGCAAAACTTCAGTCTTGGGTAAATCTGTCTATTAAGTTGTCATCTCTAAAGATTGTAGCTGAATGAATGTAATAGATAACTCAAATACAATGGCTTACCCAAATAAGATGTTTATTGTTTAATAAGAGTAGTTCTACTATGTCATTAATGTTTTCAGCTTCTCCTTTCTGCTCCACTATTATTTTCATTTGGCTTTAATATTCCCTGTTATCTAGTACTTTCAAGGCCATGAGCAATTTGCCATGTCCAACCTCACATACAAAGAGCAGTCATGAAAAAACAAAGGAAGTAACTAGAAGTAAAGTGACAGTACCTGTGTTTGGAAAGCAAATCTGTTTCAGAAATGTCTCAGTAGACTTTTGCTGAGAACCAGTGTTAGCTATAAGAAGGACTCTGTGTGTGTGTGTGTGTGTGTGTGTGTGTGTGTGTGTGTGTGCATGTGTGTGTATGCAAATATATATTTGCTTGCAAGGAAAAAGATGAGAATAAATAAACATTGAGGAGGCCACTAACAGTATTTACCAAAGCATCATTACAAATTTTCTATGTTAACCCCACAAGTAATCCTATATTAACCTAGTTATATATACCTGTTTTTGTTAGTCTGCTGGGGTTGCCATAAACAGTACAATATATTGGGGAGTTTAGCCTACCAAAATTAATTTTCTCATAGTTCTGGAGACTGGAAATCTAAGATAAAGGTGCTGGAAGGTTTGGTTTCTCCTGTGGCCTTTCTCCTTGGCTTGCCCATGACCACTTTTTCTTCATTCTCGCAGGGCCTTTTCATTATCTGTGTGCACCACTGGTGTTTCTTCCTCTTTTCATAAGGACCCAAACGTATTAAATTAGGACCCCACCCTTTTGATGACAGGACTTTTGATGGGACACAATTCAGTCTATCACAGTCTTTCATTACCTGCAAAAGGTATTTGAAACCTTCATCGCTCATTACCAGTCAGCTACATATTGCTTCATCCCTCAGGCAAAAAAAATTAATCTACCTTCACTCTAACTCACAGAGAAAGTAGGTACTATTATATAAAACTTCTTTAACTTTATCCCTTTTCCTCTTCATCTGAAAACTTGCCTTTAACTGCTTTCACATATCCATTGTTTCCTCCCCTTTAAAGTTAGGTACTTAACAACAGGAGTTGAATAATTTCAGAATTAAAGCACAGCTGTAGAATGAACAGGGCCTTCTGAGGTAATAAAGCTAGAACAAGGTCAAATAACCATAATGCACTGTTTTCCCAAGATTCTAGGAGAATATTTTCAGCAGATAATAGGAACTTTAGCTTTTTTCCCTGATAAAGAAAGTATTTTGTCACCATTTTCAAGATAATGATAACATATCATATGTTTTCGTCTTGCATAAATCTTTCTTTTGGATTATATTAGATGTATGGTTGCCCATCCATACTTGAATGACATCACAATGACATCTAGTGGCTGTAGAAATTTTTTTTTTACTCTCCGAGAAGTACATCTTCAAGTATAGGAAGATCTGTCTAAGCTGGAAATAAGAAAGGAGAATGAACCATTATAAGTTAGTTACTCTCTTTTGAATCTGTGTTGCTTTTGAACCTGATTCTTTGCCTCTCTCTTCTACATTTGTTCTATTCTAAACAGAAGCAAAAAAAAAAAATGCAGAAAAAATGGACACTTAATTGAAATTGACATACTGATGTCCAGTGTGACACTTCAGGGACTCTTTTGAGTCTGCAGAAATGAGACGTTTGAAACAAAAGTGTTGCCAAATATTCAATAGTAGTTTGTAGTTCAGAAGCTAAGGTCCACATCCATATAATTTAGACAATTTTAACGAGAAAACCATGTCAAAGTTACCTTTTGTGTCTTTGTTTTACATAGACAATGAACAACAGGAAAATGCTGGCAATGGTGAAAGATGTTATCTGTGGTGGATGCTGGTGGTGGTGTGTAACGTGAGGTTTTTTTGGGGTGGGACAGGGAATATAGCATTTTCCAATGAAGAAAACATGGGATGCATTCACAGAACACTGTTATTGGTAAAAGGCAAAATGTATTTGGGGTATTTTTTAAATCACCCTGGAGAAATATGTATTTTAATATTTTATAATACATAACTAAATACATTTAGATTTTAAATATAACTGTATACATATGTATATAACTAATACATTAATATAAATAAACAAATAAATATAAATGTATTTTAAATATACATATAATTTCTAATATATAATATAAATTAATGTATATAAGTAATACATTTAGATTTTAACTTTAAATATCTAATACATTTAGATTTTATAGAAGAAAATTAGATAAATAAAATTAAATAATACATTTAGATTTTATAAATGAAAATGATATTAAGATATTTTTTAACTTTTGAAGAAATTTTGTATTAAAAGTTCTTTTGGATCTTTTTACTTTTTACAGTGTGGTGAATAGGACTTAGATTCTTTCTTAATCTCTGACATCTCTTGTCTGAAAAACACTGACCAAATAAGATATTCTTCAAACTTTGATATAATTTAAGAACAAATAGCACTTCATTTTGTTAGATTCTTATCCTTAAGACCACACACAAAAAAGCTGAATTCCATTTATTTTATAATTTTAGAGAGGCAATCACAACATATTTGAATATATGGTTTTAGACCACTAAGACTGCTTATTCAGCTAGTATAGTATACTAGATTACTGCTCTTTTTTTTTTCCCCCACTGGAATGTGGGGATTTAGAGTTCATAGTGAAAGTAATTGTGTATGTTCTCATAATTTGGAAACATTTGAAGAATGGGCTATGACGTATAGTATATGCACCTATGTGAACATGAAATAATTTGCGGAAAAGGGAATTAAGACCTCACAGCCTCAATACTTTGTTCCCCACTTTGTGGCAATTCTTCAGCTTGAGCTGGAAGATAGACCAGTATCATCTGGGAAAAAGATCAATCCAGATCCGTACCACTGTTTGGGATGCTGTGCTCATGTATTGCATTTTTGGAGGCAGTTGTTTTTCTGTTCTTTTGTTGGATAGTCATGGGTTGGATCATTTGACTGGATGGTGGCTGTGTAACAGCATTTAAGACTCTGAACGTTAGGCATTTGAGCTCTGCATCAAAAACAAAGACTAAGAGAAGAATCATTATCAGAGTTTGCAGCCCTCATCTAAGCCAGGATTCAAGAACCCTAATCACCCCTCAAAGCCAGATCTCATTCCCAATCTCTAAGTACCTCTAGTCTCTCTAGCACCTGATATAAGGGTATGGGCAAATTATCTAATTTCATATTTTATTTGTTTCCTGAATCTGCTTAGTAATATCAGAGATCCCAAAAAGGTTTGTAGAAGTAAAAGACAATACATCTCTAACATAGCTTTATTTTGAACTACTGCTTGTTCAATTTCATGTACATCTTGGGCAAGCAGTTTTATGGCTTATAGATATTGTGTAGTTCTGCTAGTCAATAGTATGTAGGATTCTTCTCACTCCTGGAGTCTTTCATAGAGGATGAAAAAGAAATGCTTGGGGAAGAAGAGAGCTTTTTGGAATTCGCTTTCAGGAGTTAAAATTTGTACCCTCCATATCTATAAAAATACAAAAAAAAATTATTTGGCATTAAAAAAATTGGACTTCAATTGAGGTCAAAATTTCGTTTCCTTCTGTAGTTATATAGATAAATAGATAAATCCAGACTGGAAAATACTCTGTATGCATTGGAAACCCAGTGACTACGTAAGAAGAAGAGAATAAGTATTAGCTTCTTATGTGACAAACTAAGTTGTTTTCTCAAGTTAACTTGATTTTATCAGACTATTGGTATCGTATGTCAAAAAGCAGTGGAGTTTTTCCTCTCAACTTTGTCGTTGCTTTTCAGATATCTGAAAACTGAAGAGTGGAGGATATGTTCAGGCAGGAAACAAGAGGATTCTTTCAGAAATAAGAGGTAGAAGGTGAGTAGGAAACTGAGCAAGTTGAAAGAAATTTAAATATATGTAAACCAATGTTTTAGTCAGATAGTTTAAGAAAATGTAAAGCAGCTTTTAGCCAAACCCCTTTTTTTGTGAAAAAGCATAAAATATTAGTGGCAAGTTTTAGTCTTAAGTTTCAACCTTGTCTTTATTATGGGGATTGTGAGGGAGGGGAATTGATGAATTTAAATAAAATTTGCATAGAGCATAGTGATGATTAATTTACCATTCTAATCCTTTATTGTTTTGGAGGTATACCTTTATATATACGTAATAAATATGTTTTATTTATTCTGTTTTATATGAAAGAGTATATAATTTTGAAGCTGACTAGTGAAGTGGCTGTTTTAGTTGCAGTTATTTTCTCTCTGAATCCATTGGAAAACATTTTAATAGATTTTCTTCCAAGATAGGCAAGCACTTGTAGGAGCAAAGCAAAGTGCTGGTATGCAATTTCAGAAATCTGTTGACTACATGTTCCCATATGTGTTCCAGGAAATTCACATTTGGATTTCAGTACAATTCAGAGTTATGGTAGTGTTATCCAACACTTTTTTGGATGGCAGTTTGCTTGATACCAACATGAGGCTTGCCAAACTCAGCAGGCCAAATCTTAGTTTTGGAATATTTGGGAACTGAGAGATCGACAGTTAAATGATGAAGGCCGTATCACTTTCAGTCCTCTAAGGAAACAAATTATACCTAATGGTCTGAAGGTCATTTTGAATATAACCAATAATCTTTTAAAATAAAATGTCTCTTTGTGGCATATCATAGTACATATAACATTTAATAATAAAACTGTACTCTATTGCATTTCTTCTTGTGAATACTATCTACAATGTTTTAGCTCTTCAGACTTAATTATAGCTGGCTAGACATGTATAATTATGCTTACCTTTAGAAATGATAACACGCTAGTATTCATTGTGTGTATGAAAAACAAGTTACAAATTCATCTTACAGCTACTCTGTTTCAAAACTGCCCCAGTTTATGTGAACAGATTGGCATTAAACTCATTGAATATAGACCTTCACATCTTCTAGTAAAACATTGCTATTAACTTGGCAAAAAAATGGTGTTAAAATTATAATACACATAATAAAATAAGAAATTATAACTCACAGTTGACCAGCCTGTTTCTGTTCCTGAGAATAAGCTATAAAATATAAGTTCTGGAGGAGACATCAAAGATTAATGATTAAGTGTCCAGGGTTTATTTAGCAAAGGTAGAGCCAAGTCATTCAACATGAATTGCTATCTATTCTATTCCTGTTTCTAAAGATCCGGATTATATGCCCTTTCTTCCTTGTCTGTTTCAGTGTCTAACCACATAATGAAAAATTATACAATAACTCTAATTATGGCTCCTCCTGCTAAGGTTTAAAACTATTCCTTCTAATGTTTTTAAAATCTTTCATTTTGTCATGATGTAGAACAATTGGTAAACATTCTCCTTTTAATAGCCTTCCACTCTTAAGAGAGTAGGTAAAACATCCACATCTGTGTCTTCAAATATCCAACTTCTTTAATGGTATGCTGTAGTAATTGTTTTTACTCTGTTTAGTGGTTCTTTCTTGGCCTCTGGAAATTTCATTATAGTAACTCTTTCAAAAGTGGGAAAATAAAATTTTATAATACTCTTGAACTAAAATGTGAAAAAAGACAGGTACATTATTTTCTGTTCTCTTATATACATAAGTCTGTACATTTATGATTATATTATGCTTACTTTTTTCTATTAATAGGCTATTTAGCCTCTCAGCCATTGTGATTGATGTATCTTTTGTTTTTTCTGCCTTTCTGGTGCTCTACTAGACTTCATCCATCTTATATCTGTTTATATAGAGGGAGAAATTCTGGACGCGTTAGTAAAAGTATGTGACTTATCAGTATCCTATGTCTGTTGTAAAACTTAGGTAATTTAAGGCCCATATCCTGCTGTTAAGTAAAAGGATGAATTTAGCATCTTTGTAAATCCTGCAATCCATGTTATTTATGTAATTAATTTTCTCAGATAACCATTTTTATTCCAATTTTACTACTTAAAAATATTAAATGAGAGGCTGAGTCACTTGCCCACTTGTCTTATTAGATAGAGACATCTGAAAACCTTTGGACCACTGCCCTTCCCACAAGACCACATTGCTAATATTTCACTTTGTGTAGATAAAGCCTTGGACTCTTAATGCTTCACTGTTTGTTTTTTAAAAAGTACTCTATCAAATGCAGTGCAAATTTTGGAGAAATAAATACTATACTACATTTTTAATGAAGTAAAAATAATGTCTCAATGCTATTATGCTATCATTAGAAGCTTGGCCTATAAATGACTGTGTACAATCAATTGAGATGATTCCTTTTGGGACCAACCTTATTATCCAGAGGTTAGTGTTCTGGGATCAGTGTGGGTATGAAGGTTTATAATGATATAAAAAAGATTTCCTGACAATGAAATCTCTGGGACTAGAGCTTATGATTATCAACTTGATGTGTTTTCTATATTTTTCTCCCAGCAATTACATTTACTAGATAATCTAGGTGTAATCCTACCTAGAATCAGGCAGTGTGCTAATCACTTTGAAAGACTTTTTAGTCTATGTTTTGTAAAGCTGAGTAATCAAGGAAATGATAATTTTAACAAAATGCTTTTCAATCCACCAAAGTTATTTGTTTCCAGAATGTTAGTGTTATGCTACATGATGATAAAAGAAAAGATCACAAATCTGTTAGTTGAGACATCACTTCTATGAACTCTATATTATAGTGTCTTTTGAAGTCCCAGCTTTAGTGAGAACCACAGACACAGCTCTACTTATTAATATCAGCCAGATATGGTATTTCCTTCTAAATGTAAGACATTAATTGGCATTGCAGGGAAATCTATTTTAAATACTTCCATAGTGTTGAGATGCAGTTTGGGGTTTGTGCTCCTGAAATACGAAACACAATACCAAGGATGAAACTTTGAAAAATATTTTAGATCAATGACATCACAAAAATTTTCACTTTCTTTTGGAGTGTTTAAAACATTTATTTTTAATAATATCTAATAATAACTTTCCTTTTCACCATGTGCCATTAGTCTAAATAAAAAAAATTCAGCTAAATTTTGTTTGCTAATAGAAATAAAAGAAAAATAGAACTTATAGATATGCCATCTGATTTCTTTTAGGCATATGGCCTACTTTCTTTCTGACCCCAGATTAATATATTAATTCACAAGGTTGTTATTTATTAAGATGTATGAATTGGTAGTTTACATTGGAGATTTAGTATTCTAATGCCACATGATACAAAGGTCTGTAATGAGCATTGAAACTTTTTTTTTTAATTCATAGGTTGTGAATTGCTAATTGGTAAACTATATTTAGTCAACCTCTATGTGAGTCATTTAAAAGTTTTCATTGATTAGGCACAACAGAAGGAAGGCTATAGACAGTGATTTTTATTTTAATGCCAAACTAAATGGCTCATTTCTTTTAGGCAAAGTTTCATAAACAAATATGTTTAAAATTGCCTGGCATGAAGAAAAAGGAAGCTAAATTTGTCAGAAAATTAAAATATAAAGTAAAGCCAGTTTACGCTTAGATATTTCTCAGAATTAATCTTTCCATACCATATGTTCTTACATAAAACAATCAGATATATCTGTATCATGCTCAATTTTTGACTCTGGCCCAGTTGAAATTGGTTTTCCACCAACTCTGCTGAAGGCCAAGGCCATGGCCCTTATAACTTAAGCCAAATCAGACAACAAGCAGCTTCTTTGGCTCCTTGGTTGGTGGAAAGACTTTGTAATGTTATAACCTCAGTTTGAGCAAAAATACAGCTTGAAATTATAGTGTCTCCTGGATTTCTTCACACAGTTTTGTCTACAAATGGAAATAAATTTATATACTTACAAGTAATGGAGACATAATTTAATAAAGTGCTTTTAATGTTTCTAATAATAAAAAAATAATAATTGTGTGGAAGTTACCATGACATTTTTAAGCTCACTGACCTTTTATTTTTTTCAAATTATCAATTTTGGTTTAGTTCTACTTTCATTTTATTCCCATAGGGGAGCTAGAGCCTGAAATGCACATTTTCTAGTGTTGAGTGTTCAGTTTATAATGCTAATATTTCTGCAGGATCCAAAACAAAGTGAAATAAGTTTATAGTAGAAGGTTAGCTTTAGAAAACATTGTGCTAATTGTCTCTATTTTAAGCAGCTATATAGCACTGGAGTGTGGCCTAGAAAATATAATTCAAATTTAAAAACACTTCCATACAACGGATATTTATTAATTAATTGGAAAACCATGGGAGATTGACTTTTTTTTCTTCTAACAAAGAGACTTTTAAAATCTCCATGATTTTATGTTATTCTCTCATTATTAGTAATCACCCTGGAAGAAAATGTGATGTTAATGCCCAGTAAAATGTAGTCTCTCTCTCACTCTCTCTCTCTTCCCTCTTCAGATAATTTCTTTGTATTTACTTTTCACATTTTATTTTATAAATTGCAAGTTAAATACCTTTCTTAAGGGCTTTTCTTATTATATAAACCTAAATGGGGCTAAATAAATTAAGAAACATCTATGAAATATTGCATTTGGATATAAACCTTAAATAAGAATATAGCTGAATGATATGTGACCGATTGAAAACTAAATAAAGTAAGGGCTCCAAATGACTAAGGTAAAGTTTAGAAAGGGTCTTATCTGATCTCACATGACACAGAAAAAAATCTGTTTGCTGATTGAAAAAAATGATCACATATTAACATCTGGACTTCATGTGGATACAGTGTTTGCTTAACAATTAGCAGCAGTGCCTGTTCAGCTACATTCCTACATCTGGGAACAAAACATCATAAGAACTAAAAATAAAGACAAGGAGAAAATAAAAAAAATTGCTTGCTGTAAAATAGCACAGTTACTCTACATTATAAATTAAAGGGATTTGTGACCCTCTTTGGGAATAAAAACATACTTTTTGCAATAGATATACATACTCCAGATACTACCCACAGATGCCCTATAAACTGACATTTTGTTATATATTTAGGGGAAAATATTATAATTTTATATCACGACTAAATGAGTTAGGGCTTAAAGAATCATTAAAATATTTTAAAGCATTTGCACACTGATGCACTTTTAAGTAAATAGAATATAGCAATATCAATTGATAGAATAATTGTTTCCTTAAGACATAATACGCATGAACTGTTTAAACTGTATTATATACTTTGAAGAAAGTAGCCTAGATAGGTACAAAAGAGTAAACATTGGTAATTTTTTTAATGCAATAATATTTTTTCTGAATTCATTATGATCCCTGTGTTGGGTAATGCTAAAGATTTGTCTGAAACAGATGAGGATATGTTTATTATTTTGTATCCAAGTAGAAATTCAGATAAGGGAAATTTGACTAGTGTAATCTGAGATATGTCATAGGGATTTCTTCCTGACAAAAAGGTGCTTTGGTGTTCTTTATATTAAATGCTTTTTATATAGAATATATATATATATATATATACACACACACACACACACACACACCTTATGGCTAGCAAAGGTATATATTTTTGTTATGCTTACAAGGAGAAAAATTATAGACTATCAACTACCCTGGATGATCTGCATTTTTTTCTCCTACTAAGAAGGGCAAAATAAATATTTACCTATGCCTAAGAACAATCTGATACTGGCAGTTTTCCTAGACTGTAATGCAGGTTTGTATTTTCTGTTAAATTGTAGATTCTATGGAAGATACATTCTATAGTTTCTCTGAAGTATTGTATCATATGTACCACATGTTTTCTGATGCTGCTTATCTTTTAATTGGCTGGAGAATAAGCCCATATGGTAAACACAAGCAAGGCCTGTAGTTCATCGTAGGGATGAAACTATTCTACAGAGATTTGAACTTTGCTTGTCAGATCCCTCTGGGCCCACTTGAAAGAGGTTGGTCATTGTCTCTGACATTGGCCCAATAACCCTAGAGCAAGAAGGAAGCCTGAAAACTCTGATCTATCAGACTTGGTTATGCATGTATGAGGGTGGCTCTGGGAGTTCTCAGGGTAAGAGGAGGGTTTTTTTTCCCCCTTCTTCCTTGATTTTAGCTATTATTTCTTTATTCATATTGAAAAGTTCTCAGTCTATCAATCAATTGCTACTGTTCTAAACAACTGACCACTAATATTTGTACCAAATTGATTATTTGGCCACTTGAAGACAACTGTAGTTTATCAACACTAAGAAATTTTGAAATATACCTGCTTTAGAACAATGGAGCCAAAGATTTCTAACCACTCACTTTTGGCCTTCTTATACTTCAGGCCATTTCAGAATTCTGTTGCCAAGATCATGGTATTTCCCTGGCATCATTAAACTATTTGTTCTTGATACTTTCTATATCACATTCAAATCATTCACCCATACCTTCAAGTTTCTAACCTCTACCTTCATCTCTTTCCACACTTCCCTATTCTTCAACTCATAGTTTTCACAAATTTTATTTGTCCATTTGATTTCTTTGCCATTTTGATTGCAAACAGAATTATGAAATGTCTAAGTCAGATTATTTTTGATAGTCCACCTTTAATGAGCTGATGCATTTATCAACAGATCTACCTCTAGTAATCAAAAGTCTCTCAGTCTTCATTGCGTCTATTTATATTTAAATGATTGTATATTATATGTATGGCTGCCTAGAAAAAAGGAAGAAGACTTTTAAAGAAGGGAATTCATTCATAGGTAAGAGCATGAATAAATATAGTTTGTATGATTTCTTAAGCTCTAAAAATAGCCACAGCAATATATAGTTTGTATAATTCCTTAAACTCTAAAAGTAGCCATAAACAATGAACGCTGAACTAAAAAGAAAAAAGACAGTATACTTTCCGTCTTAAAAAATAGGAATGTCAGAATCTGGCTGTATTGTGTTGCAAGTGCCACTGGGGGTTATTATTTTGTAAAAAATAATTTAGTAACATTTATGTTGTTTTTACCACTTTTAAAAGTGGCATTCTAAATATTCATCTAAAGATAATTTTTTAAATTTTAATAAATTTAAAGGTAATCTAGAATTAAACTATAGACTTAAAGAAATATATGCTAATGTATAGAGAACATGTTATAGATGGCTACAGAAGAATAAAGGATCATATCAAACAAATGGAACATGTGTCTGCAAAATCAACTTATTTTCATAAAGGTCAGATTATAGTGGGGTATTTTAGCAGATATATGCCTTCTAAAAAGTCATCCTTCTGCTATATTTAGCATTAATTAGATAAATCAGAATATAGGGCCTAGTTTAATAACATTTTAATAGAGGATTTGGAAAGACTGGAGAAGCCTAGTAAAGATGATTAAAGGTATTCAGAAGGAATGGTGTTCAGTCCATTTGAGGAGGGCTGGAAGTGTTAACTGTGTTTGTGTTAGAGAGGGAAAATGTAGGTTGATTTTAAGTACTTTTAAGTACTTTAGAACACAATAGAAGATATTTATTTACCTAGTAAGAATTTGACTCCCTTCGAACATAGTTTTTATACAATAGAAACTAGAAGACTAATGTCACACGTCTCAGAATCCTTTGCAATACAGCAGATTCTGTTCATCATCTATATTCTTCCAAGCAGATATACCCAATTAAGATTGGCAGGTGGAATTGAGCAGTAGTGGTTATGTGAAGATCTGGTCAGCTGGCAATCCTGATAGTGGAGGAATTTAGTTATTTTATGTCTAGCAATGATCTAAATTTCTGTTAACCAGTCCCTGGTGTTTTAGTTGTTAAGCAGCAAGATGAGAGCTGTTTAGCTGTCACATGGATGCTAAACTAACCCATAAAATTTGGGCATTTTCCTTCTGTTCTTGACTCTGTAGTAACCAAACAGAATTTATTCTTCTCCCAGAGATTCTGTAAACTGCCTAAGTTCCCCCCATCCCCTGCCACAATAATCCCCTTTCTTCTAAAACTAGGATAGTGGATTACTTTTCCTTTTTTAAAAAATGTTTTAAAATTTCAATAGGTTTTTAGGGAACAGGTGATGTTGGGTTACATGAATAAGTTTAGTGGTGATTTCTGAGATTTTGGTGCATCCATCTCCCAAGCAGTGTACAATGTGCCCAAAGTTTAGTCTTTTATCCCTCACCCCTCATCTACCCTTTCCTCCAGGTACCTAAAGTCCTTTGTATCATTCTCATGCCTTTGTGTCCTCATGGTTTAGCTTCCACTTATGAGTGAGAATATACAATGTGTGGTTTTTCATTCCTGAGTTATTTCATTTAGAATAATTGTCTCCAATTCTATCCAGGTTGCTGTGAATGCAATTATTTCATTCCTCTTACGGCTCAGTAGTATTCCATGGTATATATATGCCGTGTTTTCTTTATCCACTTATTGACTGATGGGCATTTGGGCTGGTTCCATATTTTGGCAGCTGTGAATCATGCTGCTATAAACATGTGTGTGCAAGTATCTTTTGCAAATGATGACTTCTTTTCCTCTGGGTAGATACACTGTAGTGAGACTGCTGGATTAAATATACTTTGACTTCTTTAGGGAATCGCAACACTTTTTTTTCATGGTGGTTGTAGTAGTTTACATTCACACCAACAGTGTGAAAGTGTACACTTTTTACCACATCCATGCTAACATCTATTATTTTTTTGATTTTTTAGTTATGGCCACCCTTGCAGGAGTAAGGTGGAATCGCATTGTGGTTTTGATTTGCATTTCCCTAATCATTAGTGATGTTGAGCATTTTTTCACATGTTTGTTGGCCATTCGTATATCTTCTTTTGAGAATTGTTTATTCAAGTTCATAGCCCTTTTTTGATGGGATTGTTAATTTTATTCTTGCTGATTTGTTTTAGTTCCTTGAAGATTCTGGATGTTAGTCCTTAAATAGATGGGATATAATTACACTAAAAAGCTTCTACACAGCAGAAGAAATAATCAGCAGAGTAAACAGAAAACCCACAGAATGGGAGAAGATCTTCACAATCTATGGATTAGTTTGTATGTGAGTAAGTTTTCTGCTTGCTACAGCTATTAGTCAAATTTCTTTGTGATAATAACTAGTGAATATTTTTTTACATGCCACCATTTAAAATACTATCTCACTTAATCTTTACATCTACTTTATGAGCCTCTAAGTTTCCCCCAAACATCCAATGTTTACTCATAAAAAGATAGTCAAATTCAGGCCTCTCTTGACATGACCATGTCTAAGAAGGGTGGATAAAGAAAATGGGTTCAAATGTAAGTCAAAAAGAAGTCACTTTAGGCATAAAAATATGCAGTTTAATAGAATAGTAATAGAATAAATTAGTGAACTAAAAGTTTTATCACTGAACATCTTTAAAATGGCAGCGTTGGTGCCAGGGAATCATTAGTTAGACCAGACCTCATTTGACATACTTTTTAGCATTTCAGTTGTTTATTTTTTTATATAGAATTCCTAAATTTCTATTTGATCACTGTGATCTGATGTTATTGTCTTCATAGTGATACTATAAGTTTATGACAATGTGATTAGTTAACAGAATGGTGAGATTTTCATAGTCAGCTGTTTATTTTCTCTAAGAAGCAGAACTGCAAAGTATTTGATATTTAATAGTAATTCCTTAACATCATTATATATCCAAAAAGTGTTAAAATTTTCTCAATTGCTTCATAAATTTTTTTAAGACTTAGTTTTTTCAAATCAGAATTCAAAGTATATATACTGCAATTGTTTGACATGTATCTCAAGTCTCTATTGATCTGTAAGCTTCCTTCACCCCCATTTCCCCCTTGCAGTTTATTTGTAGAAGAAACTGAGTAATTTGTCCAGAAGAATTCCCACAGTCTGGATTTTGCTCATTGCATTCCTGTAGAGTTATTCAATGTGTTATTCTTTTTTCTGTGTTTCCTGTAAACTAGCGGGATTTGGAAACTTTTTCAAATTCGGATTTGATTTATTTTTGCATAACAAAAATACTTCATAGATGGTAATGTGTATTTTTATCAGGAGGCACATGTCTGGTTGTTTCTTTTAGATCCTTTATGTCATTAAGGACTGGTGATATTCTAACTCCATGGTACCTTCATTTATTACCTATCAAATTCTCTAAGGTAACTAGTAAGTTTATTCTGTTTTCTATATTCTCTTTTCTTTCTCCCCACACTTCTTTATAATTATGCTGTATGAACATTATTATGACATGTAGCCATTATACATTATAATGCTTTTCTTACATTTATTATTTAATCTTGATTCTATAGCCAAATGATTAATATTTACTACTACTCCTTATGTGTGATTCTTATTGCCTGCTCTCCAGTTTTGGGTGTCTGAAGTTTGTTCTGTAGTAGAATATTCTGGGAGAGCTCCATAGGGCAATACTTCTTGAGTTCTTGTGTGTTCACAAAAAGTTTAACACTTTTATTTGTAGGTCACTCAGACTTCATATAAAGTCATTGGCTCACATTTTCTTTCCTTGAGACCCTCAAGTACATTAAGCTATTTCATTGTCTTCTGTCATAAAGCATTGCTGTTAATAAGCATGACATCTGTCAGGTCTTTTTTCCTTTATAAGTGACTTGGTCTTTTTGTTTAGTCACTGAAAGGATCTTTTTAATATTTTCTTAAAAGTCAGTTGTACTAGAATATATCTCACTGTGGTCTCTTCTGGTTAAATTTTTCTAGGTTGTGGTTTGTTCTTTCTGTATACATGTAGCTTAACATTTTTATTTATTTCAGAAAAGTTCTCCTGAATTTACATTTTGGAATGGATTATATTCTATTGCTTTAGGTGTCTTCTTTGGAGACTTCTACTACATACATGTTTGATTTTTGCTTGCCTTTTTCTATCTCTCATCACTTTCTTTTAAGTTGTTTGCCTATATTTACTTTTATATTTTACTTAAATTTCCCTTTTTTATATTCTGTTTTATAAGGCATTATCCATGTATCTAAATGCTTTTTTTTCACTTTTCAAATACATTTATTTGTTTTTGTATTCCTTTTAGTTTAGCCATCATTTCTGATATGAGGTTTTTTTTTTATAAGTCTTTCTTGAGTTTTGTTCCCTTTGTTTACACATATTCCTGTTTTTCCTTCAGCTCATTTCTGTTTCTAATTTTTCTGATATTCTTTCATAGTTTTCTATTATTTTAAAAAAATTTCAGTGTATTTTGAAATATTAGGAAATATTTTTATCTGTTTTATGGGATGTTTCCTGGAGTGCCTCTATTATCTACATGAATATTATTCTTTTTCCTTACAATAATGTTATATGTGATCTGTCCACAATGCATTCCTCTTGCTGATTTTAAGTGAGAAGGGTTTTCTTGTACTCAATGAAAAGGAGGGTCAGAGGAACCTTCCCCTCTTCATGGCTCTGGATTTCTCCTCCATACTTCTATTCTGGAGCTTCTCTTTTCTTTGCCCGTAATGTCTCCACCCTGCTTCTACTTAGATTTTCTTTCAAGGCATTTCTTTTTTGGTTGGGCATTTGTTTTGAAAGGAGACGTTCAAAACAAATTATGTTGGTCAAGACTCCCCTGCATCATCTTTCTGTTCTATGCTCCCTTGAACTCACTCATGAATCATAGCCTTCAAATGCCTTCAAATTGACTCAGTGAGCTTTCATCACTAGTGAAGACACCTTATGTTGAGGGTAAATACTGTTAGAAATTTGGCTTCTGGATCTCAAACTCACCAGAAGTGCTTTTCTCTTCTCTCTTCTTTCTCCCGTACAGGTGCTGATTCCATGTGGACCTGATATCAGGTCAAGTTTTGATATTGCAGGAACACCCTTTTTGTGAATTCGGCTATAGATGTTGACAATAAAATTTTGTATTGTCATTCTAGCTTCTTTGTTTTTACTGAAGGTTTTTAAAGATTAGAATATCAGGCCAATATAGCCTATACTATCCTGCTAGAAACCAGTAATCAGTTTATTCTTAATCTTATTTTATAACTGCAAGAGGATTTGCACTCTTTTCTTTGAAGAGTTAATTAACAATCATTTTGTATATTTGGGGCTAGAAGTTTATAAATTTAACTATATGCTTTTTTGAGGTCTTTGCCATTGTTATATCCTACCATATAATTTAGTCATTTTAGAAAGGCAGTTACCTAAATACTTTTTTAACTAACAGAAAGTGTGCTCTTTGTAAATGTATATGTATGCACACAAATTTAAAATATATAATACATGTCTATACAGCATATATATTAATAAAAACGTAACAGAAATTGATTCAGTTTACAAATTAAAGTTTCTTTAAATTAAAAAAGTGAATTTATTTTGCTTATAAAAGATTAAAAGTGGAATGTATTCCTATTTTAATTGTTTTGCTTTTATCCTAAATGTTTTATTCTCACCTAATAAAAAGGGAAGGAATGCTTTCCCAAACTCGAGACCCATTTGGATCTGTGGTTTCTAAACTTCAAGCCCAAACTGAACACTTTGGAGTTTAACCTTGTTTGCTTTTAGCTAAAATGACTTCCTCTTTCTAAGAAAGGATAAAAAAAATTCCAAAAGTCAATTGAAATGATCATAAGTCTTTTGTAGTTGGTTTTATAAATTCAGAGAATGGGTAGTAAACTGAGACAAAAGTCCTTGGGAAAAAGGCTACTAGGACTTGGCCAAAGAGTGTTTGAAAAATGCTGTTGCTGGAGATATATAATGAACCCAAAATACGTGCAGTTTTTCTGTTTTTCCTTCTTATAATTTTGTTGTACTTATTCCCACAGCCAACTTCAAATGACCCCCTCCCTGCGCACCCCCCCCAAGAAAAAAAACAGTGCAGCTGAAAACTTTGCTTAAACTTCTTAATACTTTTAATCCTTACTTGTTATAATTTGATTACTGAGACAGATTTTCTCTGTGGGCCTCCTATTAAATCACTTTCAAGTTGAAACAAACCAGAAATCCTTTTAAATAACAAAGCTAGTATTCACTTTAAGCTGCTCAGAATTTATACAGAAACTGTAGAATGTCTCTTCTAAAGTGCTGTAAATATGCCCAGAGGCTACTGTGATGGGTTTATCCTTCCAACCTAACCAAAAATAAAATGAGTAAATAAAGGTACTTGATGTTCTGGGTTATAAAGTACAGGACAGTGTTACTCAGGCTTATCTCTGATTTTATTTTTTTCCATGTTATTAGATATCAACACAGATAAAGTTACTTCAAATTAATATTGTAGGTAGTTTTTTCTCTATGCACTCAGTATAATTCTGTTTGGTTTGATATTGTCAGGATCCGGTCCAAAACAATCTTTATATTATATATTTTAACATAAAAAATAAACTCTTTAATCTGTTTAAATGATTTTTTCCCCCTCTATTTTGGGGTAGTTTCAGAATATCCAGGTGTGATACAGATCTTATGCCTCTAAGAAGCTATTTTGAATTATTCACCTGGAAGGAGTAACCCAAACTAGAAAATTTATAACAGCTGAGGCCTACCAGCTGTTATGAGGGGGTGAGTGTGGAGTGGAAAGAACAATAAGTACTGTAATTCTCAACTTTTTGTGTGCATAGGCATTTCCAGGGGCTGGAAATAAATGCAAGGACTTAGCTCCAGAGATTTAGATTTAGATTAAGCTTAGAATAATGCCCAAGAATCTGCATTTTACGCATATGATACTGCAAGTTGTCTTCAGACCTTAATTTGATAAATAACTTTATTAGAATTTTAGATGCCAGGTAAAAAAATCTAAGCACAATTTTGAGTTTTAGTAGTCAAGAGAGGATTATTTTTTGAAAAAGAAAATTACAGTTCTCTAAACAGTGGCAAATAAATAGTTGGGATAAATAGAAGCAAAAATTATGAAAATGACAGGTAGCTTGATGGTTGAAGAAGACTGATTAAATAGAGAATGGAAGTATGTATGGTAAATAACAAGGAACTTAACACTAATTTCACATGAAACACAAAGAGGAATTTGTAGATATTACTACTGAAATAGATACAATGTTTTAAATGTCCATGTCCACTTCACTCACCTCTTCCAGATATGAGGTCAGACCAGTCACTACAATATCAAACTGGGCCTTTGTCCTGAGCAGCTTGTTCTGACTGCATTATACTTTATGTTTCTGATTTCCTGGCTTGCCACTCCAAGACTCATTTCTCTACTGACTGCTCTGGCTACATTGCCATACATTGCCTTGGTCAGATCCTGCTTCCTTTATCCACCACTCCTGAACCAAGTAATATGTTCAAGAGCCAGGCCTCCTGGAACTGGAGTCGAGGTTGGTCTTGTTCCTATGTGCTTACAACAACCTCTTACCTTTACTCACTGTTCCACTTCTTGTATTGCTCCTCCTGGTATTGACTGAAGGAAAACTTTGCCTTCATGAATATGTATTATTTGTTGCCTGTTCCAGGGTCAGCCTCCTATAGCCAGGTGAGTGAGTCTCTACTGAAATTTATGGTCCTCAAGTTTTTATGTTCACTATAATCATCTACAGAATATGTTAAAAATAAGAGTGTTCAGACTAGCAGTTATGGAGAGCAATAGAGATTAGTGTTACCAAAAGTGTCATCCTTAGACAGCATCACTTGGGAGCCTGGTAGACATATAAATTCTTGGATTTCACCCAAGACTTACTGAATCAGGATCTCTGGGGGTGAAGCCCAGCAATCTATGTTTTATCAAGATAACTCCCAGCCTAACTTACTGATTCTGAGTGATACCAGTGCTGGCCTCTGGTACTTAATATGTAGTCTGATCTTAGACCTACTGAAATAGAACCTGTATTTTAAGAACATATGCAGGCTTTCAAAAGTACTGGCTGCATAAGTGTGTTTTTAATAAGTTGCTTCTATGTATTTAGGCATCAGAAAGCTGGAGAACATGTGCACTGACATGTTCTACAATCAAATGTGGGGCAGTCCTGTTAAGTCTCAGCTTGATGTTTCTTGAAACATTTTCTGTTTACATTATATTTATCCTAGTGCCCCATGGTTTATAGGACCAACTCTGGGTAATATCCATGTTTCAGAGCTGATCCGAGGCTTGAATACTTAATACCTTTAAAACCTGTTGAGATCTTCTGGTAAATCCTAGGGTCAAGGAAGCATCAATATATTTGAGGTTTTGCTGTCACTGGTACTGTAATAGGTTTTTTACCATGACATTCATGTAACTCCCTGAAAAGGATAAATCCACCCTCAAATCAGGTTTTAAGACAAAAGAAATAAACCAAAAGAATAGAAATGAAACAACACTAAGCCTATGCCCACCTGTCTCCCCCTAAAGTAAGTTAAGAACCAACAAAGTGTTCATATATATTCTTCCATTATTCATTCAAACTAAATATTCAGACTGAATATTCATTCAAACTATCTTGCTGCTAACCAAGAGGCTCTGCTGTTTGCCATGTCTTATCTGCCATTACCATAAATTCCCAAGCATGAACTATAATTTCTGAATAATTGATGCCATTTTGTCTTTAGAAATATTAATACAAATATTTACCACTCAGTGGATGTAAAAAACAAACCTTCTTTGATCTCTTTTGAAGATATCTAAACCTTTTATTACATTTTCTTAAAAAGAGAAATGAGATCAAATATACTCCATTTTCACTGGGTGCTGTTTGGATGAGAAGACATATCCATTTTGTTAGAGACGATATTAAAGTTATAACCCTTATCACACAATCTGCCTTGTAATATAATTACTTGTGCATGTTATCTGTTTTCCCACTAAATTGTTAACCTCTAGAGAACAAAGACTGGGACTTATTTATATTTGAAATCCCCACAGTGCCTAGTGGTGCCTTGCAAAGCCTTGATAAATATTTGTAGAATGAAAAAATCAATGATCTCCTTATTCCTTCCTAATACTGGAAATTGGTTCATTCTGTGTTCTCTATAGTGTATTGCTAACCAAACTTCTGTCTAACCAGTAAGATAACTCCGAGCTCAAACCTTAAGAAGCTACTTGACTGCTATCACAGGGACCAATTAATCCTTGCAGATTTATTCATTTTCTCTGCTCTGTCAGAAGAGACTGTGGATTAGGTGAAACTAGTAAATAGCTTCACAAAGAAAATAACTAACGTTGATCTTACCACCAGTACAAACATAATCTTCTCAACTCTTAAAAGTAATGACCTAAAAACCTCATAATAATTTCCTATCCATCAAGCCTTCTATAAATATCCTTGCTCACGATATAGGGAATAAGACAGAAATACTGAAAAGAATTATTCCAACTAATCTATGGGAAAGGGTAAACTAAAAGAAAACAATCTTAGTTAAATAATAGGAAATTGAAGTTTTGTAGGTAAAAAATGATTGAATATTAACAGTTTCCTACAGTTCAACCTAATAGCTTTTTGAAGTTCCCAAGCACATTGTATTTAAAATTTCCATAGTGCCCAGCAATGTCTTTCAAGTAAAAGTAGTTCTTTCATGTAAAAGATTCAATTTCTGTAAGCTCCAGCTGTTCAGGAGATTCATGAGTTTTGTAAAACAAGGTTTTAAGGACACTGATAATTAAAAGCTCTGTGGGTTCTTTTTTAAAAATTGAGTTCTGCTTTTATTTGTTTTCTAGTAAAAATGCTCGAGATAAGACCAAAGGGAAATTAGAATATTTTACTATATCTTCTAAGTTGTAGTTGTTAAACAATATGTATTAAATTACTTTTGGCATTTTTTAAAATGTAAATTTGTAAGATGACTTAATCAGAATCTTGGGGTAAAGCTCTTGAAATCATAATTTTTACTAAGTATTAAAGATGAATCTTATTCTACCAAATCTGGTGAGAAACACTGAATTTTGGAGCAACCTTCCCGTAGATGAGATAACTGAAGTCTGAAGACACTAAGTGATATATTCTGATGTCATACAACCATAAGTACTAGAGTTGGTTGTCTCATTCAGGCCTTTTTATTAATAGTTCCATTTTTTCTTCTACCACATGAACTAAGCAGAAAAAGCTTTTAGACTTACTAATTTTTCAGATATCCTTTGTTTTGTTTTCCTTTTATTGCATTTGTTACACTCTGAATGAAAATGAGAAACAACTCATGGAAAGGCATGCTCATGAAGTTATTTTTCCTGTAAAAGAATGATTTTTTCACAGTATTATTCAAGTTGTTTACTTTTAGATTTACAGAATGTTAAAAATACATTTATATAATCCATTTTGTAGTTTTAGTGGTTGCATCCACCAATTGTCAAATTTATTTTTTTCTTATAGGTAAGTTTAGAAAATTAAAACTACAACATTTAACCTAGAGAGTTTTAATGGTGAATTCCCATTTTTTGGTGAATGGTGAATGAATATTATCACGTTATTTGAACTTCAGAAAAATGAATGGAGTTATATCAAAAACAATTTACAAAGCTGCCAATATTCTATGCAACCCAGAATAAAATGAAGGAAAACATGGAACCAATTATACTTACAAGTATACATGCAAAATTTCTAATTGACATATTAGTAATTCTGTTTCAGCAAACGTGAAGGGAATAATGCATCAACTTTGAATGGGATTAATATTAGGAGTATAATTAAAGTTAAATGTTGGAAATTTTTCTACATGCTTCTTTATTTTAAAATTTAATAGATGCTGCTTTGGGGCACAATAGAGTAGGCACACCCCACCTGTCTCTCCCACTGATTGCAACTGTAAAACTTGGACAGAATGCATGGAAAATGATTGAGTACTCAGGAGGAAATATTAGCAAGCAGAGTAGGGAAGAAGGCTAGAATTCAGTACACCAACAAATAGACTACAGGTTTATTGTTTTTCTTCCATTGGTGTTCTCTGGCCTGAATGTGCATCCTGAAACCTGGATATGGGCACATGTGTGGACGGGGAGGTGTCTAGGAAAAGTCCCCTAGTTCCAGTTTGAGAAAAAGGAAATTAAACTTCTTCATCTCAGAAAGAGAATATAAAATTCTTGAGTTATCATTTCTCTATTTTCCTGCACACTAATCCCCAAGCAAGTTTGTAGGATGGAGAAAAAAGCTTCAGTGGGAACCTGCAGGAGACTAAATTTGGGGGAGAGAAAACTTCTGATCAGTGGAGGGGTGACCTCTAAGATGGTGGGATAAACACCCCCCTCCCCTGACCATCCCCCAGACACATAGTCATTAGATTCTCCAAGACCAAAATGAAGGAAGAAATGTAAAGACAGGTAGAGAGAAGGGGCAAGTAACCTACAAAGGGAACTCCCTTCATGCTAACCATAGACCTTTCAGCAGAAACCCTGTAAGTTAAAGGAGATTGAGAATCTATGTTCAGCATTCTCAAAAAAAGAAATTTCATTCAAGAATTTTGTATCCAGCCAAACTAAGCTTCACAGGGGAAGAAGAAATAAGATCTTTTTTAGACAAGCTAGTGCCAAAGGAATTTTCTACCACTATACCTGCCTTGCAGGATGTCCTTAAGGGAGTGCTAAATATGGAACAGAAAGACTCTTACTGGTCACCACAAAAACACACTTAAGTACATAGACCAGTGACAGTATAAAGTAACCACACAAATAAGTCAGCATAGTAACCAAGTACCAATATGAGGACAGGATAATATCTGGGTGTATTAATACCAAGCTTGAATATAAATGGGCTAAATGCCTTAATTAAAAGGCATATATTGGAAGGCTGAATAAAGAAGCAAGACCTGATGGTATCCTGTCTTCAAGCAATCCATCTCACATGCAATGGCACCCATAGGCTCAGAGTAAAAGGATGGAGAAAAATCTACCAGGCAAACAGAAAACAAGAAAAAAGCAAGTGTTGCTATTCTAACTTCAGACAAAACAGACTTTAAACCAACAAAGATTAAAAAAAAATTAAAAAACCCACAAACACACAAACAAAGAAGGGTATTACATAATGGTAAAGAGTTTGATTCAGCAAGAAGATCTTACTCTCCGAAATTTATATGCATGAACACAGAAGCACCTAAATTCATAAAGCAAGTTCTTAGATCCTGACAAATAAGTTTAGATAACCACACAATGATAGTGGGAGACTTCAACACCTGACTGACAGTATTAAGTAGATTATCAAAGTAGAAAACTAACATAGATATTTGGGACCAGAACTGGAAACCCGACCAGGTGAGCCTAATAGACATCTATAGAACTCTTTACCGAAAACCAGCAGAATATAGATTATTCTCATGTGCACATGGCACATAACTCTAAAATTGACACATGATCAGCCATAAAACAATCCTTAGCAAATTCAAAATTACTAAAATCATGCCAAACACTCTCAGACCACAGGTCAATAAAAATAGAAATTTATACCAAGAAAATTACTCAAAACCTTAGAATTACATGTAAATTGAATAATCTACTTCTGAATGACTTTTGAGTAAACAATGAAATTAAGAGAGAAATTAAGAAATTCTTTGAAATTAATGAGAAAAAAAATACAGTGTACCAGAATCTGGGACATGGCTAAAGCAATGTTAATAGGGAAGTTTATAGCACTATATCCCTACATCAAAAAAGTTAGAAAGATCTCTAATTAATAACCTATCATCACACCTAGAGCAATGAGAGAAACAAGAGTAAACTAATTCCAAACCCAGCAGAAGAAAAGAAATAACCAGAATCAGAGCTAAACTGAAGGAAATTGAGACATAAAAAAAAACACACAAAAGTTCAATGAATCCATGAGTTGGTTTTTGATAGAATAAATAAGATTAATAGACCACTAGCTAGACAAATAAAAGAAGAAAGAAGATCCAAATAAACACACTTGGAAATGATGAAGAGGCCATTAGTACTGACCCCACAGGAAGAAAAACACCCTCAAAAAGTACTATGAACACCTCTAGGCACCTAGGCACACACATTTGAAAAACCTAGAAGAAACGATAAATTTCCGGAAACATACAACCTCCCAAGATTAAACCAGGAAGAAATTGAATCACTGAACAGACCAATAATGAGTTCAAAAATTGAATCAGTAGTTAAAAAGTCTACTGACTGGCTACTTACATGGAGACCTGGCAAGATGGCTGAACAGGAACAGCTCTAGTCTGCAGCTCCCAGTGAGATCAACACAGAAGATGGGTAATTTCTGCATTTCCAACTGATGAACCTGGTTTATCTCATTGGGACTGGTTAGATGGTGGGTGTAGCATACCAATAAAAAAAGTCCAGGAACAGATGGATTCACAGCCGAATTCTACAGAGGTACAAAGAGGAGCAGTTAGAGTTGCTTCTGAAACTATTCCAAACAATAGAAAAAGAGGGAATCCTCCCTAACTCATTTTATGAGGACAGCATCATCCTGATTCAAAAACCTAGCAGAGACAAGACTAAAAAAGAAAATTTTAGGCCAGTATCCTTGATGAACATTGATTCAAAAATCCCCAAATACTGGCAAACCAAATCCAGCAGCACGTCAAAAAGCTTATCTGTATGATCAAGTCAGCTTTATCCCTGGGATGCAAGGCTGGCTCAACATACACAACTCAATAAATGTAATTCATCATGTAAACACAACCAAAGACAAAATCCACATGATTATCTTAATAGATGCAGAAAAGGCCTTCAATAAAATTCAACAGCCCTTCATGCTAAAAACTCATAATCAACTTGGTATTGATGGAACATATCTAAAAACAATGAGAGCTATTTATGAAAAACCCACAGCCAATATACTGAATGGGCAAAAACAGAAAGCATTCCCTTTGAAAAACCACACAAGACAAGGATGCCCTCTCTCACCACTCCTATTCAACATAGTACTGGAAGTTCTGTCCAGGGCAATCAGGCAAGAGAAGAAATAAAGAGTATGCATATAGGAAGAGAGGAAGTAAAATTGTTGCTGTTTGCAGTTGACATGATTGTATATTTAGAAAATCCTATCATCTTGCGCCAAAATCTTCTTAAGCTGACAAGAAACTTCAGAAAAGTCTCAGGATACAAAATCGATGTGCAAAAATCACAGGCGTTTCTATATACCAGTAACAGACAAAAAGAGAGCCAAATCATCAGCCAACTCCTATTCACAATTGCTACGAAGAGTATAAAATACCTAGGAATACAACTTATAAGGGATGTGAAGGACCCAAACAAATGGAAAAACATTCCATGCTTGTGGATAGGAAGAATCAATATTGTGAAAATGGCCATACTGCCTAAAGTAATTTATAGATTCAGTGCTATCTCCATCAAACTACCATTGACTTTCTTCACAGAATAAGAGAAAACTACTTTATTTTATTTTATTTTTTTGAGGGGGGAAATTCCTTAATGTATTATTCCCTTAAACATTTATCGTGATGGTTTTCAATGGCATAGTGTCCTTAGTCTTCCTTAGTTTTCCTAAGGAATACTGTGACTCTCTCTCTCTTTTTGTTCTTTTTTTTTTTTTTTTTTTTTTTAATCTATTGCACTTTAAGTTCTGGGGTACATGTGCAGAACATGCAGGATTGTTGAATAGGTACATACATGGCAATGTGGTTTGCTACCTCTTTTCCTGTCACCTATATATGGCATTTTCCCCCATGTTATCCCCCCCAACTCCTTACGCTCTATGGTTCCTCCCCTAGTACCCCCCAACAGACCCCAGTGTGTGATGTTCCCCTCCCTGTGTCCATGTGTTCTCATTGTTCAACACCCACCTGTGAATGAGAACACGCAGTGTTTGATTTTCTGTTCTTGTGTCAGTTTGCTGAGAATGATGGTTTCCAGATTCATCCATGTCCCCACAAAGGACACAAACTCATTGTTTTTTATGGCTGCTTTGTATTACATGCTGTATATGTGCCACATTTTCCTTGTCCAGTCTATCATTGATGGGCATTTGGGTTGGTTCCAGGTCTTTGCTATTGTAAACAGTGCCACAATGAACATATGTGTACATGTGTCTTTATAATAGAATGATTTATAATCCTTTGGATATATACCCAGTAATGGGATTGCTGGGTCAAATGGAATTTCTATTACTAGTCCTTGAGGAATTGCCACACTGTCTTCCACAATGGTTAAACTAATTTACACTCCCACCAACAGTGTAAAAGTGTTCCTATTTCTCCACATCTTCTCCAGCATCTGTTGTCTCCAGATTTTTTAATGATCACCATTCTAACTGGCATGAGATGGTATCTCAATGTGGCTTTGATTTGCATTTCTCTAATGACCAGTGATGATGAGCATTTTTTCATATGTTTGTTGGCCACATATATGTCTTCTTTTGAAAAATGTCTGTTCATATCCTTTGCCCATTTTTGAATGAGTTTGTTTGTTTTCTTCTTGTAAATCTGTTTTAATTCTTTGTAGATTCTGGATATTAGCCCTTTGTCAGATGGGGAGATTGCAAAATTTTTTTCCCATTCCATTGGTTGCTGATTCAGTCTAATGATTGTTTCTTTTGCTGTGCAGAAGCCCTGAAGTTTAATTAGATCCCATTTGTCTATTCTGGCTTTTGTTGCCAATGCTTTTGTTGTTTTAGTCATGAAATCTTTGCCTATGCCTATGTCCTGAAAGGTTTTGCCTAGGTTTTCTTCTAGGGTTTTTATGGTGTTAGGTCTTATGTTTAAGTCTTTAATCCAACTGGAGTTAATTTTAGTGTAAGGTGTCAGGAAGGGGTCCAGTTTCTGCTTTCTGCACATGGCTAGCCAGTTTTCCCAACACCATTTATTAAACAGGGAATCCTTTTCCCATTGCTGGTTTTTGTCAGGTTCGTCAAAGATCAGATGCTTATAGATGTGTGGTGTTGCCTCTGAGGCCTCTGTTCTGTTCCACTGATCTATATCTCTGTTTTGGGACCAGTACCATTTTGTTTTGATTACTAGCCTTGTAATATAGTTTGAAGTCAGGTAGCATGATGCCTCCAGCTTTATTTCTTTTTGCCTAGGATTGTCTTGGCTATATGGGCTCTGCTTTGGTTCCATATGAAGTTTAAGGTGTTTTTTTTTTCCTGCTCTGTGAAGAGGGTCATAGGTAGCTTGATGGGGATAGTGTTGAATCTATAAATTACTTTGGGCAGTATGGCCATTTTCACAATATTGATTCTTCCTGACTATGAGCATGGAATGCTTTTTCATCTGTTTGTGTCCTCTCTTTATTTCCTTGAGCAGTGGTTTGTAGTTCTCCTTGAAGAGATTTTTTATATCCTTTGTTAGTTGTATTCATAGGTATTTTATTCTCTTTGTAGCAATTGTGAATTGTAGTTCGCTCTTGATTTGGCTCTCTTTAAGTCTGTTTTTGGTGTATAGGAATATTTATGATTTCTGCACATTGATTTTGTTTCCTGAGACTTTGCTGAAGTTGCTTATCAGTTTCAGGAGATTTTGGGCTGAGATGATGGGGTCTTCTAAATATACAATCATGTCATCTGCAAATAGAGAAAATTTGACTTCCTCCTTTCCTAATTGAATACCCTTTATTTCTTTTTCTTGCCTGATTGATCTGGCTACAACTTCCAATCCTATATTGAGTAGGAGTGGTGAGGGAGGGCATCCTTGTCTAGTGCCAGATTTCAAAGGGAATGCTTCCAATTTTTGCCCATTCAGTTTGATATTGGCAGTGGGTTTGTTGTAAATACCTTTTATGATGTTTAGATTTGTTCCATCAATACCTAGTTTATTGAGAGTTTTTAGCATAAAGAGCTGTTGAATTTTGTTGAAGGCCTTCTCTGCATCTATTGAGAGATTATGTGGTTTTTATCTTTGGTTTTGTTTATGTGGTGGATTATGTTTATAAATAGACTTGCATATGTTGAACCAACCTTGCATCCCCGGATGAAGCCTGCCTGATTGTGATGGAAATGCTTTTTGATGTGCTGTTGCAATTGGTTTGCCAGTATTTTATTGAATACTTTTGCATCAATGTTCATCATGGATATTGGCCTCAAGTTTTCTTTTTGTTGAGTCTCTGCCAGGTTTTGGTATCAGGATGATATTGGTCTCATAAAATGATTTGGGAGGAATTCCCTCTTTTGGTATTCTTTGGAATAGTTTCAGAACGAATGCTATCAGTTCCTCTCTGTCTGTCTGGTAGAATTCAGCGGTGAACCCATTTGGAACTGGGATTTTTTTTGGTTGGTAGGCTACTAATTGCTGCCTCAACTTCAGCCCTTGTTGTTGGTCTATTCAGGGTTTTGACTTCTTCCTGGTTTAGGCTTGGAAGGGTGCAAATGTCGAGGAATTTATCTATTTCTTCCATGTTTACTAGTTTATGTGCATAGAGTTGTTTGTAATAATCTCTGATGGTAGTATGTATTTCTGTGGAATCTGTGTGTATCTACTTTCTCATTTTTTTATTGCATGTATTTGATTCTTCTCTCTTTTCATTTTTTTAAATTAATCTGGCTAGTGGTCTATTTTGTTAATTTTTTCAAAAAACCAGCTCCTAGATTTATTGATTTTTTTGAAGGGGTTTTTGTGTTTCTGTCTCTTTCAGTTCTGCTCTGTTCTTAATTATTTCTTGTCTTCTGCTAGCTTTTGAGTTTTTTTAATCTTGCTTCATTAACTCTTTCAATTTTGATGATAGGGTGTCAATTTTAGATCTTTCCTTGTTTCTCATGTGGGCATTTATTGCTGTAAGTTTTCCTCTAGACACTGCTATAAATGTGTTCCAGAGACTCTGGTACATTATGTCTTCATTCTCGTTGATGTCAAAGAACATTTTTATTTCTGCCTTCATTTCATTGTTTATCCAGTCAACATTCAAGGGCCAGTTGTTCAGTTTCCATGAAGTTGTGCAGTTCTGAGTTAGTTTCTTAATCCTGAGTTCTAATTTGATTGCACTGTAGTGTGAAAGACTGTTGGTTATGATTTCCATTCTTTGGTATTTGCTTAGGAGTGATCTACTTCTAATTTGTGGTTAGTTTTAGTGTAGGTGTGATGTGGTCCTGAGAATAATGTATATTCTGTGGATTTGGGTGGAGAGTTCTGTAAATTTCATTAGGTTTGCTTGGTCCAGATCTGAGTTCAAGTCCTGGGTATTCTTGTTAATTTTCTGTCTCATTGATCTGTCTAATATTGACAGTGGGGTGTTAAATTCTCCCACTATTATTGTGTGGGAGTCTAAGTCCCTTTGTAGGTCACTAAGAACTTGCTTTATGTATCTGGGTCCTCCTGTATTGGGTGCGCATATATTTAGGATCATTAGCTCTTCTTGTTGCATTGATCCTTTTACCATTATGTAATGCACTTCTTTGTGTCTTTTGATCTTTTTTGGTTTGAAGTCTATTTTATCAGAGACTAGGATTGCAACTCCTGCTTGTTTTTGCTCTCATTTGCTTGGTAAATCTTTCTCCATTCCTTTATTTTCAGCCTATGTGTGTCCTTGCACGTGAGATGGGTTTCCTGGATACAGCACACCAATGAGTTTTGAATTTTTATCCAATTTGCTGGTCTGTGTCTTTTGATTGGGGCATTTAGCCCATTTACATTTGAGGTTAATATTGTTATGTGTGAATTTGATCCTGCCATTTGGATGCTAGCTGATTGTTTTGCCCATTAGTTGACATAGTTTCTTCATTGTGTCGATGCTTTTTACTGTTTGTTACGTTTTTGGAGTGGCTTGTACTGGTTGTTCCCTTCTATGTTTAATGCTTCTTTCAGGAGCTCTTGTAAGGCAGGCCTGGTGATGATGAAATCTCTGAGTAATTGCTTGTCATAAAGGATTTTATTTCTCCTTCACTTAGGGAGCTTAGTTTGGCTGGATGTGAAATTCTAGGTTGAAAGTTCTTTTCTTTAAGGATATTGAATATTGGCCCCCACTCTCTTCTGGCTTGTAGGGTTTCTGCTGAGAGATCCACTGTAAGTCTGATGGGCTTCCCTGTGTGGGTAACCCGACCTTTCTCTCTGGCTGCCCTTAGCATTTTTTTCCTTCATTTTAATCCTGGTGATTCTGACGATTATGTGCCTTGGGGTTGCTCTTCTTGAGGAATATGTTTGTGTTATTCTCTTTATTTCCTGGACTTGAATATTGGCCTGCCTTGCTAGGTTGGGGATGTTCTCCTGGATAGTCTTCTGAGGAGTGTTTCTCTCCATCACATTCAGGTACACCTATCAAACGTAGATTAGGTCTTTTCACATAATCCCATATTTCTTAGAGCTTTGTTCATTTCTTTTTACTCTTTCTTCTCTAATCTTGCTTTCTCATTTTATTTCACTGAGTTTATCTTCAGTCTCATATCCTTTCTTCTGCTTGGTTGATTCGGCTATTGAAACTTGTGTATGCTTTGCGAAGTTCTCATGTTGTGTTTTTCAGCTCCATCCATTCATTTATATTCTTCTCTAAACTTTATTCTCGTGAGCATTTCATCAAACCTTTTTTCAAGGTTCTTAGTTTCTTTGCATTAATTTAGAACATATTAGCTCATAGAAGTTTGTTGTTACCCACTTTCTGATGCCTGTTTCTGTCAATTTATCAGACTCATTCTCCATCCAGCCTTGTTCCCTTGCTGGTGAGGAGTTGTGATTCCTTGGAGGAGGAGTGGCGTTCTGGTTTTGGGTGTCATCCTTTTGGCCTGTTTTTTTCCCCATCTTTGTGGATTTACCTACCTGTGGTCTTTGCAGTTGGTAATTTTTGGATGGTGTCTCTGAGTGGACTTCCTTTTTGTTGATGATGAAGTTATTTCTTTCTGCTTTTTAGTTTTCCTTCTAACAGATCCCTCTGCTGTAGGACTGCTGGAGGTCCACCCTAGACCCTGCTTGCCTGGGGATCACCTGTAGCAGCTGCAGAACAGTAACTGTTGCTGTCAGTTTATTCAATCAGGCAAGATAAAGAAATAAAAGCATCCAAATAGAAAGAGAAGTTTAACTATTTCTTTTTGCAGATGACATGAATCAATACCTAGAAAATCCCATAGTTTCTGCCCAAAACCTCCTAGATATAGGTCTGATTTAAACAAAAAAACTTCAACAAAGGTTTTGGCTAGAAAATTAATATACAAAAATTAGTAGCATTTCTATACAACAACAATGTACATTCTGAGAGCCAATCAAGAATGCAACCTCATTTACAACAGCCACAAAAAGAAATACCATCCAATAATCTAAACTTTATGCATGGGACTGTATGTTTATCACCATCATCTTTCTAGCTCTTACCTTCTAGAATCTTTATCTCAACTTACTTTTGACTTCATTGAGAATGCCAGTCTATATTATCATCTCATTGTCTTCATTTTTTCTGTTCAGCTTACACTTTCTGGTCAATGATAATAATTTTCTTGGATATAGTTTTGGTTTCTTTCACTTCTTTTACTTTCCTCTTCTGGCAAAACTGAAATTCTGTTTTAATCTAATTCTCCATCCATTTTCCAATGGTACTTATATAGCTGAATGTGGCTGGATAAAAATCTAAAATTTTCTCAGGATAATTCATGGCTGTGATCCTCAAAGGAGATCTTACTGCTGTCAGGTAATCATACTATATGTCCCTAGTCAAACTGCTCTCTCACTCTTCCTCACTCAAAATATTTCATATATTCCCCTATTTCCTCAAACCACAACATCTCTTCTTCCTGTTTTTATTCAGCTTCCTAATTTACTAGGACTATTGAAGCAATCAAATGAGAATTTTTCCAGGATTCTATGACTGCATTTGCCATTTGTCAGCATCTTTACTTTCTACCAGCCTGTTAACATTGGTTAGCTTTCCATGCCCCTATTTAAGAATAATTTCTCTATTTGTATACTGAGGAAGAAAGTAATACATTTTCATGAAGACAATGAGAATCCTAATAGAATCAACCTAATGAAGGGATAAATATACTTATAATGAATAGTTATTGTTATTGCCTGTATCATGATAGAAAAGAGGTCTGCCTAGAGAAAGGAGTCATCATCAGTTTGGAACAATAATTAAGGACAAGTACATGTAGTAATGTAGTTTTTGAAGATTTTAAGTAACAGATATTCATGACTTGGGGAATTAGAATAATAAAATATACATTACATGTATTACCTAATTTTACCTTTACAGATCCCATTTGGTCTGTGTAGTAGGTAATAAATGATCTATGTGAAAACCTACTTAACAATTTCTTCATGGACCAGTGAAACTAAGTTCTCTAGGGAGTTTTCTCTGATTTTTTTTTAGTATGTAGTCATCTCCATTTTGTCTAAATTTTAAGGTTTATAGCTGTATCATAATTTTTTTACTTATTCACCAATACTTAACTATTATTTAATTATTTTGTATCTCACCTCCAAATGCCTGTTTCTGTTCTGATTTTCACTGATCTAATACTAAGGGATTTTTTAACTTCTCTGTGACCTGCTATTCTCCATTCAGATTTTTGATCACTACATGAAGAAACTTTGCTAGATAGTCTATATTTTAGACAGTTAGATACAATGAAAAAGAAAAGATAAAGAATTAATAAATTCCAAAATGGTGAGAAGTAAAGATTGAAAGGTTGATAATAATTTGTAAATGCAAATATGATTTACTTTGAAAGATGATTCACAAAATAATATTAGAAAATATCTATTACCGTTAATGTATTTAAGGCAGAATGAAAATTGTTTACTTTAAATATTAGCTTGGAACATTACATGTCAGAGGAGTCAAATGTATGTTGATTATTTCAAGAGCAAGTCAGTGAATTAGCTGCATTGGAAATAAAATTAATTTAAAAATCAGTATTAGAAGAGACCACTCAACAGACCATTAAACACCTTCTTTTTCTTCCTAACTTTGTGCTCCTCACTAATTATCTTGTAATTCAGGGACTTTAGGATGGTTATCTCTTAGAATGAAACACTATTTGTAGCATGAAAAACTGTTAGATGTATCAAAATAATGTCCTGTCAATGTTTTTTCTCCCATTTATTTTTTTTTTAAGGAAAGCTTTTTTCTTTGGTGGTTACATTTTAATTATTTGTTTTTGAACAAATTCTATTATTGTGGATCATATTTGTGTTTTTAATAAAGATGCAGAATTGCTATTCACATTCAAATTGGAGGAAAAATATACTCAAGTGATGACAATTCTCAGTTTAAAGCTTACACCAAATTTTTGGTAACCTAGTTCATTATTTATCTTGAAAGTCTCTAAGCCTGCAACCACATGTGTTAATGTGGAAACAATTTGGATCAGGGGGTGAGGATTTGTTTTAAATTTACTTGAAGAGGAGAGAATCCTGAATTATATTTGGAACCTTCAATTTAAGGTTTGTAATTATTTCCTGTTGAGTACTAATGTAACCAATATTGTTCACTAATATTCAAATTAAATTGCTCTCAATTTGATACTCAAATTGATGGTTCAGAGAACTTAGCCTGAAAATCATGGGATTTTTGACTTTTTTATTCATGTCTGCACAATTGCTTTCGTGTGTAATGCAGGCACTCTAAAGAAAGAGAACATTCTATATTTTTAGCCTCAAGTGTCAGTGCTGTGCTCTAACATCTTACCCCCTCCTGATTTCAGTGCCCTTAAAAGTGCTATGATTCTCCCTCATCACTTAAGTTATTATAGTGTAATGGCTTGTTTCCATGTTTTTCTCCTTACTAGTGTTAATGAAAACCAGAACTGGACAGTAGTTAAAGCAGTAAATATAAATTTTATTCAGAGCTATTGCAATGAGGGAAAAGAGACCTCAGTGTAGAACTTGGCTCAAGTTCTAATGCAGCATGGGCAAGTAGGGATTTATAGCCAAGGATCAGGGTGGGGGACCAGCAGATAGAAAATTACTCAGAATAAACATCAGAGGTAAGGGAGGATTCTAGTTAAACCAACTTCACAAAATTCTTACTGAAAGCAGGCCAGGGTGATCAGATACCAAGGGTGGGTATAAGAAATCTGGTCACATATTGAGAGTGACAAGACAGTATCAAGGGTTGGAAAGTGGTCTGTAAAAGCAAAATTTTTACTACAACTGGGCCATGCAGGCCCAACAAGGCAGACATAAAAATTGAAGACTAGAGTGCTTAGAGGAGCCTGACTAACGTTTAGTCAAGGAGAAAGTCTGTCACTAGACAGAAGTTTACTTAAAGTCACAGAGTATGTCTATTTTTCTGTTTTCCCAGTTTTTAACATAGCAGCTGGCAGATAGAAGATGTTCACTAAATGTTTTTGAATTATACATTTGGGGGAGGGTGTCAGGATTTACTAAATTACAGATATGACCTGATATGGTCTGGCTCTGTGTTCCCACCCAAATCTCATCTTGTAGGACCCATAATTCCCACATGTTGTGGGAGGGACCCAGTGGGAAATGATTGAATCAGGGGGCGGGTCTTTCCTGTGCTGTTCTTATGATAGTGAATCAATCTTACAATATTTGATGGTTTTAAAAATGGGAGTTTCCCTGCACCACCTCTCTTCTCTTGTCTGCCACCATGTGAGATGTGCCTTTCCTCTTCTGCAGTGATTGTGAATCCTCCCTAGCCATGTGGAACTGTAAGTCCAATAAACCTCTTTCTTTTGTAAATTGCCCAGCCTCAGATATATCTTTATCAGAGGCATGAAAATGGGCTAATACATGTCCCAAATACTAAGGTATGTCAAAGAAAAACTCCTAGCCTTGGAGTCTTACCAAATGCTAAGTGTGTCCCAAATTCTAAGCTTTTTCAAAAACAGAGCATTGACTTTGGAGTCAGACAGAACTGGGTTTGAATCCTGAACCTAACATCAGTTGTAACCATGTACAATTTCTGAGGATTAGTTTTCTTATCTTTAAAATGAGAATAGTAATTCTTAGCTAAAAATTTTGATGTGATAATTAAATGTACATATTACCTTCTAGTATCTGTATTCTAGTCACTTTACCACAGTATTTGTTTTAGCACACTTTCTATTATGTCAGGCTTCTTCCCAGAGAATGATAATACAGCTTTGATGTATGTTGTAAGTAATAACAGAGAATTCTAATGCAATAAAAAGTTTTCAATATGTGACATTAAAGCAGTCTCTTAATATATATGTTTTCTCAGTTTTAAAATTAGAAGGCCCAACTAGAAGATCTCTAAGGTTTCTAATGGTAATGATCCTGAATTATATTCCTTAGGAATCATTGTCTAGAAGTAGGTTCATTTCTAACAACATTGTAAGTGTAGTAAATTGACCAGTAAATTACTTCTCACTAAAATATTAGAAACTTAGTATGCCATTCTTCTAGGAGATTTTTGATTTAAAAGAAGAGAGCTAGAATATTGAAAATATTGATAGAGTGCATTGTTCATATATATTGAGCTATCAGTAGAGGAAATGATTTTGAGCAGGAAGGACATCTTTCTTTTATAATTTATCTTTATGTTTTATTTTATATATTTAATGTGTGCAACATAATGCTTTGATGTATTTGTACATAGTGAAATAGTTATAGTCTAGCAAATTAACATAACATTATCTCACGTGGAAGGATAGCTTTCTAGTGTCCATGTCATACAACTTTACTTATGTAACTTATAACTAAGTTTAAACTGATGGGCATACTACCCAAGATGTTTTAGCCTTTCTTAAGATACATTTTAGTGATTTGGTTTAGATTCTTTAGAAAATTTAAGAACATTGTTTATTATATATTTTTTAGTTTATTTAGAAAGCTGAGGAGAAATGAAAACTTATTTTTTGTTTCCTCCTTCTTTCCTTCACCTCTTTTCTCTTTTTCTCTCTCTCTTTCTCTCTCTCTCTCTCTCTCTCACACACACACACACACACTCACACACACACGTTCTCTTGCTTGTCTTACTTTTTCAATTTCTTTATCTTACATAGATAGTAATTTCTTTGAGCACTACCACACATAAAATAAAACTGTGTTCCAGACTGCGACCAATATACAAAATACTCTACTACACTCAAAATTATTGTTTAAAAAAAAAAACCAATAGTAACTACCCTCCTGTTGTAATATATACAGGCATTGGCATCTTTGCCTGTAACTGACATAATGAGCTCAGCTAAGTGGCAGACTTCAAGGGACAAGTGCTTGTAAAATCAACTTCTGGATTAACTGGCTGATGTATATTTAAGTAGAGTGCATATAAATTGAAGACATTAAATTCAGTTTTAAAAATGTGATATATTAAATTTGTATTTTATAAATTAGGATATTGATTTATCTAAAACATATCATTTTGGAGTAGGATATTACATTTAGTTAGCACTATGACAGCTTAATGGGACGAGTTTAGGAAATAGTATAATATAGTGAAAAGAAGATTAGGTAGAAAGTCTGGAATCACCAGTTTTAACTAGTGATTAGTGGCTCTGTTCCTAATTTAATTAGTAGCTCTGTTCCTAATTTACTGTGTGACATTGTACAGACACCTTCCTCTCTTATGTTAAAGTACATGATCTTTGAATTCTTTTCTTCACTGACATTGTTCTACATGGGAGTGCATCCACAAGAAGACCAAAGCCCTGAATGTTTGTAGAGTGGTTTGGAGAGCTTACGATATACCTAGAGGCAGGGAGGCTATCTGTAAATTATGAGAACTATAAGTGTCTTCCTGTTGATAAAATAAATCTGAGTTTTAGAATCACACTTTAGGAAATAAGGACTAGATATGCCATCTCTTTTAAAAGACTATGGATTGTTCATTCTGATCTTAAGGAAATGAAAAGATAATTAATTTCATTAAGGAAATGAAAAGATAATTAAACCTAAATTAAGCAAAACAAGGAAAATAATATCAAAATACAAATCAATGAAATAGAAAGCATAAAGACAATAGAGAAAATCAATAAAACCAAAAGCTAATTCTTTGTGGAGGTGAATAAAGTTGATAAAGTCAAACTGACCAGAAAATAGAGAAGAACTAAATTACTAATACTAGGAAAGAGAGCGATTATATCACTGTGATTTATAAATCTTATTAGGATAAATACTTGCACAATTTTATGCCAGTAAATTAGACAACTTCAATAAGATGGATATCCGTGAAACACACCAATACCAAAAATCACACAAGAAGAAATAGAAAACAAGAATAGCTCTATAACTATTACACAAATGGATATTGCAGTTAAAAAACTTTACATAAAAAAAAAACTTTAGGTTTTGATTTGCATTTCTCTAATGACTGTGGAACTTTAACTTGTGATCATATGTTTGTTGGCCTCATATATGTCTTCCCTTGAAAAGTATCTGTTCATGTCCTTTGCTCACTTTTGATGGGTTTGTTTTTTTAATTGTAAATCTGTTTTAGTTCTTTGTAGATTCTGGATACAGTATTAGCCCTTTGTCAGATGGGTAGATTGCAAAAATTTTTTCCCATTCTCTTGGTTGCTGGTTCGTTCTAGTGATTGTTTCTTTTGCCGTGCAGATCTGCACATGTACCCCAGAACCTAAAGTACAATAAAAAGCAAAATCAAAAACCAAAAAACTTTAGGCCCAGATGGCTTCATGGCTTCACTGGTGAATGTCACGGAACATTTAAAGAAGAAATAGTGCCAATTCTTCAAAAGCACTTCCCAAAATTTTTAAATAGAGATACTTTTTAACAAAATTCTGGCCAATTCTATGAGGCCAAAATTACCATTATATCAAAACCACACAGAGATATTGTAATATCTTTCTTGTAAGAAAAAGAAACTACATACTGATAACTCTATGAACACATGTTATTATTACCAAATTGTAAACAAAATTTTAGTAAATCAAATCCAATATTACAGTAAAAGGAAAATACATTATGATCAATGTGGATTTACCCTAGAAGTGCAGGACTGGTTTAATATTTGAAAAACAATCAGTACAGCTCTCCATATTAAAAATTGTGAAGAGAATACCATCTGAACATCTCAATAGGTGCTGAAAAAGCATTGTGCGGTGAAATGTCATATTCGTGCCTGATGAAAACTCTCAGTAAATTAAGAATGGAAATGAATTTCCTCAGTCTGATATAGGGTACTATGATGGTTAATACTGAGTGTTAACCTCTTTGAATTTAAGGATGCAAATTATTGTTTCTGGGTGTGTCTATGATTAAAAGAGGCTAACATTTGAGTTCGTGCACTGGGAAAGGTAGTATATTCACTCTCAGTCTGGGTGAGTACCATCTAATCAGCTGCCGGTGCAGCTGGAATAAAGCAAGCAGGAGAAGATGGAAGAGTAGATTTATTGAGTCGTCCAGCTTTCATCTTTCTCCCATGCTGGATGCTTCCTGACCTCGAACATCAGACTCCAGGTTCTTCAACTTTTGTCTCTTGGACTTATACTAGTGGTTTTCCAGGGTCTCTTGGGCCTTTGGCCGTAGACAGATGGCTGCACTGTCTGCTTCCCTAATTTTGCAGTTTTGGGATTTTGACTATCCACCATTGGCTTCCTTGCCCCTTGACTTGCAGATGGCCTATTGTGGAACTTTACCTTGTGATCATGTGAGTCAATTTTCCTTAATAAACTCCCTTTCATATATGCATATGTCCTATTATTTCTGTCCCTGTAGAGAACCCTGACTAACACAGGCACCTATGGAAAACCTACAGGTAATATTATAATAGCGAAAAACTGAATGATTTCCTTCTAAGATCAGGAACAAGGTAGGGATGTCCAATATTACCACTTTTAGGTAATATTTGTACTGAGGGTTCTAGTGAGTGCAATCAGGCAAGAAAAAGAAAAGGCATCCAGACTGAAAAGAAAGAAGCAAAACCATTTTATTCACAAGTTATATGATCATTTATATAGAAAATCTGATGGAATTTATAAATAAACTGTAAGAAATAATGACTTTAGCAATGTAATAAGACACAAAGTCAATATACAAAACTCAATGATATTCCTACAAGCTATCAAAATTATTAAAAAATTTATCTGAAATTTAGTTTAAAGATTAAAATTAAAAATATAGTTTACAATAGCATCAACAATTATGAAGCATCTGAATATAAGCCTAACAAAATATATGAATCAGCTATACCTTTAAAACTATAAAATATCTTTGAGAGAAATTAAAGGTTATTTTAATAAATGGATAAAATACCTTTTACGTCAGTTGGGAAACTCAATACTTTTTTTTATTGCATTTTAGGTTTTGGGGTACATGATGTGAAGAACATGCAAGATTGTTGCATAGGTACACACATGGCAGTGTGGTTTGCTGCCTTCCCTCCCCTCACCTGTATCTGTCATTTCTCCCCATGCTATCTCTTCCCCCCTCCCCACCCCCCATCCCTCCCCCATTTCCCCCCAAGGGACCCTAGTGTGTAGTGCACCCCTCCCTGTATCCATGTGTTCTCATTGTTCAACACCCGCCTATGAGTGAGAATATGCGGTGTTTGATTTTCTGCTCTTGTGTCAGTTTGCTGAGAATGATGAGGAAACTCAATACTTTTGAAAATTCCAGTCTGCCTGTTGATTTACAAATTCAGTGTAATCCCAATAAAAGTCAAAACTGGCATTATTTATGTTTAGAAGTGTGTGGACAAGCTGATTCTAAAACTCATGTGGACATTAAAAAAATCTAAAATAGCTAAAATGACTCTGATAATTGGAATTGAAATACTATCTGATTTCAATAATTATTATAAAGCTACAGGAATCAAAACAGTATGGTTTTGACATAAAGATAGATAAATCAACTGATAAAAAAATTGTGGAGTCCAGAAGTAAACCCACATACACATAGAGAATTGATTTTGACAAAAGTATGAAAACATATATTGAAGAATCGGAAGGCTTTTCACAGAGAGTGGTGGAAAAATTATTAATGTTAGTGGTGAAAATGATTCTAGATTGAAAGCAAAGAAGTAAAACTTTTACTCACAGACAGTATCATCTAGATCATTTGGGGATATGAGTCTCTTATTTCACACCATACATAAAAATTGTGTGAAAATCAGTCATACACCTAAATGTAAAATGTAAAATGAAAAACTATAGTGACAGTGAAAACATTAGTTGTTATGGGTTTTAGGATGTATGGTGTAAGGTTTGAATACGTGAAGAACAGAGGATGTTTAAAAGATGGCAATAGTATTCTGTATATAGTAGTGGTGAATACATGACCTCAATCCCATCTACAATCGCCACAGAAAGAATAAAATATCTAGAATACAACTGACCATAGAGGTGAAAGATCTCTACAGTGAGAATTACAAAACACTGCTCAAAGGAATCAGAGATGACACAAATTGAAAAACATTTCACACTCAGGAATTAGAAAAAAATTCATATCATTAAAATGGCCATAATTTCCAAAGCAATTTACATATTTAGTGCTGTTCCTATTGAAATACCAATGACATTTTCCACAGAACTACAAAAAATTATTTTAAAATTTGTGTGAAACCATAACGCACCCAAATAGCCAAAGCAATCCTAAGCAAAAAGAACAAAGCTGAAGGCATGAAGGTGCCTGACTTTATACTACAGGTGTAGAGTAATCAAAACAGTGTAGTACTGGTACAGAAAGAGATACATAGACCAACGGAACAGGATAGAGAGCCCAGAAACAAGGCAGCACACCTCCAACAATCTGATCTTCAACAAAGCTGACAAAAATTAGCAATAGGGAAAGTACTTTTTACTCAATAATGGTGCTGGGAAAACTAGAAAGTAAGGAAATGCTAAACAAACTAAAAAGAAATAAATACTACAACACTCACAAAGATGGGAGTATGTCAAATGGAAACGAGCTTACTAAAAAAGCTTCCAATGGCCAAAGCTGGAACAATTTGATTAACCAGACAGTTACATTGGATTATAATGTAAATGTAAATTCATGAGTCTATACTGATATAAATGATTGAAAAAATAAATAAATGTGGGAGATGAGATAAATTTCCCAGCAGAAAAATTGTAAATAATTTATGCAGGTACTCTGCTTTCAAGGGGCATAACTTGTTAAGATGGGTTGCATACTGTGACTTTCTTCCAAAGAGCACAGTATAAAAATGGGCAAAAATATAATTTGACAGTAGAGAAATCTGACAAACATTGGCTCAACTATTGATCAAAATGAACATCAATAATAAGTATGTTAATAATACAGACCCTTTATATGATTTAATGAAAATTGTCCTTTACCTGTGTGATTTTCCTCCCCAAAACTTATAACCCCAATATAATTATGAAAAAAACATATGACAAATTCCAAATATGAAACATTGTACAAAATACACAGCCAGTACTAAATTGTCAAAATCTTGAGGTCATCAAAAACAAGGACACTCAAAAAGAAGAAACTATCACAGCCAAGTGGAGCCTAAAGAGATATGGCAACTAAATATAATATGGCAACTAGTAAGAGATGTGACAATTAAGTATGCAATATTTTAGATAGAATCCTGAAACAGAAAACTAACATTAGAGAAAAGCTAAAAAAAAACTGAATAAACTATGGGTTTTAATTAGTGATAATATGTCTGTTAGTTTATACAATATAATAAATGTATCACACTAATGTAAAGGTATTAATAATAGGGGAAACTGGATGCAGGGTATATGGGAACTCTACACTATCTGTAATTTTTCTGTAAATTTAAAATTATTTTAAAATGCTTATTTTTAAAATGAGGTATTGTAAAACTTACATTGGAATGGCTATAATGTAAAGATGGAATATGGTATAAATTGTTGGTAAAAATGTGGAGCATTTATTTTATATTTTTTCTTGAGATAGAGTCTCACTCTGTCACCCAGGCTGGAGTTCAGTGGTAGAATCTTGGTTTACTGCACTCTCCACCTCCTGGATTCAAGTGATTCTCCTCCCACAGCCTCCTGAGTAGCTGGGACCACAGGCACGCACCATCATGCCTGGCTAATTTTTGTATTTTTAGTAGAGATGAGGTTTCACCAGACTTGTCCTGAACCCATGACCTCAAGTGACCCACCCTCCTCATCCCCCCACAGTGCTGGATTACAGTGTGAGCCACTGTACTTGGCCAAGCATTTCTATATGTATGTATCTATGTGATATGGTTTGGCTCTGGGTCCCCTCCCAAATCTCATCTTGAATTGTAATCCCCACATGTCAAAAGAGGGACCTGGTGGGAGGTGATTGGATCATGTGGGCTATTTCCCATGTGCTGCTCTGTGACAGTGAGGGGGTTCTCTCAAGACCTGAAAGATTAAAAGTGCCAGTTTCTCCTGCATGCACGTTCTCTCTCCTGCCACCTTATGAAGAAGGTACCTGCTTCCCCTTCATCTTCTACCATGATTATAAGTTTCCTGAGGCCTCCCCAGACATGCAGAACTGTGAGTCAGTTAAACCTCTTTTGTTCGTAAATTACCCAGTCTCAAGTAGTATCCTGAAGTAGCATTGTGAAAACAGACTAATGCAAAGTTTTGTTACTAACAGAGTGGAGGTAGTTACCTCCTATAAAGATAACCTGAAAATGTGGAAATAATTTTGGAACTGGGTAATGGGAAGAGGTCAGAACAGTTAGGAGGGGTCAGAAGAAGATAGAAAGATGTGTGAAGTTTGCAACTTCCTGGAGACTTGTTGAATGGCTTTGACCAAAATGCTGATAGTGATATGGACTATGAAGTTCGGACTGGGGTGATCTCAGATGGAGAAGAGGAACTTCTGGGGAACTGGAGCAAAGGTCATTCTTGCTATGCTTTACCAAAAAGAATGGCAGCATTTTGCCCCTGCCCTCTAGAGATCTGTGAAACTTTGAACTTGAGAGAGATGATTTAGAGTATCTGGTGGAAAAAATGTCTAAGCAGCAAAGCATTCTAGAGGTGACCTTGCTGATTCTGAAAGTCATATGCATTCATAAAGAGATGATTTGAAATAGAAAATTATATTTAAAAAGGAAGCAGACCATAAAAGTTCAGAAAATTTGCAGCCTCACCATGAGGTAGAAAAGAAAAACCCATTTTCTGGGGAGAAATTCAAGCTGGCTACAAAAATTTGTGTAACAGGAACCAAATGTTAATTGTCAAGACAATGGAGTAAATGTCTCCAGGGCATTCAAGAGATCTTCAAGGCAGCCTCTCACACCACAAGCCTGGAGGCCTAGGAGGGAAAAATAGTTTCATGGACATGGTCCAGGTCCCTTCTCCTCTATGCAGCCTCGAAACTTGGTGCCTTTAATCCCAGCCATTCCAGCTCCAGCCGAGGTAAAAAGGGCACACATACATCTCTGGCCATTGCTTCAGAGGCTTCAAGCCCCAAACCTTGGCAGCTTCCATGTGATATTGGGCCTATGAGTGTGCAGAAGAAAAGAATTGAGGTTTGGGAACCTCTACTTAGATTTCACAGGTTAGATGGAAATGTGTAGATGTCCAGGCAGAAGTCAGCTGCAGGGGTGAAGCCTTCATGGAAACCTCTATTAAGGCAATGCAGAGGGAAAATGTGTTTTTGGAGTCCCCACACAGAGTTGCCATTGGAGCACTGCCTAGTGGAGCTATGAGAAGAGCCACCATCCTCCAGACCCCAGAATGGTAGATCCACTGACAGACTGTACTGTGTGGAAAAGCTGTAGACACTAAACACTAGCCCATAAAAGTAGCCACAGGAGCTGTGCCCTGCACAGCCATAGGGGTGGAGCTGCCTAAGGCCTTGGGAGCCCACCTCTTACAGTACCGTGTGCTGGGTGTGAGACATGGAGTAAAAGGAGATTATTTTGGAGCTTTGAGATTTAATGACTGCCCCACTGAATTTTGGACTTGTTTAGGACCTGTGGCCCCTTTGTTTTGGCTGATTTCTCACGTTTGAAATGAGAACATTTACTCAATGCCTGTACCATCATTATATCTTGGAGGTCCTAACTTGCTTTTGATTTTACAAGCTCATGGGTGGAAGAATCTTGCCTTGTCTCAGATGAAACTTTGTACTTAGATTTTTGGGTTGATGCTGGAATGAGTTAAGACTTTGTGGGGACTGTTGGGAAGGCATGATTAGTTTTGAAATGTGAAAAGGACATGAGATTTGGAAGGGGCCAGGGGCTGAATGATATGGTTTGGCTCTGTGTCTCCACCCAAATCTCATCTTGAATCATAATCCCATGTGTTAAGGGAGGGACCAAGTAGGAGGTGATTAAATTATGGGGGCCATTTCCCCCATGCAATTCTTATGATAGTGAGGGAGTTCTCATGAGAGTTGATAGCTTAAAAGTGACAGTTTCCTCTGTACATGCTCTCTCTCTCTCCTGCAACCATGTGAAGAAGGTGTCAGCTTCATATTGGTGTGGTGCTCTTTGTCTTCTGCCATGATTGTAAGTTTCTTGAGGTTTCCCCAGCCATGCAGAACTATGAGTCAATTAAGCCTCTTTAGAAAATACAGTCTCAGGTAGTGTCATTATACCAGTGTGAAAATAGACTAATATACTACGTATCCTGAATACATATAGTTATCAAAATATATGTACTCAAATGTACAAAGCAGCAATGTTTTAAATGGCCAAAAAGTGAAAACAATCAAAATGGTCAGCACTGGAATTGATAAATATATTTTCTCACCATTGAAAACTTCAGGTTAATCAGAATAAAGTCTAGGCCTAATCACAAAAATATGATTAATTTCAGAAATATAAAGTTGGTAGAAAAAATCCAGACACACAAAAAGGTACATCCCATGTTATTTATTTATATATTGTACAATAAGCAAAACTAATGCATGGGGAAAGGGCACAATGATTAGAAGGCAGCAAGACAGGGGACTTATGAGGGCTTGGTAATGTTCTTTTGCTTGATCTCGAAGTGCTCATCAAATGAGTGTGTTCAAGTTTAGATTTATTTTTTAATCTGTGTAAATGAATATAAATAAATTTTGTACATGAATCTAATGTCAATTATTGAGCTATAAATCTCTGCTAAGTTTGTTTTCAGTTTCTTTGTATTTTCAACAAAAGCTTATTTTAAAATAACTATTACTAGCAAAATTTTTTCAAATGTGCATATAAGGAGATAATAATATGATGAAACCTGTGAACCTATCATAAAGCTTCAATAATTATAACCTTTGCAAATATTATTTAAATGTCTGTTTTTCCTGGTATTTTTTAAAGCTCCTTTGTATGTAACAATTGGCATACATGAAATTGCACATAATTGTTGTGTAAAATTTGATAAGTTTTGACATATGTATACATCAATGAAACCATAATCCATAATCAAGAAATATAAATATTTCTCACCACCCTAAACTTTCTTATGCCTTTTTGGAATTCTCTCTGCTCTTGCCCAACAATACCAGCTACTACTGATCTGCTTTCTGTCACTGCAGATGAACTTGCATTTTCCAAAGATTTATATAAATAGAATCATACAGCATGTACTCTTTCTTTGTCTGGCTTCTTTTACACTGCATAATGAATTTTTGACTTACCCATGCTGGTGCATGTATCAATAGTTCATTCCTTTTAATTGGTAAATAGTTTTCCATTGTATAGAGCAGGTGTCCCCAAACTTTTTACACAGGGGGCCAGTTCACTGTCCCTCAGACCTTTGGAGGGCCACCACATACTGTGCTCCTCTCACTGACCACCAATGAAAGTAAGTGCGGTGGGGGGCCGGATAAATGGCCTCAGGGGGCCGCATGCGGCCCACAGGCCGTAGTTTGGGGATGCCTGGTATAGAGATAACAAAATTTGCCAAGCCATTAATATGTTTAGGAACATTTGGATTGTTTCCAGTTTGAGATTATTAGAAATGAAACTGCTATGAGCATTTTGTATAGATACAAATTTCCTTTTCTCTTGGATAAATACATAGGAGTAGAATGAGTAAACTATATGGTAAGTATATGCTTTAATTTGTAAGAAACTGACAGACTATTTGCCAAACATTTTTACCACTTTACAGTTGTTCAGCATATAAAAGACAGTTTCTCCACATCCTTGCCAACACTTGCTAAGGTCAGTCTTTTATAATTTTAGTCATTCTCTCAGTGGCATCTCTTATAATTTTAATTTCTATATTCTTAACTTTAAAAAAATCAACAAGAGATTTGAGTAGGATTTTTACCTAATAGAATATGTTAATGGAAAACAAACACAAGAAAGATGCTCAACATTATTAGACATATAATTGAAATAGTATACCTCTTTTTCAGTTTGGCTTCTTTCACTTAGCATTATATGTTTTTCTCTGTGACTTTTCATAGTTTGATAACTCATTTATTCTTATTGTTAAATAGTATTTCATTGTATGGTTATGCCACAGTTTGCATATTCATTCATCTACTGAAGGACATTTTGGTTGCTTCCAGCTTTTGGGAATTATGAATAAAACATCTATAAATGTTCACATGTAGGTTTTTTTTTTTGGTTGGTGGATATAAGTTTTTGAATATCCTAAGTAAATATCTAGGAGTGAGATTACTGGATTGCATAGCAAAAGTATGTTTAGTTCTATAAAAAATTAGCAAACTTTCTTCCATAGTGAATTTAATATGCAGCCTTTTAAATTATAGAATTCTAAGTATTTTTATCTTACTTTTTTCCCACTTTAACCAATGCTATTTAGAAATATTTTCATAGGCTGGGTGCAGTGGCTCATGCCTGTAATCCCAGCATTTGGTGAGGCTGAGGTGGGTGGATCATCTGAGGTCAGGAGTTCGAGACCAGCCTGGCCAACATGGTGAAACCCTGTCTCCACTAAAAATACAAAAATTAGCCAGGTAGTAGTAGCACACACCTTTAATTCCAACTGCTCAGAAGGCTGAGGCAGGGGAATCACTTTAGCCTGGGAGGTGGAGGTTACAGTGAGCCCAGATCACGCCACTGCACTCCAGTTTGGGTGACAGAGTGAAATGTGCTCTCTCTCTCTCTCTCTCTCTCTCTCTCTTCTCTCTCTTGATCTTTATAATTTACTAACTATATGAAATTTTTTTTCTTTTTCTTGTTAATTTTTTATTTAGTTAGATTGTGGCAACAAAACTTGATGCTTCTTTGAAATTTGTTTGGACATGTTTTACAATATTATGTGGTAAATTTTTATAAATGTTATGTGTGTGTATATTCTAATCATTTGGTATAGAATTTTATATATTCTAATCACTTGGTGTAGAATTTCAATATCATTTAGTATATGGTGTTGAATCAAGCTTGGTACTTACACTAAATACCATATAACATATATGTAGTGTTGAATCAAGTTTGGTGCACCATGTAATACATATATGTTGTTGAAACAAGATTGATACTTACATGTTTTCATTTTTTATATGCTTACTAATTTCTAAAACCTATGTAATCTATCAATAATTAAGAGATGTGTTTTGAAACTTAATACTATAAAGGTATATATTTCAAGATCTTAATGTCAAGCAATGTTTTTTTCTTTTCCTATTTCAGTATTACTCATTTATTTCAAGCTATTTTTATTGGTGTGCACTACTTTGGAATTGTTAGATTTTCTGAGGAGCTGAATTTTTGACATTATATAATGAGCCTATATTTTTCTAATATTTTTTCTTAATATTTACTTGGATCAGCAATATAGCCAGTCTGGCTTTCTTTTTGTTAGTGTTTGCCTGTTATATGTGGTTGGATCTATTATTTGATTTTTATTTCTGTGTTGCTGTTTCTCTGCTGTGGTATTGTTGCTTATATTTTCTTTTTTTTAATCAATTGCATTTTATTTTTATTATGTCTATTCCTCTTTTCCTCCTTACTGGTTTAGAATTTCAGTCCTTTTAGTGGACATCATTGAAAATTTACTGTGCATATTGAAGGCTCTGGCCTTATCCAGGGGTATCTTAGGTCCAAGGCTTAGTATCCTAATTGCTCTGTTGCCAAATGTAACTGTCTTGTCGTTACTGTTCAATACCCCTAACTCATGCCTCAGTTTATAGAATTTCCTTGGACTAGTTATGACATATGATTTGCCCAGATTTTTTTTTAAAGAAAAGAAACGAGAATGTCTTAAGAAGGTGAGTATGGGATCTTGCCAATTCTGAACACTTGATATCATTCAGAATAACATTTGCTCTGAGCAAATGAAATGATACCATTCAGAAGAACATTTGCTCTCAGCAAAACTGGTATGCAACAATGCATTCTGTAGTGTTTCATTAGTTAGTGTTAGTGTGCTACCAGAGATGGAAGCAATTAATAGATGCTTTATTACTTGGCATTTGTGCCGCTCTCAATCAATTGTAGGCATTCTTGATCAAAGAGAACTTGGTCATTAGCTACCAAACCAGTTGACATTTTTTTATAGTGTTTATTTCTTCTTCTTGTCTAAGTATATTAAAATTTCTAAAGCAATGTTAAATAACTGTGTTGATCACGAATATCTTTGACTTGTTCTAGATTCTAGAATTATCATTGATATATATATAATGTCGGCTCTTGGCTTGAAACTAAATGTAATATTTAAAATGTATGATTTTTTTAAGCAGGAAACTATTCTTGACATTTATTTTTATGCTACTTTGGCTATTTTCTAATTTTAAAAATTAATTAGTTGATTATTTTTATTGTGATAAGAACATTTTACATGAGATCTACCCTTTCAACACATTTTTTTAGCATACAATACAGTATTGTTAACTATAGGCATGATGTTGTACAACCAATTTCCAAAATTTGTTCAGCTTGCCTAAGTGAAACTTCATACCCATTGTATAGTATCTCACCATTTGCCCCTTTTCTAGTCCCAAGCAATCCCCCCAACCATTTTATTCTCTCCCCTCATTCTACTCTCAATAGACTCTATGAGTCTATTTTATTTCTCATATAAGTGGGATCACACAGTATTGTCCTTCTGTGACTAGCTTAGCATCATGTCCTCTAGGTTCGTTCATGTTTTTGCATATTATGGGATTTTCTTCACTTTTAAGGCTGAATAATATTCCAGCATATGTACATACCACATTTTCTTTATCAATTCATGACCAAGTGGTTATACTGGTAAATCTACCAAACATTTAAAGAAGAATAAGCACCAATCCTTCTCAAATTCTTCTGAAAATATTGAAGAAGAGAGAATACTTTCAAACTTAGTGTATGAGGCTAGTGTTATCCTGATACCAAAACCAGATAAAGATACTAAAAGAAAACTATAGGCCAATATTCCTGACTAACCTAGATGCAAAATATTCAACAAAATATTAGAAAACTAAACCTAATTGCACATTAAAAGGATTATGCATAACAATCAAAGGAGATTTATCCATGAACAGGAAGGATTCTTCAACATATGAAATTCAATTAATATGATATACCACATTAACTGAACCCCAGAACCACTCATTAGCTCAATATATGCAGAAAAAGCATTTGGAAAAATTCAGTACTCACTCATTATAAGAAAGAAAATCTCTTAATAAATGAGGAATAGAAGCAAATTACCTCAACATTATAAAGACCATGTATGAAAAGGCCACAGATGACATTATACTTAATGGTGAAAAACTGACAGCTTTTCCTCTAAAGATGGGGAATAAGGTAAGGATGCCCATTCTCATCACTTTTATTGAACATGGTATTGGAAGTTCTAGCCCAGACAATAAGGATCTTGGATTATTTTTTACATTTCTTGCTAAGGATTTGGAATAATATAATTTTCCCAGTGTATACCTTGTGGGTTTAAAGGGTCAGAAATTTAGAGAGGGCTTGAACCAATTACTGGGCTCCCACACTGTGACCTGAGGTTCTTTCATATTCCTAAGGACATGGAGATTTGCTTATCTTTGACCAAGAGAAAAGAGGTTTACAATATTTTAATAGCAGGTAGTTCCCAAAAGAGTTACTAGGGCCAGTGGAAAGTTTTCATCTTTTATCTCCTATGACAATAATCTCTCCAAAATTCTACTTCTGCTATAAACCAGTATTATTCTTAAATTGGCCAGAACATTTTATCACTCTTTGAAAGCAAATACTTTCTAGTGTAAATCACATGCAAACAATATCATTACCCTTGAGCACACCACATCTATTTCCTCTGAGTCAGTGGTTTTACTCTCAATTCACCTGTGATCTCTGTCCTAGGGTGGTGCACCAAGATTTCCAAAAAATAAATTTGGAATCCATTGAAGGATTTATTAGTTTTTGTCAATAAAATAAAGTAGTTTGAAATAAAGCCCCTGTATCATCCAGTTCCATAAATTTTATTTTGCTACATATGAAGGCAAATTTTAGGTGCCTGCTAGGAAGAGAAAGGTTGTACTACACCAGCATGTACATCTCACAAGGCTCATAATCACATTACATGTGGCATGTGGAAGGTAAATATTTTGCAGCAGTCACTAGTTAGCTCTTTTAAAGTTCTGTTTCTGAAAGAAAAACACCTTTATTTGTTCTGGACACATTTAAAGCAGTCTCTAGAGGAAAATATATAGCAATGAGTGCCCACATGAGAAGAAAGGAGAGATCTAAAATTGACACCCTATCATCAAAATATGTTCTGAAATTAAAGATCTTTAAAATATTTTTTTTATTTCTAACAAATTAGTTTTGATAACATTTATTTTTAACATTCAAAACTTGAGTGTCACCCCAATAATATCAATTATGTAGACACCCACTTTTACATTAGTTGTAATTATTACCAGGGGATTTTATATCAAGAAATGAAAGGTTGCTTCCAATCTTAGCTATTGTAAACAGTGTGGATACTGGATTGTTTGTAACTCATACAATAAGTGCTTGAGGGAATGAAAACCCCATTCTCTTTGAGTACACATTGCAGGCCTTTATCAAAACATCTCATGTGCCCCATAAATAAATATACCTACTAAGTACCCACACTTCTTTTTAAATAATAAAAAATTGTAAAAATGAAAGTTTTTATGAATTTATGAATTGTAGTTCACTTCCATTTTCTCAAAACATGAAGGCAAGAATAGCCATTTTTAGTTAGGCTTCATCAATAATCCATAACCTGGGTAAAATATTTGGTTTGTTGAAAATAACAGTGGCTTTGCATCTAGGAGTCTCAAGTTTAAAGCCTGGTTTTGCTACTTACCAGTCGTCTTTGGTAAATCACGTAACCTTTCTTATGTTTACATTTCCTCATTTGTATATGTGGGTGATGAAAACTACTCTGCAAATAGTTAAAAAATTTATAATAATATATGTAAACATTTGACATAGGGTCTTGGAAAACACTGAAAAATACTGTTATTATATTTGTGTTTATATTACTTGAGGTTGCTTATGCATTTTTCAGTTTACACCATTCTTGATAGGTTTGGCAGCTTTATACATGGAATGCCAGAGCTAAAAAGACCTTAGAAATTGTGAGTTGCCACTAACTCCCTAATTTTTCAGTTGGAGAAATTGTCTGTCCCATTAGAGCTATTGAAGGCCACTTACAGTGAATAAATAGCACAGTTAGTAGTAGAAGAACACAAACCCCTGGCTCTAATTCCTGCACTCTTTCTACCTGACTGCCAGTACATTTTTTTTTTCTAGTTTTCCTATAAGGAGAAAAAAATAAGTTGATTAAGTTTTTCCTCTAATAGCCTTCACTCTTCCTACCTAGTAGAATTATGTTCAGGTCACCCAACAGGGACAGTTGGCTATTAGCTAGAAGATAGTTTTGTGTTTGTTTCATTGTTCTGTGTGTTATGGTCAGGTGACGCTCAAAGATTACATTTTGTGATGATTTTCCTAGTTTTACTTTTTCTTAAAATATTAATTTGGAAGAATTTAAACATGGTGAAGATCAATATGTCCTCTAGCTTTCTATTGAAAAAAAATTTAAGCATTAGTGATCCTTTTTTTACAATTTCATTTTGACTGAAAATCATGAGAAAATCAGTGCTTTTATTCAAGATCTTTAGTGTGGCTCATCCAGAGATAATACTTTATTACTCTGCGTTTGATTTCATAAAGTTAAACCCACAAGGAAAATACAGTCTGAATGTCCTGTTACTAGAGGAATTACATTATGTGTTGAGTATTACAAAACTGATTGCATTAGAACCCTATTTCTATTCCCAAAGACCATATAATTCTGATTTGGGATTGTAAGTCTTCCCATTTGTTTCCTAACTCATCGTAACACAATATCTCAGTATGAGTGATTATCAGTGCATATGAACCTCTTCCGAAGGAGACATATCATAAATTAGATAATTGTTTCTTATTTATAAAGACAGATTCTCTGAGAGATTGATTGTAGCTGTCCTTATGGTTCTATCTGTCATAAAGAATTTCGGAAGTGTATAAAGCCAGATGGGTTAAAGAACATAAACTGAGCCTTACCAATTTAAATGGGTCACTGTTCTAACTTAATTCTCCATATATAGTAAATAAGTAAATATACTATATTAAAAACAAATCTAAATTTATTAGAGATGTAAAAGCTAAAGAAATTAATATAACACATTCAAAACATGAGAATAACACCATATTGGGATTCAGGGAAAATTCAAGTCTACCATTAATTCTTTCTATCATATTTTCTACATTAACCTTAATTTTGGTAACATCCTCTGTCTCCAACATGTTACTGAAGAAACACTAGTTGCCCATTAAAACAGTATAATGTCAATATATAGTTTGCTTACTTTCTAATAGCATCACTGATATAATTGAAAACTTGATGGTAACTATTAACATTAATAATATGGCTGAACTGTAAATCATTACAACCAAAAGAGGTTGGCATGAGAACAAATATGAAAACAGCTTGAACAAATGAAATTCTAACAGTTTTTTTCTTAATGCTCTAATTTTAGCCTCTGAGCTGATAACAATTACATTCACCTGAGAAAATTTATAGTAGATTATTGAACCAACCATTTTTAAGAGATCTCTGCCAGCAAATAATGTATTAATCTCATTTAATTCTCATACACTCTGTGATAAGCACTATGCTACTTTACAAATAAAGGAAGAGACTCAAAGAGCTTAAATGACTTACTCAATTTCGTGCATGTAGGATTTGAGCAAAGTCTAATGAACTCTGTAGTCCAAAGAGTAAAAGTTTGAATTATGTGAAGAAAATAACTGCATGATAGTAAGATGGCAAGTAGTTTAACTTTTAAGTGATAACTTTTTAAAATCCCCCCAAATTAATTCCAGCAAATTGTCATTTGATCTTGCACATTCTTTTTGATTTCTTTTCTCTCATAGCTAAGCTTCTAGATTCTAGAACATGTCCTGTGTACTGTTGTTTTCACTTCCTCACCACCAGTTTACTCCTCTTCTTACTGGCCCTCCATGTTTTGCTTCTGCCATAGCTTGCAACTGCCTCATCTGCAGATGAACAATGATCATTAATTGCTGAATTCTACCAGCTCTTTTCAATTCTTATTCTTGTCTAATCTGACCCAGGTAGTACTTAACTCTTGCGATCCAACTTCCTCTGGCTTTCCTAACTTGACCCAGGTAGTACTTAACTGTTGAGCTTCAACTTCCTCTGACTTTCCTAACTTGACCCAGGTAGTACTTAACTCTTGAGATTCAACTTCCTCTGGCTTCACCAGACTGTGGATGCCAATTGACCAAATTCATAAGAATAATCTGTATTTCATTTTTATAAATTTTATACAGGATTTCTTCTTGCTTATTCTGATTACAGCAAAGCTATTTCTTTGGTGGAATAGCTTCTTCCTGACTTCATTGACTTTGGGAGTTGAGTTTACCCAGTCAGATAATCACAGTGCTTGGACTAAGACGTGCCCAATCTGAGTGAATTGGTGTATACTTTGAGATTTTTTAATCATGAAGCAGAAAGAGGAGCACCTCATTTTTCCTCCAGGGCACTAAGCTGGAAGAAAAGTCTAGGTCTGCCAGCAGTCATCTTTCACCACTCCCTCCAAATAGAAGTCTGTCTTTCTCTCTCTCATAGTGTACAAAGAAAGCCATTTTCAAATAAACAGAATGAAGCTAACGTATAGAGAAAGCTGAAACTAGAATTGTGGAGGGAATAAAAAAATGTGCTGTGGACACAATATTTTGCCCTGAAACCTTTTCTGTCCATCCCAGTTTTGTCAGTGATAAAGACCATATTTGCTTAAAGTGGCTGCCGTTGTTTCTTTATTTGCATTTTGAAGAGATTTGACTCATCTACCTACTTACTCATTGCTACTGGTGTCCTTCTTAGACTCTTGATATCTGTGGGAAGGTGATAGTCCCAAATATCCCAGAACACTGGAACTGCTAAAAGTGATGTCTCACAGCTATGCTGTGATGTGTGAAGGAGTAGGAGAATCTTCTTGGCTCTTTCTCACTTTCTTACCTGGACATGAAAAGAAACAGCTGGGTTTTCCTGTTTCGGCGTTCCCAATGAAGAAAACTTTGGCTTCTGTAGCTGCCTCTCTATTGATAGGGTGCATATGTGAAGAAAGGCCTCTTTTCTTTAGCCAAAAGCCCTTGGATAAGCCTTCTCATATACATTCCTACCAGACTTCTCAGACAGTCCTGCATTCGAGTCCTTGCCCTGCTACACACAATTTATTCTTTTCCCCTTTGAGCAATTCTCTTTCTGTTTATGTCTTGCATTACTTGGTTTTATGTCTTTGTTTTCTGGGTTCTTCTTCCTAGAGAACTATAGTCTCTTCTTTGCTTTCCTTTAAAGGTTGTTGTCCCATGGCTCTGTCTTTAATCCATTTTTATTTTCACTTGGCCTCCTGGCCGGGCAAACTCATTGTGCTCTCTGTTATTAGATACTACCTATAGACAAGTATCTTATACATTTTTATCTGTAACTCAGATCTCTGTCCTGAGCTCCAGACCCTCAAATTTACCTACTTGCTCTACATCACCTCCTGAGTATTCTATGAGTACCTTGATTCTGCCCTTATTAAAAGTGATATCATCTTCACCTTCTTTCCCTCAAGTTCCCCCTCCCACCAGTAGATCATACAATTCATTTAAAACAAAACAAAACTTGAGGGACACATCCCGGATTTTCTTTCTCCCTTCAGATTTATCGTCTAATGCACCTTTTTCCTGAATATTCTTCAGCATATTAAGAAAGGCAGGTGGTGTGGGAGGTAAGGGGTCACAAATGTCTTTTGCATGTATTTTCAAATCCCATTTTCTAGATTAATTTTCTTTTTAACAAGCAACTGTTTACATTTGGATCTTTAATTTATCTCAATTTTTGCTGTAATATACAACCTACCACTTGTTATTTGAGAGCACTATTAAGAGGTATCTTGCAGATTCTATCACTTTATTTTTCTTTTACTTTTCTTTTTCTTAGCATTCTGGGAAAACTTTTCCAATGCTTTCCCTAACTGCTTACACAGCCACTTAATATATGCCTTTCCATGTCTTAAAAGTAAGTACTCATCTGACCAAACTGACCTCCCACCATGCATGGAGGACATATGTGGGTGTGAACCAGAGGCCCAACCCAAGTGAATAAGGTTTAGTTATTAGCATGTTGTAGTCTTCTTCCCATCCTCCTACTTCCCCTCGCCATACTTATAGTGCAAAAATTGGGCCAAAGACATAGTTTATTTTTAACTTTGTTTTTTAAATTCTTTTGTCTACACACACATGCAGAGAAATAACATAGGAATAATGTTAACATAAGGAATTCCAGAGGGTCAAAGAAAGGGTTAGAGGAAATAAAAAATATTATTTTACTTTGCAATACTTAATTTCATCATTTTGGGTTATAAAGCATGGTGTTGCGGTCTGTGAACATGGGACAGAGAATCAGGAAAGTTTCTTAACTAATCCTGGCTTTGAAAATGAACTCTGTGGGTGGCCATGGACAAATTACTTGATATCTTCATTTTACTTACTTTATGACTTCTAGTCTACATGGAGATCATTAGTTTGAGTAACAGTTTAGCTAAATAAATAATACAACAAGGTTTAGTTGGAAATCTAAGAAATGCTGAGCTTTTTAGAATCGTAACATATTTAAATTGTTATTGATAGGTCACCTCAAATACCACAAAATGAATGGGAAGATGAGCACTGTGCAAGTACTCATTAAAAACATCCCCAGATGCTGGAGGAAATGCCGTGGAATGAAGGAATAACTTCTTTTGTGGTAGAACATTTTTATTTCAGACTATAGACACTGCTTGTGCTGGGTTTCTTAATTTTACTGGATATCATAATTTTCTTGGGATTTTTGATCAAGTTTAATTTTCTCAGTGCAACATTTCTTAGAGCAAATATGATCTGCTAAATAAAATATTTTCCAAAGATAGATAAATGCCTTCCAGCAAGTATATTAGCATTCAGTATATTTTACAAGAGGATAAATATTTGTATTCTAAAGTTTTTTACCCTAGCGAAAAAGAAAATGCTAAAAATCTCAATATCAAACATAGCTTTGTAATAAGATCAATGGGCAAATGGAATCAGGTTCAGTTTGCACTAATCCTATGTATGTTTATCAAGCATATGTCTAATGAACTTTAGTCCTAGTAAATTATAACTAATTTATTTAATCAGTTCACTACTATATTTCTTTCTTGCTTGCTTATTCTCTTGTCTTCTCCTCGTATTTGGTAGAATATATTTTATTGAATATCTAGTTTCAGATTATCTGAGTTCAAACATAGAATTTTGGATATTGAGTACTTTTGATTGTGTAGTGGATATAACTAAGCAATTGTTTTTTTATTGGCTGCATATTTAGAATGTAATTTCTGAATCTGTTGATAGGCATGTTGTTTTAGTTTGTTTTCTGCTGCTATAACATCATACCGTAGAGTGGGTAATATATAAAGATAGGAGATTTATTTGCCTCAGAGTTCTGAGAATAAGTCCAAGATCAAGTGGCTGCAGCTGGTAAAATCCCTCTTGCTGTGTCATATATGATAGAAAGCGTCACATGGCAAGGAAGCATGCTTGTGGCAGAGAGAATGAGAGCTAAACTTCATCTTTTTATCAGCAACCCACTCCAGCAATAATTAACCCAATCTCACAATAATGGCCTTCATGTATTCATGTGGGCAGAGCCCTTATGACCCATTTACCTCTGGAAGGCCCCACTCTTAATGCTGTCACTATAGCAATTAAATTTCAGTATGAGTTTTTGGAGTGGATATTCAAATCATAGCATATGTTTGCTATAAAAATGCCAGTCTTTCAAGAAAATGTACCCATTTTAAATACCCACCAGAATAATTTGAGAGTTCTAATTGTTCAAAATCCTTACTACATTTGGTCTAGTCAATAATTTCAGCACTATAATAAATATGTAGTGATATTAAACTTGGTATTAATTTGCATTAATGACTACAACTTAGATGACAAATGATATTGAACTTATTTCTATATTGATCCAATTATTCTATTGATCACTTGGATGTATTTGTGAAGTTCCTTTTGAAGTCTGCTCATTTTTTCCTATTGTATTATATTTATTTTCCATAGTTATCAAAAAACATCCCCAAATGCTGGAGGAAATGCTCTAGAATTTAGGAATAACTTCTTTTTTTTTTGAGACAGAGTCTCACTCCGTTGCCAGGCTGGAGTGCAGTAGTGCAATCTCGGTTCACTGCAACCTTCACCTCCTGGGTTCAAGTGATTCCCCTGCCTCAGCCTCCAGAGTAGCTGAGACTACAGGCACATGCTACCACACCCAGCTAATTTTTGTATTTTAGTAGAGATGGGGTTTCACAATGTAGGCCAGGATGTTCCCGATCTCCTGATCTGTGACCTGTCTGCATTGGCCTCCCAAAATGCTGGGATTACAGGTGTAAGCTACCTCGCCTGTCCAGGAATAACTTTTTTTTATGGTAGAAAAGTTGTATTTCAGAGTATAGACATTTCTTGGGTTGGGTTTCTTAATTTTACTGGATATCATCATTTTCTTGGGCCGTTTGATCAAGTTGGATTTTCTCAGTGCAAAATTTCTGAGAGCAAATACGATCTGCTCAATAAAATATCTTCTAAAGCCAGATGAGTGCTTTCCAGCAAGGACAACTTGCCTTCCAGCAAGTATAATTCCTGGTTTATAGGCATTACATATATATATATATATATATATATATATATATATATATATATATTATTTTATCAGATAGATACAATAAAAGTTTAATATCTCAAACTTTTATGAGAAGTGCTATTTATATATTGTTTAAGAAATAGGTACCCATTATGACAATAATATTCTATATTTTCTTACGAAAGTCTTATTTTATGTTTCACATTTAGGTTTTGATGGTCCTTAAATATAAGATTTTTATATATGTATTATGTATGAATATAGATTAATTTCTTTTTATATGGATATCCAATTAACCCAGAACAACTTATCAAAAAGATCATCCATTATACATTGAATTGCAATAGTGTTTTATCAAAACCATCTAAGTATTTTTGAGTGAGTGTATTTCTAAACTCTCTAATTTGTTCCATTTGTTTACTTTTTGTTACATTAATACCTCACCAGCTTAAATATTTTTAGCCTTACAAAAGCTATGATATTTGGTAGTATAAGTTTTTCTGTTTAGTTTTTCTTCTTTAATATTTTCTTGACTATATAAAGTCCTTACATTTCTATTTACATTTTAGAATAAAACTGTCAATTTGCACATAATAACAGGCTGGCATTTGGATAGAGATTATATTGATTTCAGGGAGATTGCATTTTATCAATATTGTGTTTTTCAGTCAATATATAGAGTATATATATTTAGTTATTTTGATGTTAATATTCTCACCAATGTTTTGTGATTCTCAAGGAAAAAGGCTTGCAATGTTTCTATACATGTAATCTTAGGTAATGGATTCTTTTAGATGTTATTATAAATGATACTGCTTTTTAATTAAATTTCATTTTTCAATTATGTCTAGTATAAAGAAATGGAGATGACTGATTACTAGAAACAATTATTCATAAATTTTCTTATTTTTAGTAATTTATAGATTCTTATAAATTTTCTGCAGAGACAATCAAGTCATCTTTGAGTAATGATTTTCATGCCTATCTTTGTACTTTTATATTTCTTCTGGCTTTATTGAACTGCTTTGAAACTCCAATGAAATGTTGAATAAAAGTGATGATAATTGATATTATTTTCTTATCCTTGTTCAATTGCATTAAAACTTTACCATCAACTCTATGTTTTTTGTAGGCCTTTTTATCAGAGTAGGAAAATACCCTTCTGTTCTTCTTTTACTGAATTAAATCATGAACAAGTATAGAATCTTATTAAGAGCTCTTTTATTCAATATACTAAAATCATCAAATGGGTTTCCTCTTTTATTAACAGGTGTAAAATTTTACTAAATACCTTTTCCACATTCCATTGAAATTGTCATAAAATTTTTCTATTTTTTTTGAACTTGATGAATTTCATTGATTGATTTTTAAAACAATAAAGCAAACTTACAGTTCTGGCAAAAACTCCAATTAGTTTTGTATTTAAAAAATATGATTTTTAAATATACTACTAGATGGAATTTAATAATATTTTGGGTAGGATTTTTCCATCTAGATTCATGAAACATATTGGACTATGCTTTTCCAGTCCTACATTGTTATTGTCAGGTTTAGGCATCAGTTATGCTGGACTCATAAATTCAGAAATTTTTCTTTCTTTTTTCTATTTTATGGATAATTTTTTGTTAGAATGTATTTTTTTTAATTCATTACATATTGGAAAGCATTTTCCAGAGATATCATCTAGTTCTAAAAATTACTTTGTAAGAAAAGCTTAAAATTACGTGTTTGTAGTAGAGATTGGACTATTCATATTTTCCATTTTTGTGAATTATTACTTGTGGTTTTTCAAGCAATTTGTCCTTTTTTTCCCAAATTACCAGCATCAAAATGTTAATAATATCCTTTATTTTCTTCTAAATTCTGTAGGAACTGTAATGATACCTATTTCACATTGTTATCATTGATAATTTGTGTTCTCTGCCTCCTTTTCTCTTGATCAGACTTGCAGAGTTTCAGTTATATTAATACTATAATAAACATAAATAAATCAATAAATATTAATTTCATTATATGTAAAATATATCACATATTTAATGTTAATATATTAATGTATCACAATAATATTTTTAAAGTTTTTGCATTTGTTAATTTTTTTATTGTGTGCTTATTTTCTAGTGAATTGACTTTTGGGCCTGTATTGATTATCTGTTTTTCATCTGCTTTCTTTGTACTTGCTCTTCTGTTACTAGCTTTTCAAATGAAAGATTAGATCAATAATTATCAATATTCTTTCTTACTCAAAATATTTACTTCAAGTCTCATTATAACTTCTTGCTTGTAACTAGGATCATTTTTTTTTTTTTACTTGAAAGACCTAGTTTTTATTTCCTTAGCACAGGTCTGTGGTGAAGAATTTTCTCAGCCATTGTTTTGAAAAATACCTCTATTGGGTCGGGCATAGTGGTTCACACCTGTAATCCCAGCACTTTGGGAGGCCAAGGCAGGCAGATACCTGAGGTCAGGAGCCAACACGGTGAAACCCTGTCTTTACTAAAAATACAAAAAAACTAGTTGGGCTTAATGGTGTGTGCCTGTAATCCCAGTTACTCCGGAGGCTGAGATAGGACAATCTCTTGAACCTAGGAGGTGAAGGTTGCGGTGAGCTGAGAGTGTGCCACAGCACTCCAGCTTGGGCACGACTCTGTCTCAAAAAAAAAAAAAAAAAAAAAAAAAAAGCCACACACAAAAACAAAAAGACTTTATTGTACCTTCATTTAAAAATAATTTTTAGGGAAGAAGATGGAGCAAGATGGCTAAATAGAAGCCTCTGGTCGTTCCCTCTACAGGAACAACAAATTGAACACTATTCAAACAAAAAAGCACCTTCATAAGAATCAAAAGTCAGCTTAGGTACCAATTTGGCCACAGTGGGTTAGAACACTAATCCATAATGTTCTTACCCATCATGGCCAAAATTGGGCCTAAGGGGTACCAATTCCGGGCCTCAGCTCTTGGATGGAATTTATAGACCTGGCCTGGGCCAGCAGAGAGCCCACTGCCTTAAAAGGAGAGTACCAGGCCTGGCAACATTCTCCACAAGCTGAAGTGTCCTTGGGCCTTAGAGGAACATCAGCAGTAACCAGGCAGTACTTACTGCAAGCCTGGGGTAGTGGTGACCAAGGGGAGAAGCTCTTCTATTTGTTGAAAAAGTAGGCAAGAGTGGGAAAGACTTTGTCTTGTGGCTTGGGTGCAGATGAGCTGCAATAGAATAGAGCACCAGGTAGATTCCTAAGGTTTCTGAGTCCTGGCCCTGGATACCAGCTGGCATCTCTGGATCCACCCAGGGCTGTGGGAACTCACTGCCCTGAGGGAAAGGACAAATGCCTGGCTGGCTTTACCATTGGCTGATTGTAGAGCTCTAGGGTCTTGAGTACACATAGATGGTAGGTAGGCAGTGGTTACCATGGGCCTTGGATGAGATTCAGTGTTGTGCTGGCTTTGGATCTGATCCAGTGCAGCCCTAGTAATGGTGGCCACAAAGGGGCTTGTGTCACCCTTCCCCCAGCTCCAGGTAGCTCAGCATAGAGAGAGAAACTCTGTTCTAAAGAAAGTAAGGGAATAAAACAAGAGCCTCTGTCTGACAATCCAGAGAATTCTTCTGGATTTTATCCAAGGCTACCAAAGTAGTACCTCTACAGTTCTGCAAGAGCCATAGTGTTACAGGGCCAGGAGCACAGCCTAATGCAGATATGGCTGCAGTGACCACACACTTACATCACAACACCCAACTCTCTTTGTTATTTTTCTCATCCATCTGTATGTTAATGTATATTTAACATGGTTTCATGACTTGGGCATTGTGAATAGTGCTTCAATAAATGTAAGAGTGCAGATCTTTTTCATTGCATATAACTGACAGCTGATCCTAAATCTTTTGGGTAAATACCCAGAAGTGAAATTGCTGGGTCATACTGTAATTCTGTTTTTAGTTTTTTTAGGAATCTTCATATGGTTTTCCATAATGGTAATTTACTTTCCTACAAACAGTATACAAAGTTTAGCCTTTCTCCACATCCTTGCCTATACTTTTAATCTTTCCTATTTTTTATCATAGCTATTCTGACAAGTGTGAGGTGGTAGCTTCATTGTGGATCTAATTTGCATTTCCCTGACAATTGGTTATATTGTACTTTTTTGGGTATATTTGTAGTATTCCATTGTGTATATATAGTATATTTGTTGTCTGTCTGTATTTGTTCTGAGAAATGTCTGTTCCAGTCTTTTGCCTATTTTTAAAAATTAAGTTGTTTTGTTGCTATTACATTAAATTCCTTATATGTTTTAGATTGTAAACCCTTATAGAATGTATGACTTGCAAATATTTTCTCCCAGTTTGAAGGTTGTCAGTCTCCTCACATGGTTACTTGTTTCCTTGGCTGTGCAGAAGCTTCTAAATTTGGTTTAATTGCATGTGTCTATTTTCCCTTTTGTTTGATTTGGGGTCAAATCAAAAAAATCATTGCCCAGGCCTATATTGTGTAGTTGTCACTCTGTTTTCTTCTTGTAGTTTTAGAGTTTCTAATCTTAAATTGAAATACTTAATATATTTTTAGTTTTTATAAATGGTATAAGATAAGGGTTCAATTTTATTCTTTTGCATGTAGATATCCAGTTGTCCCAAAGCCGTTTATTAAATAGACTGTTCTTTTCTTTGTATTCTTGGTATCTTTGACAAAAACCAATTGAGCTTACATGTGTGGGTTTATTTCTGCACTCCTTATTCTGTATCATTCTCAATGTGTCAATTTTGATGCCAGTATCATGCTGTTTCAATTGCTATAGCTTTGGAGTATAGTTTGAAATAAGCTAGTGTCATGCCTCCAACTTGGTCCTTTTTGCTCGACTGTTAGAGATTTTTTTTGTTTAGTTTTATATGAATTTTGGTATTTTTTTTTATTGATTTGAAAATTGACATTGGAAATTTGTCAAGTATTGCATTGAATTCAGAGATTGCATAATATATTATTGTATAGACATTTAAAAAATGTTAATTCTTCCAATGCATGAATAGGGGATATCTTTCTATGTATTTGTGTCATCTTCAATTTCTCTCATCAATGTTTTATCATTTTCTGGTATTTTTTTCTCTTGGTCTCAAAAGCAACATTGGAAATTTGAGAAGAATTGCATTGAACTTGCAGATTGCATTGTAAAATATTATACAGACATTTACAAAATATTAATTCTTCCAATCCATGAATAGGGGATATCTTTCTATTTATTTGTGTCATCTTAAATGTCTCTCATCAATGTTTTATGATTTTCAATGTATAGGTCTTTTATCTCATTGGTTAAATTTATTCCTAAGTATTTTATTTTATTCTGTGGTAGCTATTGTAAATAGAATTGTTCTCTTGTTTTCCTTTTATAGTCATTGTTAGTGTATAAAAGTTCAATTGATTATTTCATGTTGATTTTGTATCCCCCAACATTTCAAAATTTGTTGAATAGTTCTAACAGTTTTTTTGGTGAAGCATTCTGGGTTTTCATTAGAAAACAGTATTTTGGGACTGTCATTTAAAAACAGTGACAATTTTTGCTTATTTGCATGCTTTTTATTTATTTCTCTTGCCTAATTGCCCTGGAAAAGACTTCCAGTGGTATGATGAATAGAAATGGCAAGAGTGGGCATACTTGTTTTGCTCCAGATCTTGGAGAAAATGCTTTCAGTTTTTCACAATTCAGTATCATGTTAGCTGTGGCCTTCTCATATATAGCCTTTATTTGAGCTAAAGAGTAACACCTAACTTGTTGAGTTTTTTTAAATCATAAAATGATGTTAAAATTTGTCAAACCTACATCTAATGGTATGATCAGATAGTTTTTGGTTTTTCTGTTAATCTGTCACTTTTATTTACTCTCATATGTTAAAACAGCCCTGTATTCCAATAACAAATTTCACTAGATCATTGCATATGATCCTTTTAATGTGTTGTTGGATTTGATTTCCTAGTACTTAGGGATTTTTGCATGTATGTTATTATCAGTCTGTAGTTTTTCATTCTTGTAATCTTATTGTTCTCTGATATTAGGGTAATGTTCACCTTGAAGAATGTATTTGGAAGTATTTCCTTGCCTTCAATTTTTTGAAGAGTTTGAGAAGGACTGATATTAGTTATTCTTTACATGTTTGATAAAATTCAACAATAAATCCATCAGATCCTGGGTTTCTTTGATGGGAGACATTACTACTAATTGAATATCCTGATGATTATTGATTTCTTCAAATTTTCTATTTATTTGTAGGGTATATGTGTCTAGAAATTTATCCATTTCTTCTAGGTTATTCAATTTGTTGGTATATAGTTTTTTATAGTAGTCTCTTATGATCCTTTATATTTTTGTGGTATCTGTTGTAATATTTCCTCTTTCATTTCTGATTCTATTAATTTGAATTTTCTCTCTCTTTTTTTAAATTAGTGTAGCTGATGAGTTGCTGATTGTTTTTATCTTTTAAAATAACCAACTTGGTGTTGTTGATTTTTTTTTTTTTTTTGAGATGGAGTCTCATATTTCTACCCAGGCTGGAGTGCAGTAGTGTGATCTCCACTGACTGCTACCTCCACCTCCTGGGTTCAGGCAATTCTCCTGCTTCAGCCTCCTGAGTAGCTGGTATTACGGGTGCCAGCTGCCATGCCCAGCTAATTTTTGTATTTTCAGTAGAGACGGGCTTTCACCAAGCTTGCCAGGCTGGTCTCAAACTCCTGACGTTGTGATCCACCTGCCTTGGCCGCCTGAAGTGCTGGGATTACAGGCATGGGCCACCATTCCTGGCTTGTTGATCTTTTAATTGTTTTTGCTAGTATCTATTTTGTTTTATTTACGCTATTATCTTTATTATTTCCTTCTTTCTCTTAAATTTGGGCTGATTTTATCCTTCTTTTTCTGGTTGCTTTAGGAGTAACAATATGTTGTTGATTTATTTTTTTTTTCATTTATTGTAGTTCTTTTCCCTTATTTAAAAAAAAATAAATTTACATGTAATAATTTTAATACATGTGATATATAGTGATCCATTCAGGAAAATAACTATATTCATCAACTCAAATATTTATCATTTCTTATGGAGAACATTCAATATCCTCCTATTTGAAATTATATAATGTATTTTTATTAACCATAGTTATGCTAAAGTGGTATAGAACACTGTAACTTATTTCTCTTATCTAGCTGTAAGTTTAAATCTTTTAACAAATCTCTTTTTATCTTCCCCTTTCCCCACCTTTCTCAGCCTCTAGTATCCTCTGTTCTACATTTTACTTCTATGAGTAACTTTTGTTTTAGCTTCCACATGTGAATGAGAGCATGCAGCTTTTACCTTTATTTTAGGCTTATTTTGCTTAATGTTATACTCTTCAGTTCCATCCATGTTTCCATAAATGGCAGGATTTCTTCCTTTTTCATGGCCAAAATAGTATGCCATTGTTTATATAAATACCATATTTTGTTTATCCTCTCATCTGTTGTTGTAACCTAGATTGATTTCATATCCCAACTATTATAAATGGTGCTGCAATAAACATGGAGGTGAAGATTTCTCTTTGATATACTGATTTTTTTTCCTTTGGATAAGGATTGCTGCATTTTTATGTTTTTCTTTTGAGATGTTTGAATTTCTTGTATCTTCTCGATATTACTCTCCTGTCAGATGGATGATTTGCGAATATTTTCATTTTACAGGTTATATTTTTACTCTGTTGATTGTTTCCTTTGCCATACAGAAACTTTTTGGTTTGATATAATTCTGCTTATTTATTTTTTGTTTTGTTGCCTATTTTTTTGAGGTGTTAGTTATACATTTTTTTTCCCTAGACCAATGTCCTAAAGTAATTTCCCTATGTTTTCTTCTACTAGTTGTATCATTTTGGGTATATATTTCATTAGATCTTAGATCAATTTTTAGCTAATTTTTGTATAGGGTGAAAGGTGGAGTTGTTTCATTCTTTTGCATATAGATACCCAATTTTCTCAGCAGCCTTTGTTGAAGAAACTTTTTCTCAATGAGTGTTCTTGGAAACTTTGTGAAAAATCAGTTGGCTGTAGATACATGGATTAATAATTGGTATCTCTATTCTGTTCCATTGGCCGATGTATCTGTTTTTATGCCTGTGTCATGCTGTTTTGCTTACTATAGCTTTGTAGTATATTTTAAAGTCTGGTAATGTGATTCCTTTAGGTTTGTTCTTTTTTGCTCAAGATTTCTTTGGCTGTTTTGAAACTTTGTTCCACAAAACTTTTAAGATTTTTTTTTTCTTTTTCTGTGAATAATGCTATTGATATTTTGACAGGAATTGTATTAACTCTGTAGATTGCTTTGGATAGTATAGTCATTTTTTAACAATATTATTTCTTCCAACTCATGAGCATGGGTTGCCTTTCCATTTGTTTGTATATTCTTCAATTTATTTTATCAGTGTTTAAAAATTTTCCATATAGAGATATTTCATATCTTTAAATTTATTCCTAGTTTTACTTTTTGCAGGTATTGTAAATGGGATTGTCTTCTTAATTTCTTTTTCAGCCAGTTTGGTGTTCATATATAGAAAATCTACTACTTGTTTTTCATGTTGATTATGTATCCTATAACTATTCTGAATTATCAGTTCTAAGAGGTTATTTATAGAGTATGTAGGTTTTTCTATATATGAAGACAATCAGAGAAAATTTGTATTCATTTTTCTCCTTTCTAATTTGGATGTCCTTTATTTTCTTCTTTTTCCTAATTGCTCTGGCTGAGATTTACAGTATTATGTTGAGTAAGAGTGTGAGAGAGGGCATCCTTGTTTAGTTTTAGTTCTCAGAGGAAAAGCTTTCAGCTTTTGTTTGTTCAGTGTGACCTTAGCTATGGGTTTGTCATATGAGGCCTTTATTATGTTGATTTACTTTCCTTCTATGCCTAATATATTGAGAATTTTTATCATGAAGTGATGTTGAATTCTATTGAGTGATTTTTATTCATTGATTGAGATGACCATATTGTTTATGTTCTTCATTCTTTTCATCTGATGTGTCATATTTATTGATTTGCATATGTTGAACCACTCTTCCATTCCTGGAATAAAGTCCACTTAATCATGATGTATTATCTTTTTGATGTATTCGTAAATTCAGTTTGCTAGTATTTTGTTGAGGATTTTTACTTCTGTATTCATCAGGAATATCAACCTTTAGTTTTATTTTGTGTGTGTGTGTATCTTGTTTTGGTTTCAGGGTTATCTTGGCTTCATAGAATGAGTTGGGAATAGTTATCTCTGCTTCAGTATTTTGGTGTAGTTTGAGAATTGGTTTTAATTTTCTTTAAAGGCTTTACAGAATTCAATGCTGAAGTTATCTGAAGTTATCTCCTCCTGGACTTTCATGATTGACAATTTTTATTATTGATTTAATCTCACTGTTAAGGTTGTCTATTTAGTTTCAGTTCAATCGTGGTAGGATGTACATTTTCAGAAATATAGATGTTTCCTATGTGTTTTCAAATTTATGGGAATACAGTTATTCATAGTAGTCTCTCATCCCCCTTTGTATTTCTGTGGTGTCTGTTGTGACATCTCCTTTTGCCTTTCTCATTTTATTTGAATCTTCTCTTTTTTACCTTAGTTATTCTGGCTAAACATTTGTCATTTTTTAAAAAGTCTTTTCAAAATCATTCAACATTTTTTGTCAGTATTTTTTACTGTTTTCAGTAACAATTTTATTTATGCTTTGATTGTTATTATTTCTTTCCTTCTACTAATGTTGGGTTTGGTGTGGTCTTGCTATTCTGTTTTCTCTAGACACAATGTTATTTTTTTATTAGAAATATTTCTACTATTTTGATGTATACACTAATTATTCTAAACTTTCCTGTTAACACTGCTTTTACTTTGTTCATGGGTTTTGGTATGACATGCTTCTATTTTCATTTGTTTCTATAAATCTTTAAATTGTATTCTTCCTATTTTCCTTTACCCATTGGTCATTCAGGAGCATATTGTTTAATTTCCATGTATTTGTATAGGTTTGTATGTTCTTATTATTATTGATTTTTAGTTTCATTCCGTTGTGATCTGAGAAGATACCTGACATGATTTCAATTTTATAAATTCATTGAGACTTGTTAGATTTTTTTGTCATTGTTGGCATTCCATCCTAGAGTCCCCAGTCTCTTATTTATTTTTTTCTTTTTTTGGCAAAGATTCATTCTACCTGTTTATGCTGTAAGGGTGTAAAAGTTTTGACAAGTAAATAAAATTAATATTCCTTTGTATATATGTACCAAATTTTGTGTATCCATTCATGGACACTTAGTTTGCTTCTACTTTTTGGCTGTGTGAATATTTCTATGAATATTGTTTCTATAACTATTTGTTAGAGTTCCTGCTTTCAATTCTTTTGGGTAGATGCCCAGAAGTCAAATTGCTGGATTATATCATAATTCTATATTTAATTTCTGAGGAACCACCATACCATTTTCCATAGTGCCTGCATCATTTTACATTCCCACCAGCAATGGGCATATGTTTTAAATTCTTCACATCTTTGCCAATGCTTGTTATTTTCTGTTTTTTTTTTTTTTCTTTTCTTTCTGATAATAGCCATTGTAAAGAATGTGAAGTGGTATCTAATTGAGGTTTTCACAATGATTTGTAATGTTGAGCATGTTTTCATGTGCTCATTAATCATTTACATGTTTTCTTTGGGGAAATTTTTAAGTCCTTTGCTCATTTTGTAATTGGGTTGTTGGTTTTTTGTTTTTGAATTGTAGTTCTTGACATATTCTGGATATTAGTCTCTGTTCAGATACATATTTTATCCCATTCCGCATGCTGTCCTTTTACCGATGCCCTTTTACTCTGTTGATAATGTCCTTTGATGCACAAAGTTTTTAAAATTTTTGGTGTAGTCCAACTTATCTATATTGTCTTTCATTGCCTGTGCTTTTGGTATCATATCCAAGAAACCATTTACAAATTAAATCTTACAAAGCTTTCTCCTTATGTTTTCTTTTAATAATTTTATATCTTGTGTTTAGGACTTTGATCCATCCATTTTGAGTTAAATTTTGTATATGGTATAAGGTAGGGTTTAACGCCATTCTTTTCTCTGTGAATATACATTTTTTCCAACATGATTTATTGGAAAAAAACATTTTTTTAAATCAGATAGTCTTGGAACCCTTGTCAAAGTCATTTGGCCATATATGAGAGGATTTGTTTCTGGACTCTCTATTCTATTTTATTGTTGGGCACTTTAAATTGTAATGGGTACTTTAGAGTCAACTTCTCATTCTCCACAAAGCAACTGAACTCAAATTTTGACTGAGCTTTAATTGACTCTATAGATTAAAATGGGGAGACTTGATATTCTTATAATATCTAGTCCTCTGAGTCATGAATGTAGTGAATCTTTCCATCTATTTGTCTTTTATGAAAATCACATTATAGCAAGGAGACATTTAGCAATGACTTAGTAGAATGCAGTATGAGCCAAAACTTTCTTCACTTCCCAGTCCTTTGAGAATGTTGGAGTCTCTGTTTAGCCACTGCTTTCTGCTCAGTTCTCTACTTGCTTCATCAGCCTCTTGCTTTGTTCTAATTATAAATGCGTAAATCATTTCTAGTGGAAAGGACACAGAATATTGGGTTACTTGTAATGAGCTTTGCCTCTTTCTGAAATTTGGAACTCTCAAATACTGTCTGCTTTATCTATTACCTTCAAGAAAGTGCTTTATATACTTTATTCCTTTTTTTTTTCCAGTTGTTTTTGGTTAGATGTTTGGTTTGTTGCAAGCTTGTCACAGCAAAAAGAGGAAGTTTAAAGTTGTTTTAATGGTAAATTTATCTCATTCATACTTAAAAAAATAGTTTTCTTATCTATTTTGCCACTTTAAAACACCTTTTATTATACAGTCTGTGCTTTCTCTTCATGGTTGTTGTTTTAATTGTATCTGTTTCTTCTGATAATTTAAAATTTAAATTATTATTGTAATGATTACCCTTATAACTATAACATATGTAATACATCTAATTTTCTGTTTCTTTAGAAATAAATTATAGCCTATAATAATCAATAATATATTTAATTTCACTTCCTTTCCCCTCCATAGACAACACTTAATTTTTGTTGATTAATCTGCTTTTTGGGGGGTTTAACTTTATGTATTTAAATGCAAGTCATTTCTTCTATGACACATTATATTTAATTATGAAACATTGTGTTCTGGAAAATTACTTTTTAGAAAGAAAAAGACTTCTGAGAAGAAGAGGATTAGAAGGTAACTCAAAACCAATATAAACAAAAGGGCTAACAAAAGCAATAATTAGTTTCTGATGAAATAAGTAGAACATAGAAGCAAACAGCTCACTGTAACTAGAGACTACCACAGCACATAGTTAAAATGCACAACACAATGAAATGAAAATGCTCTTAGCACTTTATTTTCAGTAGGCTTTATGGTTACTGAGACAATCCAATTGGAACGGAGCTCTGAGCCAGTGTTTCTGCTAGTATTGTTGGGATGGGAAACAATGCAATCTGACACAGGGTGACAGTTATACAAATAAAGAAGAAGGCACATTTCAGAGTGTAGATGCTCATTCTTATTTTTCTTCAAATATGCCTAAGGTCTCCTGTTACTGTAAGCTAGCTGAGAGTTTTTACCCTTCAATTGAAATTTCTAATTGCACTTTTGTATTTCTCTTCAACTGTGAAACATAAGCTGTTATACAAGTGATTTCCACATGTGTCAATGCTATTTGTTTATCAATCAATCATCTATGAGATAACTTGTATTATAGAAGCATGTACTATAGTTGAAAACTGAACTTACACCACCGTTTTTTCGATTGTCAACTTTAAATGTGTTTTTTTGATTCCTGTATATTAAAACAAACTAAAAGGGAAATTAGCCTATTTTCAATTTGAATGATTTCCTACTTCCCTTAACAACTTTCCCTAGACTTCATTTAACAATATTTGCATTATGTCATACAACTAGAATTTTCACTTTTTGTTTTTGTGTTACTCGTTTTGCTGCATTTCTCTTATGGATTTCTTGGTTCACTTACTTCCATCTTCTAATAAATTCTTTATTAGAAATTTACAGAAACAATGCTTCTTGAATTCACCTTTATGCTTGAACAATAGTTTGTATAAAAAAATTTAATCATTCTTTCTTTTCTTATTTTATAGTCATCATTTAATTGTCTTTTACCTTTTAAATTTGCTTCCTGTTGTAGAGAAGTATGAGACCATCCTATTTTAATTCAACTTGTCACAGGTTAAATCTAACAGTCTATTACACTTTGTGCTCTGATAAGTATGTGTGTGTGTGTATAAATGCTATTAGCATTATACATAGATGTACATACATAAATACACATATATTTTTAACCCCATGATAAAAAAATTATACTGTTATTTTTGAAGACCAATATTTTAGTGGACTATATTTCACTTTCCCTATACCAGTCTTTCATGTTATTTAAATCTATAGATGCATGACTTTTTTTCTGTATTGTTAAATATAATTAAAATTTTCTGTTCCTTTATTTTTCAGTTACTTCTTCACTGATATTGCCTGTTATATCAGATCTTCTTTGCTTGTCTCACACACTATATTCTCATTATCTTTCCAATGCTTTTTAACTCTGACCATTAACGTTTATTCTGCTTTTCTCAATTCTGTCTTTATGTTTACTACTGTATTGTTAATAGTATTTATAGTATTTTATTTGAATTCTAATTTTACCTGATTTTCTGATATCTTAATTTTCACTTATGTTATTTAACATATATTTCCTGTCTTTTATATCTTTCATATGTTCTATTATTTCATAAAGCTAATTACATTGTTATATTTAAAATTATCTGGTAAAATATTTTGGTAAAAATTTCTGGTAAAAGGCCAGGCACGGTGGCTCAAGCCTGTAATCCCAGTACTTTGGGAGGCCGAGGCAGGTGACTCACAAGGTCAAGAGATTGAGACCATCCTGTTCAACATGGTGAAACCCCGTCTCTACTAAAAATACAGAAAAGTAGCTGGGCATGGTGGCACATGCCTGTAATCCAAGCTACTCAGGAGGCTGAGGCAGGAGAATTGCCTGAACCCAGGTGGCGGAGGTTGCGGTGAACCAAGATTGCGCCATTGCACTCCAGCCTGGGTAATAAGAGTGAAACTCTATCTCAAAAAAAAAAAAAAAAAAAAAAAATTTCTGGTAAAAAATCAATTGCTTTGTGATAACACTTTTTTATTTCACTTGAGTTTTTTGTCATCCACTTACATTTTCTATTGTCTTCTTTTTCTTTTTTTTCTATAGATCCTGTGCTGGTTATTTATTATTATTATTATTATTATTATTTTTGCTTATTCCTCATATTTGAATGACACACTTTTAAAATTTTTAATTTTATTTATTTATTATTTTTGAGATGGAGTCTCACTGTGTTGCCCAGGCTGGAGTACAGTGGCCTAATCCTGGCCCTATACACTTTTTTTTTTTTTGAACCAATTATTTACAAGTTGTCACTGCACTTAAGAAAGGGACCAGTTTATGTTATGGGTTAGCAGGTATTTGATATATGTCACAGGGTTTTAGATATAAGCATTTGTTTTTATTTTCCTCTGTAAATATAGATCATCCTGATGCTCACAATGCAGTATCTGCTCACTAAAATCATTTTCATGTTTTCTGCTAAAGTTATTATACTCCTAGGTATACCCATCAAAAATATATGAATGTTTCTCTAAGACATACATAGATAAATATTCATAGCAACATTATTTGTAGTAATTTCCAAGTGGAAAATGATCCATGTGGTCATAAGCTGCAAATGAATAATTTGTAATATAGTTATATAATGATACACTTGATAGGAATGAAAAAATAAATTACAACTATATGCAACTAATTAATGATTTAGAAAACACAAGTGTGAATAAAAGAAGGCAGGCAAAAAAAATACATACTAGATATTTTATTTATGTAAGTTTCCAAAACAGACAAAACTAAACTATTGTTAGAAGTTGTATTAGTCCAGGACAGGCGCAGTGGCTCAAGCCTGTAATCCCAGCACTTACGGAGGCCGAGGCAGGTGGATCACGAGGTCAAGAGATTGAGACCATCCTGGTCAACATGGTGAAACCCCGTCTCTACTAAAAATACAAAAAATTAGCTGGGCATGGTGGCACGTGCCTTTAATCCCAGCTACTCAGGAGGCTGATGCAGGAGAATTGCCTGAACCCAGGAGGCGGAGGTTGCGGTGAGCCGAGATCGCACCATTGCACTCCAGCCTGGGTAACTAACGAAACTCCATCTCAAAAAAAAAAAAAGAAGTTGTATTAGTCCATTTTCATGCTACTTATAAAGACATACCCGAAACTGGGAACAAAAACAGGTTTAATTGGACTTACAGTTCCACATGGCTGAGAAGACCTCAGAATCATGGTGGGAGGCAAAAGGTACTTTTTACCTGGCAGCGACAAGAGAAAATGAGGAAGAAAAAGCGGAAACCCCTAATAAACCCATCAGCTCTCATGTGACTTATTCACCATCAAGAGAATAGCACTGGAAAGACTAGTCCTCATGATTCAATTACCTCCCCCTGGGTCCCTGCCACAACATGTGGGAATTCTCGGAGATACAATTCCAGTTGAGATTTGAGTGGGGACACAGCCAGTTCATATCATTCCACTCTGGCCCTTCCAAGTTTCCTGTTCTCACATTCCAAAACCAATCAAGCCTTCTCAACTGTACCCAAAGTCTTAACTCATTTTAGTATTATCCCAAAGTCCACAGTGCAAAGTCTCATCTGAGACAAGGCAAGTTCCTTCCACCTATGAGCCTGAAAAATTAAAAGCAAGCTAGTTACTTCTTAGATACAATGCGAGTACAGGTATTGATTAAATACAGCCATTTCAAATGGGAGAAAATGGCCAAAACAAAGGTGTTACAGGGCCCATACAAGTCTGAAATCCAGAGGGGCAGTCAAAGTTTAAAGCTCCAAAATGATCTCCTTTGACTCCAGGTCTCACATCCAGGTCATGCTGATCAAGAGGTGGGTTCCCATAGTCTTGGACAGCTCTGCCCCTGTTGCTTTGCAGGATATAGCCCCCCTCCTGGCTGCTTTCACAGTCTGTTCTTGTCTGTAGCTTTCCCAGGCACATGGTGCAAGATGTAGGTGGGTCTACCATTCTGGGGTCTGCAGGATGGTGGCCTTCTTTTCACAGCTCTACTCAGTAGTGCCCCAGTAGGGCCTCTGTGTGAGGGCACTGACCCCACATTTTCTTTCTGTACTGCCCTAGCAGAGGTTCTCCATAAGGGCCCCACCCTGCAACAAACTTTTGCCTGAGCATCGAGACATTTCCCTACATCTTCTGAAATCTAGGCAGAGCATTCTTGACTTCTGTGCACCCACAGGGTCAGCACCATGTGGAAGCTGCCAAGGTTTGGGGCTTTCACCCTCTGAAGCCACAGCCCAAGCTCTAGGTTGGTGCCTTTCAGCCAGGGCTGGAGTGGCTGGGACACAGGACACAAAGTTCCTAGCCTGTACATAGTGCAGGGACTCTGGGCCTGGCCCATGAATCCAGTTTTTCCTCCTCGACCTCTGAACCTGTGATAGGAGGGGCTGCCTAAAGTTCTCTGACATGACCTGGAAATAATGTCCCCATGGTCTTGAGATTAACATTAGTCTCCTTGCTACTTATGCATATTTCTGCAGCCAGCTTGAATTTCTCCCCAGAAAATGGTTTTTTTCTCTTCTATCACGTAATCAGGCTGCAAATTTCCCATTTTTACGCTCTGCTTCCCTTATAAAACTGAATTCCTTTAACAGAACCCAAGTTACCTCTTGAATGCTTTGCTGCTTAGAAATTTCTTCTGCCAGATACCCTAAATCATCTTTCTCAAGTTAAAATTCCACAGATCTCTAGGGCAAGGCAAAATGCCATTAGTCTCTTTGCTGAAATATAACAAGAGTCACTTTTACTTCAGTTCCCAACAAGTTCCTCATCTCCATATGAGACAATCTCAGCCTGGATCTTATTGTCCATATTGCTATTAGCATTTTGGGCAAAGAAATTCAACAAGTCTCTAGGGAGTTCCAGACTTTCCTGCATCTTCATGTCTTCTTCTGAGCCCTCCAAACTGTTCCAATCTCTGCCTGTTACCCAGTTTCAAAGTTCTTTCCATATTTTCAAGTATCTTTTCAGCAATGCCCCACTCTATTGGTACAAATTTACTGTATTAGTCCATTTTTATGCTGCTGATAAAGACATACCTGTAACTGGGAAGAAAAAGAGGTTTAATTGGACTTACATTTCCACATGGCTGGGGAGGCCTCACAACCATGGTGGGAAGTGAAAGGCATTTCTTACATGGTAGCGACAAGAGAAAATGAAAAAGCAGCAAAAAGGGAAACCCCTGGTAAACCCATCAGATCTCATGAGACTTATTAACTATCCTGAGACTAGCACAGGAAAGATCAACCACCATGATTCAATTACCTCCCCTTGAGTCCCTCCCATGGCATGTGGGGATTCTGGGAGATACAATTCAAGTTGAGATTTGGATGGGGCCACAGCCAAAACGTATCTGAAGTCAAAGCAGTAGTTACCATTGGTAAGGAGGTAATTAACTTTTGGGAAGGAGGAAGTAGGAAAGAAGGTCTAGTTACTCTCAGAAACTTGTAGCGTTTTCTGAGGGCACTGGTAGTATTTTTCTCTTTTAACCTGATTGGTGGTTATAGAGGTTGTCACTTCTAATAATTAATTCACCTATAATTTATGTCTTATGTAATTTTGTGTTTGTATTATGCTTTCAGTTACTTAAAAATGTTTTAAAATAAGTTGGTTTTAAAATAAATCGGCTACTGTAAAAAAGATAGCAAATTACAAATACATTATAAAAATATCTTGTTCCCAATAGTTTATAATATAAACAAGAACAGCAATAACAAAATTACTAATAAATGAGTTTAATTTTGAAAAAGTAGCCAAATATTTTAAACTAAAAAAAAAAAAAAAAACAGCCAAAATCAAAAACAGATAATTTTGGAGCCACATAGAGGAATGAAGCTGCTAACCCTAACTGTTTTCTGTCCCTTCTCACTACTCTATTTCAGAAACTTTACCTGCGTACCAACAAAATTTAGAGAATGCTTCCTAAATTCTTCAGGGCTGAAATGAAAACTGAGTGAGTATTCTCATTTATAGTTTCTCACTGAGGAGTAATGGGTTATACCAAACAATCAAAAACAAAACAAAAAAACAAATTTAAAAAATCAAGGTTGAGTGCCTATTATGTACAGACATAGGTCCAAGTACTTCAAATTATCTCATTTATTCCTTATAATAAATTTGTTACTCTGGTATTATTATTATTCCCTTTTTTACAGTTGAAAAAACTGAGGCTACAAGAATTTAAGTAAATTATCAAAAGCCATACAGCCAGTAAATGGCAAAAGTTTGATTTGAACTCAGTCAATTTGATACAGGTTGAGTACCCTCTAACCTAAATGCTTCAGACTGTAAGTGCTTTGGATTTTGGATATTTTCATATTCTAGAATATTTTCATATACATAATAAAATATCTTGGGGATGGAGCCAAATCTAAATGTGAAATTCATTTATGTTTCATATACCTTATACACATAGCTAGAAAGTACTTTTAAAAGTTTTAAATAATTTTGTGGATGAAACAAAATTTTGACTGTGTTTTTGCTGTGACCTGTCCTATGAGGTCAGGTTTAAAACTTTTTATTTGTGGTGTCTGTCATGTTGGTGCACAAGAAATTTCATATTTGAAGCATTTCAGATTTTAGATTTTCAGTTTAAGGAAGCTCAAGCTGCGCTAGAGCCCAGTATTGAAATCAGAACATTCTATATTGATGTGACCAACAGCATTGACCACGGGATAAATGTAAATGTTCTAGAGTTATGTATGTGTCACTTAACAGTGAGGATACATTCTGAGAAATGTGTTGTTAGGTGATGTCATCATTGTGCTAACATCCTAGAGTGTACTTACACAAACCTGGAGGGTATAGGCTATTACACATCTAGGGTATCTGGTATAGCCTATTGCTCCTGAGCTACAAACCTGTATAGCATGTTACTGTACTTAATAATTATAACACAAAGGTAAGCATTTGTATATAGAAACAGAAAATGTACAATAAAAATACAATTTTGTAATCTTCTGGTACCACTGTCATACATATGTACCATGGTTGATCAAAGTGCATTATACCGTGCTATATATGGTGAATGGAATTTTCCGGTTAGAATTGAATACACTTCTAGATACAAGTGGTGTCAGGAACAAGGCCTTAAAAAGAACCTCAGAAGTGAGAAAGATGCCAGGAACTGTTAACAGTTCCTGCAAAACTTCTGAGTTCTTCCCTTTTCGACATCCCCAGGCTATAAAATAAATGAACAGAACATGAAAATCTGGGCCCTTAAATTTTAGCTTTATTAAAGAAAGCAAACTGTTTTCAGATAAAGGGAAATAATGAAGTCATTCACTGTGTTAGAAAAATAGAAGATCAGGACAGAACTATGCAAGATTCAGCAGGAAATAAATAGCATAGCGACTCTATAAACATACCATTGTTAGCACATTGCATGCAAACAGCAATTAAAAACCTCGGTCCAGATAGGTATATACCCAATATAAATGAATGTTTATATCCACCAAGAAACAGATATGGGAATGTGTATAGCAGCTTATTGTTTATGCATGTTTAAATATCTATTTTATATTTCAGTAAGTTTCAGTAAGTTCTCCAAAAAAAAACAAAGTGCTTTTAACAGTTGTTCTTTAAAAGAACTACTAAATAATGCAAAGACATTTTTATTATAATTAAATGTACGATGTTTTAGAAAAAGTTAAAGTTGTATGCAATCAAACATAATAACAAATAAATGAATAAAACTATTTATAATGTAAGGAAACTTGGAAAAGTATAACTATATCAAAAGCTTCACTATGTATGCCCCAGAATTGAACTGATATAAGAAATATCATCTTTTTCTCCTCCCACCCCATCCCCCAGAAATAATATCTTTTACAGGAAAGAAATATTTATATAACATTTCTTTTAGAAATTTCCTCAATATTTCTTTTAGAAATTTCCTCATATTTAATTTAGGTGTCTCCTATTTCCATAAAATAAAACTAAATTTAATTCTTCTTAATTAAATAATACACATAATGTTCCATTTTTAACATCCATTTATTCATCCTCCATCCATATTTCTATATATACATAAGATAGCTATTTCTAGATAAATTTTTTCAACTTGTTTTCATTATCTTTTTTAAAAATTTCTTTGAGTTTACAAATGCTGTTTCTATAAAGTGAAGTAATTTTTTTTCTTAAAAAAATCTTTAAAAACATCCAAACTTGAATTATTTGGTAACTTATGTGAACTAAATTGATGAACAATTTATTTTAGATCATGAATTCACAACTTTAAAATAAGAGCTTATTTTTCTGGTGTCAGGTATTTGAAACATGACTTTAGGGATCAATGTTTTATCATTAAACCTATTTTGTTTGGAATGTTTCTAAGTTATCTTTTCCCCTACCTTCTTAAATAATATATGAATCACAATTTAATAATTGATTGATTGATTATTCAGCCTTTATTGCAAACGCTAATAATTAGACAAAGCCATATTTTCTTCACAGATTATTGACATGTTTGTGCTCATAAAAAATGGCCTCTTTTCCATTTTATAAAACAACTTTGTGTGTTTTTAACATTTTCTCTTCTGATGAGACAGCTATTATTTCTTGCTTTTGACAGTGTATAAAACTTCAGCAGCACTTCTTTTTTAAAACATGAAATTAAATGTTTAAATGTTTATTCTTTTACTAATATGTTGTGAAGTTTGAAGCTGTATATTTTAGAGAATTCATTAAATAGAGCTCTGAATATACATAGACGAGAATTCAGCAAAAAGAAAATATTTCTTTTGAGAAATTAATATAGATGTTATGATGTCCATACAATGAGGTGTTTCTATTATTCTCACAGAAAATAAATAATAATAAGAAATATGGGTTCCAAAAAAAAATTGTCTCCTTTAAGTTAAAATGTTTAACATGCCATTTAACTAAAAATACGTTTATAAAAAGTCCTATATGAAAATTTGTATACTTTGTTAGTATACTTGATAATCATATGTTCAGTTATGTTAGTTTACTTGATTATGAACTTTCTTAATAGAATCTGTGATATGTGAGCAAACAGTGCTTGTCATATAATAGGTACTGAGCAAGGTGAAACAAAATTTTGACTAATAAAATGTACTGCTTTGCCATTTTATTCCAAATTCTATCACCGTATAGACACAGTTTAAAGCATGTAATACTATAGTTAAAAAGGCATTTGTAAATGCAATCAATTATTGCCAATAACTGTATCCACTGCTCAATTTAAATTATACTTTTTGATATGATATTGAATTTAAAAACTTCTTACATTTGTATTGTAAACATACACTCTGATTATTCATATTGTGGTTAGTTATACTGATGAGTTTCCTAAGCTATTTTTTCTTTCCTTGTTTAATAAAATGTTCAAGAACACTTATAGTAACAGTTAATTCATACTTAAATTAGATAGTGATTTCTAACTGAATAATTTTGTGACTTAGACTATTTAGAACTTGACCATACTAGTATTTTCAGGCTAAACTTGAAATAAAATTCCAGAAAACAGTTCAGCTTTTGGAGATATTCTAAGACATAATGATTTTTACCCCCATCAATTTTGATGATATGAATATAGCCAGATCATACAATTATCAACCGTGAGATAATGATAGTTTTGCTGGTGAATATCAACAATTAGAGAAATCAGTAAAAAAAAAATTGGTAGATCAATAAACAAGTTAAAAATTACTTACCATAAAATGAAAAAAAATTAATATTAAAGTTGAAATTTACCATGAAAATCTGTGGTCTAACCCTAGCTTGGATTCACATAGCAATATAGTTTATAATCTCCCCAGTGATATGGAAATCATTATCACCTAATACAGCTGATTCAGTTTTTATACAGCTAAACTTGATCTTAATTCTGTATACTGAGTCAAATTCTATTTCATGATAATGGTCCATCATTTTATTATACTTAAGTCCTCTTGGGACACACATAATGATTTAATTGCTCTTTAATTGTCTTTTAAATATTTAAAGACTGCTTTTGCATGACATCTGAGTCTTCTCCAGGTTAAACAGCAATAATTGCTCTACCTTTTCTTCAGAGAAAAAAATTTTTTTGCCTTTTTTTTTTTTTCCTCTGATTGTGTTCCAATTATCCATGTCTCTATTAGAAATGAAGAGAAAAACTAAAAACAGCAATAATATTGCTTATGAGTATGACCAGAGTAGAACACAGCAATATAGATCACATGTATTATAAGATTATATTAGAAACTTTTGAAAAACAAGCACTAGATTTTTCATTATTTCATGCTTTTTTGAGGCGAATCTTTATGTCTTTTTCACGTGAAGTGCTCCTGACATGTATATCTCATTAAGTGTAGCTTTTGTTTTGTTTCTTATTTTTAATCTAGCTATAACACAATATCGCTTTAATTTCACACAGATTTGGCTCAATTTTTTCAACTGTCTGCACTTACTTATTAGTGTACTTAGACCAAAGATCAAAACAAAACTGTTCTTAATTCTTACGACAAGCTGGATATATGTGATTCAATGTATTAATTCTCTTCCCACATTGAGGCAATGTCCACCTGCAAGTGTTACTTACGCTCTGTCTCTCTTCAATTTATTGATAAAAACATGGAAGAGAACGGGGTACAGGACAAAAGAGAAAACATAGGAATCCCATGATACCTCCTTTCAAGACAATATTAATCCATCATTCTTAAGCTTTTTTTTTTTTTTAAATTAAGCCCCATACAAATTGACCTATCTATATTGTCACTAGGTCCACATTCCTGTCTTATACCAGATACTATCAAGTGAAATACTTGGCAGAAACTCATTTACATGCTGTCTCTATTCTTCCTCTTATTTGCCATTTTTAGCAACTCTTTTAAAAAAGGAAAGAAATTGCATTGATTTTGTAAAGTTTATTTATAATGCTTTCAAGATATCATAACTTCCATGTATTTTTGCACCTGTCTTTTTTTTAACAATCAGTACAATACTTTTTCCTGAAATTAATTTAAATTGAATGGGTCGATAGTTTCTGTTTTATTCTTTTTCTGTGGAAGATCAGAAGCATATTTGCCTAATTTGGTAATTTATCCCATTCTATATTAATCAGAGTTTATAAAAATTTATGTAAGTATGTTCTGCAACTACACCTACAAATTCTCTTAGTAATTTGAAATGTAGCTCTTTGGTCCCAAAACTTGAGTTAATTTATTAGGTGTTCTGACCATTCCTTTGACTGTATTGGATTTTCTTTTACTCCTGCAAATCTTTGCTCCACTTTCCAGTTGTAAAATTTAACTGGCAAAAAGCACAAAAGAGTCATTTCTTATATTTTTCATTATCTTTTGCCATCACATCATATTTCTAAACAGAAGGGCTACTTTTTTTTCTTCAAGTGGTTCTAATATAGCTTTGTAACATTCCTCAGTATTCCCACTCATATGTAATTTCATTCTTGGAGCTAATATCTTAACATTATAAATAAAATTTTTTTCTCTTATAATTATTAAAGTACACAATTATTGAATATTTTTATATTCAAATTACTGTGTTCATAAGACTAAATATAAATTATATATAATTACATATATACATTATTCTTAAGTATTTCACAACGTATACAGGACAATTGAAAAATTTTACCAATAATGTAAGGATGTTTCAACTTTAGTAAGCGTTTATACTAAAACCCTTAATGAAACATTAAAGGAGAAAAATCATGATTCCTTTAATAGATGCAAAATTTTAAAAATAAAGTTCTATGTTTGCTTAGATTAGGAAAAAAACTTTAAATTAGGAATAGATCAAAACTTTATTAATCTGGTCAAGATTTATTAAAATCTAGGAGAAATCATTATATTTAATGATGAAACATTAGAAACATTTTCAAGAACAAGAGTTCCAGGCAAAAATAAAAGTGAGATTCTTGTTGTTATTTTTTTCTGTAAACATTTCATTGTAGGTCCTAGCTAAAATAATAAGAAAAACAAAGCAAATCAGAAGACATGGGAAAATACCAAGAAAAAACTACTATTTGATGATAATGATATGATGATAATTACATAGAAGATACAAGAGAACTTAAACAAATGCAGAGAACTAATAAGGGAGTAAAGCAAGATTTCTATTTGTAAGACCAACATTAAAAAAATCATGAGGACTCGTAAACACTAGTAATGACTAATTGGAAAATGTTACAGGCAAATACAGTATTAACAGTAACAACAAAACCTCTAAGATACTTTATAGAAAAATTGTAAAATATTATTGAGAACGTTAGAGAAGACCTCAGCTACTGGAGAGCTATATTATTTTCACAAATGGGAATACTTAATATTCTAAAGATGTTAGTTTTCTCTATAATAATTATAAATTTAATGTAATTTTATTTAGATCCCAAAAGGAGTTTTTCTTTTCTTTTTCTTTTTTTTTTTTTTGAATGGGGGGAGGAGTGATAAGCTAATCTTAAAGTGTATAGAGTTAAGAATGAAAAATAGCTAAAGCAATTTTGAAAAAAAGGATTAGCTCAGGATACATTGTGATAAAATATCAAGAGTTTTATGAAGGGATTCTTTAAAAAATAATATAAACCTAAAATATTAAAACTTTTGACCAATACAAGAATAATGCCTTTATAATATACTATATTCTTAAGTACAAAAGCAGACACTTGAAAAGTATCTTGAATTCTATTTTAAAATATTTTAAAATGTATTTGATGAAAAATATAATAAACACACTTAAAAGAAAAGCCACAAACTACAGAAATATATTTATAATACATATAACCAAACAAGAATTATTACAAAGGATACACAAGGAAATTCTTACTGAATTGTCCCTTTGGAAAATGGGCAATAGTAGGGGGCGGGGCCAAAATGGTCAACTAGAAGCAGTGATAGGAGGCTCCCATTGAAAAGAATCATCACAGCATAGGAATCCTGCACTGGCAACCGACGTATCCAGATCCTGTCGTCAGAACTGACTAGGTAGCTGATGTGACCCACAGAGAGGAAGGAAGAGCAGCACAGTGCTGCAGCCCACCTGAGAGCCACACAGGGCAGGGGAGCACCCATCCCAGCCCCCAGCCAAAGGAGGCAGTGAGTAAACATGCTACCCAGCCTGGGAAACTATGCTTTTTCCATCGAACTGTACAAGCAATGGATTAAAAGATCTCACATGTGAGCCCAGGCCACGGGGGCCTAGAGTCCCAGCCATGGAACTGTGCAGATTCTCAGCAGCCACTCGGGTAGAATCTGCTTAAGCCTGCTGAGTCTGGGGGTTAGTTGGGGAAGGACACCAGCACCACAGCTGCAGCTGCCTGCTATCTAAGCCATTTGAGCTCCTTGGAGAAGGGGCAGCAGCCAAAGCTGTGACTCTTAGCTGCATAAGATCCCAGGGTAGCGGAAAGGTGGTAGCCATCTCTATAGCTCCAGGCCATGCTTTTCCCCCGCTGGAGCCAGGGAGGCTAGACAACTTGGTCCCAAGAGGTATCCCCCAAAGCCCAAAACAATGCCTGTGGCAGACTGTGACCAGAGTGCCTCTTCAGGCCCCACCCTGACCCATCCCTTCTCACTGGGCAGGACATCCCTGTAGGAACTTCAGCAACTCCAGTCAGGGACTCAGGGATGTAACTGTGATCTCCCTGGGCCTGAGCCTCTAGAGGGAAGTGTGGCCATAGTCTCCAGAGACCAGCAGACTTAGTCTTTCCTTCTGCTAGTTCTGAGGAATCTGGGCAGCCCAGATGAGTGGGTTCCCCCCAGTGAAGCACACCCCCTCCACCAAGGAATAGTCAAAGTGCTTCAATAAATGAGTCCTGCTCCCATGCCACCCAAGTGGATGAGACCCTACAACAGGGGTTGTCAGACACCCTATATAGGAGCATTTCTATTGGCATCAGACCAGTGTTCAGAGATCCCAGAAGAAGCAGGCACTCATCTTTGCTGTTCTCCAGTCACCTCGAATGACATATCCACATGTGGGAGCAAATCAGATGAATAGGACCTGAAACAAACCCCTAGCAAACTGCAGTAGTGCCACAGAAGAGAGACCTGACTGTTGAGAGAAAAACAGAAAGCAACAACAACAACATCAACAAAAAGAAGTCCCCACAAAAGCCCCATCCGAGTGTGGGCATCCTGAAAGATTGAAACTAGACAAACTCATGAATATTGAAAAGAGTCAATTAAAAAAAACACTGAAAACTCAAAAGGACAGAATGTGTCTATTCCAAATTATTACAACACCTCTACAGCAAGGGCATGGAACTTGAGGGAGGATGAGATGGGTGGAGGATGAGATGGACAAAATAGAAGTAGGCTTCAGAAGGTGGGTAATAACAAACTCCACTGAGCTAAAGGAGCATATTCTAACCCAATTTAAAGAAGCTAAGAACCTTGATTAATGGTTACAGGAGCTGCTTACTGGAATAACCAATTTAGAGAGGAAGACGAAATGACCTGATGGAGCTGAAAAACACAGCAAGAAAACATCATGAAGCATACACAAGTATCTATAGCCAGATTGACCAAGTGGAAGAAAGGATATCAGAGTTTTATACCATCTTGCTGAAATAAAGCATGTAGACAAGATTAGAGAAAAGAGAATGCAAATGAACAAATGAAACCTCAGAAAAATATGGGACTTTGTAAAAAGACCAAATCATGATTGATTGGAGTACCTGAATGAGATAAGAAGAATGAAGCCAAGTTGAAAAACACACTTCAGGATATTAGTCAGGAGAACTTCTCCAAGTGAGCAAGACAGGCCAACATTCAAATTCAGGAAATACAGAGAACACCACTAATGCTCTGTGAGGAGATCAACCCCAAGACACATAATCATTAGATTCTTTAAGGTCAAATTGAAGGAAAAAATGTTAAGGGCAGCCAGAGAAAAAGGCCAGGTTGCCAACAAAGGGAAGCACATCAGACTAACAGAAGACCTCTCAGCAGAAACCTACAAGCCAGAAGAGCATGGAGGCCAATATTCAACATTATTAAAGAAAAAATTTCCAACCCATAATTTTATATCCAGCCAAACTAAGCTTCATAAGCAAAGGAAAAATAAAATCCTTTTCGGACAAGCAAATGCTGAGGGATTTAATTACCACCAGGGCTGTTTTGCAAGAGATCTTGAAGGAATATGGATATTAAATATGGAATAACAAAAATGGGAAGAAAAATCCTTACCAGCCACAGCAAAACACACCAAAATATGAAGACCAAAGACACTATGAAGAAACTGCATCAACTAGTATGCAAAGTAACCAGGTAACATCATAAGGACAGGACCAAATTCAAACACAACAATATTAAACTTAAATGTCAATGGTCTAAATGTCCCTATTAAAAGACACAGACTGGCAAATTGGTTAAAGAGTCAAGATGCATTGGTGTGCTGTATTCAGGAGACTCATCTCACTTGCAAAGACACATATTATCTCAAAATAAAGGAATGGAGGAAAATTTACCAAGCAAATGAAAAGCAGAAAAAAGCAGGGATTGCACTCCTAATTTCTGATAAAACAGACTTTAAATCAACAAACATAAATATAGAAAGAAGAACATTACATAATTGTAAAGGGATTGATTCAACCACAAGAGCTAATTATTCTATATATATATATATGCACCCAACACAGGAGCATGCTATTCATAAAACAAGTTCTTAGAGACCTACAAAGAGACTTAGACTCCCACACAATAGCAGTGGGAAACTTCCACACCCCCCTGTCAATATTAGATAGATCAATGAGACAGAAATTTAACAAGGATATTCAGGACTTGAACTCAGCTCTGCATCAAGTAAACCTAATAGACCTCTACAGAACTCTCCACTCCAAATCAACAGAATATACATTCTTCTCAGTGCCACATGGCACTTATTCTAAAATCAACCATGTAACTGAAAGTAAAACATTCCTCAGGAAATGTAAAAGAATTAATATGATAACAGTCTCTCAGACCACAGTGCAATCAAATTGGAATTTAGGATCAATAAACTCACTCAAAACCACACAAATGCATGGAAATTGAACAACCTGCTTATGAATTACTCCTGGGTGAATAATGAAATTAAGGCAGAAATCAGGAAATTCTTTGAAACCAGTGAGAACAAGGAGACAACATACAAGAATCTCTGGGACACAGATAAATTAGCGTTAAGAGGGAAATTTATAGCACCAAATGCTCACATTGGAAGGCTTAAACAATCTCAAATTGACACCCTAATACCACAATTAATAGAGTTAGAGAAGCAACAGCAAACAAATCCAAAAGCTAGCAGAAGACAACAAATAACTAAGATCAGAGCAGAACTGAAGGAGATAGACACACAAAAAAAACTCTTCAAAAAATCAATAAATTCAGGAGCTGGCTTTTTGGAAAAAAAAATACATAGATCACTAACTAGAATAATAAAGAAGAAAAGAGAGAAGAATCAAGTAGACACAATAAAAATGATAAAGAGGATAGCACCACTGACTCCACAGAAATACCAGGTACAATGAGAGAATACTGTAAACACTTGTATGCAAATAAACTAGAAAATCTTGAAAAAAAAAATGGATAAATTCCTGGACACATACACTCTCCCAAGACTAAACCAGAAAGAAGTCAAATCCCTGAATAGACCAATAACAAGTTCTGAAATTGAGGCAGTAGTTAATAGCATATCAACCAAAAAAAAGCCCAGGACCAGACAGATTCACAGCTGAATCCTACCAGAGGTACAAAGAGGAGTTGATACCATTCCTTCTGAAACTATTGCAAGCAATTGAAAACAAGGGACTCTCCTCTAACTCATTTTATGAGGCCAGCATCATCCTAATACCAAAATCTGGCAGAGACACAACAAAAAGGAAAACTTTAGGCCAGTATCCTGATGAATATCGATGTGAATATCCTCATTAAAATACTGGCAAAGCTAATCCATCAGCACATCAAAAAGCTTACACATCGTAATCAAATCAGCCTCATCCCTGGGATGCAAGGCTGGTTGAACATATGCAAAGCAATAAATGTCATCCATCACATAAAAAGAACCAATGACAAAAACCACAAGACTATCTCAAGGGATGCAGAAAAAGCCTTTGATAAAATGTAATATCCCTTTATGTTAAAAACTCCAAATAAACTAGGTATTGATGGAACATATCTCAAAATAATAAGGACTGTTTATGACAAACCCACAGACAATATCATACTGACTGGGCAAAAGCTGGAAGCATTCCCATTGAAAACTGGCACATGATAAGGATGCCCTCTCTCACCACTCCTATTCAATATAGTATTAGAAGTTCTGGCCAAGGCAGTCAGGCAAGGGAAATAAATAAAAGGTATTTAATAGGAAGAAAAAAAGTCAAATTGTCTCAATTTGCAGATGACATGATTCTATATTTAAAAAACTCCATCATTTCAGCTGAAAAACTCCTGAAGCTAATAAGAAAATTAAATTGATACAAAAATCAATGTGCAAAAATCACAAGCATTCCTTTACACCAGTAGATAAGCAGAAAGCCAAATCACGAATGAATTCCTATTCACAATCGCTACAAATAGAATAAAATACCCGGGATTACAGCTAACAGGGATGTGAAGGACCTCTTCAAGGAGAGCTACAAACCACTGCTCAAGGAAATAAGAGAGGACATAATTGTAAAAACATTCTATCCTCATGGGTAGGAAGAATCAACACAAAAATGGTCATACTGCCCAAAGTAATTAATAGATTCAAATGCTATTCCCATCAAACTATCATTGATATCCTTCACAGAAGTAGAAAAAAATCTGTAAATTTTATATGAAACAAACAAGCAAACAGAAAAAGCCCATATAGCCATAAAAATCTGAAGCAAAAGAAGAAAGCTGGAGGCATCACACTACCTGACTTCAAACTATACTACAAGGCTACGGTAACCAAAACATCATGGTACTGGTACCAAAACAGACCTGTAGACCAATGAAACAGAACAGAGACCTCATAAATAAAAACATCTGATCTTCTGCAAACCTAACAAAAACAAGCAATGGGAAAAGGATTCACTATTTAATAAATGATGCTGGGAAAACTGGCTAACCATGTACAGAAAACTGAAACTAGACCTCTTCCTTACACCTTATAAAAAAATTAACTCAAGATGGATTGAAGAGTTAAATGTAAAACTCCAAACCAAAACAACCTAGAAAAAATCGTAGGCAATACAGTCAGGACATAGGCATGGGCAAAGACTTCATGACTAAAACACCAAACGCAATTGCACCAAAAGCCAAAATTGACAAATGGAATCTAATTAAATCAAAGAACTTCTGCACAGCAAAGCAACTGTCATCAGAGTGAACAGGTAGCCTAGAGAATAGTAGAAAATGTTTGCAAGTGACCCATCTGACAAAGGGTTAATATCCAGAATCTACAAGGAACTTAAACAAATTTACAATAAATAAACAATCCCATCAAAAATTAGGCAAAGGATGTAAAAGACACTTCTCAAGACATTTATGTAGCCAACAAAATTATGAAGAAAAACTCGGGCTGGCGTGGTGGCTCTCGCCTATAATCCCAGCACTTTGGGAGGCCGAGGTGGGTGGATCACGAGGTCAAGAGATCAAGATCATCCTGGTCAACATGGTGAAACCCCATCTCTACTAAAAATGCAAAAAATTAGCTGGGCATGGTGGTGCACGCCTGTAGTCCCAGCTATTCTGGAGGCTGAGGCGGGAGAATTGCTTGAACCCAGAAGGCGGAGGTTGCAGTGAGCAGAGATTGCGCCATTGCACTCCAGCCTGAGTAACAAGAATGAAACTCTCTCAAAAAAAAAAAAAGAAAGAAAGAAAGAAAGAAAGAAAGAAAGAAAGAAAGAAAGAAAGAAAATCTCAACATCATTGATCATTAGAGAAATGCAAATCAAAGCTGCAGTAACATACCGTCTTATGCCCGTCAGAATGGTGATTACTAAAGTTCAGCAAGTGTGTGGAGGATATGAACAGACACTTCTCAAAAGAAGACATTTATGTGGCCAACAAACACATGAAAAAAGCTCATCATCACTGGTCATTACAGAAATGCAAATCAAAACCACAGTGAGATATTATCCCACACCAGTTAGAATGGCGATCATTAAAGTCAGGATACAACAAATGCTCAAGGGGATATGGATAGAGAAATAGTAACGCTTTTAAACTGTTGGTGGGAGTGTAAACTAGGTCAACCATTGTGAAAGATGGTGTGGCAATTCCTCACTGTCCTCTAGAACCAGAAATGCCAGGATCTAGAACCAGAAATACCAGCTGACCCAGCCGTCTGCTAGATTCTTCACTGTCTTCTAGAACCAGAAATACCAGAATCTAGAACCAGAAATACCAGTTGACCCAGCAAACCCATTACTGGGTGTATACCCAAAAGAACATAAATAATTCTACTATAAAGGCACATGCACATATATGTTTATTGCAGCACTATTTACAATAGCAAAAACATGGAACCATCATTGGGTTGTTCGATCATTGACCAACAATGATAGGTTGGGTAAAGAAGGTGTAGTACATTTACATCATAGAATAGTATGCATCCATAAAAAGGAATGAGATAATATCCTTAACAGGGACATGGATGAACCTGGAAGCCGTCATTCTCAGCAAACTAACACAGGAACAGAAAACAAAACACCACATTTTCTCACTTATAAGTGGGAGTTGAATAATGAGAACACATGGACACAGGGGAACAACACACACAGGAGCCATTCAGAGTGTGTGGTTTGAGGGGAGGTAGAGCATTAGGCCAAATAGCTAATGTATGCAGGGACTAAAACCTAGATAATGAATTGATAGGTGCAGCAAACCACCGTGGCACACGTATATCTATATAACCAACTTACATGTTCTGCATTTGTAAACCAGAATTTAAAATTAAAAAAAAATTTTCATGGGCCAAAGTATATGAGCAAGCAATTCACAAAAAAGATAATCTAGATAGCTAATAATTATATAAAGAGATGCTTAATTTTATTGGTAATCAGGCAAATACTAATTTAAATGGTTGGCAGGACTAATATGTCCATTAACTTCAAGTGTTGGCAAAGAATATAAACTATCTCACACTCAGAGTAACATTCTGATTTAATAAACCAAATATAAACAGAAATAAGTCAATTTTTCTGAAGTTGGTATTATTAGTACACTAATTTAACATGTTTGTACCTTTTGTTATTTTGAGTTGAAGTTAAGGTCTATAGTTACAACTATTTTCTTGAGAGAAAGTGTCGATATCAGTTAGAATTAATATATTCAAGATATAAGATTCAACCTGGAAAATAATAATGTGTGCAAAAATTACAAAATGAAGTTGAAGAAATTATATAGTTTACTGAAAGTTCACAAATGTATAAGCATGCAGAGGGTCACAGTGCTAAGCTGAGAAATGTAAATAACTCGTGATTGGTATATCCCTCCATTTATTCAGATCCATTTCTATGTCATTGTTAAGATTTCAAATTTTTTCGCTATGAAGATTTTTACTAAATTAATTTGTAGATTTTTTTTGTTGCACTAGAGAGTGGCATAATATTTTGTTCTATTTTCTCAGTGGTAGAAAGGGACATTAATATTTGTGAGTTGATTAATTTTTAATTTATCTGCATTGTCTCTGGTGATTCATTTTAATTTCCCAAAATCAAATTCTGCTTTTCTTTCTTTATATGTGTTATTCTTTTAATGATGCACTTGTGGACATCTTCTAGTTTTTCCTTTTTTATTTTGTTTATTTGAATTCTCTTTTTTTCTCTATTTCAAAAGTACATTTTTTAGTTTTCAGTAATTGTAATTAATGACAGTCTTTATGTAAAATATTTTAATTTTGCACCCAAGAGTAGATGATAATTTATTTGGTTGCAGAATTCTGGATCAATAGGCACTTTATTTCATTGCTATAAAGCTATTTTCATTATCATCTGTTCTTTACTATTGCTATAAAGAATTGGTTATTCATTAAATGTTATTTTTAATGTATAACCTTTCTTTTATCTTGGGCTTGTTTTTAGATCTTTTTCTTTTTGGTATTAAGAACTTTATTACACTATATTTAGAAATAAATTTAGTTTTATTTATCTTATTTAGAATTTATGATTCTTCTCAAAACCAGGTTATTATCTCATTGTCTATGATCTTTCCTACCATTTATCTACACTTTCCTGTAAGTCCATGACAAGTTGACCATCTTGTCTTACCCTTCATATCTCTCAGACTCTTCTTTTTGTTTATCATTTATTAATCTTTCTGTACTTTATTCCGTATAAATTTTCTGATACCTGTTTTTCTAGTTTATTAGTCTTTTTACCCACATACATTCTGCTATTTGTTTGTAAATTTCAGTGACCATATCTTTCTTTCATAGGGATTTCTTAATATACATATATAACATGAGTCAGAAATTGGAACAATAGGATGTACCAATTTCTGACTCATGTTATGTATGTATACTTTATTTACTTACTTAAAATGTATTTTATATCAGATTATTTTGCCTTCTTAAATTCTCGGGTTTCTAATCCTCTTGTTTGTTTTTAATGCTAACTCTAGCTTCTGATAAATTGTTTCTTCACACATTCTGCCCAGTGCTTCATGGAATAATCAACCTAAGATAAATTCTTAAATTTATTTCTTAACTTGAGGGCTTTCATATTATAAAAAGGTGAAAATTTAAAATTTACAAGGTGAAAGTTATAATTTTTAGGAAAGCTTTTTAAAATTTATTAGTTTGTTTTTGACTATCCAGAGTTCTTACAGAAATACTTACATCACTCACTCTATGGTGGCGGACAGCATTTTTCTGTTCTTAAAACAAGAGTGTGCCCTTTTGAGGGTCCTGGCTTTATTTGTGTGTGCCAAGTGCCCCCTTATGAGAGGAAAAGTTCCCTTCTATTTCTGTGCAGAGTTTAAAACCAGGCACCTTGGGTTTTAAATATTGGCTGCCACCCTAGAACTAAAGTTTTCACCCTTCATTTCACCTTGTATTGACAGAAGTCACAGATTTAGCTAATTTCTATTGTGTTCAGGTCTCTCTTCTTCAAATTCGCCAACTTTTTCACCTTTATTTACTAAAAACACTGTAAAATATGTAAAATCCTTTTTATGTTGCTGTTTTTCACATTTTTATGTACCTTCAGCAGAATACTTTTTAAAAATTGTACATTAGGTTCTGGAGTACATGTACAGATCATGCAGGATTATTGCATAGGTACATTCATAGCAAGGTGGTTTGCTGCATCCATCCCCCTGTCACCTGTACCTGATATTTCTCTCCATGTTATCTCTCCCCAACCTCCCCTTCTGCTGTCCCTCCCCTACCTCCCAGACAGACACTAGTGTGTGATGCTCTCCTCCCTGTGTCCATGTGTTCTCATTGTTCAACATCCACCTATCAGCGAGAACATGCAGTGTTTGATTTTATGTTCTTGTGTCAGTTTGCTGAGTATGATGGTTTCCAGATTCATCCATGTCCCTACAAAGGACATTAACTCATCATTTCTTATGGCTGCATAGTATTCCATGGTATATATGTGCCACATTTTCCTTGTCCAGTCTATCATCGATGGGCATTTGGGTTGGTACCAGATCTTTGCTATTGTAAACAGTGCCACAGTGAACATACGTGTAATTCGTCTTTATAATAGAACAGTAATAGGATTGCTGGGTCAAATAGAATTTCTATTTCTAAGTCCTTGAGGAATCGCGACACTGTCTTCCACAATAGTTGCATGAATTTACACTCTCACCAACAGTGTAAAAGCGTTCTTATTTCTCCACACCCTCTCCAACATCTGTTTTCTCCAGATTTTTTAATGATGGCCATCCTAACTGATGTGAGATGGCATCTCAATGTGGTTTTGATTTACATTTCTCTAATGACATGTGATAATGAGCATTTTTTTATGTTTGTTGGCCACATATATGTCTTCTTTTGAAAAGTGTCTGTTCATATTCTTTGCCCACTTTTGAATGAGTTTGTTTGTTTTTGTATTTTCTAGTAAAATGTTTTAGTTCTTTGTAGATTCTGGATATAAGCCATTTGTCAGATGGTTAGATTGCGAACATTTTTTCCCATTCTGTTGGTTGCCGGTTCATGCTAATGATTGTTTCTTTTGCTGTGCAGAAGGTCTGGAGTTTAATTAGATACCATTTGTCTATTTTGGCTTTTGTTGACATTGTTTTTGGTGTTTTAGTCATGAAGTCTTTGCCTGCATCTATGTCCTGAATGGTTTTGCCTAGGTTTTCTTCTAGGATTTTTATGGTGTTAGATCTTATGTCTAAGTCTTTAATCCATCTGGAGTTAATTTTAGTGTAAGGTGTCAGGAAGGGGTCCAGTTTCTGCTTTCTGCATATGGCTAGCCAGTTTTCCCATCATGTATTAAACAGGGAATCCTTTCCTCCTTGCTTGTTTTCGTCAGATTAGTCAAAGACCACTGCTTGTTTTTGTCAGGTTTGTCAAAGATGGTTGTAGATGTGTGGTGATGTCTCTGACGCCTTGGTTCTGTTTCATTGGTCTATATCTGTTTTGGTACCAGTACCATGCTGTTTTGATTACTGTAGCCTTGAAGTATAGTTTGAAGTCAGGTAGTGTGATGCCTCCAGCTTTGTTCTGTTTGCTTAGGATTGTCTTGACTATGTGGGCTCTCTTTTGGTTTTATGTGAAGTTTAAGGTGCTTTTCTCCAGTTCTGTGAAGAAGGTCATTGGTAGCTTGATGAGGAGAGCTTTGAATCTATAAATTACTTTGGGCAGTATGGCTATTTTCACAATATTGATTCTTCCTAACTATGAGCATGGAAGCTTTTTCCATCTGTTTGTGTCCTCTCTCATTTCCTTGAGCAGTGGTTTGTGGTTCTCCTTGAAGAGGCCCTTTACATCCTTTGTTAGTTGTATTCCTAGGTATTTTATTCTCTTTGTAGCAATTGTGATTGGCAGTTCATTCTTGATTTGGCTCTCTTTAAGTCTATTATTTGTGTATAAGAATACTTGTGATTTCTGCACATTGATTTTGTATTCTGAGACTTTGCTGACAATGCTTATCAGTTTAAGGAGATTTAAGGCTGAGACAATGGGGTCTTCTAAATATACAATCATGTCATCTGCAAATAGAGACAATTTGACTTCCTCCTTTCCTAAGTGAATAAACTTTATTTCTTTTTCTTGCCTGATTGATCTGCCTAGAACTTCCAATACTATATTAAATAGGAGTGGTGAGAGAGGGCATCCTTGTCTAGTGCCAGATTTCAAAGGGAATGCTTCCAGTTTTTGCCCATTCAGTATGATATTGGCAGTGGATTTGTTGTAAATAGCTTTTATTATTTTGAGATATGTTCCATTGATACCTAGTTTACTGAGAGTTTTTCTCATAAAGAGCTGTTGAATTTTGTTGAATGCCTTCTCTGCATCTATTGAGATAATTATGTGGTTTTCGTCTATGGTTCTTTTTATGTGGTGGATTACATTTATAGACTTGGGTATGATGAACCAGCCTTGCATTCTCAGGATGAAGCCTACTTGATCATGATGGATCAAACTTTTTGATCTGCTGTTGCAATCGGTTTGCCAGTATTTTATTGAAGATTTTTGCATCTATGTTCATCATGAATATAGTCTTAAGTTTTCTTTTTTGTTGAGTCTCTTCCAGGTTTTGGTATCAGGATGATGTTGGTCTCATGAAATGTTTTGGGAAGGATTCCGTCTTCTTGTATTGTTTGGAATAGTTTCAGGAGTGGTACCAGCTCCTCTTTGTATGTCTGGTAGAATTTGGCAGTGAACATATCTGGACCGGGGCTTTTTTTGGTTGGTAGACTATTAATTGCTGCTGCAACTTCAGCCTTTGTTATTAGTCTGCTCAGAGTTTCAACTTCTTCCTGTTTTACGTTTGGGAGGGTGCTAGCATCCAGGAATTTACCCGTTTCTTACAGGTTTACTGGTTTATATGCATAGAGTTGTTTGTAGTAATCTCTAATGGTAGTTTTTATTTCTGTGGAATCAGTGGTGATATCCCCTTTATCATTTTTTACTGCATCTGTTTGATTCTTCTCTCTTTTCTCTTTTATTAATCTTGCTAGTGGTCTACTTTGTTGATCTTTTCAAAAAACCAGCTCCTGGATTTATTGATTTTTTGATGGGTTTTTGTATCTCTGTCTCCTTCAGTTCTGTTCTGATCTTTTATTTCTTGTCTTCTGCTAGCTTTTGAGTTTTTAAAATCTTTCTTCTCTAACTCTTTAAATTTTGACAACAGAGTATTGATTTTAGATCTTTCATTGCTTCTCACATGGGCATTTATTGCTATAAATTTCCCTCTAGACACTGCTTTAAATGTGTCCCAGAGATTCTGGTATGTTGTATCTTTGTTCTCATGGTTTTGAAGAACATCTTTATTTCTGCCTTCATTTCATTGTTTATCCAGTCAGCATTCAGGAGCCAGTTGTTCAGTTTCCATGAAGCTGTGTGGTTCTGAGTTAGTTGCTTAATCCTGAGTTCTAATTTGATTGCATTGTGGTCTGAAAGACTGTTTGTTATGATTTCTGTTCTTTTGCATTTGCTGAGGAGTGATTTACTTCCAATTATGTGGTGAATTTTAGAGTAGGTGAGATGTGGTGCTGAGAAGAATGTATATTCTCTGGATATGGGGTGGAGAGTTGTGTAGACGTCTATTAGGTCCGCTTGGTCCACATCAGAGTTCAAGTCCTGGATATTCTTGTTAATTTTCTGTCTTGTTGATCTGCCTAATATTGACAGTGGAGTGTTGAAGTCTCCCACTATTATTGTGTAGGAGTCTACATTTCTTTGTAGGTCATTAAGAACTTGCTTTATGTATCTGGGTGCTCCTGCACTGAGTGCATATATATATTTAGGATTGTTAACTCTTCTTGTTGCATTGATCCTTTTACCATTATGTAATGCCCTTCTTTTTCTCATTTGATCTTTGCTGTTTTAGTGTCTATTTTATCAGAGACTAGGACTGCAACTCCTGCTTTTTTTTGCTCTCCATTTGCTTGGTAAATCTTCCTCCATTCCTTTATTTTGAGCCTATGTGTGTCCTTGCACATGAGATGAGTTTCCTGAAATACAGCACACCAATGCGTCTTGGTTTTTTTTTCCAATTTGCCAGTCCGTGTCTTTTGATTGGGGCATTTAGCTCATTTATATTTAAGGTTGATATTGTTATGTGTGAATTTGATCCTGCCATTTTGATGCTAGCTGGCTGTTTTACCTGTTAGTTGATGCAGTTTCTTCATTGTGTGAGTGGTCTTTACAATTTGGTACATTTTTGGAGTGGCTATTACTGGTTGTACGTTTCCATGTTTAGTTATTCTTTCAGGAGTTCTTGTTAGGCAGGCCTGGTGGTGATGAAATCTCTGAACAATTGCTTGTCTATAAAGGATTTTATTTTTCCTTCACTTATGAAGCTTAGTTTGGCTGGATATGCAATTCTAGGTTGAAAGTTCTTTTCTTTAATGATGTTGAATATTGGCCTCCACTCTCTTCTGGCTAGTAGTGTTTCTGCTAAGAGATGTGCTGTGAGTCTGATGGGCTTCCCTTTGTGGGTAACCCCACCTTTCTCTCTGGCTGCCCTTAGCATTTTTTCCTTCATTTTAACCCTGGTGAATCTGATGATTATGTGCCTTGGGATTGCTCTTCTTGAGGAATACCTTTATGGTGTTCTCTGTACTTCCTGGACTTGAATGTCAGCCTGCCTCGCTAGGTTGCAGAATTTCTCCTGGATAATCTTCTGAAGAGTGTTTTCCAGCTTAGATTCATTCTCTTCATCACATTCAGATACACTGATCAAACGTAGATTAGGTCTTTTCACATAATCCCATATTTCTTGGAGACTTTGTTCATTTGTTTTCACTCTTTTTTCTCTAATCTTGCCTTCTTGTTTTATTTCATTGAGTTGATCTTCAATCTCTGATATCCTTTCTTCTGCTTGGTCAATTCAGCTATTGAAACTTGTGTTTGCTTCATGAAGTTCTCATGCTGTGTTTTTCAGCTCCATCAAGTCATTTATGTTCTTCTCTAAGCTGGTTATTCTAGTTAGCATTTTGTCTAACCTTTTTTCAAGGTTCTTAGTTTATTTGCATTGGATCAGAACATGTTCTTTTATCTCCCAGAAGTTTGCTATTACCCAACTTCTGAAGCCTGCTTCTGTCAATTCATTAGACTCATTTTCCATCCAGCTTTGTTCCCTTGCTGGTGAACAATTGAGGAGACAGCCTGTCCCTTATTAGAGCTCAAGTGCTGTGCTGGGAGCTCCATTGTTCCATTCAGACCTGCTGGGCAGGTACATTTAAGTCTGCTGCAGAGGAACTCATACCACCTCTTTTCCCAGGTGCTCTGTCCCGGCAAGGTGGGGCTTCATTTATCAGTTCCTGATGTGCTGCTGACTTTTTTCAGAGATGCCCTGCCTAGCAAGGAGGTAGTTTAGTCACAGTCTGCCAGCAGAGGCATTGCTAAGCTGCCACGGTATGTGCCCAGCTGCTGTGTAATCTTCCATGCAATTTTCTTTACAGAGGTACAGTTAGAACTGCTTTGGTAATGGCAGTCTGCCTCAGTAATGGCGGACTGCCTTGGTGTTGGTGGACTGCCTTGGTAATGGCAGATGCCCTTCTCTCTGGAGAGCTGGACCATCTCGAGTCCAGCCGTGCTTGCTGTGAAACTCTTAATCCTGACCATTTCAGGTTGCTGGGCTTTGTGGGGATGGGACTCGCTGAGCCAGATCACCTGGCTCCCTGCTTTCTGCACCTTCTTATTTAGTTGAATGGGCAACACTGTCTCCCAGGCATTCCAGGAATTGGTTGAAACAGCTGCCCAGATTTGTGTGAGTTTTTATGCAAAACCCACAGTGCTGACTGAAACAGCTGTGCTGGAAACTCGTGGCACTTTTCAGCCAGGGAATCTCTTGGTCTGTGGGTGGTAAAAACTGTGGGAGAAGCACAGTATCTGAACTCGAGTGATGGAGTGGCTGAAAAACCCCCTGATGGCCTCTGTTGTATAGAGAGGGGTTGTCCTCTGGGGATTACACCTCCTGGGTGAGGTAATGTCCTACCCTGCCTCAGCTTGCCCTTCTTGGGCTACACCCACTGTGCAAACTGTTCCATTGAGATGCACCTGGTACCTTGTTTGGAAATGCGGTGATCACTCACCCTCTCAGCAGAATACTTTTAGGGACAATTTCTCTTTTGCCGTATATTGAAACTAGGAATTTTCCATCATACCTTTCCTTGAATTTGTTGATCCTCAATTTTTTTTTTAAAAGCATTGTCTATTTTGGCTTTTGCTGCCAATACTTTTGGTGTTTTATTCATGAAATCCTTGCCTATGCCTATGTCCTGAATGATTTTGTCTAGGTTTTCCTCTAAGGTTTTTATAGTGTTAGGTCTTATGTTTAAGCCTTTAATCCATCTGGAGTTAATTTTAGTGTAAGTTGTCAATTTTAGTAAATGGGATCTAATTAAACTCCAGAGCTTCTGCACAGCAAAAGAAACAATCATTAGAGTGAACTGGGAACCAACAGAATGGGAAAAAATGTTTGCAATCTACCCATCTGACAAAGGACTTATATCCAAAATCTACAAAGAGCTGAAACAGATATACAAGAAGAAAACAAACAAACCCATTCAAAAGTGTGCAAAGGATATGAACAGACACTTTTCAAAAGAGGCCAACAAACATATGAAAACATATGAAAAAATGCTCATCATCACTGGTCATTAGAGAAATGAAAATCAAAACTACATTGAGATACCATCTCACACCAGTTAGAGTGGTGACCATTTAAAAATCTGGAGACAACAGATGCCGGAGAGCATGTGGAGAAATAGGAACACTTTTACACTGTTGGTAGGAGTGTAAATTAGTGCAACCATTGTGGAAGACAGTGTGGCCATTCCTCAAGGACCTAGAAATAGAAATTCCATTTGACCCAGCAATCCCATTACCGGGTATGTAACCAAAGGATTATAAATCATTCTATTATAAGGACACGTGCACATGTATGTTCACTGCAGTACTGTTTACAATAGCAAAGACTTGGAACCAACCCAAATGCCTATGAATGATAGACTGGACAGGGAAAATGTGGCACATATACAGCATGAAATACTATGCAGCCATAAAAAACAATGAGGTCGTGTCCTTTGTGGGGACATGAATGAACCTGGAAACCATCATTCTCAGCAAACTGACACAGGAACAGAGAATCAAGCACTGCATGTTCTCACTCATAGGTGGATGTTGAACAATGAGAACACATGGACACAGGGAAGAGAGCATCACACACTGAGGTCTGTTGGGGGCGACTAGGGGAGGGACAGTGGCGGGTAGGAAGTTGGGGAGAGATAACATGGGGAGAAATGCCAGATATAGGTGATGGGGATGGAAGCAGCAAACCACATTGCCATGTATGTACCTATGCAACAATTCTGCATGTTCTTTACATATACCCCAGAACCTAAAATGCTATTAAATATATATATATATATATATATATATATATATATATATATATATATATATAAATCTTTGTCATTATGTCACATTTCTCCACTTACAAACTTTGATTATTTTCTATTTCTGCCTCTTAATTTTCTGCTGTTTGACTTCCTTCTTGGTTTGATTCTTTATTTGTGTGTAAGAATGCTTTGTTTTCTCAAAACAAATGTTTGAAAAAGTGTTTTCCAAATCATTATACTATCTTCAACAATACAATTTTTTTAAAAAAATTAACAGATGTTTATTTGATAGCTTGTATAGGAATGGAAATGGTACATATCTGCAGTGCACAGGACCAGTTCTTTAATTTTAATACTTTCATGACTTTAAAAGAAATTACCTTTGTAATTTTTCCTAGGAAAATCTTTGCCAATCTGTGGTGGCTAAATGGTTAATTTGTTTGTCTCCACCGTGGGACACTTCATTTTTCAGGGATTTCCAGGAATACCAGCTTTAAGTTAATTTATTTCCTTCTTTATCTTTGATACTTTCTGTAAATTATTTTTATTTTTATTATTTTTAAATTTCTGTGGCTACAAAGTAGATGTGCATTTTTATGGGGTACTTGGAAAGTTTTGATACAAGAATGCAATGCTTAATAATCACATTATGTAAAATTTAAAATAGGGTATTCATCTTCTCAAGCATTTACAAACAATCCAATTATAATCTCTTAGTTATTTTTAAATTTACAATTAAATTATTATTGACTATAGACATTCTGTTATGCTATCCAATACTAGGTCTTATTCATGATTTCTAACTATTCTTTGTACTCATTAACCATTCTTACCTACCCCCTACTACCCTTCCCAGCCTCTGGTAACTATCATTCTATTTTCTATCTCCATTAGTTCAACTGTTTTGATTTTTAAATCCCACAAATAAGTGAGAACATGCGATATCTATCTTTCTGTGCCAGGTTCATTTCACTTAACATAATGACTTCCAGTGCCATCCATGTTGTTGCAAATGACAGGATCTCATTTTCTTTTTTTTTTTTAAAGATTGAATAGTATCTCATTGTATATAAGTACCACATTTTCTTTGTACAGTCATCTATCTGATGTACACTTAATTGCTTCCAAATCATTGCTATTGTGAACCGTGTTGCAACAAACATGGGAATGCAGATATCTGTTCAATCAATATACTGATTTCCTTTGGGTGTATACCCAGCAATGGGATTGCTAGATCATATGATAGCTCTATTTTTTTTTTTTTTTGAGGAAATGACAAACTGTTTCCACAGTAGTTGTACTAATTTACATTCCCACCAGCAGTATACAAAGGTTCCTTTTTTTCCACATCCTCGCCAGCTTTATTATTGCCTATCTTTTGGATGTAAGCCATTTTAACTGGGCTGAGATAATATCTCATTGTACTTTTGATTTGCATTTCCCTGATGATCAGTGATGTTGAGCACCTCTTCATAGGCCTGTTTGCCATTTGTATGTCTTCTTTTGAGAAACATCTATTCAAATTCTTTGCCCATTTAAAAATCTGATTATTAGATTTTTTCCTACAGAGTTGTTTGAACTTCTTATGTATTCTGGTTATTAATCTATTTTCAGATGGGTAGTTTGTAAAGATTTCCTCCAATTCTGTGGGTTGTCTTTTGACTGTTGATTATTTCTTTTGCTGTGCAGAGCTTTTTAACTTAATGTGACCCCAATTGTCTGTTTTTGCGTTGGTTGCCTATGCTTGCGGAATATTACTCAAGAAATTTTTGCCCAGGCCAATGTCCTGGAAATCTTCCTCACTGTTTTCTTTTGGTAGTTTCATAGTTTGAGTTCTTAGATTTAAGTCTTTAATCCATTTGGATTTTATTATTGTATACGGCAAGAGATGGGGATATGGTGTCATTTTTTGGCATAGGGATATTGAGCTTTCCCAGCACCATTTATTGAAGCGATTGCCTTTTTCCTAGTGCATGTTCTTGGCATCTTTGCTGAAAATGAGTTCACTCTAGGTGTGTGGCTTTGTTTCTGGGATCTCTATTCTGTTCCATTTGTCCATGTGTCTGTTTATAGACTGCTTTGGGTATATGGAAATGTTCACAATTTTGATTCCTTCAGTCTATAAACATGGAATATTTTTCCCTTTTTTTGCTGTCATCTTCAATTTCTTTCATTGATGTTTTATAGTTTTTATTGTAGAGATCTTTCACTTTTTTTTGGTTAAGGCAATTCCTAGGTATTTAATTTTATTTGTGGCTCTTTTAAATAGGATTACATTTTTTATTTCTTTTTCAAATTGTTTGCTGTTGGCATATAGAAATGCTACTGATTTTTTAAAGTTGATTTGTATTCTACAACTTTACTGAATTTATCAGTTCTGATACATTTTTTTGTGGAGCCTTTGGGTTTTTCTAAGTATAAGGTAATATTATCTGCACACAATGATAATTTGACTTTCTCCTTTTCAATTTCGATGCCCTGCATTTCTTTCCATTGTCTGATTGCTATAGCTAAGACTTCCAGTGCTATGCTGAATAACAGTGGTGAAAGTGGGCTTTCTTCTTGTGTTCCAGGTCATAGAGGATGGGCTTTCAGTTTTTTCCCATTTAGGATGATACTAGCTGTGGGTCTGTCATATATAAATTTATTATGTTGAGGAATGATTGTTTTATACAAGTTTCTTTATGGTTCATATTGATAGGTTGTATGTGTCTAAGCATTCATCTATTTCTCCTACATTTTTCACTTTATTGACATATTGTTGCTCCTAGAAGCCACTAATGATCCCTTGAATTTCTTCAGCATCAGTTGTAACGTCTCCTTTTCCGTCTCTAATTTTATGTGGATCTTCTTTTTTCTCAGTTTTGCTAAAGCTCTGTCAATTATAACTTTTCATAAAGTCCAAGTTTTCATTTTATTGATTTTTTGTATTGTTTTCTTCATTTCAATTTCATTTATTTCAATGAAATATATTTTAATTTCTGCTTTGATCTTTATTATTTATTTTCTTCTACTAATTTTAGGCTTGGTTTGCTCTTGCTTTTCTAGTTTTCTAAGATGCATTGTAAGGTTGACCCTTTGCAATTTTTTTTCTTTTTTGGTGTAAGCACTTTTAGCTGCTAAATTCCTTCTTAGCACCACTTTAATTCTTTTTCATAAATTTTGGTATGGTATATGTCCATTATCATTTATTTCAAGAAATGTTTCAATTTCCTTATTAATTCTTTTGTTGACCCACCTAATCATTCAGGGGGATATTGTTTAATTTCCATGTGTTTATGTAGTTTCCAAAATTCTTCTTGTTTTTGATTTCTACTTTTAGTCCATTGTGGCCAGAGAAAATACTTGGTATTGTTTCAATTTCATAAAATGTTTTAAAATATACTTTGTGACTTAATATATGGTCTATCCTTTAGGATGATCTATGTGCTGAGGAAAACAATGTATATTCTGCAGCCATTGGGTGAAATGTTCTGCAAATATCTGTTAGATTCACTTGGTCTATTGTGCTGATTAAGTCTGATGTTTCTTTGTTGAGTTTTTCTCTCGCAGTTATTTGCCTAATTCTGAAAATGGAGGTTAAAGTCTCTAAATATTATTGTATTGGGATCTATCTCATTTTAGTTTAATAACATTTACTTTATATATATGAATGCTACAGTGTTGGGGTACATATATATTTACAGTTGTCATATACTCTTGCTGAATTTAGCCCTTTATCTTTTTTCTTTTTCTGAGACAGAGTCTCACTCTATCACCCAGGTTGTAGTGCAATGGCATGATCGTGGCTCATTGCAACCTCTGCCCCCCCACCCACCCAAGTTCAAGCAATTCTCTTGCTTCAGTCTCCCAAGTAGCTGGGATTACAGGTGCCCACACCACACCCAGCTAATTTTTTGTAAATTTAGTAGAGACAGAGTTTTGCCATGTTGGCCAGGCTGATCTCAAATTCCTGACCTCAGGTGATCCACTCACCTCAGCCTCCAAAGAGCTGGGATTACAGTCATGAGCCACCTTGCCTGGTCTGTCCCCTTTATCATTATATAGTAACCTTCTTTGTCTTGTTATTAGGTTGGTGCAAAAGTAATTATAATTTCAGAATATGAATTTTAAATCATTATAACTAGGCTCAAGCACATCTTTATTAATCAAAATAGGAACCATTACAATCAACACATTTTTGCCAATGAAAAATAATTTATTCTTGTAGCATAAAAATTCATGCTTCAGGATTTGACGAACTATTGGAAAGCATTTTCTTCATCCTGCTGGTTATGGAAGCATTTTCCTTACAAAATGTTGTTGCAATGTCTGAAGAACTGGTAGCTCCTTGGTGAGAGATCAGGTGAATATGACAGATGAGGTAAAACTTCATAAACCAATTTGTTCAACTTTTGAAGCATTGGTTGTGTGATGTGTGATTGGGCATTGTCCTGGAGAAGAATTGGGCCTTCTCTGTTGATCAATGCCACCTGCAGGCATTGCAGTTTTTGGTGCATCTCATTGATTTGCTGAGCATACTTCTCAGATGTGATGGTTTCGCCAGGATTCAGAAGGCTGTAGTGGATCAGACTGGCAGCAGACCATCAAACTGTGACCATGTCCTTTTTTTGGTGCAAGTTTGGCTTTGGGAAGTGCCTTTGGAGCTTCTCAGTTCAACCATTGAGCTGGTCATCACCAATTTTCATATAAAATTCACTTTTCATCACATGTCACAATCTGGTTGAGAAATGGTTCGTTGTTATATAGGAAAAGAGAAGGTGACACTTCAGAATGACAATTTTTAAAATTTTCAGTCAGCCCATGAGGCACTCACTCACTTATCAAGCAAGCTTTTTCACCTTTCTAATTTGCTTCAAATGCTGAACAACTGTAGATTGGCCAACCTTGAGTTCTTTGGCAACATCTTGTGTAGTTGTAAGAGGGTTAGCATCTATGATGCTCTCATCTGGTCATTGTCAACTTCTGATGGCCAGCCACTACACTTCTCAACTTCAAGGCTTTCATCTCCTTTACAAAACTTCTTGAACCACGATGGCACTGTATGCTTATTAGCAGTTCCTGGAACAAATGCATCATTGATGTTGCGAGTTGACTCCTCTGCTTTATTATCCATTTTGAACTTGAATAAGAAAATCACTTGAATTTGCTTTTTGTCTAACATAATTTCAATAGTCTAAAATAAACAGCAAGTAATAAGTCATTAGCAAAAAAAAGCAAGTTGCCATTAAAATAACATGTAACGTAACAACATTTATTTAAGAATGTATTCCAATATCGAACTGCAAATTCCAGCAGTGCAAAAACTGCAATTTCTACTGCACCAACCCATTTTCATCTTAAAATCTATTTTATCTGATATGAATATAGCTATTCCTGCTGTTTTGGTGGATCCATTGGCATAAAATGTCTTTTTTCATTTCTTTATTTCTCATCTATGTGTGTCTTTATATGTGAAGTGTTTCTCTTGTAGGGAACAGATCATTGAATCTTTAAAAAAAAAAAATCCTTCAGTTGTTCTATGTGTTTTCGTTGGAGAGTTTAGTCAATTTTCATTCAATATTGCTATTGATAAGTAAGGACTTGGTCCTGCCATTTTATTATTTGTTTTCTGGTTGTTTTGTGATCTTCTCTTCCTTCTTTTCTTTCTTCCTGTCTTCCTTTTAGTGGAGGTGATTTTCTCTGGTGATATGATTTAGTTTCTTTCTTTTTATTTCTTGTATATCAGTTTGATGTTTTTGGTTTGTGGTTACAATGAGGCTTGCAAATGCTACGTTATGATCCATTATTTTATGATGATTACAACTTAACACTATTCATGTAAATAAATAAGCAAATAGAAAACTGATAAAAACTCTGTGCCTTACTTCATCCCCTGCTTTTTAACCTTTCAATTGTACTATTTCTTAAAAAGTGTTGTAGTTGTTATCTTTTATTAGTTTATTATTCTTTTTATTTAAGAGTACTTATTTTACACAGCACAGTTACAGTGTTATAATATTCTGTGTTTTTCTATGTATTTTCTATTACCAGTGAGTTTTGTACCTTTAGATGTTTTCTTATTGCTGATAATGTCAATTTTCTTTCTGATTGAAGTACTTCATTTAGCATTTCTTTCAAGAGAGGTCTGATGTTGATGAAATATCTCAGCTTTTGTTTGTCTCTGGGAAAGTCTATTTCTCCTTTATGCTTGAAGGATATTGTCAACAGATATGCTATTCTATACTACACATATTTAAAGTGTTAATGGAAAAACACTTTAATATGTTATGCCACTCTCTCCTGGCCTGTAAGGTTTCCACTGAGAAGTCTGCCACCAAATGTACTGAAGCTGCACTGTATGTTGTTTCTTTTCTCTTGTTGCTTTTAGGGTCCTTTTTTTTCATCCTTGACCTTTGAGAGTTTGATTATTAAATGCCTGAGGTAGTCTTCTTGGGTTAAATTTACTTGCTCTTCTATAACCTTCTTGTACTCGGATATTCCTATCTTTCTCTTCGTTTGAGATATTCTCTGTTATTTTCCCTTTGAATAAACTCTATCCCATCTCTTTCCCCACCTACTCTCCACTCTTTAAGGCCAATAATCTTGTGTTTATCTTTTTGAATCTATTTTCCAAATCCTGTAGGCATGCTTCCTTGTTTTTTAATTGTTGTCTTTTGTTTCCTCTGACTGTGTATTTTCAAGTACCCTGTCTTCACACTCACTAATTTTTCTTCTGTTCATCCACTTTGCTATTAAAAGACCCTGATGCATTCTTTAATGTGCCGTTTGAATTTTTCAGCTCCAGAATTTCTGCCTGATTGTTTTTAAATATTTTAATCTCTTTGTTAAATTTGTCTGATAGAATTCTGAATCCCACTTTTTGGCATCCTTAATTTCTTTGATTTTCTGCACAATAGCTATTTTGAATGTTCTGTCTGAAAGGTCACTTACCTTTGTTTTTCTAGTATTGGTCTCTGGTGCTGTAGTTAGTTCATTTGGTAAGGTCATGTTTTCCTGGGTGGTCTTGATACTTGTAGATGTTTGTCTGTGTCTGGGCATTGAAGAGTTAGGTATTTATTGTTGTCTTCTCAGTCTGGGCTTATTTGTACCCTTCTTTTTTGAGAAGGCTTTCCAGATATGCAAAAGGAGTTGAGTATTGTGATCTAAGCTGTATCTGCTTTTGGGAGTACCCTAACCTCATTAACATCATGGTTCCTGGGGACTTAATTAAAATACCACCTTGATGTTCTTGGACAAGATCCAGAAGAATATCTGGATTACCAGACAGAGACTCTTGTTCTCTTCCCTTTCATTCTCCTGAACAAATGGAATATCTCTTTCTGTTCTGAGCCACCTGAACCAGGCAGTAAAGTGACAAAAGCATCCCTGTGGCCACAAATACTAAAATTCTGCTGGGTCAGATCTGAATTCAACATAGCATCGGTTCTTGCCCAAGGTCTCCTATAACTAACTACTCCCTGGCTATCACCTACATTCAGTCAAGGCCTTGGGGCCCTACAATCAGCAGGTAGCAAAGCCAGTCAGTGCTGTATCCTTTTCTTCAGGGTGGCAAAGATTTTTAGGTCTTGGATGCATCCAGAGGTATATCTGGGAGCCTAGGACTAGAGCAGAAAACCTCAGAGTCCCTCTGATGTTCTAGTATACTTAGTCTGAGCTGGCACTCATACCACAAGATGTAGTTCTTCTCAATCTTCCAACCACTTTCCAAAGGCAGAGGAGCCTCACTGTGGCCACCACCACCACAGACCCATGGAAAGTACTACCAGACTACAGCTGATGATCCCGTAAGCGCCAAGTGCTCTTCAGTCAGCTCCTGGTGAATGCTTTCCATCCTGGGATTTTCTCTTCAGGGAAGTGGGCTCCTCTCTGGCCCAGGGCAGGTCCAGAAATGCCATCTATGATCCATGTTCTGGAATTACAGATCCCAAGAGCTCACTTGGTGCTTTATCCCTCTGTGGTTGTGCTGGTACCTAAAGTAAAATTCAAAGTACCTTTTACTTTTCCCTCCGTTTTCTCAAGAGGAAGTTGTCTTACCCCATAGCCACTACAGCTGGGAATGTGCTCTCACCTAAAGTCAGCGAGTCTCTAAGTCTCCCTCAAGGCCATCTATGTAGTACCTGGGTATTGCTGCTGGCTATTCAGGGCCAAAGGTCTCCTCAGTTAGCAAGTGATGAGTCCTGCCAGGACTGGGTTATTTTATTCAAGGAAGCAGGTTCCCTTCTTGCCCATGGCATGTCTAAAAATGTTGTTTGGAAGCAACAGCCCGGAAAGAAGACCTCCTGACTCTGGGGCCCTATCCTGCTGTGGCTGAGCTGATATTCAAGATGCAAGATGCAGTCCTCCCCACTGTTCCCTTTCCTCTCCACAAATGGAGGGAAGGGGTTGTTTTTGGAGCCACAAGCTGCATACCCTGGGGTTATGGGAGAGGTAATGCCAGAACTCTCTTAGCTGCCCTCTGCTGGTGTCTCAGTAAGCTGAGCTTGCCCCAGTCCACTGGCTAGGGGTGGCACTAGGATTAACTTAGGCATTGCTGTCCTTGTTGCCTACATTGCCTTTCAAGTTTAGTTAGAGCCCCAGAGCACTTTAGCCCATAATGATAAGATGTGCAGAACTCAAGTTCAGACCACTGGGATGGTGATTCTCCTCAGAGCTGGCTGGTTTAAAGACTTCCTCCCTAGGAGGGCATTAGCTTGAATTTGGTCTGGTTTTGTTTTCTGCTTTAACAAGGGAGTTCAGTGCCTTAAAATTGCTGTGTTCTCCCTCTCCCCAGTGCATAACATCACTCTGCACTGAGCCACTGATGCTGAGAGGGATGTAGAAAAAGTGGTGCTGGAGACTCAAGACTGTTTTTCCTACCTCTTTAGTGCCTCTTTCCACAATATGACCTTAAGACCAGGTGCTGTGAGTGCTCATCTGAATTTTGGTTCTTATGACATTTCTTTTTGTGTGTGTGGATTGTTGTTAAATTGGTGTCCTGGTATAGGGGATGGGGGGTAGAACCTTCTATTTGGCCATGTTGTTCTGTCCCTGAATATTCTTGGATATATGGATTTACCTTAGTTCCATATATAAAGAATCTTCTTCAAAATTATACTATCACAGTCAAAAAACATACTAAGATCTGAACTGGAATGTTAAAAGACAAACAAACAAACCCTATATCCAATTTTCTTTTAGTGTCTCTCTCTCTCTCTGGGCTGCTGGACTGGTTGGATAATACATAATAATTCAGTATTTTAGAATGACACATTATAATAAAACTTTAATAATTCATTAATAGCCATGCAAAACGCATGACTAAAAATAATGATGTTGAGATAAGAGATAATGACTATGAGATAATGATATTTAATTCTGTGAACTCATGACTAAATTAAATATTATGTATTGGGTTCCCTATAGAAGACAGTTCAATAATAAATGATCAAATGATAAAAAAGTGAATGTAAATAATGATTTTTAAAATGCAGTATACATTTTCATAAGTACAAAAGATTAAAGCTGTTTGTATTGATAGAATGATTGTAGAAAATTTTAAAAGAATATTTATTTCAAAGGTAAAAGAAAAATGATCTTTGCCTTGCATTCCCTTGCTTGACAGAGAAATGTGCAATGAAAAACTTTAAAAGCAGTAGAATGTGTTTCAGAGCTTGGTTATTTTATTTTAAAATAATTAATTAAATATTTTAATTGACAAATAATTGCATATATTTATTATGTACAATATGATGTTTTGAAATATATATACCTTGGGAAAATGGCTAAATCAAGCTAATTCGCACATATATCTCCTCACACACATCATTTTTTTTGTGGTGAGAACATCTAAAACTGATAGCTGATCTTTGTGACATTTAAGAATATCATAAATTGTTATTAACTATAGTAACTATGTTATATAATAAATCTTTTAAACTTGTTCCTCCTACATAAGAACATTTTGTATCCTTTGACCAATATCTCCCCACACCCCTCTGCTAGACTCTGGTAACCACCATTCTACTTTCTGCTTCTATGAGTTTAACATTTTTATGTTCATGTGATATTTGTCTTTCTATGGAGGATTCCCCTATGTTCTGGGAGTTTTAAAGTTTCAGGTCTTATATTTAAGTTTTTAATTCATTTTGAATTGATTTTTGTATATGGTGTGAGATAAGGTTCTAATTTCATTCTGCATGTGGATATCCATTTGTCCAAAAACCCTTTATTGAAGAAACTGTCTTTTTCCCATTATATGTATACTTGAAAGCTTTGTCAAATATCAACTGACCATAAATGCATAGATTTGTTTATAGGCTTTCTATTCTGTTCAATTGGTCTATGTGTCTGTTTTTTACACCGGTACAATGCTATACTGATTACTATAGTTTTGTAGTATATTTTAAAGTCAGGAGGTGTGATGTCTCTGGCTTTGTTGTTTTTAATCAAGATTGCTTTGGATACTTTGGGGTCTTTTGTGGTTCTATACACATTTTAGAATTGTTTTCTTCTATTTCTGTGAAAAATATCTTTGATAATCAGATAGGGATTTTGTTGAATCCATAGACAGCTTTGAGTAGCATTACCATTAAAAAATATTAATTCTTCCAATCCATGAATACAGGATATCCTTCCATTCCAGGGCTTGTTTTTAAAAGTATTGTAACTAATGCCATGTCTTTGGTAAAACCTTGGTCAATGATTGCTGTGCCATGTCCCAAAAATTGTTCTTATAAAATGAAGGATTTATTTTATTTCATGTTATCTTTTTACAGATAAAACAATAATAACTTAATCCACTGAATGTTGAATATTAATTATACAGCACATATTATTATAAGTTTCTGTAATACATTTATTTGGTTTTATTTTGTGAGTGACAATGATTGCTTAAACTCTACTATGGATTGATCAAAGATAGTGAAATACAATGTTTAAGATTCTCCCACAATCAAAATCAGACCTTTGGTAAAAGACATAAAACTGAATTATTTCATTTATATAATTAGATTCAGCTTACACAGTTTTAATTTAGAAATCCTTTACAAGGGACATGACTGATTATATGTAGTCATTTTCTTGTTCTTAATGAGTTAATTTTTAAAATCAGTTTTTCGGGTGAACATTTAAGGAAACTCTTGATCAAAACTGCTTTTAAAAATATTGACTTTATCAGTTACAATCTTCAATTATAAAGAAAACTCAACTAGATATTAAACACTTATTTTCCCAGGAATGCTTAGGAGAATGAAGCAATACTTTATGTCTATGGGAAAAAACAAAAGCAAAACTGTTTCTTAACAATGAGTTCCTGTTTGCAAGAATGAAGAGAAAACAAATCATAGGAAATGCAGCCTGTATTGGTACCATTTCTTAGTGATTAAGCTGTTTTTGAGACTGTCTAGTGAGAAAATATGTCAAACATATTTAATTTTTATTCACATGAACAACCAGAATACCAAATAATTAAACCTCTGTGGTGAACCTAGCACACTGCTCAAGTTTTCATATCATTTTTTTAAGCAAGCACCTTCTCCAAACAGTTTTTTTTTTTTTTGAGTGAAATAGTCAAGGTAAGGAAAATTTCCTTCCCACCCTTCTTTAAGCATACTGAAGCAGCAGTAACAGAAATAATTGTACCAGCCCTTTCAGTGTGTAAATTGAAGCTGTAGTTCAGAGAACATCAAAGGGGTCAAAGGGATAGTAGGGGTTTTTGTGTCCCAACTTGTCCCTATTCTTTTTGTGGTAGCTGATCCCATCTGTCTCCAAGAGCCAATTGTAGCTTATTCTTTGTGAGTATTGTTCACAACTCACCTAAGTAAAGATTAAACTTGTGGCTCCTTTCCCATGTGTTCAGTCTGGTGTTAAAATGCAAAAGCAGCCATCTATTTGTACAACCACACAGTCATAAGTAATGTGAGTCTGCAATCCAGAAAAATAAATTATTTATATTTAATATATAAATATTTAAGATAATGTTTTTATACTTTCTAAAGATGTTAGAGATTTAGGTAGCCAAATTAGGCAAATAAAAGCTTCTCTGCAGGGTAGTTGTGAATGTGGAGGTTTCATCAACCTCCAGAAAATACAGAGTATAGTGACTAACAAACAATAAATAATAGTTATGAATTATCATAACTGAACTTCTGGCCATAATGAGATTCCTTAGCTGAAGAAAGGGTGCTCTCAATGGAAGAGGACATTATTTTTATATTTTCTAAAATCTTTACCTATTTTCTAATTTATTCTTCAGCATAAGGATCACAGCTTCTATATACTGAGCAAGCACCAATTATAACATTTTATTGTTATTGCTTTACATTCATGATGTTGTGGCAGATATCTTCTAATACATTTCCCCACACCAGAGAATCCAGATACTTAATAAAAACTAACAACATTCATAATTGAGAAACGATTGGTCATTAATTCCTAGGCTTGGTTTTAGGAGAAACAGAGTTAATGCACTTTAATAAGTCTTCCTGTGGTACGTATGTGTTGTAAGAGAGCTCTAGAGACTTAAAGCATACAGGAGGTGTTTAGTGTGAATTAAACTACTTGGGTAAACATCATTTTTCCTTCTGATTTATTTATAATGATTAAATATACTCGATTATTTTGCCCATAACCCAATAATTGATTGACCTGGGCATTAATATATATATATTTAGTTAAACAAAACAGGTAAGTCAAATTGTTTTTATGCTCTGTGAACACTTCAGCTTTGTTCATTATAGTAATTGGGGGAAGTACCAGTCATTTGATTGCTCTTTAACCTTTCATTATATCGACAATCTGTTATTGCCTAGCATCAGTTCCATCCTTCTCAGAAGGTGGCTTGGCATTTCTGTGGTATTTTCAATCTAGGGAAATAAATCTGCATCTCCATCTGGACTGACCAGATGAGGCTCCCTTCAGAGCCAATTAACACTTTACCAATGGGGTCACCTCAGCATGGTAGGAGGTGCTTTACACCTCCAGGGCGACCGTAAACTGTCCCCACAATGCCTCCAGATGCTCCAGGTCTGGAAACCAATCAATCTTTCACATAAGTGGTTAGCACACCTACCCCAGGGTCCTAGAAAGACACACCAAAAGATATGTATGGCTTTCCAAGCCAGAACCTTTTGAATATTCTTTTGTTTGTCTCTTTATTTACACTGACTGAGAAGAATACTCACGACACACAGAAAAGCAAATCAAGCTCGATGCACAAGGAACAAGCATCACTTCTGTTAAATTTTATAGTCACGAGTGGTTATCACTTCTTAGCTAGTTTGACTAGAGATTTCTCAGTAGCCTCATTTGTGACCATTGAAAAGCCATAAATCCATATGAAAAGTCTTCCAGTACCCAGTCCAGGGAGAAAGTTTCAGGTCATACACCTGTAAAAATGTTTAAAGCACACCCATGGCAGCTCTGATGCCACTGTGGGCTGCCTTAGGCACTTCTTTGTGGTATCCTGTTGGTACCTGAGAGATCTATGGATTTGTTGTTGTTGTTGTTATTTTTAGGAGCCCAGACTTAGATTTCTTCAGCTTTTCTGCATAGGCGTCTTATTTAACAAAGCCATTTCCTTAACTCTGCTTTAGCTGGGAAAGAATGCAAATTAAATATTCTTCACTAGAAAGAATGGGAGGGGTGATAAGTGAAGAAGAAAAAGTAAAAAAGAAGGCACAGGGAGCACAGTGGAGCCGCTAAGTTCCCTCAGGTGGCTGGCTAACTAGCTTGGCCCTTTGTGTAGACAGTGTCTGCCTGTGGGATGGAGCTAAAAGACAGAAGAATGACAGTCTGGAGGAAAAAAGAAAGACAGTAATTACGGGATGCGTGCGATTAGTGCGGTAGCCAGAGAAATTAAGCCACGAGTCCTAGGAATCTTCCTTTCTGTATGGTACCTGCAGAGGAAGAGAAAAGACCTCACTACAGAGTTCTGTTGGAATCTACTCCCTGCCAGCTCAGCTTGATTGCTTTCTGGGTTACCTACTGTGGAGGTTCAGCAGCTCGACCTTCCTTTCAGTAGAGCTATATTGTCCTGCTCTGAAAAAAAGCAGATTAAGAATTTACAGGGATCCCTCCATCACTGGTCTCTGACAGGAACACTCAGGGAGCTGATTTTTCATGGTTCAATTTGCCTGGGGCCAAGATTCTTATCAAAATGTATTCTGTTAATGTAAAGTACCATTGCAGTTTTAAGAAATAGCTAACTTTCTATTATACTTTTGCTCTCATTTCATTACTCCTCATCCTTTTGTTTTAGTGTTGGAATTCTTCCCTAAAGTTACTTTATTATTATTGTTGTACTTGGAGGTATGTTTGCATTTGAATTCAGGTTTATAGGTGAAGAATAAATCATGTCAGTTGAGAAGTTTACAATTATTTTGTAGGTAGGTAAACTGTATTCTAACTGCTTTGGATCCGAAATATTCCTAGCTATAATTAAGAACATCCTTCAGTTGTCTATTTTAATTTAAATGCCTTAATTAAAAACTATATATTTGCAGAATAATTGAAAAGTACTTTTTGTTAACATGAAAGCTATTTAATTTTACCAAGCCAAGAAGAAGCAAAGGATATTCAATCTCTTCTTAGTTTAATACATATTTTTGAGAGCTGTTTCAAGTGGAGGAGGGGAGAGGTTAGTCAAATTTTAAGCCAAGAATCTTTTCAGCCTCTGCATATGTGTCATCTTAGATAGTTCTGATTAGGCCTTAGTATTGCTAACATTTTTATTGCCTCTTTTTATTATAAGTGACTTGATATTAACCTTTTTAGCCTGCATAATTCTATTAATATCTCTGCTAAAAATTTGAGGTTATACTGGTAAATGAAATAATTGTACTATACTTGGTTGTGTGACTTCAAAAACAAGAGGTTCTTTAATGCTGTATGTTTTGTTAACAGGGCAAGTAAAAAACTGGAAATCACATTTATTCTACTAGAGACGAGAAAGCTTAGCAGATGGACTATAATGATTTTCCAGGAAGAGGAAAGGAAACATCTTTGTCTCCTATTCAGATTGGTTTCATCTGGCATAGTCAGACTTGGAGCAGAGGCCTTTCTAGCTCACTCAGCAACAATGCCACTGCCTATTTGTGATGTTTGATATAATAATTTTTTGATGCATTGTAGTTCAAAACAAGTAGTATGGAGAGTTACTCATTGAAGCTCATTCATTTAAAATGAACAATGTACAATGTTCGTTTTAAACGAATATGTAATATGCTAAATGTTAACAAAACATACAGCATTAAAGGACCTCTTACTTTGAAGTTGATATATAAAACATACATATGCCACTGTTCTATGTAGGCTTACCTTATTCCAGAGGGAGCTATGTCATGATCTGTCCTATTACGAGATCCTTAATAAAGATCTCCATTCCTATTATGAGACTCTGGTAATGTTGGGTCTAGGAAATATACTTTGGAAATCCAGAATGATTCCATTGTCCTGCCATGTCTTATAGCATCTTAATCTCTTTGTCTTCCTTCTCCTCACAATCTTACAGAAATAAAAGGGACGAAGACCAAAGTACAGTTTGTTATCTCTGAATGACTTTATTTTTAGAGCTATTTATTAATGGTTTATAGTAACTGCAAATGAAAGATCAGCATTCTTCTTTCTAGTTACTTTCTAATATTCAAATAATAATATATCTGAGAAATTCAATATGTATTCTCAATAAGTAACATTTTTTTCTTTTGCAACAAAAATATGTCAATAGGACAGGCTATCCTTCTCATTACCCTCTAGCAGGTGAAGCTTCTAAGACATTACTCATTACTCTTTTTAGTGGAAAATTTTAAATTTTATTTTCTTGATATTATTAGAAGAAAATTTTGTTTTAAAATTTTCCAAAACATCCAGCTATGGCATTCTTCTAGTAATAATTTCTTAAATGGAGTGGATGAGATGGGAAAGCTAAAAAATGAGAGGACAGATTAAGATTTGAAACTGAAAGTAAGTTGCTTGTCATATATCCCATGAAGTAGACAAAATAGGCTAGGCACAGTGGCTCATACCTGTAATTCCAGCACTTTGGGAGGCCAAGGAGGGCAGACTGCTTGAGGCCAGTAGTTCCAGATCAGCCTGGCCAACATGGCAAAACCCCATTTCTATTAAAAATACAAAAATTAGCCAGGCATGGTGGTGCATGCCTGTAATCCCAGCTACTTAGTAGGCTGAGACAGCCAAATTGCTTGAACCCAGGAGGCGGAGGTTGCAGGGAGCCAAGATCATTGCCACTTCACTCAAGCAAGACTCTATCTCCACCACCACCCCCCAAAAAAGAAAAGACAAAATAATGTGGTTAAAACGACCAAAGTGAAGACATCTGTCTGATGCTGAAGAATCATGTTGGGAAAACTATCCAAAAATTATGTTAGAAAAAGTTATAGGACATGATCAATTGGCTAGCAAAAAGAAAGGTGACTAAATTACTGCTAAGGATAAGTGAAGGATGTATACCAGTTCCAGATTAATTAGCTGGGACAGGCACCTATGTTGAGATGCACAATATCAAAGAGGTTACTGAGCATGTTGTGATATTACTACTGTACAGCAGAGTGTGCTAGCATGATTAGAACCAAACTAAGCTCAAGTCTGTGTTAATGTAATAAGCAAGGGAAAAACAAGAGCCAAGGGAGAAAAGGACAAATAAGGAAACTGGCTGTTGATAGCTTGCACACACTTGCATGCCATAAAGACCTTTTGAAGTTGCAGCAGAAACAGTCCCTGTGGAACAATGATAACAGAGAGACAGACGTTGATGTGTAAATGACATCATCATCCAAAGCCACTTCCACTCAAGCAGCGTTCCAGATCATATTGGGGTTCAAAGGGACTCTAATCTTACCCTGCTCATTTTTTTTTCTCCTAAGTTCTTGCCAGAAATGAGGGAAACACAGAGATGCTTGTTCATGTTAGCTTTTCTGACTTGACCTGGAAACTGAGAGTCATGTAACAAGACAAGGGCTGCCCAGAGTTCACAGATTTAAGGATCAAGTTTGTGAAGACATTGGCTTAGATAAAAGGACAGTAGTTAACATTAGCATTACATAAGCTTGAACAACTATCTCAAGAGATATCCAGTACTTTGAGAGAAACATGAAATTGTATCAACAGTTTATAAATAAATGTGAATTTATAATACTACTGATAGAACTGCCTGTGAAAGGAAAAAGGCTGCCCTTCCTGTCTTGAAAAATATTTTTCATTTCTGAATAATTTAGGGCTGGGCAATTTGATCTTTTATAGGTCATACTAATCAAAATTTTGCCATTCTTCAGTAGATGATAAGCCTGTTTAGCAATATGAGGCAGGTACTTCCACTTTCTGAGGGCCATTAGTTAGAATTCTTAGGGATAACCATTGTTCAAAGAACTGGATATTAATGATAGTTTCACATAACATTATATGTAACATTTACATAATATTATATGTTGTATAAATAACATGCTTACTCACTGAGAGTGGTACAGAAATCAAGAGTCATGAAACCCAGTACAGGAAAATTAACATTGAAGGTACAAATCAAACAATACTATGGCCAAATGTTATCCCCTGTAATAAGGACCTTAGATTTGAAAAGTCCCTAAATTCGAATGATAAACCCTTTCTCAGTATGAAGTGTTTATATAGCACAAGCTAATTAGTATTAGAAATGTCTGCTTTATTTCCTTTTCTCTGAAGCTTAGACATCTATCTGGGAGGAGGCTGAGTACATCAAGTATTCCTTTCAGTGTAAGCAATAAGTAGTTCACTTCCTGTACTTTCCATGAACTTTGTAATGGTTAAATAAAGCTATATTCAACATGAACTTGTGAATACCTCCCTTGTAATTTTTCTTTGGCTAGGATTGAAACCTCAATATAAAGTAGAAACTATTTGACTTTCTGTTCTTACACCATAACACATTCTTTAGTAGGGTGGTAATATTAATCAGATGTGGCTATTTATTACCATTGTAAGTTAAGTGAGAACTTTGTCACTGTAGAAAGTTGCATTAGGTTCATGCTATTACATATTACTCAGCTGTTAAAATATTATAGGATATTTGTGGAGGTCTTTAGAAGACTTTTTTTACAGTAATTATTTAACTATTAGGCGTGCTTTAGTTTATTCAGTGAGAGTCTCTGGGGTGCTGTTCTTGGTTATATTCTGAATAAGACTTTGCCCTATTAGTGAATGTGTTTATATATGCTAATTTTAAATGGGTATATGTTTCGCCAGAATTCTGGCTGGCAATTTGGCAATAAGTTAAATGCGAGACACAAGGTTCATATGTAACAACTGGTGAAAAAAGAGATTAAAAGGGGAAGTTGAAAGTTAGCATAGAGTAATTGGAGGAAGCTAGCTTTGTTAAGTCACAAAGGAATTGTATTAGTCAGGGTCCTCCAGAGAAGCAGAGACAATAGGATATATAGAGATATAGGAGAAAATACAGGAATTAGCTCTTGCAAATATGAAGACCAGTGAAGTCCTATGATATGTCATCTGCAAGCCAGAGATCCGGGAAGGCTGGTGTAATTCAGTCTGAGCCAGAAGGCCTGAGAAACAAGAGTTCTGATATCTGAGAGCAGGAGAAGATAGCTTAAGGTGAGAGAGAAAGAAAGAAAATTCATCCTTCCTCCACCTTTTTGTTCCATTTGGGCCCTCAGCAGATTGGATGATGACCACTCTTATTGGTGAAGGTGATCTTCACTAAGTCTACTGATTCACATGTTAATCTCTTCTGGAAATATCCTCATAGACACACCAGGAAATAATGTTTACCAGCTATCAAGGCTCCCTTTAGTTGAGCCAAGTTGAAACATACAATCAACCATTACAGGAGTGATGTGTGCAAACATGCCCCCTTGCCTCTCCCACTTATTCCTTTACCCTTTGACCTGTACTATCTTAGCTTCTGTTTAATCTATTGCATTTTTTCCTCTTAAGGAGCTTATCCATGATACCCCTACTTCTGGAATATTCTCCCACTCTCTCTTCCCTTTGGCTCTCCTTTGCTCTCCCATCATCAATTGTGTTCTGCCAGATTTAACCCCTAAAACATTCCCTGAATCCCTATGCTTATCTCCAAGTCTTCTCTCAGTGCCTTAATTTAGGTCCCAGCCACATCTTTCTCTTCTTATATAGGCAAAGTTAGTTGAGCCCCTAGTCTTCTTATTTTATTTATTTATTTATTTATTTATTTATTTGGAGACAAGGTCTCACTTTTTACCTAGGCATGCAGTTGCATGATCACAGTTCACTGAAGCCTCAAGCTCCCAGCCTCGAGTGATCCATCTCAGCCTCCTGAGTAGCTGGGACTATAGTGTGTGACACCATGCTAGGCTAATTTTTGTTTTTATTGTTTTGTGATGGGGTTTCACCATGTTGCTCAGGGTGGCCTTGAACTCCGGAGCTCAAGTGATCCACCCATCTTAGCCTCCCAAAGTGCTATGATTATGGGCATGAGCCATGGTGCCCAGCCTGGTCTTCTTATCTTTAGTTCATCTACTACCTAATTGACAAAATGTTCTATCTCTTCTGTCCACACATGGACAGAAGAGATAGAACATTTTGTCAATTAGGTAGTAGATGGACTAAAATAGTTCTTCACTGTCTAGAAGATAAAATCCAGCCACTGTTATTATATATATATATATATATATATATATATATATATATAATGTAGCCATTGTTATTTTATATATATGCATATCTATAAAATCCAGCCACTGTTTTTTATATATATATGTATATATACATACATATACATATATATATATATATATATATATATATATATATATATATAGTGCTTTAAATTCTGGGGTACATGTGCAGATCTTGCAGGATCATTGCATAGGTATACACATGCCATGGTAGTTTGCTCTCTCTATCCCCCCGTCACCTACATCAGGCATTTCTCCCAGTGTTATCTCTCCCCAATCTCCCTGCCCCCTCCACTGTCCCTCCCCTAGCCCTGCACTCCCCAACAGACCCCAGTGTGTGATGTTCCCCTCTCTGTGTCCATGTGTTCTCATTGTTCAACATCCACCTATAAGTGAGAGCATGCAGTGTGGTTTTCTGTTCTTATGTCAGTTTGCTGAGAATGATGGTTTCCAAATTCATCCATGTCCCTACAAAGGACATTAACTCATCATTTTTTATGGCTGCATAGTATTCCATGGTGCATATGTGCCACATTTTCTTTGTCCAGTCTATCACTGATGGGCATTTGGGTTGGTTCCAGGTCTTTGCTATTGTAAACAGTGCCTCAATGAACATACATGTGCAGGTGTCTTTATAATAGAACTATTTATAATCCTTTGGATGTATAACCAGTAATGGGATTGCTGGGTCAAATAGAATTTCTATTTCTAGGTCCTTGAGGAATCACCACACTGTCTTCCACAGTGGTTGCCCTAATTTACACTCCCATCAACAGTGTAAAAGTGTTCCTTTTTCTCCGTATCCTCTCCAGCATCTGTTGTCTTCAGATTTTTTAATGATCACCATTCTAACTGGCGTTAGATGGTATCTCAATGTGGTTTTGATTTACATTTCTCTAATGATCAGTGGTGGTGAGCATTTTTTCATTTGTTTGTTGGCCTCATATAATGCTTCTTTTGAAAAGTGTCTCTTTGTATCCTTCACCTACTTTTGAATGGGTTTGTTTGTTTTTTTCTTGTAGATCTGCTTTAGTTATTTGTAGATTCCAGATATTCGCCCTTTGTGAGATGGGGAGATTGCAAAAATTTTTTCCCATTCTGTTGGTTGCTGGTTCACTCTAATGGTTGTTTCTTTTGCTGTGCAGAAGTTCTGGAGTTTAGTTAGATCCTATTTGTCTACTTTGGCTTTTGTTGTCATTGTTTTTGGTGTTTAAGTCATAAAGTGTTATTATATTTTTAAGGCCCTCCATAATCTGTTTATAATCTCATCCCTGTCTATTCCCTGCCTTCAAGGTTCCCAGCTTGCAAAACACTTGTCTGCAGGTCGTACATAGGTAAATAATTGAAGTGTGCTGGATGGAAGAAAGAGGGAGTTATGGAAACTACAAGGCACATCTAAAGAGTTCAACTTTATTTGTATTAGGGCAATAAGACAAGTCTTCAGGACAATTGAGCCCTGGATTACCTGTTTATGAGCTGTGCTTGTAGCATTAAACTGCTTATGTTTGTCTGCTTTGATATCATGGTATTCTTTTTCCTTCTACAAGTCATTTGTTCTCCTCTGAGGATAGTGCTCATTCATAGTATGTTCCCTCTCGCTTACTTCATCATTCTTGAGTTAGCCACTTCTCCTTAGTTAACATTTAAAACAAGTAGTAGTCATCTTCAAAAGTCCATGCATGATCTGTATTTATTTCCTACATGTTTCTGTAAATTTTCTATAGAAACTCCTGCATTTATTTTAATTAAATGTTTACCTCTTCTACTATATCATATGGGAAAAGATATATTGTATTTATTTCTGTATCCTCAGGGTATAGTGAAGAGCCAGGTACATAGTATTCAACAATAGCGAGTCAAATAGTATTGTGGTTCAATACCTTAGCTTTGCCTTAGAGTCTGTGGCTGTGGAAGTCTATGGAAGTCTTGAGGAGTCATTTGACACCAGCAAGGGAAGAAAATGGCAAATTCCATCTTATTAATCTTTCTACCAATGGAACTTAGACTTACATCTACAGTACTGTGGAAGGGAAAGGAGAAGGATGAAAGGCAGGAAGAAAAGAAAGAAGGAAGGAAAATATTTATGTTCTTAATGCAGAAGTGCTGTGGAGGAGGGAGTGGAGAAGTAGGAGGACAACTTGAGCTGAAGTAAAGAGCTAAAACAAGGCTTATTTTACAAGAATTAGAAATTTTGAGATAGCCCACAACAACGAGTCTGTACTGAGAAAAGGTTGAACTCAGAAAGTGCTCAACTGCTCTGAGTTATACTTCATATCCTCCAGGACCTAGATAGATTTTATTTCAATTTTTTAAAACAATATCCCATGGAATAAAATGTGTGCTCAGATATATTTTATTTATGTAGTAACTTTCTGATTTTTCTCTCTCCTTAGTTTGAAAGCTGTCGTATGAGAAGAGAGAGGATGTTCTCAAAGGACATAGCCTCTAGGAAGGGGTCCACAGCATATGGCAACAGGAATGACAGTGAAGGGAAGTCACTTAAACATGGCATTTTACCACAGTGGCACTACTTCTCAGTGGCCTGGTCATCCCCTACCATCAATCCGGATCATACCTAAGCTGTTTCTGACAGATATATCCTACCACTACCCTTAGTAAAATCCAAAATTCTTAGCAATTCATGCCACAATTTAAGAATGTAACTAAGTTTTGAAGGCTGTGTGTGTGTTCAATTCAGTGTACACAGTAGAAAGAGCAGGAGGTGGCTTAATAATATCATATGGTATTTCTGGTTTGAGTGGAGTGATTTTACAGGTCTGCCTGCAAAACACACAAAATAATGTTTGTTCCCTATTATGGCAAACACAATGTGAGTGGACAAGACAGAAAACACCTAAAAGTCTTTCCTTGGAAGAAAGACAAATGCAAAGGATAAGCTTCTTCCAATTTTCTTATAACCTTTTTTCACAGGGCTGCCAAATGACTGTTCTGTTTGCCTCACACTAGGGGTGTGTCTATGATGTATTTTCACAAGTGCTTCAATACTGAGATAAAAAGTGTAGTGTGAGTGTCAAAGGTGGACTAAAATACAAAACTCCATTACTTGCCAGTTTTCACTGAAGATAAAATAGTTTTGCTTTATAATAACAAAGGATATCCATATCTCCAAGTCAGCTATTTTACAATCAGGAAATGGTTCTCAAGGTGGCCCCAGATCAGAGCTGATGTGGCCTGACCATGGGTGAGTGTTGTCATTCTGGTACAGAAGACAACATATTGTATAATTCTGGCATTTTAAATAAGCTCTTGCAGCTTGGCTACCCTTGCCAATCTGGTTTAGGAATATAGTCTCAACTGAACTGTCCTCAGTTTAGAGTGACCATTTTGTTTTCCACCCTCAACTTCACTTCAGGCCTTAGATTTGAATAGTAAATAGATAGCAAAACATTACTAGTATGAGTTAAAACTCATGGCAAAATATTTTTATTATTTAAATGCTCAGAGTTGCTGTAGAGTTGTAGGATATACATATATAAAATCTGTAATTTGAGATCCATAAGGGGATAAAAAATAAAAAGAAAACTCTTGGAATTCAGAAGAATACAAGAACAACAAATCCTTTGACAGTGAATGTTATCTAAAGGGGTTAAAAGAAATCAGACTTCCCTGTGGGCTGTGCATGGGGTATGCATTATGTGCTGTCATTAAAGTATTCTTTTCTCTGTTAAGCAAGCATCCCCTGCTGGGACATCTCTTTGATTTGGTGGGAGTCTGGAGTTATACATGAAGTGTGTGCTATCAGCTAGAAATTACTCCCACATAAAAATTTAACATTATTGTCTGAGCTATTTTTCAATTAGTGCATATGTTCTATTCACATGATTTGGATTATTAAATACATGAATTATAACTGCAGTGAAATATGAGTAGAGTTGGGGTTTTTTGCTATAATATTATAACTAATGAAAAATTATGAACAACAACAAAAATGAATATAGTTGAAAGAAATCAAACCTTACTGTTGGCAATAATTCTGAAATGCTGAATTATCTCAAATTGGTTAGTTTAAGGCTTTCATTTGAATTATCTTGAAAATTCTATGTGTAGTGTTCAATCACTACACCTTCCTTTTTGCTCCCAGGCCCCTGTGTTTAAATCCATCAATGTCATGGAGTAGTGGAGTTTAAAAAAGTATTTGGAAGGGCACCAAGCTGAATGTTTTGAGAGCGCTAAGCAATAAACACACACAAGACTGAATGTATTTTCATGGAGATTGAAACCAAGTTTTTTTTCAGAACATTATTAAAGAAGAATTCTGGCTGCTTACAGGGGACAGTAGAGCCAGTCAATATGTAGAGCTGCTTTACTTAATTAAATTCATATCTCTTTTTAAGGCTTCTAAAACATAGTAATCACTGAAAAGTCCTTGCAATCTCTTTTGTGATATGGGGTATTTATTTCCTTCTTTGTAAGACAAGCTGTAACCGTTTTTTTCATAGCATATGTCTCTTGAAAGGGAACTCAGGCTGTGAAATTTGAAAATGAAATTGGGTAATCTGTTGGAGGTTATGCTGAAATCAGACCCAAAACTTAGTTACATTGTGCCACTCTTTCTGTTCTAGTCTAATTCACACTTTTGTTCAGAATTTGTATCTTAAATATTTCTAGGAAAAATATAATTTTTGTAATAGATAACTCATTTGTTTGATATTTCTTGGAGTACTTTAAGACTATTGAACGTTTTTCAACAACTAGAATTTAATCTAAAACTAACTTAGGCAAATTTATTTTTCTTAGTTTTCCACAATTCGAATGAATAATAGCTGGATATATAGATCTTTTTATTTCTTCAGAATTCCCTTTGCAAAGAGACAGATTAATTAAAGAGGGAATCCTCCAGAGGTATATTATTCCAATATCTCTCTCAGCACCCATATATTGATCTATTTAACATCTTCTTCTTGTATAATCCAGAACAACAATTTTGAGTCTCTCTAATAATAAAACATCAATCAATGCTGCAATTAGAATTTTGTCAAATGAATTCATAGACAGAAGCAGACCTAGATATGAAATACATAAAGTATTTCAAAATTTATCAAGTCAAATCAATTATCTTCCCCAATCTATGATTAAACATACTCTTTTCTCCTCAGCTATGTGACTTTTGGATAATTTTCAGTGACTAAAATATCTGTCTGTATGTGTATGTGTGTGTGTGTAATGTGTATGTTTTGTGTTAGATGTGTGCAGGTATTGTGAAGCCAATGTATTATATTTTCTTTCTTTTTTGTTTAATTGTTCTTTTATTTCTTTTAAGGAATTAAAATACAGAGGAGTATAAAAAATTATATAATGATACTACTGTCCCAAATTACCAACTGTGTATTGCTTTTTTGGTTCAGATAAAGTTTCAGTTTTCTAAAATATGGATTCAATAAGCACTAGTTAATAACTGAATTGTAATCTTTTTCATCCCATAATTTCTTACTCCTGAATAATGAGATTTACTGAGAGATCTAGAAGAGTCTGTAATATGAATCCTAATAGGTTTCTGCAAAGAAAATTCAATAACATTGGCTATGTTGGTAGATTTGGGAGCACTTCATTGGAAGATAACACAGAAGGCTCTTAATTTGGAAAGCTTAGCACACTGGCATAGAAGAAAATGTAAATCAGTTTGCATGCTGCCACATGTCTTCATGATTTTATTTTTTTCACATACTTTGCTATCTTTTTTGGAAGAATTTTCATATATTGCTTCATTTTACTTTTTCTAGCAAGTCTATGTCTTATTTAAAATATTATAAAAATGCTCAAATAAAGATGCTACCTCTTAACCCTTAATAAGATAATTCTGGTAGTTAGGTGGTGGGAAACTAGTCTGAATTTTAAAAAAAATAATAAGAGTCTGTGAGACTACTGGTCCAACTCAAATTTCACTGTTCTCTATTTGGAAGAAGAGAGAAGTAATTTTGCCAACTTTAAAATACAGTATACTCAAAAATTGTCAGCTCTAGATTTGAAGCACATCTCAGAATTACTTTGGCTTAACTCAGCTATGTGACTTTTGGTTTGCTTTTACTTTTTAATTCTCATGGTAGTTCTGAAGGGAAGAATGAATTTCACAAAAGGAATCTTGTTTGCACATTGTAAGTTGCCTTTTTATAGCAAAAAGTAGTTGCATGATTTATGTTTTCCTGGAAGAGACCTAAGTTAAAAATTGCAAAAAATTTTTAAAAATTATAAAAATATATTTTCTATTTAATGTAATTGTTTTCATGAAGTCTCTTTTTCCTTTTCTTTCAATATATCTGGTTTTATCCTATGTGGAATTATAAAGATGGTTCAAATATGCTATTTAATTGCCATTATTTTAAGCATTCAAATGCTTCATGTTATTGCTTATATTTACAATGACTGTGCAGCTGCTGCTGTTATTATTGCTGCAGCTGACATTGCTTTCCATTCGTGTGAAAGAAAGGGATTGGAGAATCTCCTTTCCATTTTGAACACAAATGAATGAACGTGTCCTTTGGTTCCTTTTCTGTAATTTTTGTAGTGGGTCACAGGACCTTTTTACCTGATTAGATCTCCCTCATCTTCCCTACCCTCCCCCAAAGCAGGTGGTTTCTTATGTTTCAACAAAACTGAAGGAAAACCTAATCTTGTTGTCAGCTAGTAGATCATTAAAATAATTTTTGATGATAGATCACCATGTGATTTTTGGCATAAATGCTGACTGAGTTCAAAGAATTTTGTGACATTTCTACAAAAATAACCTTCCCATTTTCATTTCCTTATTTTAGGAACAACTTTTTGTAATGCTTCATTTATAAAACTGAAACTAAGATAGAATTATGATGTGCCCTGCTTTATCCTAGCAAAAGTGATGTTTATTTATGTAATAATATACCAATTGAAAAAACCTGTCTCATCTATCACATTGAGAGTAATTTCCAAAAAAGATTTATGTTTAATAGTTTTTGTCAGAATTTGTGAATATGTTTTTTGCCAAATTTCATACTATAATTAACATTAAAAACTCAATGTATAACATTTATTTTAATATTAAAGTCTTTAAGGATGAGGAAAATAGATGTCATTACTATCTATTTATATACTTTTTGTCAGAGAAGTGTTACAGTAACACAAAACTTCCAAACATACAAATAGAGGAAGTAAAATTATGTTGTGGAGGTGGGATCAAAATAAGTTCTACACAAAATACTAGCAATGTAAAACTTAAATACAAACCTATCTATTTTTATGTAAATCAGTGATAGTTGGCATATGTCAAAATATATATAGGTTCTAGTAGAGAACAAAGTACACTAGGTTCTATTGTATATGTTTAAAAGAGTGATGCAACAACTTTATTTTAAAAACCAATATATTCTATTTTCCAGAAATCGTATTCTTTGCAAATATTTAAGTTTATCATGACTACTTTAGATGTTAAAAATATGTGAAGGGGTATCTAGTTTTCAACATTATTTGGGGTTTATGAACAAAAGAATGTTTGAATACTACTATTCTATACTAGATCCCAATCTACTTGCCTGGAGTTTTGCTATTTGCTTCACTCTTGTCCATCCTTTTTATTCCAACACCATAGATCATGACTCAGGCCTGAATCACTGTGGATTAGTCACCCTTCTTTGGACACTGAAATTGGCAATTTCTCATCTTGTCTGTCTGGTTCCCTCAGCTACACTGTGCTGTCCTCAAAGTCCAGCACTCCTTTAAGCCTAAATTGAAAGTCTACCTCTTCTTTGATACTGTTCATAGTTATCCCAGCTGGAAGAAATTTATTTTTCCTCTGCACCTTTTAAAGAACTAGTTTGTACCAGTTACATAACTCTTATCTTACACTGTGCTTTAGACAGAGTCTAAGCATTTTTCTCTTTTACATGAGTATAAACTCCTATGTGGAAAGACCATGTTTTTTGTGAGCTTATTATGCTTCACAGTGCAAAGTTTAGAACCTCATACCTAGTAGGCTCATTTTTTGAATGGATGCATGAATGAAGTAGATATATTCAAAGGAAAACATTTTCTATTATTTTAAAGATCCTTTGATGTGGCTTTCTTGTAACTTCTTTAGAAGTCATGGGGGTAGGAGGTGGAATATTGAAATCAGCCTAATGAGGGAGATGGTATTAATGCTGAAGAAGACATACTGGGAAAATTACTCTAGATAGCTAAATAAGTTGGGAAGAAATGAAACCAGGAAAAGTATGAGTGGAAACAAATAGAAACATTTTAAATTTAATATGCTACAAAATCCTGTAGGAGTGATTTTTGAATGTGATAGAAAAAAATGAAGCCCTGACTCCATAGGTAAACATATGAGTGGAAACAATATCAAAGGGGATGGAAGGAAGCAAGGGACCTTGTCAACAGAATTTTTGTTTTTTGTTTTTGATTCAGCTTGTAGGAATCCAGCCTAAGAACTGTATGGCCAGAACAGCTGTACCTTTAATTATTTTATTAGTGGTTTTTTTTTTTTTTTTTTTTTTTTTTTCACAACATGAGTTCCAAAGTAATCAAATTACTTAGACAAATATAAAGGGTTTTTTTCCATCCTATTTTATCATAAGATTTTTGTTTTGCTTAGTTTTTATTGGAGGATAAAATATTTCCTAACTTTCTTAAATTTTAAAATAATGTTTCAAAGGACAGCTATCTATAATCTAGAACCTGTGAGTTATTTCATTCCTCAAATAGTGCTTTTAATGTTCTCATAACATTTGAGCCCATGTGATTCCCAGAGCCAGAAGTCCAGTGTTGCTTAGTAATGTCTTCTGGGACTCTATTGATGTAGGGTTTTATGTTTTAACATGCAGAGCCCAGGGTTCTGATGTGAAGAATATATTTTGGGAGCTACCCTGTAATACATTCTTACATTTTTTTTTTGTTTTGGAAGAGGGCAGTGATTATCTTAGAGTCAGTTTTGCTTTTTTACTGGTAATGTTTCTTGAAATGCAGTATAGTTGGCAGCTGATAGCAAAACCCAAGAATTTCAACAGAAAATTTAATTATAAAAATGACTAAATTGGAAAAAATCTTGTGAGAAGTTCCCAGGAATTATATGATACTTATAAGGAAGCAATAACAATTAAGTACCAGTTTCTGAGAGGAAAAATTACCTTGGAAAACTGTATTTAAGTTAAACTCTGTCTTTCCTGGAATATGTAGAATTTACACTGAGATTTCAAGGTTTTAAAGATTTGTATTTTAATAGAGAAGCACGTCCCTCTTCATCATACCCTTGCAGAAATGGAAGACCAAAAAGAGAGAGAAATTTATTTATTAATTATTATTTATAATATAGTCATATATAATATATTTAATTCAGGCATCCCCAAACTACGGCCTGCGGGCTGCATGCGGCCCCATGAGGCCATTTATCCAGCCCCCCGCCGCACTTCAGGAAGGGGCACCTCTTTCACTGGTGGTCAGTGAGAGGAGCACAGTATGTGGTGGCCCTCCAACGGTCTGAGGGACAGTGAACTGGCCCCCTTTGTAAAAAGTTTGGGGACGCCTGATTTAATTACTTAATATTTACAATGGAAATATGTAAGTCTATACTAATCTCTAATCTCTCTCTCTATAATACATGTACACATGTACAATTCTGTCTCTACGATTGACTTTTAGTTTAGATGATGTAATGATATAAATTGAGGTGTCCCATGCATTTGAATATAACTAGAACTTTACTCATTCATTTGGATATGACTACAAAGTTATAGACACTCATCAAGATACTCTTGTTCTAGTAACATACATGTTTGGCATGATTATAAGAAACATTCTTTATAGGATGATTGCATCAGGAAAAATAAAATGTGTGGGTAATATTTTTAGTAATTTAACAATAGCTTAACTGAACCTTAGGGGCAGGGATTGTAGATTACACTCGTAACTAATAATATTTGATTTATTAAATAGAGGAATGTAAATAAAAACTATCTTAAAGACCATTGATACATTTAAAAATGATTAATTGAGCACCTACCTGTACGATATTATATGTTGGATGCTATTTTAGTCACTGAACAAAACTGACACTATCTCTGTTCTTTGTAGCCTGTATTCTGGATGCCAGACATTAAACAAATATAAGTCATGTACAGTGGTAATAAATACTATGCAGAATAAAAAAGTCAGGACAAGGAGGTAATGAATTACGGTGCCAAATAAATGGTTTTTTCCTTTTGGTTTTATCAGGGAAGGTGTCTCCTATCTATGGACAGCATGAGAATGAAAGCCTTGGAAATATCTGGGAGCCAAGATTTCAGAAAGCAACAGTGAAGGCATACCTGAGCCTGTATTCTGGGAAAAAATCCAAGAGGCCAGTGAGTTTGGAGTCAAGTAGCAAAGGAGAGGACTAAAGGAGTTAAGGCCAGAGTGGGAACCATGAGGAATACCATGGGTACCTTAAAAGACATGAGTAGGACTTTGGAGTTTATGTAGAATGGGCTGGAATCGTTGCAGAACTTGAGCAGATGAGTGACTTGATCAAACTCCTTGTTGTGTGCAAACTAGACTATGAAGCAAAATGAAAGCAAGATAACTTGTGTAGGAGCCATTACAAAAATTCATGGGAGAGATGAGAGGGATATTGGCCAGGGTGACTGCAGCAGAGGCAGTAAAAAGTGGTAGGATTCTGGATAGATTTTGAAGGTTCATCCAGTGTAATTTTGAGGATGTGAGAGAAGGCAAAGAATGTTTTACATATGTGCACTTCTGGGGAAAATATGCCTCTTCTGAGGAATACTTATGATAAACTCTAACACACAATAAATAAAATCACTATGACTGCTCTGAGGAGAGTGACTTAAGAGAGACAGGTGAAACAGGATGACTCATTAGGAAATCACTAAGATTAACTTGTTTAGTAATAAAGGTTATTAAGATCAGGATTTTAGTGATAAACATGGTAAACAGTATCCAGATGAAATTATATTTTGAAATGGGTGTCAGAAATTTTGACAGAACAGCTGTGAGAGATAGAATCAAAATCATGCCAAGAATTTTGGTTAAAGAATGATATGACAATCTTAACAGATTGACAACATTTTTTTCTAAATTAGATATCTTCCCATTTCTGAAAGCTGGAATGTCTACTGATTATTCGTTACTGCATCTTAACACAGTTGTACATTCAATAACTTTCCTTATGTAACTTTTGACTCTTGCAACAACTGTGTAAAGCAGGAAAGAGAGATATTTTATTTCAATTTTGGAGATGAAGGTGATAGATTTGAGAGAGAATATGCGTCTTGCCCAAGAGTACAGTTCTAATAATGGCCAGACTGTGGGTAAGAATCCAGAGTTGTTAACCCTAATTATAAAAACATATATTGTCTAAAAAACTAACACTATGTTTTTGAACCTGTGCTATTTGTAGGATATTAGATATCTTACCGGGTACAGGCTTCACAAGGGCAGAGATCTTTGTCTATTCTGTTCCCTGAAGAACCCCAAGAGCCTAGATACAGAGTACAGTGCCTGGTACAGAGTAGTTTAGCACTGAATCAGGATTTCTTGAATGAAAGGAAAAATCTTGCCTAATATTGTTGCTATGCTTAGATCAAATGAAATTTGATAATTAAACTCAGTCAGGAGTGATTCTCTCTTTAAAGGAGAAATTAAAGGAAGTTGTTTTCATAAGGAAATTGAAAACCGGTTTTAGTCACAGATTAGAAAGGCCCCAATACATAGACCTCTACCCTAACCTTTTAGTTCTTGTTCTGTTTTAATGATAAGTTATTTTATAACAATTATAAGTGCTATTAATTATATGTGAAAAAAAGTCATTTGATTACTAAAACTTTATATACCTTATTCTATAAGGTAGGTTATACTGGAAGATAGCTACCCAGCCAGTAATTCACATTTACTATTGTATCCAAGATGCCATGTGACTTGTTCTTACCACTGGAATATGAGTGGAAACAGTTTGTGCCATACCAGGGTCTGAGTTTTTAGGAGCTGGTAGGGCATCTTCATATTGTCTTGTCCTGCCTGCTAACAGAACCACTTAATTGATAAGATCAGTACAAAGATTTACCATCTATAAGGAATTGGGGTAAGTGTGGGAAATGAATATCTACTGTCAATAAAATTATTTTTTGTTATAGTTACTAGTATTACCAAACCAAGCTGACATTGGAAGTGGGGTTGCAGCATTCAAAAACACATGCATATGTAACATTGACCTCAAGGCTGGATGGTTATAAAACAGATATTGGAGGTTGGGAAAATGAAGATCCCTATTTTACAGTGGCAGACTTGATAAAACTCTTGCCTGTGATAACTTCAAAGTTAGGCCATATGCTTCCAAGACTGTGGCTCTAGAAGCAGAAGTTGGAAAACAGCATTATATTTTGTGTTTATTGTTACTTGCTACTTTTATAAGATATTACAAGAAAGAGATGAATTAAGGCAAGAATTGACTGCTTTCAGAGCATAAATAAAAGGAATTAGATTAAATCCAGAAATATAAAGCCTCACAAGGTTGAAAATGCTCAAGGTCTGGACCACAACTGGATGAGACTGAAAAAAATCTCATTAAGACTTCAGTTAAACAGTTGGGCTCAACTCTGCAATGAAGATAAAAGAACTTTGAGTGTCATTATTGACACATGGAATTCACTAGCAGCAAACAGTTCAGAAGCCTCGTAACTTTGAAAAAATTGATTGGCAAGGAAATTTTGAGCCCAAGTCTAAAAAAAGAGCTTCTATCATTCCCAGGGTAAATAAAGGTCTTCACTGTGTCTGCCTGACAGGATTTCATTATTGCTATGGACCAGGGACTGACATGTGTTTCCTATTCTTTCCCTTTCCCAGTGGGAGTGTTCATGGTGATTATTCTATTTCTGCTGCCACATTGTATGCTGGGTGTCAGGGGTGTGGAGGAAAGACAACTTGCCTTTTAGTTCATGGGTCACTGGACTGTAAGCTGCCACATATGGCTGAAGGAGAGAACTGTGTATTACCCAGGGCTCTTGGATTTTGAGCTGGATGCCACAACTGGATGGAACTTTTTGAATAATTCAGTCTAGGGTAAGAGTGAGTGTGTTTTGTGGGGAAGAGGAGTGCACAAAGATACTTAATGGCCAAAGGAGGTGACTGTGGCACAGATGGATAGCTGTCCACATGGAATTTGTTACCCTTTCTATATTGTGTTTAGTTACCACTAGAAAGAAAGGTATTCCACCAGGAACTACATTGTCAGGTATGTTTACACTCATGTGTATCAGCTGATTAGTTTTATATTAGGGAATATCTATGAAAATGATCATTGTTGCCATGAGACCAGGTTTTTAAAATAGTGGCTGAGGCCAACGTCAGGAGTTTGAGACTAGTCTGGCCAACATAGTGAAACCCTGTCTCTACTAAAAATATAAAAAATTAGCCAGGTGTGGTGGTGTATGCCTGTAATCCCAGCTACTCAGGCTGAGACAAGAGAATTGCGTGAACAAAGGAAGCGCAGGTTGCAGTGAGCTGAGATTGCGCATTGCACTCCAGCTGGGTGACAGTGAGAGACTTCATCTCAAAAAAAAAAAAAAAAAAAGTGGCTGAGGGGTTTCAGCTCTATTTCCTTTTTGTTTTTCTTCTTTTCTTTCCTTTCTTTCTATTTTTTTTTTTCTGAGATAGGTCCTCTCTCTGTTGCCCAGGCTGGAGTGCAGTGACACGGCCTCAGATCACTGCAAGCTTTGCCTTCCAGGTTCAAGCAATTCTCGTGCCTCAGCCTCCTGAGTAGCTGGGACTAAAGATTCACACCACACCTGGCGAATTCTTTGTGTTTTTAGTAGAGACAGGGTTGCGCCATGTTGGCCAGGCTGGTCTCCAACTCCTGGCCTCAAGTGATCCTCCTGTTTGGGCTTCCCAAAATGCTGGGATTACAGTCATGACCCACTGTCTGTTTTCATTTTTGATAGATTAGGGCAGAGAACTCATCAACCATACAATGATTGAGCCACAAAATTGACACAACTTGGGTTATGAATTTACCATAATGAGAAAATCCACCCTCTAACAAAGAACATTTGCATTGGATAGTGAAAAATAACCTTCCTTAATGTTAAGCCACTAAATTTGCAGGCTGATCTGTTACTACAGTTAATATAACCATAATTTATTCAGTATATTATTAGTTATTAAAGATTACTTTTTATTTGGTGCCTATTATGTGCAAGATATTCTAAGAAATGTCACATATAGTCACAAATGAGATAATTTTTTAAGGCTATATGGCATTCCATTGTGTAAATATACACATTTTTAAATCCATTCTTCCATTGGTGGACAATGATGTTGCCTCTAGATCTTGGCTGTTGTGAACCATGTTGAAATTAACATAGGAGTGCAGATATCTCTTCAATGTATCAATTTCAGTTCCTTTAGATATATACCCAGAAGTGATATTGCTGGATCATATGGGAATTCAATTTTTAGAATTTTGAGAAATTGCCACACTGTTTTGCAAAATGGCTGAACTAATTTACATTCTCACCAACAGTGTATATAGAAGAGTGTATGAAGAATTGCTTTATCTCTACATCTTTACCAACACTTGTTATTATTCATCTTTTTTATAACAGTGTGGAATAAACCTTTGATTTTTAAATAACAGAGAATTTTATAGAAAAATCCTCCTACTAAAATTATGTTATTTTTCAGAATCTAATTTTTTTCAAAGACTGTATTTTCTCAATGACAGGTACAAAAGATGTACCCAGCTAAAGCACAAATGTCATGGAATAAAGTAATTCTTGATAATGCCTTACATGTACTGTTTAAAAACAGTTTCTGAAGTGAAATAAACTATCAATTAAAAACAGGCATTTTTCTCTCCTAAAACTTTGAAATTGTTGCCTCTCCTGAATTCCATTGAATTTGCCCTAAGGCTTATCTTTAATGTTAATGAGGCTCTCTAAATTCAATTTAGATGATAACCTCAGCAGTGAACCTGAGATGTGTATGCCTTTTCTTGCTTTCTTGTTTTCACACTCAAAATTATTTATGAGCACTCATATTGTTTAATATATTTGGCAGCCATGGGTTTGAAAAAAAATTATTTAATTAGACAATTTACAAACACAGATCAACAATGTTAAAAATAAGTTACACATTGACATATAGGCACATTACATGACTACAATTTACTTTGTTAGAAGAAATGATTATGACTTACAGAAGATGGTAGGGTGAAAAGAAAATAAATCCTGGAACTCCTAACTCATTAAGCCAAAAGGAAGAGTTAAGCTGGGAACTGTGTTATGTAAACTTGCCTCCCCTTTTGGTTCCTAAATAAGATGACTACGAGATGAAAAGCTACATGCCTCCCCATATTTTGTCCACAGGGAAATTCCTAGTGAACTCCAAGATATTTACCCTCAGGTGTCTCTGTTAAAATTTCATCATGGCAATATTATTGATAGCTTATCTTTACAGGTGCAGCCACCCCCCTGCCCATCAGATACTAATACATATCTGATTGTTCCTGTGCCCCATTTGTCTATGTCATCTTATGTGAAAAAAAATGCAGATTCGCTGAGCCAGACAAAGGCGTGAATGACTATTTTTCACTACACTACTCTTACATGAAAATTGTACACTTTTCAATATGCCACCCTTTCCCCTTTAAATTTGGAGCCTTCAAAATTATCTTTGGAGAAAGGCATAGACCAGTCTCCCAGGCACATTTCCTTAACTTTGGCAAACAAATATTCTAAAATGATCAAGACTAGTGTTGTCATTTTTCTCTACTGACAGTAGTTTTAAAAATTCTTTGCTTTTTTTTTTCTTGCCAGGTAACACAATGTTTCCAACTTTTCTGGACTTACTTTTCTTTCTTTCTTTCTTTCTTTTTTTTTCTGAAACGGAGTTTCGCTCTTGTTACCAAGGCTGGAGTGCAATGGCGCGATCTCGGCTCACCGCAACCTCCGCCTCCTGGGTTCAGGCAATTCTCCTGCCTCAGCCTCCCGAGTAGCTGGGATTACAGGCATGCGCCACCATGTCCAGCTGATTTTTTGTATTTTTAGTAGAGACGGGGTTTCACCATGTTGACCAGGATGGTCTCGATCTCTTGACCTCGTGATCCACCCGCCTCGGCCTCCCAAAGTGCTGGGATTACAGGCTTGAGCCACCGCGCCCGCCCTGGACTTACCTTTTAAGGGTAGATTCTCTATTCTTGCATGGTGTTTGCAAGAAGAGATGTTTCCATGGAAGTTTCAGTAACTGAATGTAGCTCATACTGCATAATTTTTCTGAAAGTCTGTGGTTACTTTTTACCATTCAAGAGCTATTTTATTCTGAAGTAGGCATCACAATGCAACCGTCAGCACATGTGCTAACACAAGTGTTTCTGTTGCTTTTTTCAGCTCTTATGGGAGCTGCCATGTCTCACAGAATGAACACTACATGTATATTCTGAGAATGTTTTATCAGTTATTACAAAAATTGCCAGTACTCCTAGGAAATTTACTGTCTTTGTTTTCAGAAATTTTCCTGATTCCTTGTTAGAAGGTTTTTCAAAAGAGTCTGGTTTAGACTGAGTTTGGTTTAAGGCTTTGGATACCAATGATATAATGTAGGGAAGAGTTTCTTTTTGTTGCTGTATATCACACTACTAAAGTTATCCTGTTTATAGCAAATCTGTATTTTGTTTGGTGCATGTTGAGAGAACAGCAGGATAAAATGTTTCCAAAATGAATGGATTTTGGCAGGCATATGACCTAAATATCATTACCAGAAAAGGAAAAACTTAGTCTGATATTATACTGCTTTTTTTATGAGAGTCCTGTTCTTCCTAGTCATGTTTTATATGTGTTAAAGTATCCTTGTCTGAGACATTGAGTGGAAACTTTGGGTCATAAAAAGCAGAAATTCCTTTCCCCACTTGTTAGATATGTTTATGAAGTGAAATTATTTGATGGGCTGCTAGTTTTCATGACATGTAACATATAACTTAGTCGAATTGATACATGAACTTAAATAGCACTTGGGTGATTTCCCAGGTGTAATGAAACTTTTGGGGTTAACGGTGGATGATGCTGAATTCACAGTAAGCTTCATCAGTTGAAACAAAATGTTAATGCCTCAGGATGCATTCCTAAGTCTGGCTGGTAACTAGTTTGTCTTGTTAATAAACAACTTCAGCAGATTCAGAGTTTACACTCGAAAAACAACTCCCAAAATTTAGCACTCTTATATCTTAACACTGATCTAATCTTCCGATTTGTCTGAAGCAATAATTTCTCCTTCCTAAGTCCACAAAGTATTATTAAAGTTCATTAAAAAGGAACCTTTTGAGGCACAATTGAAGTTTTCTTGACAATTGTATCCTTGCTCAAGAATAAGTGAGATTAGAATGACAGTGAGGACAGAATTCATCTATGAAGCAGAGCCCACTGAGTTTCTCAACGTAAGTGATTCTTTCTAATTCATATCGTTATGTGACCTCTGTATCTTGCTTTTGTGGGCAGAAATCATCTGTGTTCTTTTTTAAATGACTAGCTTATTTTCTTTTGGGCATTTTTTGAGTAAAATTCAAATTAAAACATACTAAAGAATTGTGTTCTGTTAATTTCAACATTGCTTGTTTTTTGTAATATCTGTAGGGAGACCAGCCTGCTGGGACCATAGTTTCTTTTTAGTAAAACTGTGTGTACCAAATAAATGAATAAATAAATAAAGTTAAAAGAAAACGTGTGGTGGCCAGGCAGTGTAAGTGTGGTTTAGTTGTGAGGAAAACTCAGAGGCCAATGTGAAGAATGTGAAGAGAGGAAATGCCCCTCTGTAGTGGCATGGTCAGCAGCCTTTTGGAAGATGGCATAGTAGCTGGCACAGGGCCAGGAGTAAAGACTCAGATAGCTGAGAAAGTAGGCATGACATAGTAGAGGAAGTTGAGGCCAGTGTCCAAAAAGTATAGAACATAGTGAGGTTTGAACAGACAGTGGTAGAAGTGTCCGAGGATGTTATAGCAATGGTGGTAGCTAAAAAGCTTATGACAATGACAAAGAGGAAACCAATGCTTTTGCCATAAGCCTATTATGCCCCTAGTATTCTTTTAAAAACATTCTGTCAGTGAATTGAACCACTGTTGAAGTCTGCTTCAGGGAGCCAATCATAGAAATAATCTTAGAGAGCTCAGAATAATAGTTCCCGTTGGCTCATACAGAAATCTCTAGTTTACCGTACAGAAGTAGATCATTCTCTCCAGGGAGACAAGAAGAATGCCTGGTTCATAGAAAACATTCCTTTTGCCTTGAATGGGCCAATTCTTTTTAAGACTAGATGGGACCATGTGGGCTGAGGCAATCAAAGGACATCCTGAGCTGCTGTGAGAGAATTAGGCAGGAAAGTGCGTGATACACCATTTTTCTCTCTGGGAAAAATTCCTGGCAATAAAGACCAATCCTGGTGCTTTTGAGCTACTATCTGAGAACTCCTCTTTCTTCTGTTTTCATCTATCCCTCAGGTTGTTGTTTTTCCCCCAGCATTTTCACATGTGATAGTTTCTTAGCTTAGCTCACTACTTCTGGTTACTTGCTGTAGTTTCTTAATAACTGAACCAGTGTTCATTTGACATAAGTAGACTGCAACATCCCTCATTTTATAGAAATGAGAAAAAAAGGTTTTCAATTTACTTACTCTATCAATGATGATTATTAAAAATTTCAAATTTGTTCCAAAGAAAAACATACAAGGTAAATACATTTTGAACCTAGATATCTTAGATAGCTCTTGAACATTTTATTTTGATCATATTTTGGCTATAATAATAATCCTATAGGCATCATCATGGTTTGAATATCAGAGCACTCTCAGGATATTATTAATCTGATATTTGAAAACTCATAGAATCTCAGAAACAGAAGGTATTCATGAATTTTCATTATAGCTTATTTATTAAATTTTTAGAGTTTTACCTTTAGAAGTTCTTTATTTCCTTCGATCCTCAATCAATCTTTAAAGCTTTATACATTAATTCTGTTTCAGCCTTTAGAATACACAGAATCTAATCACAGGATTAATTTTCAAATATTTGAAATTTTCATGTTCACCAGCATATTTTCCCCTAAGCTAAATAATCTAATACTTCAGCCATTTATTTAGTGACATATGTTTTCAGGAACTTTTTCTATGTTTACTCTTAAAATCACTCCAGTCTGTTATTTTTTTTTCTAAATATATTTCAACAGAACTGAATGGCATGTTTTAGTCAGTGTAACATCACATCCCTGGTTCTATTAACGAAGCCTAATCTTGCATTTATTTTGTTTGTTTTGGTTCTCAGGAGCAGTATTATTATTTGGCGCATGCTGAACATGTACCAAATTTTGTATTTTTGACAGCACATTCAATCAGGTGGGCTTTTTTCATCTTGAAGAGATGTTATTGTCCATTTCAAAATATAAGTTTAGAACTGGGATTTTAATCAATTATTCACTCATTCATTCCTCTAGTCAATAAATGTCTACAATGTTTCAAGCATAGAATGTAAAAAGTTAAGCCAGAAAGACAGTGCGTTCTTTACCTCATGAAGCATTTATGTAAGTTTCATCTGGTTAGGTTCACTTCATGATTCTAGCCCATGAGTTGTCAACTCAAGGAGATTTTGCAACCAGGAGACATTGGCAATATCTGGGGACATTTTTGGTAATCAAAATAGAGGAAACGGGAGGTGATGTATGCCAGTAGCTTATCTCAGAAAATGTGCCTCCTTATATTTTATCAGCAAATATAATGAGCCTGTCTCTATGTCTTTTCTCAAGTAGCTGATAAAAATGCTTACCAGAAAACCATAAGCACAAAACTGAGTGACACACACTAGACAATTTATTCTCCTGATTGAATTTTCTCCATTAATCAATACTCATAGGGTACTACCTGCAATCAGATCCCAGTTTAGTGTTGAAACAGAAGAGTTCCCTTATACCCCTTGTGGGTCAAAAGGGGTGTGGCTGGCTCCTTTGGTCATCCCGCTGCTGTCAAACCTCTAGGAGGAGCATGCAGGTTGGCAGGTACAGAGGCTATAGGGAGCGCTTTTGGGCTCTGGACCCACAACAGTGTCTAGGGGTGGGTGTCTGTGACTCCTGAAGCCCGAGAGGGTATGTGTTACAGTGTGCTCGGGTTAATCAGCTCAAAAGACCCTCTACATTATTGCAAGGGCAGAGGGCCAGTGTGATTGCTTTCTATATCCCTAGCTATTGCCCAGTATGCCAGAAGAATTGGATCACAAGCGGGCTCAAAGTATGAATGCAAGGTTTTATTGAGTGGTGGAGGTGGCTCTCAGTGAGATGGATGGTGAGGTGTAAAGGAGGCGATGGAGTGGGAAGGTGGTCTTCCCCTGGAGTCAGGATGCCGAGCTGCCAGATTCTTCTTCGACTGTCTCTGGCTGAACTCCTCTGGTCCAGATATCCTTCCTCTTCTCTCTTTCTCTGCTGTGTTGTTCTGTTGTTGCTGGTCTGCTGGGCTGTTCCTCTGCTCCTCTTAATCTTCAGACACTTGTGTCTGTGCCCACTAAGGTATCGTGTTTATAAGGGCACAGAATAGGAGCATGGTGGGCCAGATTGGTATTGGAAAATGCAATATTTGAATGTGAAAACAGGAATGCCTGTTCTCACTTAGGTCTGTGGGTCCAAGCTTGAGGGTGGAGCCTTTGCCAGGGACCCTTCCCTTCCCTACCCCACGCTTCTCTGCCTGCTTCCCTGTCAGTATCATCATCATCCTGGCCACATTTCTTCTTCTTGTCAGTGACATATTAAAAAGCTTTTTCAAATGTCTTCCTAAAATCAAGATATATGGAGGTTACCCTTTTAAAGAGCAACAATAATAAAATGTAGTTTGTATACACCATTCTTTTGTAGTGAGCTTGTAAGTTCCTAGTGACCACAGTGTTCTTTAGAAGTACCCTAAAGGTGTTTATTCCAGAATCTGCAATGGACTAATGCAAAATTTACCTAACTGGGAATATCTTTTATACTTTCTGAAAATATTTAATCACCTTCCATATTTTGGTAAGTTTTCATTTCTCAAAGATTTCCACTGATAATTCATAGCATTTTTCCAGTGTCAGTTCCTGAACTGACACATATCCCTGGCTCTGTGCTTGGTTTTAGAAAAAGATAATTAATACAGGGTCTTATTTCCACACAATCTATGAAAGAGTTGACAACATTTTAACAAAAAAAAAGGAATAATGACAAGTGTAATATGCACATAAACTAACAGCGGAAGTCCAGAGATCAATTTTCTGAGACTATCAAGCAAAGTTCCCTGGAGGAGAAGATAGTCAAGTAGATCATTAAAAGAGGAGTGCATTTCTTTAGTCTTTTTGCATTTCATGGATAACAAATGCCACAAACAAAATTAGAGTGGCATGATGTTATAAGGTATGTTCAGGAAGTATCAGAAAACTAGATGTGGCTAGAGGATATGGGTTGCAGAGATGGTAGAAAATGCAATTGTATTTGTGACACATCCATGAATGGCCTTGATGGTGTTTGGGCATTATTCTGTAATGTGCCTTTTCATTTTGTGATCAATAAAGGAGCAAGGCAATTGAAATTAAATTTACATGTAACTCCACTCTTCAGACCAACATTTTAAAGTCATTAGTCTTAATTTTATAGATACATAAGCCAGGATTCAGTAAAAGTAATGGACTTTTCTTTTTTCTTTGAGATGGCGTTTTGCTCTTGTTTTCCAGGCTGGAGTGCAATTGTACCTTCTTGGCTCACTGCAACCTTCGCCTCCCAGATTCAAGTGATTCTCCTGCCTCAGCCTCCCGCGTAGCTGGGATTACAGGCATGCACCACCATACTTGGCTAATTTTGTATTTTTAGTAACGATAGAGTTTCTCCATGTTGGTCAGGCTGGTCTTGAGCTCCTGACCTTAGGTGATCCGCCCACCTTGGTTTCCCAGGTTGCTAGGATTACAGGCATGAGCCACCATGTCTGGCCAGTGATGGGGCTTCCTAAATTTATGTAAGTTTTGTTGATATATTTAAAAGTTAGGTTTATCCAACCAAAAGATTGACAATTTGACTAGATTTTCTTTCTAGGAAGATAATTTTGGTAAGAATGGTTGGGTAAACTGGGAAACATTTTAGAGTCAAGTAGGAAAAGGCCACATTTTAATTTAAAAATACACATATACGACACTGAACAAATGTTTCAATTTTTATGCTCATTTTGTATATATTTAAAGAGCTTTAGTTGGAGGAAGTTGATCCAGAATCCACTCATTAGAAAAAGTCTGGATTCTATTTTGGAGAAAATATCAGGCAAAGTTTAGAATAACAGCACAAAATTTATTGCCTCCCCTTCTTCTTACTCAATACAACATTTAGAAAAAGTTTAAACATAATACTCTTTAAATAAAATGTATAAAGGTTCCAGCACCTAGAGCATTTACTTATATGGAGAGAAATATGGAAAAAAGATTCTTTATTTTTGATATCAACTCCTATATTTAAATGTTAGTATTCCTGATAAAGTAACATTCTATCCTAAATGGTAGAATAATAGGAGCTTGTGAAACCTTTTGAATAAACAGTGACATTCTGAATCAGGACCCCTGGAAAATGATGGTCATGTATAATTTGGAGAATTTGCCTAGATGCTTGTAAAAGTAATACATTGGAGGACATTTTCAGATAAATACACTGTCTATAAGGGCTGGATGTGTAGTAACTTACAAATGCATTTGAATGGTAATTTGATGTGTAATAGATTAGCAGAAGCCTGAATTTATTCCCGTCGTTGCTACTTAAGGTATCTCTTTATTACGTATGTCCACTGCTGTGGTTGCCAGCCTTCAAATGACCCCCACCCCCAAAATTCTGAATGCTTTCTGATATTTACAACCTTGTGTCATCCCTTTCTATAGTAAATATGGCTGACCTATGTAATAAAAGGATCTTGACAAAATTAGAGTTTGCAATTTTTGAAGCTGATCATAAAAGACACTGCAGCTTCTGCTTTGCTTCTTTGGATCAGTTGCTTTGGGGAAACCAGTTGCCAGGCCATGAGGACGCTCAAAAAGCCCTGAGGAAAGATTTATGCGATGAGATACTGATGCTGTCTACGTTTACTAACAACCAGCACTAACTTGCCAGGCATGTTGAGTGAGCTGCCTTGAAAATTGACCCAATTTTCAAACCTTCAAATGTCTGCAACCCTGGGAGACATCTTGTCTACAGCCTAAAGAGAATAAGAGACCCTGAGTTACAAACACCTATGTAAGCTGTCCCCAGTTGCCTGACACACAGAAATTGTGAGCTAATAAATGTTTCCTATTTGTAATCTGCTAAATTTGAGGGTTACTTGTTGTGCAGCAATAGGTAACAAATATAACTGGTCTAACTTTTTGGGCTAGAACCTTGTACAGAGGTATTCACTTTATACTAAAAGGGTTTAGTCATATTAAATTAAAGTTGTTCACTGCTTCCAAGTTTACATTTTATGTAGAAAATGACTCCAATCAGCCAACAGTCTCCTAACTGCTTTAATCTGTGTTTCAATCTGTTTCTCAATAACAATAATAATGCCATTTGCTAAGGTGTTATTATTACTTAAAATTTCATTATGTTTTATGTGATGATGGATTTAAAGCAAAAATATTACTCTTATATTTAGAAAATGTGGTGCACATTTTCATGTTATTCTAATCATTATATCATGGATATTTCCATATAAGTCTTATAAACAGATGCTGAATGCTTTCTTCACTCTTATGGGTCCTTCTTGACTTATAAATTATTTCACCTTTCTTTTTCTTGGGTTAGGCCCAGACCACAGTATGTATGTTAGAAAAAGAGAGATGATTTTATTTTTACTATTTCCAGTGAATATATATATATTTATATAGATATATATATTCATAATATTCAATATATATTTATTATGAATATGTTTATTATGAATATAATTTATTATGAATTTATTATGAATATGAATATATATTATGAATATTTATATATAATGCTTCTGAAATGGCTTGTTACTTTAGAATTGTTCCAAAACCAAAGTAAAACACATCTATGTGTGTGTGTGTGTGTGTGTGTGTGTGTGTGTGTATGTGTGTGCACACAGGCGGGAGTGTGTACACACATTCACATACACACTCACATAGAACTGTATATCACCACAGTCTACGTTTAGTTTTAGAAATGATCAGCACTCAAATCCAAGAAGATATATGTTAACTTTGAAAAACTTCATGAGACTAAAACCATCACTAAAAAATTATGTGGGAAGCATTCTGATAATGGTTGAAGGAACTACTTTTTTGTTGCTGTTGTTATTTTTGTTTTTCTGAGACAGAGTCCTGCTTTTGTCACCCAGGGTGGAGTGCAGGAGCAATCTCAACTCTCTAGAACCTCTGTCTCCCAGGTTCAAGTGATTCTTCTGTCTCAGCCCCCCGATTAGCTGGGACTATAGGTTCGTGCCACCATGCTCGGCTAATTTTTGAATTTTTAGTAGAGATGGGGTTTCACCGTGTTGGCCAGGCTAGTCTGGAACTCCTGACCTCAGTGATCCACCCTCCTCGGCCTCCCGAAGTCCTGGGATTACAGGCATGAGCCATCACTTCCAAGCAGGAACTAGTTTTAATAACCTATAATTAAACATTAGTTTGAGTGAAATGAAAGGTTTAATATGATCTGAAACAAAAATCTCTTTCTCTGTAATCTTTGGTTTCCATTTTGGCTGAGGAGGGTATGGAAGAGACATGGGCTGGGTTCAGCCAGGTATTTCATTCAGCACTCATAATTACCGATTTAAGGTACTCACGGCTTGCAGTATGGGAAAGAGCTGAAACACTGCAAATGTCTGCATCTCTCACTCCATGAAATGCCCTGAGGGCTGACTCCTAGAGCATTCTACTCACAATGTTGTAGGAACTTTGTCCCTGTCTGCATGCTGATTGGAAGCAGATCCATAGTTCAGTATCAGTGTCCATTTTTGGTTATTGCTAATAATGTAGCAACAATAAAATAGAAAGAAAAATGACAGGGCAGCTGTCTAATGAGGTGTAGTTTAGGGAGTGTTAAACTATGGTAGACATTTCTATTTGCTGGTGTTAAATTATGCTGCCTGTTCCAAGTGCTCTCATTAAAGGTTGATGCGCTGTGTTGTTCTCAGGCAATTTATGGAATCTAAGAATGACCTGCATGCATATCCTTCTGGGAAGTGGGCTGTCTGCAGCCCCATAGTAAACCATGAAGAGCAGCAGTCCAAACAGTTCATCTTCCCCACTTTCCCCATTGCAGAGACCCCATAGTCCTTTTCTTTCCAGTCGGCCATGACTTGTCATATTGGTTGACATATCCCTGAAACAACAGAGTCTGGTACAGCGTGTGTTGAAACAGATTTCTCCCACAGCATTTTTGCTTCTTCCCCGTAGACCTGACTGGAGGGGAGAAAAGCATTACATGTATTTTTCCCCTGTATCAAAGATGAGAAGAACAGTCATCATTCCTGTTAGCAAATTGCCAAATAAGGTGTTTATCGTTATCATTCAACATATATTTATTGAGCCTCTATAATATGTCAGGTGTTCTGTAAATAGTGGTTAAAAAGATACATATGGTCTCTGATTTTTTGTTTTGAGGTGGTAGAAGAGACGTAGTACAGGTTTAATAAGTTGATGAAAAAATTTAGGATGCTATGTGAATATATGTCAAGGGGCAAAACCTATGCTAGGAGAGTCCAGTATAGGAATATTAAGTCAGGATATTAAGTCAAGTGCTACCTCTTTTGTTTTTATTTGATTTCTTGTTTGTTTCTACATGTGCATGAGAAACACAATGGGGTGGGAATACAATGGTTAGGAATATGCCAATTGATATGGTTTATAAAAGACTTTGAAATGATGAAGAATACCATCCTCTGTTTGGAAATGTTTATTCAAACCAAGGGGCAGTGCAGCATGCTTCCAGTAAGTTTTAGTAACAATTCTCAATCTTGGCCGGACTTTAGAATTATCTGGGGAGCTTTAAAAAATCTGATGCCTAGGCCACCCCCAAAAGCAATTAAAAAAGAATCTCTGGGGGTGAGCCCCAGACACTGGTGCTCTTTAAAACTTCCCAGGTGATTCCAATGTGCAGCCAATTTAAGAACCATTGAGTTATAGGCTTCCTAGGTTTTCCAAATTCCCCACAAGGACCTACAGCTGCCAATTTTACCACTTACAGAGGAAAAAAAGAATTACCAGGTGCAGGAAGCTTCTCTTTCCCATCCTAAGAAGTTTCTAACTTCATTTTAAAAAATGAAAGTATAGTTACATAATAAAATGCACAAATCTTCAGTACAGAGTTCAGTGAGTTTTGACAGAGTATCTACTCAAGTAACCAGCATGCCAATTGAAATGCAGAATATCATCATCACCTTAGAATGTCCCATAGTGTCCCTTTACATTGTTCCTCCCCATAGAAGGCAGAAATTATTTTAATTTATGTTCCATAAATTAGTTTTGGCCATATTAGATTTCATAAGAATTAATTCACACAGTATGCAGTCTTTTGTTCTGGCTTATTTCCCTAAGCATAATGTTTTTGAGATTCATCTATGAAATTGGGTGTATCAGTAGTTCCTCTTTATTGCTGAGTGATATTCCATTGTATGGATATACCACAGTTTGTTTATTCTCCTGTTGATGGACATTTGGTTTGTTTCCAATTTTTATTAATATAAATTAACCACAGTGACCATCCTAGCACAAGCTTTTGTGGACATACATTTAAATTTTTTTTTTTTTTTTATAAATTGCCAAGAGTGAAATTACTGTGTCATAGGGTAATTGCATATTTAACTTAAATAAGCTGCCAATTTTCCACACACATTTAATATTCCTGCTAGCAATGAATGAGAAATCCTAGCTGTTTTGTGTTTTTACTAATGGTTGGTGTTGTAAATTTATTTTAATTATTGTTTAAATTTTAGTCATTCTCTCAAGCATGTAGTAGTGACTAACTGGGTTAATTTGAAGTTCTCTGGTGACTAATGATGTTGAGCATTTTCATGTGTATTTATTGGCCATTTGTACATTATTTTTTGAAATGTCTGTATAACACTTTTTCCCCTTTTATGTATTTGTTTGCATGTCTTTTTATTATAATTTTTATAATTTCTTTAATCTTGATATAAGTCACTTTTCTGAATATATTTTCTTCTAGTGTGGGGCTTGCTTTTTATTACTTTCAAGGTGTTTTAATTAACAGTAGTTTTTAATCTTAATGAAATCTAGTTTATATTTTTTCTTTTATAATTATAGATATTTGTGTCTATCTAGGAAATCTTTGCCTATCTCCAGGACAAAAAGATGTGTTTCCGTATTTTCATTTAGAAGCATTTTATCTTTTACAGTTAGGTCTATAAGCCATCCAACATTAATTTTGTGTATGGCATTAGGTATGAATCAAGTTTCTATTTATTCTTCATCTGTTTTTCAACATCTAGTGGTCCATCTCCACTCATTTAAAAGATTTTTCTTTCTCTATTGAATTATATCAGAAGCTTTGTCAAGAAAAACATTTGCTTGTATCTGTATGCTTCTTCTTTATTTCTCTTATGTTCCATTGATCTATTTATTTATTATCTATGTTTATGCCATGTTGTATGGATGACTATAACTTTATAGTAAGTATTGAAATTGGTTAGTACAAGTTTTCCAACTTTGTTCTTCTTTTACAAAATTATTTAGATAAATGGAGACCAATAGATTTTTACATAATTGGTACAAGCTTGTCAATATCCACAAATAAGCATGCTGGGATATTTATCTTAATTGCATTATGTGTAGTTTAGGAATAATTGACATCTTCATAATATTGAAACAATACTAAACTCTCTCAACAATGCTTTGTTCCTTTTTCTTGTTCTAAATTTATCCCAGACATTTTATTTACTTCTGATACTATTCTGAATGAAATAATTTTTTTAAATTACATGTTCTATTTGTTACTTATATATAGAAATAAAAATAATTTTTGGACAGTGGCTGGCAAGATGGCCAAATAGGAACAGCTCTGGTCTGCAGCTTCCAGCAAAATCAATGCAGAAGGCGGTGATTTCTGCATTTTCAACTGAGGTACTTAGCTTGTCTTAATGGTACTGATTACACAGTGGGTACAGGCCACAGAGGATGCGCCAAAGAAGGGTGGGGTGTCCCCTCACCCGGAAAGCACAAGGGGTCAGGGAACACCCACCCCAGCCAAGGGAAGCTGTGAGGTACTATGCCATGAGGAACTGTGCATTCTGGCCCAGATACTACACTTTTCCCATGGCCTTCACAACCGACAGACCAGGAGATTCCCTCAGGTGCCTATACACCAGGACCCTGGGTTTCGGTTTCAAGCACAAAACTAGATGGCTGTTTGGGTAGACACTAAGCTAGCTGCAGGAGTTTTTTTTTTTTTTTTTTTTTTTTTTTTTTTTTTTTTTTTCCATATCCCGGTGGTGCCTGGAATGCCAGTGAGACAAATCATTCACTCCCCTGGAAAGCAGACTGAAGACAGGGAGTCAAGTGGTCTTGCTCAGCAAATCTCACCCCCATGGAGCCCCACAAGCTAATATCCACTGGCTTGAACTTCACACCACCAGCACAGCAGTCAGAAGTTGATCTGGGACATTCAAGCTTGGTGGAGGTCAGGATGTCTGCCATTACTAAGGACTAAGTAGGAAGCTTTTTCCTCACAGTGTAAACAAAGCCTCCTGGAAGTTTGAACTGGGCAGAGCCCATTGCAACTCTGGAAAGTCACTGTAGCCAGACTATCTCTGTAGTTTCCTCCTCTCTGTGCAGGGCATCTCTTTAAAAAAGGCAGCAGCCAGTCAGGGGCTTATAGATAAAACTTTCATCTTCCTGGGACAGAGCACTGGGGGGAAGGGGCAGCTGTGGTTACAGCTTCAACAGAATTAAATGTTACTGCCTGCCAGCTCTTAAGAGAGCAGCAGATCTCCCAGCACAGCACTTGAGCTCTGCTAAGGGACAGACTGCCTACTCAAGTGGATCCTTGACCTCTGTGCCTCCTGACTGGGAGACACCTCCCAGCAGGAGTTGAGAGACACCTTATACAGGAGAGCTCAAGCTGGCATCTGGCGGGTGCTCCTCTGGGATGAAGCTTCCAGAGGAAGGAACAGGAACCAATCTGCCATTCTGCAGCCTCTGCTGGTTATACCCAGGCAAACATGATCTGGAATAGACCTCCAGATAACTCCAGCAGACCTGCAGCAGAGGGGCCTGACAGTTAGAAGGAAAACTACCAAACAGAAAGGAATACCATCAGCGTAAAAAAAAAAAAATGACATCAACGCAAAAACCCCATTGGAAGGTCACCAACATGAAAGACCAAAGTAGTGTAGATAAATCCATGGAGATGAGGAAAAACCAGCAGAAAAGGTGAAAATTCCAAAAACCAAAATGCCTCTTGTCCTCCAAAGGATCATAACTCCTCACCAGCAGGTGGACAAAACTGGATGGAGAATGAGTTTGATGAATTGACAGAAGTAGTCTTCAGAAGGTGGGTAATAACAAACTCTACTGAGCTAAAGGAGCATGTTCTAACCCAGTGCAAGGAAGCTAAGAACCTTGAAAAAAGGTTAGAAGAATTGCTAACTAGAATACCCAGTTTTGAGAAGAACATAAATGACCTGATGGAGCTGAGAAACACAACACAAGAACTTCGTGAAGCATACACAAGTATCAATAGCTGAATCAATCAAGCAGAAAAAAGGATATCAGAGATTGAAGATCAGCTTAATGAAATAAAGTGTGAAGACAAGATTAGAGATAAAAGAATGCAAAGGAATGGACAAAGCCTCCAAGAAATGTAAGACTATGGGAAAAAACTAAACCTACATTTTACTGGTGTATCTGAAAGTGATGGAAAACATGGGAACCAAGTTGGAAAATACTCTTCAGGATATTATCCATGAGAACTTCCTCAGCCTAGCAGGACAGGCCAACATTCAAATTCAGAAAATACAGAGAACACCACAAAGACACTCCTTGAGAGGAGCAACTCCAAGACAGAATGGTCAGATTCACCAAGGTTGAAATGAAATAAAAAATGTTAAGGGCAGCCAAAGAGAAAGGTCAGGTTATCCACAAAAGGAATCCCATCAGACTAACAGTGGGTCTCTCTGCAGAAACCCTAGAAGCCAGAGAGAGTTGAGGGGCCAACATTTAACATTGTTAAAGAAAAGAATTTTTGGCCAGGCATGGCAACTCACACCTGTAATGCCAGCACTTTTGGAGGCAAAGATGGGCCAATCAAGAGGTCAAGAGATCAAGACCATCCTGGCCAACATGTTAAAACCTAATCTCTACTAAAAATATGAAAATTAGCTGGGCGTGGTGGTGCACGCCTGTACTCTTGGCTACTTGGGAGGCTGAGGCAGGAGAATCGCTTGAACCCAGGAGGCAGAGGTTGCAGTGAGCTGAGATTGTACCAGTGAACCCCAGTCTGGTGACACAGTGAGACCCCCTCAAAGAAAGAAGGGAAACGAAGGGAAATGAAGGGAAGGAAGGAAAGGAAGGGAAGGAAGGGAAGGGAAGAGAGGGAGGAAGGAAGGAAGGAAAGAAAAGAAAGGAAGAAAAGAATTTTCAACCCAGGATTTCATATCCAGCCCAAATAAGCTTCATAAGCAAAGGAGAAATACAATCCTCCTTTACAGACAAGCAAGTGCTGAGAGTTTTTGTCACTACCAGGCCTGCCTTACAAGAGCTCATGAAGGAAGCAGTATAAAAGAAAAACCGGTACCAGCCACTACAAAAACATACCAAATTGTAAACACCATTGATACTATGAAAAACCTACATCAAGTAATGGGTAAAATAACCAGCTAGCATCATAATGACAGGCTCAAATTCACACATAACAATATTAACCCTAAATGTAAACAAGTTAAATGCCCCAATTAAAAGACACAGACTGGCAAATTGAATAAAGAGTCAAGACTCATTGGTGTGCTCAGAAGACTAATCTCATGTGCAAAGACACACATAGGCTCAGAATAAAGAGACTGAGGAAGATTTACCAAGCAAATGAAAAGCAAAAAATAAAAATAAAAATAAAAAAGGAGGGGTTGTGATCCTAGTCTCTCATAAAAGAGATGTTAAACCAACAAAGATCAAAAGTGACAAAGAATGACATTACGTAATGATAAAGAGATCGATGCAACAAGAAGAGCTAACTATCCTAAATATATGTGTACCCAATACAGGAGCACCCAGATTCATAAAGCAAATTCTTAGAGACCTACAAACAGACTTAGACTCCCACACAATAATAGTGGGAGACCCCACTGTCAACAGGACAGAAAATTAACAAGGATATCCAGGACTTCAACTCAGCTCTGGACCAAGCAGACCTAATAGACATCTATAGAACTCTCCACCCCAAATCAAGAGAAAATACATTCTTCTTAGCACAACATCACACTTAGGCTAAAATTAACCACAAAATTGGAAGTAAAATACTCCTCAGCAAATGCAAAAACCAGAAATCATAACAAACAAGTCTCTCAGACCACAGTGCAATCAAATTAGAACTCAGGATTAGGAAACTCACTCAAAACCACACAACTACATGGAAACTGAACAACCTGCTCCAGAATGACTACTGGGTAAATAACAAAATGAAGCCAGAAATAAAGATGTCCTTTGAAACCAGTGAGAACAAAGACATAACATACCAGAATCTCTGGGACACACTTAAAGCAGTGTATAGAGGGAAATTTATAGCACTAAATGCTCACAAGAGAAAGCAGGAAGAACTAAAACTGACACCCTAACATCACAATTAAAAGAACTAGAGAAGCAAGAACAAACAAAATCAAAAACTAGAAGAAGACAAAAAATAACTATGATCAGAACAGGACTAAAGAGGCTAAAGGACTAAAGACATTAAAAACCCTTCAAAAAACTGGTAAATCCAGAGCTGGTTTTTTGAAAAGATCGGCAAAATAGATAGACCACTAGCCAGACTAATAAAGAAGAAAAGAGAGAAGAATTAAATAGATGCCATAAATAATGATAAAGGGAACATCACTACCAATCCCACAGAAATACAAACTAACATCGGAGAATATTACAAACATCTCTAAGCAAATAAACTAGAAAATCTAGAATAAATGGATAAATTCCTGGACACATACAGCCTCCCATGACTAAATCAGGAACAAGTCAAATCCCTGAATAGACCAATAACGAGATCTGAAATTGAGGCAGTAATTAATAGCCTACCAATCAAAAAAGGTCAGGACTAGATAGATTCACAGCTGAATTATACCAGAGGTACAAAGAAAAGCTGGTACCATTCCTTCTGAAACTATTCCAAACGATAGAAAAAGAAAGAATCCTCCCTAACTCATTTTATGAAGCCAGCGTCATCCTGATACCGAAATCTGGTGGAGACACAACAAAAAAAGAAAATTTCGGCTCAATCCCTGATGAGCATCAATGTAAAAATCCTCAGTAAAATACTGGCAAACTGAATCCAAAAGCACTTCAAAAAGCTTATCCACCACGATAAAGTTGGTTTCATCCATGGGATGCAAGGCTGGTTCAACATACACAAATCAATAAACATAATGCATTACACAAATGAGATCTATGACAAAAACCACATGATTAACTCAACAGATGCAGAAAAGGCCTTCAACAAAATTCAACAGCCCTTCATGCTAAAAACTCTTAATAAACTAGGTATTGATGGAATGTATCTCAAAATAATGAGAGCTATTTATGACAAACTGACAGCCAGTAACATACTGAAGGGACAAAAACTGAAAGCATTTCCTTTGAAAACCAGCATAAGGCAAAATGCCCTCTCTCACCACTCTTATTCAGCATAGTATCGGAAGTTCTGGCCAGGGCAATCAGGCAAGAGAAAGAAATAAAGGTTATTCAATTAGGAAAAGAAGAAATTAAATTGTCTCTACAGATGACATGATTGTATATTTAGAGAACCTCATCATCTTAGCCCCAAATCTCTTTAAGCTGATAAGCAACTTCAGCAAAGTCTCAGGATACAAAATCAATGTGCAAAAATCACAAACGTTCACAACTATACACCCATAACAGACCAGCAGAGAGCCAAATCATGAGAGAACTCCCATTCACAATTGCTACAAAGAGAATAAAATACCTAGGAATACAACTTACAAGGGATGTGAAGGATCTTTTAAAGGAGAACTACAAACCACATGTATATATACCCTAGAACTTAAAAGTATAATAGTAGTGATTTTAAAAAAAGATCTGAAACCACAAAACTACTAAAAGAAAAAAAGGGAAGCTCCATGGCATTGGTCTGGGCCAGGCGTCTCCAAACCACGGCCCACGGGCCTCATGCATCCCCCTGAGGCCATTTATCAAGCCTCCCCCCAACCTCTGCACTTCAGGAAGGGGAACCTCTTTCATTGGTGATCAGTGAGAGGAGCACAGTATGTGGCGGCCCTCCAATGGTCTGAGGGACAGTGAACTGACCCCCTGTGTAAAAAGTTTGGGGACGCCTGGTCTGGGCAATAATTTTTCTGGATATGACCCAAAAAGCACAGGTAACAGGAACAAAAATAGACCAATGGAATTGTATCAAACTAAAATGCTCTTCACATCCAAGGATAACCAACAAAGTGATGAGACAACTTACAGTATGGGAGAAAACATTTGCAAAGCATACATTTGATAAGGGATTAATATCCAAAATATATAACTCAAACAATTCAATAGCATTAAAACAGCCCAATTTTTTTAAATGGGCAAAGGGCTTGAATAGCTATTTCTCAAAACAAGACATACAAATGGACTACATGCATATGAAAATATGTTCAACATCACCAATCATTAGGGAAATGCAAATTAAAACTACAATGAGATATCATTTTAAACTTGTCAGGATGGCTCATAATAAAAAAGATGAAAGATAATAAGTCTTGGAGAGGATGTGGAGGAAAGGGAATACTTGCACATTGTTGGTGGGAATGCTAACTAGTGCAACCATTGTGTAAAATAGTATTGAAGTTACCCCAAAAATTAAAAATAGAGCTGCCATATGAGCCAGAAGTCCTGTTACTTGATTTATATTCAAAGGAAATCAAATCAGTATGTGAAAAATATATCTGAATTCCTATGTTCATTGCAGCATTACTCACAACAGCCAAAATATGGAATTACTCTAAGTGTCCACTAATGGAAGAATGGATAAAGAAAATGTAGTATATACACACAATGGAATACTATTCAGCCCTTAAAAGGAAGGAAATCTGTTGTTTGCTAAACATGGTGAATGTGAAAGATATTACATTAAATGAAATAAGCCAGACACAGAAAGATAAATTTACATGATCTCACTTGTGTGTTATCTTGAAAAGTTAACCTCATATAACTAGAGAGAAGAATAGAGGTTACCAAGTGTTAGGGGTTTGCAGGGAATTGGGGAGATTTTGATTAAAAAACACAAAATTTCAATTAGACAGGACACATCAAGAGATGTGTTCTACCATATGATGACCACAGTTAATAACAATGTATTGTATTCTTGAAACTTGAAGTTAAGAGGTAGATTCTAAATGTTTTCACCACAAAACATAAGGTAACACATATGTTAATGCCTTAATTTAGCCATTCCACAGTGTATATATATTTCAAAACAGCATGCTGTACATGATACATATATATTTTATTTTTTTCCTAAATCAATAAATGAAAGTAAAGCAAAAACTTAAAATAACAACCAGAGATAATAGGGTAAAAATGATGTGACTACTGATTGCTTGGAGTGTTAGACAGTTTTTTAAAATCATTTTCTGCTATTAACTAGTTATTTCATTTAATATTGGTCTATGATAGTGACTCCCCTTTTAAAAACAAAAGCAGAGAGATATCAGTGTTCTTAATGTGAGAACAGTAATAACTGACCATTTAACCCTTGTGTCTTGTCTTTAAGGTTGTAAATAAAACGAAGGAGAGAAACAGGATCTTTGGTATTTTGGTAACATAGGACAGGTTTAGACAATAGGATAATCCTTTTAAAAACTTCTTTGTCTGATGTTTCACTAATGGGTGGGTGAAATACCTTTAGCGTGAGAGGAAACAACATAAACCTTTTTTAGCTTTTGTAAATGTATACTGAATGCCTGTGTTAAAGTAATAGATTTTTTAAAAGTGAGTTGGGAAATGTAAACTATATATAAGTGTAAGGTATTGATATTATGTCAAGGCTTAAATTATGGATTATAACTGTAGAGATAACCTGAAGTAAAAGACGTGTACTTTCAAAGTAAGTAACTTAGTATATATGTGTCCTATTTTGTCACATCCGAAAGAAGACATTGCTAATCTGGCCAAAAAAATAAAAATATGCCCCCCACAGAAAATTTAACAGAACCAAGAGTAAGTAGATCATATCAATACAAGTATTTATAACCTTATATCAGTAGAACTATACAGTTGGCATGAATTTGTATTCAATTAGAAATCATCATCAAAGGTAGACCAAAAACTTAAGTTCTGAAAAAAAAAATTCTGTACAATTTTTCTTAATGTGTATAACATGCCCAAATTATAAAAGAAATTCAATTCTGTGAACTAGAATGAAGTCATATTTATAGTTAATACAACATCCATCTACATTAACTACTTTTGCTGTCTGATTCTGCCAAATGTAAATAGTACATCATTTATTGATGTGTAAGAGGATTTATGTTCTGATGAAAGAACCAAGAAAGAGTCTTGCTGGTCTCCGAGGTAAAAGAGTTATATTAGAAAGCCTTTATTTGGCATCAACAAAAAATTTGCTAGGTATCAACAAAGCTCTCTGGGGCCTTATAAGAACTATGGATGCCTTTTTTTTTTGTTTTTTTTTTTGTTTGTTTTTTGTTTTTTTTTATGGTAGTTAGAGATATTTTTACATAAGTAAAATCAATGAAAATTAATTCATACCTACTATATTGAAAACTTAAGCCAGAAAAAAACCCTTACATGAAATAAACTATGGTTATCCAAAGGAAGATTCAGAAACCAACTTCATCCTCATCATCTGATGTTCATTAGAAATGCCAAAGGAAAAAAAAGATAGGCCTATTGTATCAGAATCTGCATTTAAACAAGATCCTTAGGTGATTTGTATGCTCTAATGTGTGAGAAGCAAGGCTTTCATCTTCTTATTTGCATTGGAGAAGACTTTCACGCTTTCTACTCAACTCTCAAACCTTCCTCATAAACTCAATTTGTTGTCAAACTTGGAAAGTTTGTTCAATTTATTTACTTTAGAAAAAATTTTAGCTTGCCCTGTTTCAAAAGGGAAATGAGACCTCTGGGAGTAATGAGCTTTTATTTTGTAGAAAAACAAGGGTTCACCATCAGAGCAGAAGAAGGCAAGGACCCAAAGGTCAAAGAAAATTTGTGCTTACTTCCCAGTCTATGTCTTAGCGCCATAATTCACCATTTGGATCAAGAACATGTTTCTCCACACTCTGGTAACACAGGTAATCCCCATCTTAAGAAATGACTTTAGTTCATTTGTAAGTTGGTGACTTGAAACTTTGAATGTATTTCCACATAGAAATAGTATTATACTCAGTAGGTAGACTTCTAGGCAGTTTTCAGAAATCTGTTTAATTTATAATATACTAAGAAGTAAAGTGTCGGGATGCATTGGGTTAAAGCAAGCATATTCAAATGACACATACTCAGGTTCAAATTTTGGCTCTACCATTATCCAACGCTTCACCTTGAACAGTTATTTAACCTATTTATGATATGTAAATATAATAATAATTGCCTTACAAAGTTTTTGTAATAAATGAAATGTGCATTAAGTTACCTGATGTTGAACTGTCACTTTGCATAATTGGCTATATAAGAGTTTAAAATAAATTTTGTCAAAAAGCACTGGTAAATTTAGATAAGGATACTTGATCCATAAGGAAAAGGAGAATGAATCTCAGGGAGGACTTGCTTAGAGAAAATTATGCCTCAAAATGTGAGAGCATCCATATGTGGTGTTGGGTAGAAGTTTGGAAGAGGATATTCTAGGCAGGAATCATGATGTAGAATTACAGATATATATGGGGTGCAGAGTAGAAAGGAGGATGTTCAATGGATTTGGTCTAGAGACTTTAAGAAACTAACTACTGCTGGCATTTGCCTTTCTGTTTCTTTCCTTTTCTTCCTTGCCTCCATCTCTTTTGATATTGTTACTCTACAAACAGCACACAGTAAGATCAATAAGAAGCAAGAGAACAGCAAGAAGTGCCCAGCAGCAAGGAAAAAAAGTGGGCAGAAAGAAAATAACTGTCAAGGGTGGAACCAGGAGGGAAGACCAATTCCCATTGCTTCTCTACTATCAGCAGTGAATATTCTTGTATTGAATACAGTAGCTTAGATTGGCAGTTGTAATATTTGTGCTACATTCTTGATATCACTTTGTAATGAAGAGTCAATCCAACATTCTACTTTCATTTAAACCAAAGGTGACTGTGGGTCAGGGATTATGTTTGTTTTTCCTTGATTTTTCATAGTTAACTTTAATTTTGTTCTCCTCTTTTGTGACTGTCTTTTGTTGATGATGCCTTTTTTGTAAACCTAAATTGTGTTTTTATTCACAAAACCAAGTGGAGAATTAAGACAATTATCTTTATATCAACAGATCTAGAGTGAGAAATTTGGCCCAAAATGAGAGTGTATAACATGATTGGTAATTGATTTTTGTGTGTTCTCTAATGTGTTATAATTGACATTTTAGACAATATCAATATGGAAACATGTGTCTAAATTGTATTAAGCCACACAATGAACTGTAAAGTAAAATATATAATTTCACACATCAAATCACAGTGACAGATTTATACACCCAGGGACATTCAATAATCAATATTTTTTTTGTTTTGTTTTTGAGATGGAATCTTACTCTGTCGCCCAGGCTGGAGTGCAGTGCCATGATCTTGGCTCACTGCAAACTGCCTCCCAGTTCAAGCAATTCTCCTGCTATAGCCTCCTGAGCAACTGGGATTACAAGCAGACACCACCATGCCTGGCTAATTTTTGTGTTTTTAGTAGACACGGGGTTTCACCACGTTGGCCAGGCTAGTCTCAAACTCCTGACCTTAGGTGATCCGCCCGCCTAGGCCTCCCAAAGTGCCGGGATTGCAGGCGTGAATCACCATGCCCAGCTTCAATAAAGATTTGATAACTGACTAAGGAAAACATCAGAAACAAATAGAGTTTTCTATCAAGTTTCTTTAAGCATATTTGAACAAAAACACTGAGATTCTTTTGGTTAAGATTTAAGAAAATTAAAACCACTGATGGTTATGGTTTTATCTGAGAGAATAACTGAGGGTGCTACAAGATTGTTTATATCTATCTGGAAGTAAAAATGGCAATATTTGTGTGTACATATGTGTGCTTTTCCCCCAAAACTCTCATGCAATTTTCTCCTGTGGAATGCATGAGGTAAGAACATATTATTTTGTGACACCAGAATATATTCATATTAATAATTAGTGTTTGTGTTTCGATAATGGAATAGCTTTGATGAAGCATTCTGACATACATATTTATTACTTGGTGTGTATAATCACTGTGTGAGTTATGGTTAACAAATATTGTTGTCCTCTTTTTATCTATACATAAACTTCAAAAAAGTTTAATTCCTCCCATAAGGTAACATAGGGGCTCAGTGGTGGATTGAAAACTCAGAGACTTTCTATTTCCCAGTTCAATATACTTTCCATGACATCACATTTCCTTTCAGTGTCTCTATAAGAAGACAAAAAAAAAAAAAAAAACCCTCTCATTTATTGATGAACAATGTTAATTAAAAAGCTACTAATCACATCAAGTTCCTACTTTAGGATAATAGTAAATTTTGTTCTGGTAAAATGGAAGACTAGCCTATTGTATATAGCCTGGTTACATACAAATACTGAAAAAATAAATTTAACTTTGGTTTTTAAATGTATAGTAAAGAGTAAGCATAGGAAAGCACAAATTCTGAGTGGTAACATGAAAGATGTGAGTTTCTTTTAGCCCATCTTTAATAGACAAGATTTTTAGTTTTCATCAACCATGTTTAAGTAACAGGAGAAAAATGAGATTCTGAGTGAGGTGAAAAGTCATGTCAGAGAAACCTGTGTAAATCCAGCCCGTCTGAAAGGGTTAATGACTTAGCGAGCAAATAAACAGATATAAAACATAAAATTCTACCTCCTGAAGAAAGTAACTTGTGTTCATCATGGGTGAAATGTAGGAGCAGGGTAGAATTTTCCCAGAGAATTTGGAGCACAAAACAGGCTTTCAGTCAGACTTCCTGCATGACTCCAAAGTCTAAGCAATAAATTCAGTATGATAGATCTGTCCCTGGGCATCTAGAAGTCACAAATCCCATTTAAAGGAATGTATCATAAAGCCAGTCCTCAAGATTGCTGTATATAATATTCAAATAAATGAGCTCACAGTCAAAAATCACAACACAAATAAGAAACAGGAAACTGTAAATGAGAATCAGAAGAAACAAATTCCAGAACCAGACCATTTTATATAAAATCCATAATGGATATTTTATATAAATAAAATAATAAAATTAATAATCATTTGGGATAATTTTATTACAATTGGAGATATATTTACTATAAAAATATTTGATCCTAATATTTAAGGAAAAATTCACACATTCCTGAAAGTCAGGGGATTTTAACATTATCGTTTTGCTATATGTGCTCATTTTTTTTCTGTATAACTCCTCTGTGGCAATAACAAAGTAGAGAGTTCATGCATATTACCCTAAATTTAGAGTTCAAAAGAATTAATCAATGAGATTGAGTATTGTTATAGTATGCTTGGAACATTGAGAGATCCAGAAGTCTTAGTCAGGATTTCTGCATTTCAAACCATTCCTTTCTTCTTCTGTCTCTGTTTTATGTGAAGTACGGGGGTGTGATCTACTGATACCTCACCACCTGCAGTCTCAGCCTTACCCCAATTTTCGGATCCATTTGATCAAGACAGGATGGAGATCCATTAACTCAGTTCCAAATACTAAGAATAGTCACTCCCATTTGTATGTGGTTTTCAATGTCTCTTTGCTGTCTCTCAGTTCCTGTGTCCCAAATGTGGCTACTTGGGTACTTTATTTCCCTATTCCCATGGGATGGCTCACCCATCAGGAACAGGATACCACCTCAATGCCTAGTTCTGGATGTTGACTACATACCCAGAATTCTTAGTTCCCCCTGAAATTGGAGCTATGTGAGAGCCCCAGACTGTAGAGTGTAGCCAGTCTTTTTTCCTAGGGGAAACTGAAAACTGCTCCAATAGAAATATGAATTCTAGAAAAACAACGTAGGTTTTTAGGAAATATAAATGAATTTACTTTTTAACTAAGTCAGATGTACTGAAGAAACAGTGCATCTAGTATGCCTTATGGTCCATCTTTTCAGGACTAGTATTTGCATAAAAAGTACAGAAATAACAGAAGGTCATACTTGAGTAGTTAGACCATGTTTCAGCTACTAATCATAATAGCTTACAACTTCTTATTCCCATTTTATTCTATGATGCCCCAACTGATCTCACTTTTTATTTATCTAGTCTCCTGCTTACTTTAAAAAATATTTGGCATTCTTTAATAACTGCCAGCTGACCTTGTAAACTAAATAATAAAAGTTAAAGTGAAAGATCTGTAAGAAGTATTGCATGGTATATTCTCTCTTCCAATTTATATAATAAATAGGAGGTAAGTCTTAATTCTACTTTTAAAATTTTGTTTTAAATTAGACTTTTAAAATGATATAATGATCATTATTTTAAAATTTACTGCACAGTTTTGGGTCCACTGAATTTGCTGTGTTTAGTGACAGCATTCTTCCTCGTCCTGCCTCTATTACTTGGGACTAGGGAGGCTGTCCTGTCACATCCAGGGTCAACTGGAACCAACTCTTGCTTCCTCACTATTCTTAATAAAAGTGATTAATACAAAATTTTGTTTTGGAGATCTATCAGCTTAAGGAAGTAACTATTTATTCATTAAGTAATTATATAAATAGACATTTGCACAACTCCATTTTTGCTAAACATTAGGCTAAGATCTTTGGGAATAAAAAAATTAATTAGAGGGAAAGTTTCTTTCTTCAAGGACCTTAACATATGATAGGAGTGATTACACAATATTTTTAAATAATTACAGTTATAAAGCTAACTATAATTAGTTTTATATTTTATTGATTCTTGATGAACTGAAGCTGGGCTTCAACCTCAACACAGCCTGCTATTCAGTTGTGCTATGCAGTTTTAGTGTCATTTTACCATCACTGATCTTGTATATTATTAGTATAGATTGATCCAGTGGTTTACAACTATGTCTAATTAGCATAAAAGTACAGTAATACTAAAGCACATTATTCAGTTGTTAAGAGTTAAAGAATCATTTTAAAATACAGGTAAGGATTCCATATATAACTTTGAATATAAATTTCTGTATGTGCTTTATATGTTTAAATGATATCATTTAGCAAAAATATAAATGCTATTTTATTAGTGCAGTGAAAAACTGGTGCACAGTTTTGATGATTAAAACTATTAAACATATACATAAGAGTAATTATTAAAAATTGACAAAAAGTTAAATGTATGAAAATAACTTCACAGGGCAAATCATAAGACAAGGAGTGTTAGCCAAATAATTTTATAAATGTAACATTACATTTGAGCCAAAAACATTTTACAAAATTAAATTTTAATATAAGGCAGAATAAGAGAGATTCTGGTATAATTTGAATTTTATAAATTCAAGTTATAAACTTATAAAAGTTGTTTATACATTCATATTTATAACATCAAAATAACCTTAAGAAATAATTTTAATTTTTAACTAGTTTCTTTTTTGGATATGAGTAATTCAAAAAGTTTTATTTGAGATTGTGTCATATTATGTAAGGATGAATTAAAAGGAGAATGTCAACATTGCTGTCTAAAAGTTTAATTTTTAAAAAACCCCTCAAAACTATGTACAATAATATCCATAATAAATTGTCATTATTTCAGACATAAGGAATTTGAAGAAAGGAAAAATAAAAAATGTATTTAAAATACCTTTTGTTCCTACTAATTGAAACTAAAAACAGATACAAGAGGAGCTCTTTGAGTTACATTTTATTAGTTTTGAATCTACATTGGCTGAATTTTTAAACAAAGACCTATTTAAATGATTGGTATAGAATGGCAACCAGGAACCATATTAAGCAGAAGATGGAGTGAGATTCTTCACTTTGGGAATATGCAGTATATTAAAAATACAGATAAGGTAAAGCATAGAAAAGTACTAAATACCATAATAAGGAGACACAGAGCTTTATTAGCTTCATGGAATATATGCCCAATTTTATGGACCTACAATGATTTTTCTTTCTAAAATGAGGTCTTGGGTCCAGATCTCATAAATTTTAGTTCAGTGCTTTACTAAATATGTAGTTCATGGGAGAGATTTAGATTGAGAATATAAATTTGAGAAAACATACTGCTTGTATTTGAAGCAATGAGATTGGAAGAGATGACCAAAGGAGAGAAAAATAATGAGGTGTGAAAAATAAGTCTGGTTACTCCAGCATCATAAGGTTTTAAAAAAAAAAAAAAAAAAAAAAGATGCAACGAAGAAGGAGCTTAAGAGTCTTAGAAATTGTGGCTATTTTCCTTTAACATGGGCATTATGGAATTTTAAATATGATTGTAGATTTTTTATTGAGGTAAAACCATTTAACATGAGATCTACCCTTTTTAAAAATTTATTGTTGCAGGTTTAATTCTTCCCAACCTTCATTTACCTTGAATATGCTTCTACCATTATTCTGCAAGTGAGTGTCTTCAATCTGACTTTTAAAAAACATATTTTAGGCTATTAAAAATGAACATCATTTTTTGTATTCCTTTTTTTTAAAAAAATATATATGTATTGTAAAAAATATATATATTTTTACAGACTTTTTTTTTTCCTTCAACTTTTAAGTTCTAGTGTATATGTTGAGGATGTGCCAATTTATTACATAGGTAAAGGTGTGACATGGTGTTTTGCTGCACGGATCAACTCACCACCTAAGTATTACACCCAACATCCATTTCTATTCTTCCTGATCCTCTCCCTCCCCTCAAACCCCCAGGTCCCAGTGTGATGTTCCCTGCTGTGTGTCCATGTGTTCTCATCATTCATCTCTCACTAATAAGCACTTGTAAGTGGAAATATGTGGTATCTGGTTTTCTGTTCCTGCATTAGTTTGCTGAGGATAATGGCTTCCAGCTCCATCCATGTCCCTGCAAAGACATGATCTTGTTTCTTTTTATGGCTGCATAGTATTCCATGGTGGATATATACCACTTTTTCTTCATTGATGGGCATTTGGATTGATTCCATGCCTTTGCTATTGTGAGTAGTGCTGCAGTGAACATACACATACATGTATCTTTATAATTACTTATATTCCCTTGGGTAAATACCTAGTAATGGGATTGCTGGGTCAAATGGTATTTCTGCTTCTAGATCTTTCAGGAATCACCACACTGTCTTCCACCATGGTTGAACTAATTTACACTCTCAACAGTGTAAAAGCATTACTTTTTTTTTCACAACCTCACCAGCATCTGTTGTTTCTTGACTTCTTGATAATCACCATTCTGACTGGCATGAGATCTATCCTTTTTAACACATTTTCCAGTGCACAATATAGTGTTATTAACTATAAGTACAATGTTGTATAGCAGCTCTCTAGAACTTACTCATCTTGTAAAACAAATTTTGCCATTCAATAGATGTAATGACTTTATTCAACTTTTGCTCAGGGTCTTCTTAAGCAAAATTTGGGATCATGTGCATCTCCTCTATAATACTACTCACGGTTCACCTAGTATCTACATACATAGTATAATTTAAATATGGAAGGCTGCTACTTTCTCCTAACTTTAGCTGTGGCTGGAATACTGATGTCATCCTTGCTGTCATCAAGCACATAGTGGGTAACCTCAAGACAAACCACATGTTTGTCATAATCCTTGATCATCTCAGATTGATCTGGATTTCTCTCATTATCTTGTTTACTTTTTCTAATTTTAAGCTTATGCACAGGCTTTCTGATTTTAACTACTTTTAACCACAAATCCATGATTTTTGGTTTAAAGCGTTTTATATATGTGATGTATATATACACATATATATGAGACAAAAAAACACATATATAAAAAACACATATTATATATGTGTTTATATATATTTATATTGATATATATATCATATATAAACACACACATATATATCACATATATATGAACACACAAATATATACACACACACTTATATATTCTTTAAGCAACTAAAGAATATTTCTAAGATCATGAAGAAAGCCAGGAATTTTTTATTATTTTGGGTGATTTTGGTATTTGCAATGAGAAATAAAATTAAGTGCATTGTCATGGTCATAAATAAAGCATCTTACGGAGGGTAGAAAGTTGTAGTAATTCGTGGGAGCTATTTTTTTTCCTTATAAAAAATTAAGCTGGGTGTGATGGCATACACCAGTAGTCCCAGCTACTCAGGAAGCTGAGGCAAGAGGATTGCTTGAGTACAGGAGTTTGAGGCTACAGAGGGTTATGGAAATTGTGAATTATAAAATTATGAAAATTATGCCTGTGTATGGCCCCTACACACCAGCCTGGGCAACATGGCAAGACCCCAGCTCTTAAAAAACATCATTAAAAAAGTAGGCAAAACTAACAAAGAGCATCCACTGATTTCTAAAGTGGTACCTTGTTTCCCTCTCTTTCTCTCCTTCCCACTCTCTTTCTCTCTCATCTTCCTTCTTCTTTTCTTCCCCTCCCTCCCTTCCTTCCTTCTTTCCCTCCCTCCCTTTTTCTTTCTTTCTTTTCTTCTTTCTTTCTCTTTATTTTTCCTCTCTCACTCTCTTTCTCATATATGTATGTGTGTGTGTGTGTGTCTGTGTGTATATATGTGTGTGTGTGTGTGTGTGTATATATATATATATATATATATATATATATATATATATATTTGGTTATATACTTAGAAGATATAATGACCCTCACCAAGTTGTGGTAGTAACTGAAATTTTGTTGCATAGTACATTATTTATTAGGTATTACACATGATTAATAAATGGTGTCAGATTTCTTGAGTCTAACCCGTCTTCTTAATTTCAATTCCTCCTCCTCTTTTTTGTGCATTGGTACTTTCAGTCCAAGTCTACAGTTCTATTATTTTATTCCCTTATGGGTCATAGTCTTTAGTCACAGATGTTCTAAAAACTTATTTTTCTTTTTTTTCAGCTTGCATTGGGCTCCCAACAACCCCCACCCAACTTTTATAATAAACCCTAAGTGCCTTAACTCACTAGTAGTTGCAGCCTATTGGAAACGTGATAGATAAAATCATAAAACAGACACATGCTATGCTTGCGTTTAAGTAAAAAAGTTAGCTGGGAAACTTTTTACTTACCTTAAAGCCATATCCAAAATAGAAGTATATTTTCCTCATGATTCTTCCACTTTAAACTCATTAGTTTTAAGTATAGGGTTTCGTAATGTAAATCAATTCATTATGTTTTAATACTTTCCCAGTGTGTGGTTAAGGACAACTGACTATTCTATTTCTCTTTCCTCATTGTTGGTTCTTTCTCACTGGCTTTTGCTGATACCTCTCCTCTCTGATCTCCACATTTTGCAGTGTTCTGTTCTCAGTCCTTTTGTCTTCTCTCCTGTCGTCATTTACTATTTTGTCAGCTCATCTAGTTTCATGGTTTTAAACATCCTATATTTGCTGACAAATCCCAATAATTTATTTTCAGCACAGTCTCTGTCCTAAACTGGATTTCATATTCAATTGACTGTTTATAATCTTCCCTGAATTTCAACAGACATTTCAAACCCAATATTGAGCTTCTGATCTTTCTCTCACAAAACCAGTTCCACTCATTCTTTCCTTTCTTAGTACGTATTGACTCGATCCTTCCAAGTTATAGTCCAAAATACCTTGCGATTCACTCTTGATTCCTCTCTTCAGACTTCACAGTCTATCTACCAGCAAATCTCTTCAGCTCTATGTTATATGTAGTGTATGTTATACTCCAGTGTCTTCTCATCTCTTTCACTATTTCCACTTTCATCTTCTACCTGGACCACCACCATAACCACTAAGCTGGTCTCCTGGTTTATACTTTTGCCTTTCTACTACCTATAATCAACAAAAGTGCTAGAGTTAAGCTTTCAAAAACGATATCATATAATGCCATTTCTCTACTCGAAATTGTCACATGTCTCTCTATTTTGCCGAAGTCCTACAGTGACCTGTAAGATCCCTAGCTGCATCTTCATGCCTTGGTATTTACATCATAACCTAAAAGTGATGAAGTTTTAAAATGAGATGTGTAGGTGGAGGCATATATGCAATAATACCCTCCAGCATTATATGTAGGTAGGCAAGATGAATATACATAATTATATGTATGTAATTTTAAAATATAAAATCTGATTAAGTTTTATGTGAACTAATGCATATCATTTCTTATTACTAAGTTTTCTTTATTTGAAATTTTATGCTGTTTTGTGTCAGCTTTTTAAAATAGGATTCTTTTTTTACCCTCAGGCTCTACCAGTAGTTGCATAATTTAATCTGGATAAGCAGCTCCCTTTTTTGTCTTCCTTTTGTCTAAATTATTAATATAATTAGGATAGTGATATTCTATATTTTGATATTCATATAATTAGAATGGCTCCTGAATTTCTCAGATTGGGTAGAAATTTTAAATCCTTCAAAATATTTTCAACTTTATTTTTTACTGGCATAATTTTCTCTTGGTAATATAACTGAGACAAAACAATACAGATCATCAATAACATCCTAAAAGCCATTAGCATCTTTCTATAAAATCTAGAATTCCAGGGTCATTTTCTGTTTAATGTTGTCTAAGTAAGTTACTAAGTAAATCACTTCCCTTCTCAGAAATAGTAATGGTTCCTAATTCTCTAATTCTCTGTTGTCTCAAATATCAAGTCTTTAAATTAATACACTAAAGACCACCGTCAGTTGATTTTTCTCTTTGAACTACCCTATTTACCTTTTAACTTTCAACTCAGATTTTCTAATATGTGTAGAGAAAGCCATCCTACTTTCTGTTTCTTGCACACAAAACAATTCTCCTCAGCATTTAAATTCATCTAAATGCTCAGTACTGCACCCAGACTGAAACTCAAGCTCATGTTTTGGTTATAGAGCTCCCCAGGATCCATGCCTGCCTAGTCTCCTTCCCAAGTTTTGACTTGCCTCCTCATTACAGGCTTTCTCTTCCTCAAAATATGCCACTATCATTTCCCCCTTTAGTTTTGCCTTGGCATTCTCTTTGTCTGGAATATCATTCCCTGATAATAACAGCACTAGAAGATAATATTTATTTAGCAGACACTATGTGCCTGACATACTTCTAAATATGTATATATATAGATAGGTAGACAATGTTGGGTAGATAGATAATATTGTTTTGATTTCACAATGAAAACAAAATAATAAACTGAGGCATAGATGCCGAAGTATGTTTCCAAAGATATACATTTGGTACAGATTTGGGAGTGGAATTCATGTAGATGCTTCAAACCCGGGAATTTAAATAACACACTATACTGTATGATATTCACATGCCTGGAAACACCATTCATATCACATTCTCCTGATTCCAGTTACTACCATTAGGAACCTTAAAAAAAATTATTTCTTTGAAGTCCATTTTTACCTGTATTGAATTTTATGGTTCTAAATTTTGCCAAAGACTTTCCTATATGTTACATTGTGGTTAATAATAATGCTAATGTTTTCATTTTTAGCTATTGCCAACTTTATTTTGTACTGAATTATTTCTAGTGGCTAAAGTGTACTTTGGATTCATTTGTTTTTATAGATTGAGTACAAGTGTTGTTTTGTTACATGGATATATTGCATAGTGGTCAACCCCGAGCTTTTAGCATAGCCATCACCTGAATAATAAACACTGTACCCATGTCTTATCCCTCACCCTGCTCCCACCCTCCCCACCTTTTTGAGTTTCCAGTGCCTATCATTCAGCTTTCTATGTCCATATGTACAAATTAGCTCCCACATATGAGATCATGCAGTGTTTTCTGAGTTATTTCACTTAAGATAATAGCCTTCAGTTTCATTTATGTTGCTACAAAAGACATGCTGGCTGAATAGTACTCCACTGTGTGTGTGTGTGTGTGTGTGTGTGTGTGTGTGTGTACACATTCAACATCTTTATCCAGTTGCTCATTGATGGACACTTAGGTTGATTCTTTATTCTTGCTGTTATAAATAGTGCTGTGATAAACAAACAGGTACAAGTATCTCTTTAATACAATGATTTCTTTATTGTTGGACATATAACCAATAGTGGCATTCCTGGACTGAATAATAGATTTATTTTTAGTTCTTTGAAAAATTTCCATACTGTTTTCCTTAGAGATTTTACTAATTTACATTCCCATCAACAGTATACAAGTGTTCTCTTTTCTCCATATCCTCACCAGCATCCATTATTATTTTCTACCATTTAATAAGTGACCAATGTAAGATGGTCTCTCATTGTGGTTTTAATCTGCATTTCTCTGATTAGTTATGTTGAACATGTTCTTCATCTGTTTCTTGATTATTTTTATGCCTTCTTTTGCAAAATGTATGTGTTCTTTGCCCACTTTTTAAGGAGTTCATTTGATTTGTTATTGTTGAGTGGTTTGAGTTCCTTGCAGATTGTGAATATTAGTTATTTGTCAGATGTATAGCTTGCAAGTATTTAATCCCATTTGTTGATTATTTCTTTTACTATATAGAGCTTTTTAGTTTAATTAAGTCCTGATTGTCTTTTTTGTTTCTGTTGAACTTGCTTTTGAGGTATTAATCATGAATTATTTGCCCAGACCAATGTCCAGAAGAGTTTTTCCTAGGTTTTTTAGTATTTTTATAGTTTCTGGGCTTACATTTAAGTCTTTCATTCATCTTGACTTAATTTTTGTATATGGTGAGACACAGGGGTTCAGTTTCATTCTCCTGTATAAGACAATTCAAATTTCCCAAAAGCACCATTAATTGAATAGGGTGTCTTTCCCCAGGGTTTGTTTTTGATAATTTTGTCAAAGATCGGTTGGCTGTAGGTATGTATGCTTTATTTCTTGATTCTCTGTTATATTCCCTTGATCTGTGTGTCTACCTTTATACCAGTACCATTCTGTTTTGGTTACTAAACTACTTATATATGACAATAGCCTTGTAATATAATTTAAAGTCAGGTAATATGATGACTTCAACTTTTTTCTTTTTGCTTAGAATTGCATTGGGAATTTGAGCTTTTTTTCCCTGTTCAGTATGTTTGCTGTGGGCTTATCATATATGGTTTTTATTATTTTGAGGTATTTTCCTTCTTTTGTTAACTTTTAATTAATTAATTAATTAAATTATACTTTAAGTTATGGGGTAAATGTGCAGAACATGCAGGTTTGTTCCGTAGGTACACACGTGCCATGGTGGTTTGCTGCATCCATCACCAAACTGTCTACATTAGGTATTTCTCCTATGCTATCCCTCCTCATTCCTACCACCCCCTGCTATTCTGTCCCTAGCTCCCCACCCCCCAGGTCCCCATGTGTGATGTTTCTCTCCCTAAGTCTATGTGTTCTCATTGTTCAACATCCACTTATGAGTGAGAACATGTGGTGTTCGCTTTTCTGTTCTTGTATCAGTTTGTTGAGAATGATAGTTTCTAGCTTCATCTATGTCCCTGCAAAGGACACAAACCCATCCTTTTTTATGGCTGCATAGTATTCCATGGTATATATGTGCCACATTTTCTTTATCTAGTCTATGGGCATTTGGGTTGGTCCCAAGTTTTTGCTATTGTTAACAGTGCCACATGAACATATGTGCACATGTGTCTTTATAGTAGAATGATTTCTAATCCTTAGGGTATATACCCAGCAATGGGATTGCTGGGTCAAATGGAATCACCAGACTGTCTTCCACAATGGTTAAACTAATTTACACTACCACCAACAGTGTAAAAGCGTTTCTATTTCTCCACATCCTCTTCAGCATCTGTTTTTTTAATGATTATCATTCTAACTGGCATTAGATGGTATCTCAATGTGGTTTTGATTTGCATTTCTCTAATGACCACTGATGAGGAGATTTTTTTCATACATTTCTTGGGCACATATCTTCTTTTGAGAAGTGCCTGTTCATATCTTTTGCCCATTTTTTGATGGGGTTGTTCATTTTTTTCTTGTAAATTTGTTTAAGTTCTTTGTAGATTCTGGATATTAGCCCTTTTTCAATGGGTAAATTGCAAAATTTTTTGCCCATTCTGTTGGTTGCTGGTTCATGCTAATGATAGTTTCTTTTGCTGTACATAAGCTCTTTAATTTAATTAGATTTCATTTGTCGATTTTGGCTTTTGTTGCCATTTCTTTTGCTGTTTTAGACATGAAGTCTTTGCCCATGCCTATGTCCTGAATGGTATTGCCTAGGTTTTCTTCTAGGGTTTTTATGGTGTTAAGTCTTATGTTTAAATATTTAATCCATCTAGAGTTAATTTTTGTAAAAGGTGTAAGGAAGGAGTCCAGTTTCAGCTTTCTGCACATGGCTAACCAGTTTTCTCAACACCATTTATTAAATAGGGAATCCTTTCTCCATTGGTGGTTTTTGCCAGGTTTGTCAAAGATCAGATGGTTGTAGATATGTGGCATTATATCTGTGGCCCCTGTTCTGTTCCGTTTGTCTATATATTTATTTTGGTACCAATACCAGGCTGGTTTGATTACTGTAGCCTTCTAGTATAGTTTGAAATCAGGTAGCATAATGACTCCAGCTTTGTTTTTTTGATTCTTTTTTTCTTAAGATTGTCTTGGCTATGTGGGCTTTTCTTTTTTTGCTTCTATATGAAGTTTAAGTTTTTTTTTTTTCCAATTCTGTGAAGAAAGTGAATGGTAGCTTGATTATCTCAATAGCTGTAGAGAAGGTCTTCAACAAAATTCAGCAGTCCTTTATGCTAAAAACTCTCAATAAACTAGGTATTGATGGAACGTATCTCAAAATAATAAGAGCTATTTGTGATAAACCCACAGCCAATATCATGCTGAATGGGCAAAAACTGGAAGCATTCTCTTTGAAATGGTACAAGACAAGGATGCCCTCTCTCACCACTCCTATGCAACATAGTATTGGAAGTTCTGTTCAGGGCAGTCAGGAAGAGAAAGAAATAAAGGGTATTCAATTAGGAAAAGAGGAAGTCAAATTGTCTCTATTTGCAGATGACGTGATTGTATATCTGGAAGACCCCATCATCTCAGCCCAAAATCTCCTTAAGCTGATAAGCAACTTCAGCAAAGTCTCAGAATACAAAATCAAAGTGCAAAAATGACAAGCATTCCTATACACCCATAATAGACAGAGAGTCAAATCATGAGCAAACTCCCAATCACAATTGCTACAAAGAGAATAAAAAGCCTAGGAATACAACTAACAAGGGATGTGAAGGACCTCTTCAAGGAGGACTACAAACCACTGCTCAAGGAAATAAGAGAGGACACAAACTGATGGAAAAACATTCCATGCTCATGTTTAGAAAGAATCACTGTCATGGAAATGACCATACTGCCCAAAGGAATTTATAGATTCAGTGCATCCTTACACTCTTGACAGGATCTCTTGATAGAATGCCAACTAGACATCTAAAGCACAGTTACTTCTTATTGTCCATTGGACCATGATGAGGCACTCATCTACTGCCACCCAAAGAAATAATACTGTAGTTGCTTCATTGCAGCTCTTTCCATAATCAACCCTCTCTCGCCACTCTGCCATATACCTCATATTTTCAACCCTCCATAAACCCCTCCCCTGCTGCCCTGCTTCAGACATACAAGTGCAGATTAGCAACTTTGTTGCATAGACAGATGTATAATCAGGAAATTAGGTGACTGTCTTCATTGTAACCAAATTATGTATCTGTGTAGCTCCATATATACGTAATTCTGAGATATCTCCAATCTTTTGTTTATGTGTAGTGGTGAGAACTACAATTAGGATATAAAAGTTCTGCTTCTATTTAGTATGTCTTGTGCAAAGGTATCTGGTGATTTCTTAATCTGACTCAAATGTTCTTTTTGGTTGTTAAAACATTTTGGAATTAATTTATTATTTCTAATATCCCATTCCCTAGCATCCAAACTTTCTGTTACCAGAAGGGTATGAACAAACTGTCCTCATATTTATCTCTTGCCTATAACAGAGAAGTTCATTTAACATTAAATTTTATCTCCTGAACAATGAGATAAGAATTTCATTCAATTCTTCAATGATATTTTACTTTAAAAAAATAGGATCAAGATGGATACTGAAGTTTTTATTGTTATTGATAAAATCTTTAACAAATTTGTATTTTTTTTCTCCTCCTTTCCTCCCATGGTACAGCTGATCCTTCTCTTTCAAGATTGGCTGCTTTTCCTATTTAACACCTCTTACTCTAACAACTTATTTCCATAGTACTTTCAAAACATACTTGGAACTTTCCTTGTTTTCTCTCCTAAGATGACAGTCAGTGATGGATGGCAGATGTTGACTTTAGAAAATAAAGATTAAAATGAGATTTAGCAAATTAACAGGAAAGAGTAGATATCTATTGCTTAAAAATTATTAAAGATCTTTTGAAAAAGTTACATTGCACTCAAAATTTTGTAAGAAACCTAAAAAAAATTCCTTGTGAACATTTTTATCTTTTTCTTATTTCTATTTACTCACTCTTTATTATTATAAATAAGTTATTTTTATTAGTGATTATTTTAAGTATGTCAGTTATTGTTTAAATATAAGAACTCATGTCATTTATTTCATATTTGGTGTAAACTGTCAGTTACGCATTTGATTGAATGAGGAAGTATACATGATTCTCCAGTCATTCATATATTTTGTATGATTATTAAAAGTCTTATATTTTGTACAAAGGTGAAAAGCCAGGAAGTTTTCGGAATTTAAAACTGCAATTTCCACTTGGATTCAAATTTTGAGGAACAAATAATATGCAAATTTTGTTGAGCTTAAAATAGTAGTAATTTCTATGAGAGCTTTGAATGATAAGTATAACTGCTTACCTGAAAGTTATAAAATGATCTTGCAGATCTGAATAGAGATCTTTTTGCCCCCAAAAAATTGTATTTGGAGAAGTAAAATGGAGTTGAACTTTAGTGTCTGTAAGTAAACATGTTATGTTTTATAAAATAATCGGAGATTTCTTACTTACAAATTTGACATGATTATTTCTGAGCAGAGAAAAAACTTATATTTTAGTGGACAGTTTACAAAGTGAATTCTGAAATGGCTGTGATCTACTGATACAAAGTAAAAACAGTAAAGAAAATCAGGCAAGGGTTATGTATTTTCCATTTACTATCTCATTTAGCCCATTACTCATCTGTTTGAATCTACCCAGAAAATTTAGGCAACTCCTCCAAAATCATAGTTAGTAAACAGAAAGACCAGGGTCTGTTTTCCAAGTCAGTGCTTTTCCTGATAGGCCACATGGCTTTCTAGAAAGTAGGATATTGCTTACAGAGTTAGACAGAAGTTACTCTCTGGACTCCATGTGGACAGTGCCTTAGAACCTCACAGCATGGGTCTTTGGGTGGCAGAGGGCAGGGAAAGATCATTGAAAAGACGTATTTTAGGGTTAATGTGTTTGAATCTTTTGTCAAGTTATTTCCTTATAATTCTTCAATGGAGATTTAAAAATTACTGTTTCAGTGAGCCATTTTAAGAAAATCTAGGACAAAAAATATCAGGAACTTAAACTAGAGGTAGCAGCAAAGATTCAACATTGTATTAGCCTCATTTGTATTATACAATCAATTGAATGACTTTTTTTCTGTGCTTTCTATATATCTTCACTTAATATGCACAAAGAGTTTCTTGTTTCATATGCTACAATTTATATATTTTTAAACAAACTAGTAAAAATTATATGTATGTGTATACATCCTTCATCAATCTTTAAATACTGAAATCCTAGAAGAATATTTATTTTGAAATACTGTATACTGTTGAGTGTCTTTCTTCTCCTCCTTACTATTCACATGACCCAGCAGGATAGTGCCTCTCCTTTAGTAATTCACTACTTCCCAAGTAGAATACATTTAAAAGTGCATAAGATGACTTATGTCACTTTCTAAATAGAAATTGTTTTCAGGTAGATAATCTTGCCATTGGGAGATTTGGAAGTTGTTCTTTTGTTATACTTGTATAGTGAAGTATTAGGAAGAGTAGCTCGAAGTCAATATTTAAAAAGTAGAAGAATAGAAAAATGAATATTGTTGAAATAGTAAATGGAATTATAACTCAAGGAAGATAATTTGCACTTTAGTGATATATGCTAATAATAAATGTAGCAGAATCCATGTAAGAGACTAAAAGCTGACCCTTCAGAAACTCAATCTTCTTAGTCTTCAGATATTTCCATTGTGTCACAAACAAGTCTCCCATAATTATAGAAAATACACTTCTGTAGCTTATATTTCAAACTTGAATTTATGTAACTAAATTTATTCCCCTTCCCAAAATCTGCTCTCATTTTCTTTTAATCTTAACACCTATCACTTAGAGGTCCCAAGGACTTTTTTCTCAAGTGTATCCTATCCTTTTCTTCCTTTCTGACTCTTTCATTATGCATATGTCAACATGCTTTTGAAAAATCACTTAATTCAGTCAATTCAGTGAAAAAAAGAAATAGATCAGTGAAGTCAGTTGCTAGGCACCCCGTAGACAAAACATGCAGCTGATTGACTAGATGTTTCACTTATTAACTGTTTGCTTTGGCATTATTTAGACATAACATTTGTCTCCTTGTTTTCTCCCTTTATTGAGTATGCTATAATTGCTTTTATATTATCTTTTTTTGGCATTCTTCTAGGTTCTTCCTTCCCCTTTGGATTGTTTATACAGTTCTATTTATAAATGCATTGTTCAGTTGATCTATATGATATGTGTTCTAAGTGGTTTAACACAAAGTATATAGGCTATTTATCTTGATACTTAAAATCTGTACTTAAATAACTTGAGTCAAAGTTTGAATTGGAATAAGATTCAAGGCCACATGTACTACATTGTTTATTTTTTTATATTTGAGCCAGCTTTGTAATATTTTTTAGAAAATACACATGTGACAGCAGAGAAAATGAAGTCAATCATCAAATGTTAATGCACTGAGACCTTGCTTCTTTTTTTAATTTTTATTTTAGGCTCAGGTGTACATGTGCAGGTTTGATATATAGGTAAATTTCATGTCATGAGAATTTGGTATACAGATTGTTTTGTCACCCACGTAATAACTTGTATCCTAACTTCTCTTAGATTCCGTGGTCTAGCCATCATATCCATCTGGCAAAACAGTACCAATTAAACATATTTTCCTGCTTACTTTCTATGTGTACATGAAAAGCAAAACTTTACTAATAAAAGGTATACATGCCAGGCACGTTGGCTCACGTCTGTAATCCCAGCACTTTGGGAGTCCAAGGCGGGAAGATCATGAGGTCAGGAGATTGAGACCACCCTGGCTAACATGGTGAAACTCTGTCACTACTGAAAATAAAAAAAATTAGCCAGGCATGGTGGCATGCACCTCTAGTCCCAGCTATTCAGGAGCCTGAGGCAGGAGAATCCCTTGAACACTTCTTAGTCTTCAAATATTTCCATTGTGTCACAAACAAGAAAATAGAAATACACTTCTATAGTGTATTGTAGAAAATACACTTCTGTAGCTTAAATTTCAAACTTGAATTTATGTAACTAAATTTATTCCCCTTCCCAAAATCTGCTCTCATTTTAATTTTAAAACCTTTTAATCTCACCTATCACTTAGAGGTCCCAAGGACTTTTTTCTCCAATGAATCCTTTCCTTTCCTTTCTGACTTTCATTATGCATATGTCAACATGCTTTCAAAAAATCACTTAATTCAGTCAATTCAGTGAAAAAGGAAATATCATTCAATTGACTGTATAGTACAAATGAGGCCGATACAATGTTGAATCTTTGCTGCCACTTCTAGTTTATCTTCCTGAGGGAGGCGAAGGTTGCAGTGAGCTGCGATCAGGCCATAGCACTCCAGTCTGGGCAAGAGAGCGAGACTTTGTCTCAAAAGAAAATAAATAAATAAAAATAAAAATAAATAAGGTACACACAGTCAAACTGGCTTCAATTTAAATCTTGAAGGGACACTCAACGCTTCCAGAATACCACTACATTTTCCTGTTACATTCACCACCCTATCCTTGTCTCCTCAAATCTTCAGCAAAATCGTCCTTTTAACATTCATATGATGACTTCTCAAGAACATTTACAGAGAAAACTAGTGTAATCTGATGAAACCAAAATCTCATGTTTCCACCACCAGCCTGCATCTGAAAACCAGCCTGCATCTCCAACTACTTCTCAGCCCTTTATCCTGTTATGAAAGAGAAAGTGTCTGCTCCTTAGGCCAGATCCCCCTGACCTGGAACCTCATTCATTTTCTTCTCAAAGAAATTACTTTGAGAAGAAGGTAGTTATACACCTACCTTCTTTCACTGCATCATTAGTTCTCTTTTTTAAATCTCTACAGAATTAGCCCATACATGTCTCAGTATCTCCCATCTTTAAAAACCAAAACCAAAACTCATCTCTTGACTGCTCATTCTCCTCCAGCTACTGATCTTGTTTACTTCTCTCAACAGCAAAACTCCTCAAAAAGTGAAACTATTCTTGCTCTCTCCAGTTTCTTTCCTTTCATTCTCTCTTCAACTTGTTCCAAGAAGTATTTTTAAAATTGTTATTTGTTTCCTGTTTTGTTTTTCCAAAGGTTTATTGCAGTAGAAACAAATTAGTCCAATACTTGCTAGAAAAAAAGCAGTTAAAACGATTTTCAAAATATTTTTCAAAAACTGGTGTAGCACCAAACTTCTTCAGAAGCCTAACTATATTTTAAACTTTTGTTCTAAGTCTTTTAGGTGTGTTAGTTTTAAGAACTGTAGCTTATTTCTATTCCAAATTTATCTTGTGCTACTAAAAAGCTGTAGAAAGGCATTTGAAGGCTGTTTCTTTAAGACATAGGCTTTCTTTTTATTCTTGCTGCTAATATATTGCTGCCGTGAGTGTGTGCAGTTTTCATCAAGCTAATTATGAGGCTGAGAAAGTTCATTGATAACCTGTCCATCTCCAGTTTCAACTGTCCTTATCAGAAGGGTCCTGTATGAATGGCTATCACCAGAGGGAGTTAATTTAGAATGGTTTCTCTCCGGTTCTGAGAAGAAAAGTTTGGAAGAGACAGAGAAATCCTGCTTTCCTCACCTTCTAGCAGCATTCTGTAGGTGGCAATCTCAATGTCAAGGGCTCTATGAACATCCCACAGGTCCTGACATTGATTAAGGTGTCAGGCCTTAATTACTTCTTCCTTCCGGTTCTGAATCTTGTTGTGCATGAGGCCAATAGTGTCTTGGTAGCTTACAGTAAAGTTCTTGTCTATTTCCCACATCTGGCACTGCAGAGACTTCTTAGTTTCTTTGAGTGCCTGGCCAGTGAGAGACCAGACCTGTCTTTGGCACTCTATTGACTCCTGCTTTACCTAATGCAGGGCATCACTGTCCAGGTTCAGTTAATAGCTTCAGAGGTATCAACAAACCTGGCCTTGTTCCTGAAGGTTCTTAGTAACTACACTTTCATACCGCTAACACATATCAGCAGTGCAACCATGAGGCTGAGCTTGGAAACATCATTGATTTATATGGCTCTTCCTGAATCTGGACCTGCAGCTCCCAGATTTCACTCCTGTGCAGTTCCTTCAAAAAGGCAATCTCTCATTGCAAGGAATCCACTGTACCTTTAAGTCATGGAGTGCCAAAGAAGCATTGTCAACATCCAGTCTGAAAGTTTGCAGGATTTCTAAGGGTGCTTTCAGTTTCCTCTCTTTGAAGCATCTCTTTCTGCACCTTCTCCTGATGTCCTTGGCTAGGATGTCATTCTGAACCTTGATACTGGTCTTGTTGGTGAACTGGTCCACCTGCTAGTGCAGCTCTTGCATCTCTTCTTTGTAGAAGTTCCCCAGGCTAACTTTCCGTTTCTTGAGCTGCTTCAGTTTATCAGCAAGGTCTTGTTCTTTTGGACCAAGAAGGGCACCTTGTCGATGTGTATGAAACCACCATTCAGATCCTGCAGCTCCATCTTCTCATTGGTGCAGGCATTTTTTTCCAAGTTGCTGTTGATGGTACATGGTGGAGTAGCTCCTGGCATACAAGAAACCCAGGAAACAAGTATAGAGGCTGCAACTGGTGCCAAGGCACAGTGCGCTACCCAGGGTTGCAAGTGTGGTGGACGTCGTCATGTAGTCTGTCTGGAGCTCTGCCATCTTGCAGTGCAACGGCTACTGAGCAGTCTGAGAAAGGAGGATGAGGACTCCTATCTGGTAGACTTGGCTGTGGGGGTTGACAGTAGACTGGGCCACTGTGGCGGGGCCTTCTTGCTAGGCAAGGAGAGGCCAGCAAGGGCGCGATGGGTGAGGGCCGCTGCATCACTTCTGTGACCTCATAGTGAGAGGCAAAGCTCCAATAAGGCTTTTACGCTCTCTACTTCCCTAAAATAGTTCTTATTAGGGTGACAGGTGACTTATATATTGCCAAAGCCATCAGTCAGTTTTCTGTCATTTTCTTTCACTTCCCAGAAGCACTTGAAAATGCAGACCACTGCCTCCTGCCTCCTTTATAAAACACATATCTCTCTAGGATTCTGATATTCCTGGTTTCCCTCCCTCACAGCCTCTCCTCAGAAACCTTTCCTGGCTTGTCCTCCTCTGTCTACTGGGCTCTGGATGTTGGAGTGCCCAAGGGATCCCGCATCTAGCTTTTCTACCTGTGCCATCTCATTCTTTCCTATGCCTTCAAATACTATCCATATATTGATTCAAATATCCTATCTAGCATATAGGTCTCTTCTTTGAGCCCTAGCATCACCTATGCAATTGTCTATCTTCAATCTCTGTCAGGGTGGACAATGAACATCTCGAACTGGACATGACATAATAGAACTATGGATTTTTCCTTCACATCTATTCTCCCTCAAGACCTCACCACCTCAGTAAATTAGGAAGTTATTTAGTCTGCAAAACTGGGTGCCATCATTGATTATTCTTTCTTGTGTACATTTTAAAAACCTGTGTCTAAATTGAATCTTCACTACCTTGAAAATATATCCCTACCTCTGACCACTTACCACCCCCACTGTGGGGAGGCTGATTTCATCTATGACTATCTTTTATTTAAAGCACTTTTAAACTCTGTATTTGTCTGCCTCTTTACTCCATTCCTACCTCCTTATAATTCATTATATATTGGCTGGTAAGATTTTTCTAAAACACCAAATAGATCATGTTTAAATTCCAACTTAAAATCCTCCATTGCTTGCTTTTTTTCTTCATTTTGCTCTATATAATTTTGTGTGAACTTATGTTCTACTATAACTAGAGGTTTGCCACTATTTCAACCAAGTGTAATTTGAGTCGTGTTTGTACCCTCTCCCACTCCACCACAGTTTCAAGAATATTATCTTGCATATTATCTACTCAAAAGTATTTGTGATATTAAATTAAGTAAGTCATAAGTGGTTAGAAGATAAAACATTAAAAATTTTTGAAATATTAGGTATTGCTATTTACTTTTCTCTGTGGTAAATATTAGATTTGGACAAAATGTTGAATTCTAATTTTAGTCTAATTAAGCTGGATAATTAATAGCTAATCATTTTTTAATCTGTTAAAATGAAAACAAAATTTTAATCATTTGATTAAATTACAATTAGAATCCACAATTTTATGAAAAAGAATTGAATATTATATGCATTGATCTTAATTTCTCTGCACAATGCAAATATCTTTACCATGAAATGGTCTATTGCTGATTATCATTTTTATTTCACCTCAATATTCATTAATTTTGCATATTATAAATGTGATAAACCATAAACATATACACTGAAATGATTTTATTTGTCAACTTGACTAGTCCACAGAGTACCCAGATATTTGATCAAACATTATTCTCAGTGTTTCCATGAAGATATATTTGGATGAGATTAACATTTGATAGTAGACTGAGTAAAGCAGATTGCCTTCCTCAATGTGGATGGGCCCCATCCAAAATTGAAATCCTCACTAGAGGAGTTATAATGAAGTTCTCACTAGAACAAAATTGCTGACACTCTCTTAAATACAAAAGAATTTTTTCTGTCTAACTTCCTTGAAACTGGGACATTGGCTTCTTTCCTGACTCTGAACTCAAACTGAAACACTGGCTGTTCCTCAGTCGCCAGCTTGCCAGCCTTCAGACAGGAAGCACATCACCAGCTCTCCTGGTTCTCAGGCCTTTCGACTTGGACTGGAACTAAACCATCAGTAATTTTGGGTCTCCAGCTTGTCCTGTAGACCTTGGGGCTTACCTGCCTTCATAATTGCATAAGTCAATTCTTCATAATAAACAAACATCACCTATTGATCCATTTCTCTGGACAGCTCTGACTAGAATATACCCTATGCATATTCTGTGGATTCATACAAAAATTGTATACTCCATGGGATGTGGCAGTCTTTAAAATTAATTACTACCAGAAAAGAAACATTTTTTACTGTGTTTCTTGACTAATGGATAGGATTCCTTCTTCACTGAGTCCACCAACTTCAGAAATTTGGGCTGAATTTAGAGAATTAATGCTCATTTTACATTCAACGTTGAACTATTTTGATTTGCTTCTCAATGTCACAATATATTAGCATAGTATAGTCTTTCATATAAGTATATAGATTCAGATGGCAACTGTTTTTCTCCACTCTCTATACCATATAGGAGCAATCGGTGAAGTTGCTGCACTAAGAATACTACCCCAAATGTGGTATAGAATGTTTTCCATCCAAAAGAAGACATTTATGCATCCAACAAACATGAAAAAAGCTTATCATCACTGGTCATTAGAGAAATGCAAGTCAAAACTACATTGAGATACCATGTCATGCCAGTTAGAATGGCGAACATTAAAATATCCGGAGATAACAGATGCTAGATAGGTTGTGGAGAAATAGGAACGCTTTTACACTGTTGTTGGGAGTGTGAATTAATTCAACAATTGTGGAAGATAGTATGGCGACTCCTCAAGGATGGAGAAATAGAAATACCAATTGACTGAGCAATTTCATTACTGGGTATATACCCAAAGGATTATAAATCATTCTATTATAAAGAAACATGCACATATACGTTTACTGTGGCACTTTTCACAATAGCAAAGACTTGGAACTAACCCAAATGCCCATCGATGATAGACTGGATAAAGAAAGTATGGTACATTCACACCATGGAATACTATGCAGCCATAAAAAGAATGAGTTCTCACTCCATCCCCCTGTCACCTATATTAGGTATTTATCCTAATGCTATCCCTCCCCAATCCCCACACCCCCTGATATCCCACCCCTAACCCCTTACTCCCCAACATACCCCAGTGTGCGATGTTCTTCTCCCTGTGTCCATGTGTTCTCATTATTAAACACCTGCCTGTGAGTGAGAACATGTGATGTTTGGTTTTCTGTTCTTGTGTCAGTTTGCTGAGAATGATGGTTTCCAGATTCATCTATGTCCCTGCAAAAGACATGAACGTATCTGTGCAGCAGTAGTTTTTACGTCTGCGTAGTATTCCACGGTGTATATGTACCACATTTTCTTTATCCAGTTTATCTTTGAAGGGCACTTGGGTTGGTTCCACATCTTTGCTATTGTAAACAGTGCTGCAGTGAACATATGTGTACATGTGTCTTTATAATAGATCGATTTATAATCCTTTGGGTATATACCCAGTAATGGGGTTGCTGGATCAAATGGTATTTCTATTTCTAGATCCTTGAGGAATGGTCACACTGTCTTCCGCAGTGGTTGAACTAATTTTCACTCTTACCAGCAGTGTAAAAGCATTCCTATTTCTCCACATCCTCTCCAGCATCTGTTGTCTCCAGACTTTTTAATGATCGCCATTCTAACTGGCATGAGATGGTATCTCAATGTAGTTTTGATTTGCATTTCTCTAATGACCAGTGATGATGAGCATTTTTTCATATGTTTGTTGGATGCATAAATGTCTTCTTTTGAAAAGTGTCTGTTCATATCTTTTGCCCACTTTTTGATGGGGTCGTTCATTTTTTTCTTGTAAATTTGTTTTAGTTCATTGTAGATTCTGGATATTAGCCCCTTGTTGGATGAGTAGCTTGCAAAATTTTTTTCCTATTCTGTTAGTTGCCAGTTCATGCTAATGATTGTTTCTTTTGCTGTGCAGAAGCTCTTAAGTTTAATTAGATCCTATTTGTGTATTTTGGCTTTCATTGTCATTGGTTTTTGTGTTTTAGTCATGAAGTCCTTGCCTATGCCTATGTCCTGAATGGTATTGCCTAGGTTTTCTTCTAGGGTTTTTATGGTGTTAGGTCTTATGTTTAAACCTTTAATCCATCTGGAGTTAATTTTTGTATAAGGTGTAAGGAAGGAGTCCAGTTTCAGCTTTCTGTACATGGCTAGCCAGTTTTCCCAACACCATTTATTAAACAGGGAATCCTTTCCCCATTATTTTTTTTCTCAGGTTTGTAAAAGATCAGATGGTTGTAGATGTGTGGTGTTACTTCCAAGGCCCCTGTTGTGTTTCATTGGTCTATATCTCTGTTTTGGTACCTGTACTATGCTGTTTTGATTAGTGTAGCCTTGTTATATAGTTTGAAGTTAGCTTTCTGCTCTGTTCTTTTTGCTCAGGATTGCCTTGGCTATGTGAATTCTTTTTTGATTTCATATGAAGTTTAAGGTGTTTTTTTCCAATTCTGTGATGAAAGTCAATGGTAGTTTGATGGGGATAGCATTGAATCTATAAGTTAATTTGAGCAGTATGGCTATTTTCACCATGTTGATTCTTCCTAATCAGGAGCATGGAATGTTTTTCCATCTGTTTGTGTCCTCTCTTACTTCCTAGAGCAGTGGTTTGTAGTTCTCCTTGAAGATGTCCTTCATGTCCTTTGTTAGTTGTATTCTTAGGTACTTTATTCTCTTTGTAGCAATTGTGAATAGGAGTTCACTCATGATTTGGCTCTTTGTTTGTCTGTTATTGGTGTATAGGAATGCTTGTGATTTTCGCACATTGATTTTGTATCCTGAGACTTTGCTGAGGTTTCTTATCGTCTTAAGGAGATTTTGGGGTAAGACGATGGGGTCTTCTAAATATACAATCATGTTATCTGCAAATAGAGACAATTCGACTTCCTCTTTTTCCAACTGAATATGCTTTATTTCTTTTTTTTGCCTGATTGCTCTGGCTAAAACTTTCGATAGTATATAGATTAGGAATGGTGAGAGAGGACACCCTTGCCTAGTGCCAGATTTAAAAGGGAATGCTTCCAGTTTCTGCCAGTATGATATTGGCAGTGGGTTTGTGGTAAATAGCTTTTATTATTTTGAGATACGTTCCACTGATACCTAGTTTACTGAGACTTTTTCTCATAAAGGGCTGTTGAATTTTGTTGAAGGCCTTCTCTGCATCTATTGAGATAATCATGTGGTTTTTGTCTTTGGTTCTGTTTATGTGATGGATTATGTTTATAGATTTGCATATGTTGAACCAGACTTGCATCTCCATGATAAAGCCTACTTGATTGTGATGGATAATCTTTTTGATGTGCTGTTGCATTCAGTTTGCCAGTATTTTATTGAATATTTTTGTATTGATGTTAATCACAGATATTGGACTGAAATTTTCTATTTTAGTTGTATCTCTACTTGGTTTTGGCAGCAGGATGATGTTGGTCTCATAAAATGAGTTAGGGAGGATTCCCTCTTTTTGTATTGTTTGGAATAATTTGAGAAGGAATGGTACCAGCTCCTCTTTGTACATGTGGTAGAATTTGGCTGTGAATCCATCTGGACCTGGACTTTTTTTAGTTGGTAGGCTATTAATTGCTGCCTCAACTGCAGATCTTGTTATTGGTCTATTCAGGGATTCAGCTTCTTCCTGGTTTAGTCTTAGAAGGGTGTAAGTGTCCAGGAATTTATTCATTTCTTCTAGATTCACTGGTTTATGTGTGCAGAGTTGTTTGTAGTAATCTCTGATGGTAGTTTGTATATCTGTGGAATCAGTATTGATATCCCCTTTATCACTTTTTATTGTATCTACTCAATTCTTTTTTCTTTTTTTTGTTAGTCTGGCTAGCGATCTATCTATTTTGTTGATTTTTTCAAAAAACAGCTCCTGGATTTATGGACAAGCAATTGCTGAGAGATTTCTCTTTGGTCTTAATGCACTATCTGCTAAATAAGACAACAAGGTGTCATTTTTCTTTTATTGAGATAATAAAGGAGTTTAGCCCTTTTAACCAAATATCAATTATATGTCCAACTTATCAGTTTCTCGTTATTTCCTCTAAGGTAAAAACCAAGTAATAGGCAACCTCTAAGAAGTCATTTTAAAATAGTGTGTTAATATAATGGTTGACAATATTATCCAATAAGCATACCTTTTTGAATATGAAGTGTTTTTTTTCAACCTAAATCTGATTTGATTCTCTAGGTCATCAATGTTCGACCTATTTTACAATTTTTTACTACCAAGGAAATTCTAAAGCTGGTTTTTATGAAAGAATCAGCAATTGGAAAACTAGCATTGCTTTGAGTATCCTTTTCTTGAGTTATCTTTAACAGAGACTTTTATTTTCAGTTGTGAAACTTTCTTTAAAATACCCATTGCTGGATTTTAAATGTGGTTGGCAGAGTGATATATCTTAAAGTCATTATTCAGCTGTCTTCAGTTAAGGTAAATTTGCATACTGCCAATAACTGTCTATAAATAACGTTTCTTATATTGCTGCTGCTTTCAAAAGACCCCCTGATTTTGTTAAGAGATTACTATCATCTTCACCTATAGGTTCATTGCAGGGAGTCTCTATAGTAACACGTTTCTATTTCAAACATCAAGGAATTTAGATTTTTCTGATTTTCCTCTGTTTTGTAAACTTTGAACTTATTTCAAGCTTATCCATCAAACTTTCTGTTTTTAATCAATCATACATACTTTACTGTAAAAATAGTTTTTAAATTATTATCCTGTTAAGGTGTTACAATAATAAAAACAACAAAAAATATGGTCAGTTGTATTAAATTTATAATTAAATCAGGGAACTATTGATTTGTAGGAGCCAGTTGTTTTTTAGGTACTTAAAATAAAAGATACAGTTGCTAGTTCACAAGATGACAGATTTGTTTAAAAATATAGCTGTTGATCTGTTCTGACTCACGGATAAAGCAGATGGCTTAGCAATGGCCTTGTGGGCCAAGAACTTTGGCATAATCTGTCATTATTGACTGTAGCTGTAATAAAAACATGCTTCATCATAGCACAAAAATATCAAGTAAGTTTTTTAGTATGTTGCACATTTTTCATTTTTTAAAATATTGATATTTCTTAGAAAATAATCACTACTTAAAGCAAAAGGAACCTGAACATTATCCTGTCTTATACTCGTGGTTTATGATATTCTTTATTTCACCCATAAATCTGTATGTGTGAAATATGGGTGAAAAAATAAATATTTTACATCTCTAAAATGTATATGTAAAGTCAAGAATGGAAATATATATAATATCAAAAGTTTTCCCAGAATTGTTTGGTTGAATATCACTTTCTTATTTAACTTTACAAATACTATTTAAGTATGTATCTTTATTAGTAACACTTTTTGAAATCATGTCAGCTTAGAGCAACACAGCTACCAGAACAAAATATTTTAGATGTGCCAAAATATCAAAAATATCAAATATCAAAAATATTTAGATTTGAAATCCAGCTTTCATTTTGCTGCCAGTGCTTATCTGAATTATATAATATGAAAAGGCTATGCCCATGTAACTCATCTATTTTCAGGAAATGAAAAATCACCAGTTTGATACAGTCTGTTAGGTAAAAGTACTAGTTATCTTGGATTTATCATTTGGCCCTATGTGATGAGTGACATGAAGGTAACATGAAACATAAAAATAGAATTTTTAGTAGAATAATCTCTGATGATGGTTTGGATTTCTGCGGAATCTGTGGTGATATCCCCTTTATCGTTTCTTATTGCATCAATTTGGTTATTCTCTCTTTTCTTTTTTATTAATCTGGCTAGTGTTCTATTTTGTTGATCTTTTTGAAAAACCAGCTACTGGATTTATTAATTTTTGAAGGTTTTTTTGTGTCTCTATCTCTTTCAGTTCTGCTCTGATCTTAGCTATTTCTTGTCTTCTGCTAGGTTTTGGAGTTTTTTTGATCTTGCTTCTCTAGCTCTTTCAATTTTGACAGTAGGGTTTCAATTTTAGATCTCTCCTTGCTTCTCATGTGGGCACTTATTGCTATATGTTTTCCTCTAGAGACTGCTTTAAATGTGTCCCAGAGATTCTGGTATGTTGTGTCTTCATTCTCATTGGTTTCAAAGAACGTCTTTATTTCTGCCTTCATTTCATTGTTTATCCAGTCAACATTCAAGAGCCAGTTGTTCAGTTTCCATGAAGCTGTGCGGTTCTGAGTTAGTTTCTGCATTCTGAGTTCTAACTCGATTGCACTGTGGTCTGAGAGACTGTTTGTTATGATTTCCATTCTTTTGCATTTGCTGAGGCATGATTTACTTCCAATTATGTGGTCAATTTTAGAGCAGATGTGATGTGGTGCTGAGAAGAATGTATTCTGTGGATTTGGGGTGGAGAGTTCTGTAAACATCTATTAGGTTTGCTTGTTCCAGGTCTGAGTTCAAGTCCTGGATATCCTTGTTAATTTTCGGTCTGGTTGATCTGTTTAATATTGACAATGGGGTGTTAAAGTCTCCCACTATTATTGTGTGGGAGTCCAAGTCTCTTTGTAAGTCATTAAGAACTTGCTTTATGTATCTGGGTGCTCCTGTATTGGGTGCGTATATATTTAGGATCATTAACTGTTTAATTTCAACTTTTATTTTATATACAAAGTATACATTTGCAGTTTTGTTTCATGTGTCTGCTTCATGATGCCAAGGTTTGAGGCACAGATCCCATCACCCAGATAGTGAGCATAGTACCCAGTAGGTAGTTTTTCAACTCATCCTGCTTGCCCTTTTCACTCCTCTAACAGTCGATGCCCCTGTGTTTCCATTTGTATGTCTATGTGTACTCAATGTTTAGCTCCCACATATAAGTGAGAACATGTAGTATTTGCTTTTCTGCTCCTGAATTAATTCACTTAGAATTATATCCTTCAGCTACATCCATGTTGTTGCAAAGAACATGATTTTGTTTTTTATGACTGCGTAGTCTTCCATGGTGTATAAGTATCAATTTTTTTTTCAACTGATCCACTGTTGATGGGCACTTGGTTTGATTTCCTATCAACCAAACCAATAACACTGGTGTGAATAACACTGTGATGAACATATAAGTACATGTGTCTTTTCGGTGGAATTATTTGTTTTCTTTTTTAAATATGCTCGGTAATAGGATTGCTAGATCAAATAGTAGTTCTGTTTTCTTTGAGAAATCTCCATAATACTTTCGATAGTGGCTGAACTGATTTACATTTCCACCAACGGTGCATAAGTATTCCTTTTCTCTACAGCCTCACCAGCATATTATTTTTTGACTTTTTAATAACAATCATTCTGACTGGTGTGAGATGGTATCTCATTTTGGTTTCATTTGCATTTCTTCATATATGTATATATACACACACACACACACACACACACGTGTTTCAGCCCCCTTTCCATGGGAGTGAATGGTTCTGTCTCTTGCTGGCATTCCAGTCACCGCCACTGAAAAAAAGTGTATATATATATATATATATATATACTTTAAGTCCTGGGATACATGTACAGAATGCGCAGGCTTCTTACATAGGTGTACACATGCCATGGTGGTTTGCTGTGCCCATCAATCTATTATCTACATTAGGTATTTCTCCTAATGCTATCTCTCCCCTAAGCCTCCAGTTCCCAACAGGCACTGTTATGTGGTGTTCCTCTCCCTGTGTCCATGTGTTCTCATTGTTCAACTGCCAGTTATGAGTGAGAACATGTGGTGTTTGGTTTTCTGTTCTTGTGTTAGTTTGCTGAGAATGATGGTTTTCCAGCTTCATCCATGTCCCTACAAAGGGCATGAACTCATCCTTTTTTGTGTCTGCATAGTATTCCATAGTATATATGTGACACATTTTCTTTATCCAGTCTATCATTGATGGGCATTTGTTTTGGTTCCAAGTCTTTGCTATTGTGAATAGTGCCACAATAAACAAATGTGTGCATGTGTCTTTACAGTAAAATGATTTATAATCCTTTGAGTATATACTCACTAATGGAATTGCTGGGTCAAATGGTAGTTCTGATTCTAGAACCTTGAGGAATTGCCATACTGTCTTCCACAATGGTTGCACTAATTTACACTCCCCCAACAGTGTAAAAGCATTCCCATTTCGCCACATCCTCTCCAGCATCTGTTGTTTCCTGACTTTTTAACGATCGCCGTTCTAACTGACACAAGATGGTATCTCACTGTGGTTTTGATTTGCATTTCTCTAATGACCAGTGATGATGAGCTTTTTTTAATGTGTTTTTTGGGCATGTAAATGTCTTCTTTTGAGAAGTGTCTGTTCATATCCTTCGTCTACTTTTGATGGTGTTTTTTTTTTTTCTTGTAAATTTGTTTAAGTTATTTGTAAATTCTAGATATTAGCCCTTTGTCAGATGGATAGATTACAAAACTTTCCCCCCATTTTGTAGGTTGCCTATTCACTCTGATGATAGTTTATTTTTGCTTTGCTCTTTAACTTAATTAGATTCCATTTGTCAATTTTGGCTTTTGTTGCCATTGCTTTTGGTGTTTTAGTCATGAAGTCGTTTCCCATGTCTATGTCGTGAATGATATTGCCTAGCTTTTCTTCTATGGCTTTTATTCTTTAAGTCTTACATTTAAGTCATTTTTGCATAAGGTATAAGGAAAGGGTCCAGTTTCAGTTTTCTGCATATGGCTAGTCAGTTTTCCCAACAGCAGTTATTAAATAGGGAATCCTTTTCCCATTGCTCGTTTTTGTCATGTTTGTCAAAGATCAGATGGCTATAAATGTGTGGCATTATTTCTGAGGCCTCCATTCTGTTCCTTTTGTCTATATATCTGTTTTGGTACCAGTACCATGCTGTTTTGGTTACTATAGCCTTGGAGGGTAGTTTGAAGCTAGGCAGCATGATGCCTCCAGCTTTGTTCTTTTTGCTTAGGATTGTCTTGACTATGTGGACTCTTTTTTGGTTCCATATGAAATTTAAAGTAGTTTTTTCTAATTCTGTGAAGAAAGTCAATGGTAGCTTGATGGAGATAGCATCGACTCTATAAATTACTTTGGGCAGCGTGGTCATTTTCATGGTATTGATTCTTCCTAACCATGAGCATGGAATGTTTTTGCTTTTGTTTGTGTCTTATTTTCTTGAACAGTGGTTTGTAGTTCTACTTGAAGAGGTTCTTCACATCCCCTGTAAGTTGTATTCTTAGGTATTTTATTCTCTTTGTAGCAATTGTGAATGAGAGTTCACTCATGGTTTGGTTCTCTGTTCATCTATTTTTGGTGTATAGGAATGTTTGTGATTTTTGCACATTGATTTTGTATCCTGAAACCTTGCTGAAGTTGCTTTTCACCTTAAAGTGATTTGGGACAGAAATGATAGGGTTTTCTAAGTATACAATCATGTCATCTGCAAACAGAGACAATTTAATTTCTTCTTTTCCTAATTGAATAGTCTTTATTTCTTTCTCTTGCCTTATTGCCTTGGAAAGAACTTCCAGTACTAGGTTGAATAGGAGTGGCAAGAGAGAGCTTCCTTGTCTTGTGCCAATTTTCAAAGGGAATGCTTCCAGTTTTGGCCCATTCAGTATGATATTGGCTGTTGGTTTTTCATAAATAGCTCTTATTATTTTGAGATATGTTCCATCAATACCTAGTTTATTTAGACTTTTTAGCCTGATGGTGTGTTGAATTTTATTGAAGACCTTTTCTGCATCTATAGAGATATAAAGATAAGCATGTGGTTTTTGTCATTGGTTCTGTTTATGTGATGGATTACACTTATTGATCTGTGTATGTTGAACCAGACTTGCATCCCAGGGATGAAGCCAACTTGATCATGGTGTGTAAGTTTTTTATTGTTATGCTGGATTTGGTTTGCCAGTATTTTATTGAAGAGTTTAGCATTAATGTTTTTTAGGGATATTGGCCATAAAATTTTCTTTTTTTGTTGTGCCTCTGCCAGATTTTGGTATTGGGGTGATGCTGGCCTCATAAAATGTGTTTGGGAGAAGTATCTCTTTTTGTATCATTTGTAATAATTTCGGAAGGAATGTTACTGCTCCTTTTTCTAACTCTGGTAGAATTTGGCTGTGAATCCATCTGATCCTGGGCTTTGGTAGGCTATTAATTACTGCCTCAATTTTAGAATATGTTATTGGTTTATTCAGGGATTCAACTTTTTTCTTGTTTAGTCTTGGGAGGGTGTACGTGTCCAGGAATTTATTTATTTCTTCTAGATTTACTGGTTTGTTTGCTTAGAGGTGTTTATAGTTTGCTCTGATGATAGTTTGTATTTCTGTAGGATCAGTAGTAATAGCCCATTTATCATTTTTTATTTTGTCTCTTTGATTTGTCATGTTTTTCTTCTTTTTAGTCTGGCTAGTGGTCTATCTATTTTGTTAATCTTTTCAAAAAACCACCTCCTCGATTCATTGATTTTGTGAGGGTTTTTTTTTGTGTGTTTCTCTGTCTCCTTCAGTTCTGCTTTGATCTTAGTTATTTCTTGTCTTCTGCTTGCATTTGAATTTATTTGATCTTGCTTCTCTAGTTCTTTTAATTGTGATGTTAAAATGTCGATTTTAGATCTTTCCTGCTTTCTCCTCTGAGCATTTAGTGCTATAAATTTCTTTCTAAACACTGCTTTAGCTGTGTCCCAGAGATTCTGGTACGTTGTGTCTTTGTTCTCATTGGTTTCAGAAAACTTATTTATTTCTGCCTTAATTTCATTATTTACCCAGTAGTCATTCAGGAGTAAGTTGTTCAGTTTCCATGTAGTTTGCAGTTTTTAGTGAGTTTTTAAATCCTGAGTTCTAATTTGATTGCATTGTGGTCTGAGAAACTTTGTTATGATTTCCCTTCTTTTGCATTTGCTGAGGAGTGTTTTACTTCCAATTATGTGGTCAATTTTAGAATAAGTGTGATGTGCTGCTGAGAAGAATGTATATTCTGTTGATTTGGAGTAGATAGTTCTGTAGATGTCTATTAGATCCACTTGGCCCAGAGCTGAGTTCAAGTCCTGAACGTTCTTCTTAATTTTCTGTTTCCTTGGTCTGTCTAATATTGATAGCAGGTATTAACATCTTCCACTATTACTGTGTGGGAGTCTAAGTTTCTTTATAGGTCTCTAAGAATTTGCTTTATGAATCTTGGTGCTCCTGTATTGGGTGAATATATATTTAGGATAGTTAACTCTTCTTGTTGCAATGATCCCTTACCATTATGTAATGCTCTTCTTTGTCTCTTTTTATCTTTATTGGCTTAAAGTCTGTTTTATCAGGGACTAGGATTGCAACACTTGCTTTACTTTGCTTTCCATTTGCTTGGTAAATATTATTCCATCCCTTTATCTTGAGCCTATGTGTGTCTTTGCATGTGCAATGGGTCTCCTGAATACAGCATCCTGCAGGGGTTTGTCTCTTTATCCAATTTGCCCCTCTTTGTATTTTAATTGGGGGATTTAGCCCATTTACATTAAAGGTTAATATTGTTATATGTGAATTTGGTCCTGACATTATGATGCTAGCTGGTCATTTTCATGTTAGTTGATGCAGTTTCTTCATAGTGTCAATGGTCTTTACAATTTGGTATGTTTTTGCAGTGGCTGGTACCAGTTTTTTCTCTCCATATTTAGTGCTTCCTTCAGGATCTCTTGTAATGCAGGCCTTGTGGTGACAGGATGTCTCAGCATATGCTTGTCTGAAGAATTTTATTTCTCCTTTTTTTATGAAACTTAGTTTGGCTGGATGTGGAATTCTGGGTTATAAATTCTTTTCTTTAAGGATGTTGAATATTGGTCATCACTCTCTTCTGACTTGTAGGATTTCTGCAGAGACATCCGCTGTAAGTCTGATAAGCTTTTCTTATCAGACAAAAGTTGGTAACTCAACTTTTCTCTCTGGCTGCCCTTAACATTTTTTCCTTCATTTCAACCTTGGTGAATATGAAAATTATGTTTTTGAGGTAGCTTTTCTTGAGGAGTATCTTTGTGGAGTTCTCTGCATTTTCTAAATTTGAATGTTGGCCTGTCTTGCTAGGCTGGGGAAGTTCTCATGGATAATAAAATGTAGGTTTGGTCTTTTTACATAGTCCCATATTTCTTGGAGGCTTTGTTCATTCCTTTTAATTCTTTTTTCTCTAATCTTGCCTTCATGCTTTATTTCATTAAGTCGATCTGCAATCTTTGATATCCTTTCTTCTGCTTGATTGATTTGGCTATTGCTATTTGTGTAAACTTCACAAAGTTTTCATGCTGTGTTTTTCAGCCCCATTAGATCATGTATGTTCTTATCTAAACTGGTTATTCTAGTTAGCAATTCCTTTAACCTTTTTTTAAAGTTCTTAGTTTTCTTGCATTGGGTTAGAACATGCTTCTTTAGCTCAGAGGAGTTTGTTATTACCCTCCTTCTGAAGCCTACTTTTGTCAATTTGTCAAACTCATTCTCCATCCAGGTTTGTTCCCTTGCTGGCATGGAGTTTTTATCCTTTGGAGGAAAAGAAGCATTCTGGTTCTGAGAATTTTCAGCCTTTTTGAACTAGTTTTTCCTTATCTTCATGGATTTATCTACCTTTGGTCTTTGATGCTGGTTACCTTCATATGGGGTTTTTGCGTGGATATCCTTTTTGTTGATGTGGATGCTATTCCTTTCTGTTTGTTAGTTTTTCTTTCAATAGTCAGGCCCATCTGCTGCAGGTCTGCTGGAGTTTACTGGAGGTCCACTCTTGACCTTGTTTGCCTGAATATCACCAGTGAAGGATGCAGAACAGCTAAGATTGCTGTTTGTTCCTTCCTTCGTAAGCTTCACCTCAGAGAGGCACCTGCCAGATGCCAGCCAGAGCTCTCCTGAGGTGTCTGTCAACCCCTGCTGGGAGCTGTCTCCCGGTCAGGAGGCATGAGGGTCAGGGTCCCACTTGAGGAGGCAGTCTGTCCCTTAGCAGAGCTCAAGCACTGTGCTGAGAGATCCACTGCTCTCTTCAGAGCTAGGAGATAGGAACATTTAAGTCTGCTGAAGCTGCACACACAGCTGCGCCTTCCCCCAGGTGCTCTGACCCAGAGCACCCATGCTGGAGCTGCTGCCTTTCTTTCAGAGATGCTCTGCTCAGAGTGGAGGAATCTAGAGAGGCAATCTAGCTGCAGAGGCTCTGCTGAGCTGCAATGGACTTTGCCCAGTTTGAACTACCAGGAACCTATGTTTACACTGTGAGGGAAAAACCACCTACTCAAGGCTTATTAATGGCACATGCCCCTCCCCAGTCTCAAGTGTCCCAGGTCGACTTCACACTGCTGTGCTAGCAATGAGAATTTCAAGACAGTGGATCTTAGCTTGCTGGGCTCCATGGTGGTGGGATCCGCTGAGGTAGACCACTTGGCTCCCTGGCTTCAGCCCCCTTTCCATGGGAGTGAATGGTTCTATCTCACTGGCATTCCAGTCACCACTGGGGTATGAAAAAAAAAAAAAAAGACTCCTGCAGCTAGCTTGGTGTCTGCCCAAATGGCCACCCAGTTTTGTGCTTGAAACCCAGGGCCCTGGTGGTGTAGGCACCAGAGGGAATCTCCTGATCTGCATGGTGTTAAGACCATGGGAAATGTGTAGTGTATGGGCCAGAATGCACAGTTCCTCATGGCACAGTCCCTCGCAGCTTCCCTTGGCTAGAGAAGGGAGTTCCCTGGCCTCTAGTGCTTTCCAGATGAGGCAAGGCCTCACCCTACTTTTGCTCATCCTCCATGGGCTGTACCCATTGTCTAACCAGTCCCAATGAGAAGAGCCTGGTACCTCAGATGGAAATGCAGAAATTATCTGCCTTCTGACTTGATCTCGCTGGGAGCTGCAGACTGGAGCTGTTTGGCCAACTTGCCAGCTGCCCTGATTTGCATTTCTCTAATGATTAATGATCATGAGTGTTTTTTCATATGCTTGTTGGCTGCTTGTATGTCTGGATGTCTTTTTTGAGTGGTGTGTGCTCATTTTATTTGCCCATTTATTAATACACAAAACCAATGGAACAGAATAGAGAACCCAGAAATAAAGCTGCACATCTACAACCATCTAATTTTCAACAAAGCTGACAAAAATAAACAATGGAGAAACTGCTCCCTATTCAACAAATAGTGCTAGGATAACTGGCTAGTCATATGCAGAAGATTGAAACAAGATCCCTACCTTTCATCATATGCAAAAATTAACTTAAAATGGATTAAATATTTAAATATATGACTTCAAACTATAAAAATCCTATAAGAAAACCTTGGCGTATGCTTGTCAAAATCAGCATGAAATGCATCAGCAAAGAATTTTTGGCTAAGTCCTCAAAAGCAATTGCAACAAAAACAAAAATTGACTAATGGGTCCTAGTCAAGTGAAAGTGTATCTGTGTAGCACAATAAACAATTAGCAGAGTAAACAGACAACCTACAGAATGGGAGAAGATGTTCACAAACTATGCACTCAACAAAAGTCTAATATCTAGAATCTATAAGGAACTTAAATCAAAAAGCCAAACACAAATTTTCATTTCCACATCCTGGCAGGGAATAGAGAAGCAGGGATGACATCTCTGATCATAGTGAGAAGCACTTATATTTTTTAGCATCTAAAAGAGGCTGTAAGACTGCATGTAAATCAAATGATAAAGCTACACTAAAGATAAACTTTGAACAGGTTCACAAACAAGAATCACAGTTGAAGGCTCACTCTAAATAAGTAATTGTCTTGCTGCAACCTCATGTGGTACATAGAAGAACTTTAGCCAAGGCTTGGAAAAGAGAAATCTAGCCAGAACTGGAAGAAAGATTACTCTCTTAGCATGTCTATAAAAATTCTTCATAAGGTTTGTGAAAGAAACTCTAAATTATGTGAGAACAGTACTGTTTTGCTTTTAGAGATTGTTTATTTGTATTTTTCTTATGTAAATAACACAGGAAAATATATATGTTCTTGATTTTGGAATTTGGATTTGGTTATTTTCAATGATTCATAGGGTCTCAAGTTGAGTTGCCATTATTTCTAGAATTCCAAAGAAAAAGTGTGTTCTACCTGACCATCTCAGTCAAATTTTTGATATACAAAGTGAACAGACCCACGTGATAATTGGTCTATCAGCAATATTTATTTCTAATCCCATGTGTTATTAAAACATGTGTAAATGCTTGCACACATGCACACACACACACACACACACACACACACACCCTACTTATAGCAGAGTAGGTTGGCATTAAATTTAGTCTGGGCAACAAATGTAATCACTTTTATCATTGCTTTAGATCTTGGAACCATGTCTAAGGCTGAGCATTTAAACTTGGAGCAGAAGACAGTAAGAAAGAAAGAAATCATACTCTGAATTTATTTGTATTTTCTTGGCTAGATTAAGACACTGAACTTCTCTGCCAAACAGAGTGATAGTAAATGGATGTATTTCTAGGACTCCTCCACACTTTCTTATTTTCTAATGTACCAACTATCAATCATATGAAATTTCAGTTTAGATTATCCAAAATTCCTAGTGTACTGAATCTTTAATATGGTCTTTTGATAATATATATACTAAATGAAGTAATTCTGCCTCTGGGATGAAAGTGATGCCTGCACATTGACTTCTGAAACTGCCTTCACAGCAGTACTACCTTGTACACTGTATCCTTCAAAACTGCCCCAAGTTAGCAGGTACCTCATTGAAAGTGGTGTATTTGTGAGAGAATTTTTTCTAATGGAGAAGAGGTCAGATACAGTACAGTACATACCATTAACAATAAATAATCATGATTCCACTTTGGGATAAATTCTGCAACTATGTACTAAACATTATGAAAATATCTTTCTCATAAACTTTGTGACATAGTTGTTTTAAAGAAAGAAGCTTTTCTGCTCTATACAGTTCAGCTTTCAAGAAGATGAAACCTTTATTTCCCCTCTCAAACAAATAAACAGTGGAGCATTATATGAGAGTTTGTGCCTAACGATTTCCATTTATGGCAAAATTTACTTTAATAACATGTGTCCTTTGATTTTAAAATGCTTTTGCATGCTGCTTGATGAGAATCTTTGTGATCCATATCTGAGAAATTAGGAACCAAACAATTTGAGATTCTGTCTTCCCCTCTGTAGCAGCTTTGCAGGAGGGGAAATGTAACCTCTGGGGTGTATAATAATAAGATTTCATTTTGTACTATAAAGATCCCTGAAAGAAAGGGATCAAAGATTCTTTAAGCAAAAGATTGCCCTAAGTTTGGTCTTAAATATGAAATTTCTGAATATAGAATATTTGTCATTTATTTGCAAAAGTATATGATAAAAAACATCAAAATGAGGGATAACTAAAAACATTTGAAGAGTAGGGAAACCAAAACATTTTCAGTTTTATTCAATGTAAGTATAATGTAGGTTCAGATTTTGAAATATCGATGTGTCTACACATGAATTTGAACCACATACTATTATAAAAATATGTCAAGATTATTTTAAAATTTAATTAAATCTTGTTTGGGTTGGTAAATTAGAAAGTCAACGAGGAATACTTCAAGTTCTAAGTCAGATTTATCAACGGTTATAGTTTTGGAATTAGCTGAAATTAATGATGAGTTGGAAACAAGAAATATTGGTATTGATTTTACTGTCTTATCTTAGAGAAGTTTAGGCTAATAAAGCTGTTGTAATTCTAAAATGTCCTGGAGTATAACTGAATCAACTATATGCACCATATTTGACAGTCATAATCTTCCCATGAGGTTCCACAGGTTGCTTGTTTAGCAATATCCCTTTTAGCCTAATCCACTCCTCACTCACCACAACTTCTTCTACCCCGACTCTTGCCCACTCTTCCACAGCCATCACCTAAACATAAACCAAAGGTCTCCTGGAAATAACTGCTACAAAATACAGCTTGTTAACATTGTAGCTAGTATTTCTGTAAGTCTTGATAATAAAGTTTAATTTTTAGAGAAATTATATGATATAATATGTGTAATGAGTATTATATATAAAAATGAAACCATTTATTCCAAAATATCAATTTCTTACTGGTTGCACACTATGCATGTACATAAAATGTATTACATTAGCCAGAAAATCAAAATCAATGGGAATATGAAAGGAGAGAAGGATGGCGTTTACTGTTCTGCAAGGTGGAGACTTAGTATTTTTGATTACAGGACTATTCTCTGCTACAGGATCAATGTCTACTCCTGGAGCATAATACAGTAAAACCCTGTATTAACCTTCTGCAGTTACTGACATACTTTCTGACTATAGTAGTTCTTCTCCTAAAAACATGATTCTAATTTCCAGAGTCTGCTATTTTTTCCTTCCTCTTTTGAGAGGGTTTCCCAAATTTTGTCTTCATTTTTGGAAAAAGAATGGTTACAGTTCAGGATAAAAGTGTCTTGGGCTCTTTGAGGACTTTCAGCATGAATTTGTACTACTTTCTGTGTCAATTTTCCTCTACTGCCCCACCCTCATTCCCTGCTTGGCTCCATTCCCACTTCATTTGGGTTTGTAATTTGTACATAAAATTTTGTATGCCTTTTTTTTTTTAGTTGATGTTTTTACAGCTATGGCATAATGCAATTTTAGGTAGTTTAAAAAATGTTTACCATGATTCATATATTTTGCAGCATGAACATGAGTTGCCACTGGACATTCCAAATGGGGCATTCAATTAACCATTATTTGTTTACCTCTTCCTATTCTAATGTAAGTAGCATAATAAGAAAAAATATCATGGCATAATTTGGGGCATATGCGAACAAATGTTAGGGAAAATATTTTTGTGATAGATCAAAAATTATATATCATACAATATAACAACACTGCCATAATACAGTTACTTGAATTAGTTTGCTTTATTTTAATGCCATATTTAAATATTCCTTTGTTGAGTACTTACTGTATGATCCCATTTATATGAGATTCAAAAACCAGCATATTTAATCTACAGTAATGAAAATTAGAAGTGTTGTTTATGGGGATTGAAGATTGAATGCAAGGGTTCAGGAGGAAACTTTTTAGGGTGGTAGGAATGTTTATTATTTTGATTGGTTAGACAGATACACATGTATGTTAAAACTTATTGAATTATACACATAATATCAGTATATTTCACTATGTAAGTTGAACTCCATTAAAATACAAAGATTTCATTAGGTAACTATAATATTAATTTGTCAAAGTGTCAGTTGAGTATCTTCTTCCACCATGCTATGTGTTTTTAATTGTTTCAACCATTTTAAAAAATTATAATTTTTCTGCTCTTTATTTAGATTTGAAACGATAATTTTATTGGGTATAGTACTTCTAGCTATTTATTTTCTTTTAAAAAACCAATTAATATAATTGTATATATTTCTTAAGAAATATTCCAGGTAGAACATTTTGCTTTCTCAAGAGTACTTTTTTCCACCTCTCACTTTTTTTACTATCTTGGCAGTGCCTGATAGCACTTCTTTGATTTTCCTCTCACGCACAGAAAATAAGTTCGGCAAATTAGACAACCAGATATTCCATCCTGAATAGTCACATTGCAGTCTCAAGCAAAGAGTAGGCATTCTGGGTAGCTTGCTATTATACATTTAATCAAGAATTTTCTGCAATTGTTTTGTAATAAGTATCTGGGAAAGATACAAAAGAATTGCAGAAACACTTCCCAGAGAGGCACTGGGGAAAATTATATTCTGAATAATTATTAGTAAATATGTATGCTATATTAGAGACTCATAGAATGTGCTAAGTATAGAAGACATTGTTTTTAAAACCATTTCACAGTAAAGACAAAGCCATAGTTAACTAAACTTCTGTGATGATTGTAAAATCATGGTGGTTATAGTGCTAACTCTAGGCCATTCACTTACTGAGCTCTTTTAATTATGTTATTGTTTTAATCTTCTGGATAGCTAAGGGAGATATATATTGTTATATTTATTATAAAAAAAAAAGGACACTGAACCATAGAGAAGGCAATCAATCTGACTTGGTTTTTTATAGTCCTTTTAGTAGAGTTGCAATTAGAATTCAAGCCCTCTAAAATTCCTGCTGAAAAATGGATTTATGTTTGTAGAAAGTAAAATGCAGACATCTGAGAAGTCCTGCTCACCTCATCCTGTTAACTGCCTCTTGAAGTCTATCTGGTCACATAAAAGCAAACAGCAAAGCATCTGCAAAGAGATAGCTTGAGGTCAATTACTGCAGAGAAAGGAGAAGCATAAATAGAAAGAGATAAGAAAAGGTTGTTGGAAAAAACAGAATTGGTTTTGGGAGGTTGGGTGCCATTTTATCCTAATTATTCATGTAGAAATTTCTTAGTGGAACCTGGGTGTTTAGTAAGGTGTTTATATGCAGTGGGAGAAACAATTAAGTACTTAATGACAGTCTTACTTATGCAGTCTTACTTATGGGACCTCATAATCAAGTTGAAGGGAGAAATCTGGATAATATTGAAAAGTAATTAATACTCATAGTAAAAAGCAATTATGGATTAGTATCACAGAGATCACAGTTTTCCAAGAATCTGAGGAGGGAAATATTTTGGGGGATAGAATGTCCACAGAAGGTTGAACTTTGAGGAAGGGTGTAGATTACATGTATAAGAAGGACAAGATTGTGATTATAAAGTAGATTGGGAATGAAAGAAGAGAAGATGTAGGGGAGTGGAAAGGAAGATGTGAGATTACAGTATCTGTTTTCCTTGAAAACTTTGAGTCACCACTGGGTAGCAGTAACAGAAAACTTTCCTTTTCCTCAGATCTTGGAATGTGATTGTTGCTTTAATTCTTCTCAGGGGAATTAGCATGTGTTTGTAAAGCTTATTAGAGGTGCATGTGTGTGGGGAAAAAATGAAACACTGTGTTGACAAGAGCTGTCCGTAAATGTCTAGGTTTGGACTGCCTTCATTCCTCTTGACTTCATAATTCTGGCATATGCAGCTCAGGTCAGGAAACATTACTGAAAGTTTTAAAGGAATAGTTTTTAATAGAAAAACTACAGATATATTTTATTAAGTAAAATTGTAAAAATTTTACATGGAAAAAATATGGGATAGCTTCCTTTTAAATTGTTTGTATAGTATATTTAGAAGACTTGTAATATTTTCATATGAAAAATGTTTAGGTTCTTTGTTAAAAGGTGGCATGGAAAAGTAGGTAAAAAAGAAAAATAATAATTACCCATAATATTGCTTTTCAAACACAACCTCTGTTAAATTTGTTTTGAGTGTTTCTCCCGTCTTTTTTCCCATGAAGAAAAATTTAGAGTACTAAGATAGGAATAAATTTATTTTTGGAAACTATATATTTGCCTGACTAAAGTAATCTATGTACAAGGAAGGCACAAAAACAATTTGAACTTTTTTATAATTATCCTGTATGGAGGTGTGAAGATATCTGTGTCTTTGTACTTAGAAAAAATCTTTGGAAAAGTTCATACCAAACTATTAACAGTGATTCTCTACTGAGAGAAGGAGTTTGGCATAGAGAGAGAGGAAATGTGTATGTACATACACACACATATACACACAGGCACACAAAAACCATTTTCTTATTGGAAGCAGCACATAGTACTTGTGAAGGTAAAAATAAAATCAAAAGTGAGCCCCTGAGCCCCTGATTGTGAATTCTTTTTATGACTTAATAGTTTTATATGAAAATTAATAACTACATATTTTATGGTATAAACATATAAAAATGATTTTATACAAGTGTCTTAAATAAGAGCTAGTTAGGGTACATGCAAAATATCCTTTAATAGACTAATGCTCATCTCCACAACCATATCTGTCTGCATTGAATGTTAGCTTCCACTAACATAGCAGGGTCATTAATTTGAAAAAAATTGAGTGTAAAGTGAGTTTGAATTCACAGGAGTTTACAATTTGGCTAAAAATATTAAAGCTTTTTAAAATTATCAAATATATGTATAACCTTATTAACTAAACTTTTTAAATGAATATGTAATAGATTGGAACATTTTATTAGGTAGAAATGATGAGGATAAAATGGCTCTTAACCAAGGATGATTTTGCCCACCAGAGTACATTGTCTGGAAATATTTTTGGTTGTCACAACTGTGGGAGGGTGCTACTGGCATCTAGTATGCAGATGTCAGGGCAACTGCTAATTATTTAATAATGCACAAGACAGTCCCCACTGCAAAGAATTATCTGTTCATAAGGAATTATCCTCCTCACAGCCAATTTAACTATACTTTATTATCTTGATTTTTAAATGTCTCCTTGTACTTTCTTTTTGTTTTAATATAGTTTTAGTTAGAGTTATTTTTAAAATTTCAGAATTTTAAATGCATATTTACAAATACAAATATGTGAAATATAGGCATGGGAGTGACAAATAATAACTCACCCACACCATAATTCCAACTGTAAATTAACACAACTATGGGAATATGTGTATATCGCTTTTATATGTATATATGTGTGTGTGTGTGTGTGTGTGTATATATATATATATATATATATATATATATAGCTTTAAAATATACATGGCTTTGACTTAGATTCATCAAGATTTTAATTTTAAAACTTTTTATACAATCTGCTGAGTATCCTGCTTCAATCTGGGTTGATTACTGCCAAGAACTGATGCATATTTGTCATGCTGAGACATTTTTGGTGGCTTTTCTAGGCAGAATCCACTGTTCCCTAAATCTCATATCTTTCTTTTTTAGGTTAACTCTCTTATTTTGGTGATATGTGTATTCTAGCATTTTCTTAATAAATTTTGGTAAATTTTCTGATTTCTTTCTTACAATAACATAGTCATTGATTTTTTTTCCCTTCATAACCATTCCTGCAAGCTTTTAGAATCTTTTCACTTGATAGACGTTCTATTCTGTATTTTGTATCCTTTGGGCCTTAGAAAGTTTCCCATGATTTTTTTTAAAATAATGCAACCTCCATTTTCTCTTGTATCTCTTTTGAAACTTTATTGTTTGGATGTAGGACTTTCTATATTAGGTCTCTTATATTAATCTTTTATGCCCATAAGTTTGACCTCTTTGCATTTTTTTTCTATCATCTGAAAAATTTCCTTAATGTTATTTTGCAACACATCTATGGAAATTTTTATTTCTGTAAATGCTCTGAATTTATAAAAGTTCATCCTTAATATCTTTTTAATATCCTATTTTCTATATATTTCCTTTCTGTGGATGCAATATTAGCCTAATTAGAAAATTTTTATCTTCCTAGGTCATCTTTTACTCTTGTTTATTCTAGATTTTCTTATAAATTCGTGGCTTTTCTAAATGTATGATTATATATTTGCTTCCTCATTCATCAGAGAATGATATTTAAGAAGGTTACTGTGGGCTTCATATGTGTTGGTGAGACATTTGAGTTGTTGGGCTTTGCCTTCACATGGGTTCCTGGCTATGTGTGTGAGGGACCTCTTAGTGACAGAATGGTGAGTTCTGTCCTCTCGGTCATTTACAAGAAGTAAAAATGTAGTTGCTGTGGTCCTCATATAAACAGTGGAGAAGGGATGTCATCCTTACTTTTTTCTCCTCTTTGGAAGTGCCTGGCCTAGAAAGGCATGCTACAATTAGTTCAAAGAAACTTTTGTTATGGAAACCAATAGCTTCAGCTGTCTTTTGGGATCAATTCACTGGCATAGTTAAATAAAAGGCCTAGGTTTCTACAGGTCCACGGGTCTCCTGAGCCACTTAATATCTACAACGCTCACATACTTGTTTTAACCTGTGGATTTACTGCAATTGGTACTCCTCTTCTTCCACCCAGCTTTCAGAAGGAGGCTAACATTTAAGAAGGAGAATTTGAGGATGCCGATATAATGCAATGGATATTTTTAAAAGTTTGAGAGAAGGAAAAGTTGAAGGTAATATGAAAACAAGTTGAAGCCAACTTGGGCGGACATCAGACTTTTTATGATAAGTAAATGTGAGCAATGCATAGGTGTTGGTTTTCATTGAAAATGACAGCTACTACTAAAGCATTTGTTTTAGGTACTTAGCTGGGGAATCAGGCTGCTTATTTGGGGCCTAAATGATAGGTTATAGGAATGAGTACTAGGCAAGTAGACAAAAAGCCTAGGCAAAACTCCTCAAACATTGAGAAAATTAGTTGATTGGTTTTATAACTTAGTTGTGTACAAAGTAGTTATAATTTTGGAGTAGTAGTTGGAATTTGAGAAGACAGGGCAGAACTACAACAGAGGTTACATTCACAGTGATTCAGGGCTCTGGTTCTTTGGATCAGACAAACCTTCAATCCAGTACCCTGGATAGCTCCCAGGGATGGCAGTTCTAAAGTCTTGAGGTTTCCATTGGTTCCTCTCAGATGGAATTCTCTGCACGTGCTCTACTTAGTCACCAAGAATCAGGTTATCGCCCTCATTTCACTTATGAGCTTTTGCTTTTCTCATCAAATTTGAAAGATCATATCTTTAGGATTGACCTTAAGCTCTACAGAGTATCCAAAAAATTTAGCAGGCTTGCTGGGGAAGAGAAAGTATAAATTATTCAAATCATGTAATTATTTATCCTCTAGAGTTTCTATTATTTGGGGGCTAGGGTTATAAATGATCAGCTCATGGAAAATGTACTCAGTCTTACTTCAAATTAAACAAATGTGAACCAAAGCTACATTCATTTATCTCTTTGGGAAACATGCAGATAATAATATCTGCTAACTGGGAAGGATTGAGGAAACAAGTCCTTCTACACAGCTAAGGTAGTAAATTTCAATTACTAAAAGGTGGTTGGATATTCATATGTATAAATATACATATAATCAGTAATTATAATATTCTAAATTATGGAAATGATTAGAAGAAATATAAAAGGAAATATAGAAATAAATGTTAATTACAGATTTTTTTAATCATTTAAAAAAACTTAAATTACCAATAAACAGATTATTGCTTTAAAAATCATGGCATATTCACAAACATTAAATATCTAAGCATTTAGATATATAACTATAGAGATACACATAGAAAGATTCTAATGTAAAATAATTCATCATTTGTTTGAAAACATAGTATTTTGTGTGAAAATTACAAAACACACACATACACCTATTTTATATATTTGTAACTAGACCAACATCATTTGTCTTAAATGATGTTCACCAAAATTGAAACAGTGTGTTTGTATTATATATTTACTTTCTTTATTGAGCATATGTGCAACTTTCAAATTTTCTGCAATAAACACATATTAATTTTGAAGTAAATACTTTGTCAAGAGTATTTTATTTATATCCGCAAATTCTTGTCTTCTTTAAAATGTGCTGATTTTCTACTATATTCTAGGCACTGGATTGGGAATCAGCAGCAGTGATATGGTTCCTGAAGTTACAGAATTCACCATCTAAGGGAAGGCAGCAAAGAAGCAAGAACAAAAATAACACAATAAAATATATATCAAAAAATTATAAGTTCTATTGTGACATGTAATAAGAGCAAAGATCAATGATGTGCTGCTAGAAGTTTAACTGCCTTTCAAAGACTGATGAATGAATGAATAATAAAAGCCCAGATTTGTAAAATTTTCTAATTTGTAAAATTTTCTAATGTATGTGAATTAAATATTTTCACAATGGCCAATCTCAAGCTGCCAATATGAGGCTATGGAATATGGCATTGAAAATAAATGCTCACAATTGGCCTTGGTAAACCAGCATAAGCTATCTCTAGCACACTACTAAATGAGAAGCTACAATGGGGGAAAGCGCTATTGAGTCAAAGGGTGGGAGGAGAGGTCAGAAAACTTTGAAAGGAAGTGATATTTTAGTCCAACCATGAAGGAAAAGTGATAGATACAGAAAAGGGAATGAAAGTGGAAAGCATCTGAGAGGAGAGAGAAACTCAATTGAAGGGTGACAAGAGAGAACAGTCCATGTGAGCATTAACGAGGGCTGTATTGAAATGGAGCTAACAGGTTTTGAGAGAAGTCAGAGCATTATTCCAGTTAAATTATAAGAACAAGTGTATTTCAAAATATATTTGACCTCTAAATTTTCTTCCAAATTCAAAATGATATGGATATAAAAAGTATTAATCAAACTTAAGTAACCTGGATGTAAACATTTAGTTTATATTCTACCTTAATTACACTTAAAATGTTCCAAATCTGAGCATTTTTTTAATTGCATTTTAGGTTTTGGGGTACATGTGAAGAACATGCAAGATTATTGCATAGGTACACACATGGCAGTGTGGTTTGCTGCCTTCCTTCCCCTCACCTGTATCTGTCATTTCTCCCCATGCTATCTCTTCCCACCTCCCGACCTCTCCGTCCCTCCCCCATTTCCCCCCAATGGACCCCAGTGTGTAGTGCTCCCCTCCCTGTGTCCACGTGTTCTCATTGTTCAACACCCGCCTATGAGTGAGAACATGTGGTGTTTGATTTTCTGCTCTTGTGTCAGTTTGCTGAGAATGATGGTTTCCAGGTTCATCCATGTCCCTACAAAGGACACAAACTCATCGTTTTTGATGGCTGCGTAATATTCCATGGTGTATATGTACCACATTTTCCCTATCCAGTCTATCATCGATGGGCATTTGGGTTGGTTCCAGGTCTTTGCTATTGTAAACAGTGCTGCAATGAACATTCATGTGCATGTGTCCTTATAGTAGAATGATTTATAATCCTTTGGATATATACCCAGTAATGGGATTGCTGGGTCAAATGGGATTTCTGTTTTTAGGTCATTGAGGAATCACCACACTGTCTTCCACAATGGTTGAATTAATTTACACTCCCACCAACAGTGTAAAAGTGTTCCTATTTGTCAACATCCTCTCCAGCATCTGTTGTCTCCAGATTTTTTAATGATCGCCATTCTAACTTGTGTGAGATGGTATCTCAATGTGGTTTTGATTTGCATTTCTCTAATGACCAGTGATGATGAGCATTTTTTCATATGTTTGTTGCCCTCCTATATGTCTTCTTTTGTAAAGTATCTGTTCATATCCTTCACCCATTTTTGAATGGGCTTGTTTGCTGAGCATTTATTTAAAGTGTTATATTGTCACAAATGGGCAAAGTGAATGGCAGCCACTGTCCAAATGTGTTCTTTTCCCAAGGAACAGTGATTATAATATCTAAATAAATAAATCATTTTATTTTTTTATTTACAGCAACTGTGACATAGGTAAGTAATATATTAACAGCAGCAGCAGCAGCAACAACAATGTCAAAAAGAGAGTAAAATACTGAATAAAAGTAACTTTGCCTCCCCCCACCATCAGGCAGTTGTCAACAATCAGCTTTTTAAAAGAATTCAGGTCATGATATTTTAATTCCTGAGATTCCTTACAGATTTAGAATGCAGTCCCCTTTAAGATGCTAGATAAAGCTTTCTTTACCTAGCATAGGTGACAGGAGACACTATTTTTACAGAATCAACATCAATTTTTTCCCTTCTATGTTAATATGATCTCCTTCCACTTTTGTAACATCCATATTTGCCCCAGAATTAGATTTAGGATAATTTAGAAAGCTGATCTTCCATTAGGTAAGATATTCTGTTTGATATTCTTACCCATATATATTTCAGTGACACGATTCGGAAAGTTATGGAAGATTCTAGAGACATAGTAGCTGTTCATGTCTGGTCCTGTAAATTTTCATCCCCAGAAAAATAATTTCGATCATTAAGAAAGGAGTAAGAGTTTGATAATTATTCTTCTCAGCCCCTAAGCTCCTCCAGGATAGGATATGAAACTTTAGTGCCACCATCTTGTACTACTGTTGGTGGCTTGATTGCCCCCAAATAACTAATTTTTTACATTTGGAGAATTTGCTCTGCTTAGGTTAATATTACAAGTTGTCTACTGAGGCAACTTTTGATGCTTCGTTTACAGCTCTTTACCCTTTATTTTCCATATAGGAAAATGCAACCTTTATTTTCTAATTACAGATTTACTGTCTGCTGTTTGTTGCAGCTACCTCTATTTTACATGTTGGGAGCAACTGGGGATGGTCGTTTCATGAGAATACTGATTCTCTAGTTAATTGCCAAGGATAAATCCATTGTATTTTGCTGTTTGGTGGACTGACAGTGACTGTAACATTCATCTGAAAAGGCATGGCCCATCTGAAGTCCTATGGCATTGTTTTCCAGTAGATAGTATTTAAAAGATATGTAGGCAACAGGGCCGCTGCAACCATTTGTGGAGCTTGTTTTCTGTCCAGGTGAACAAGATTGAGGACGACAATGGAGACTGAATACAGCCCACGCTCTGATGATGGTCTTCTGCCTAGAAATAGGCCATCTAAAGCCAGGGGGTGGTATCACAGATCAGAAGACAGCCATCTTCCAGCTTGTTGGCAGAGGAACTCAATTAGGAGTATCAAATAAAGATTAATGAAGATATTGAGCAGTTTGAACAGCCTCCTTGTTGGAAATTACCCCAGTAGAGAGGAGGATGAGTATTCCAGGAGAAGCAACTCCAAGCTTTCGAGAAGTGGAGAGGAATTAGCTGAGAAATGCTAAGAAGCATGAAATAGCTTACAAGAAATAGAGTGAGGCCTTCCTGGCTTAGACAAGGGGTCTGGCAGCTTATAAAGTTTCATATAGTACCCATTTGGAGATTCACCATTGCCTTAAATTTTCCCTCTCATTGTTCTCAAGAGTTCTCCAGATAATACATAATGGAGTCAGAAGTAAAGTAGAGTGAGAACTCTTGTCTGTGTCAGTTGCTGCTGCTGACCCAGATACATGATGCTTTCTATTTTTCTATCTCTAAATCCACATCCCTTAACTAACGGAAAGGAGCATATTATGCAGGCTACCTCAGGCCCACAGGAGGAAATGGATGGCACCATCCATTACTTTTTAATAATGTTCTAGTGACCAACATGAATCTTGGTTATAATAGCCAAACTATACAATTGTCCAGTCTTGGGTTTGATAGAGAACTTGGTTGATTAGCCTCAATTGAAAAACAACACAGTGATACTGATTATTTACAATATTATTTTTATCTGAATCAGATTCTTAGCTATTAGTCCCATCAAAGAGTTGAAAGAGATTTTTTTTCCTCTAGAATGATAAATTTGTGAAAATTCAGCTAAATATTTATTTAGTTATTTTAATTCCTGTAGTATAATTCGATTGCCCCTTTATTTTCTTCCACTATTCTCTGTCTGTTGAGCAATGATGGCCACAGAATATATAATACACATGAAACACTGCAGCATAAAATGAGGGATCCTGGGAAGATCCAAAATCAGAGTACCCTGAGACACTAACTAGATTAGAATTGAAAACAGGCCTTGGTTATGTCCTTCATTTTGTGCCAAACTTAAATAGGGTAAACTATGTTGTAAACATAAATTATACATGAATGATTAGTACCCAGATGGTTAAAACCAAGGTTTGTATGATTCAAAATTATACTGTAAATAAGAGGACTCTTCATGATATATGCAAGAAAATTTGATTTCTGGACCTTCATTTGTTAGAGGCAATACAATCACAAGACATATATCTTACCTGTAGTTTTCTAGCTGTCATATGATGTTTGTGTGTTAGGAAAAGGAAAGAGTTTTTAAAAAGGCATGAAAAGTTCAACGTAAGTACTTTCAACTTGTGCTTTTTGAAAATTGCTGAAAAAAATCAACATGAATAAAAAATGTAAACCTCTGAAATTTAAGTTTGTTCATTGTTATTGCTTGAGGGTACCCTTATTATATCTGGCTAAGCTTAAAATAACTATGAGAGGAAGGGAAGTAGGAGTATACTTTTGATCTTAATATAAGAAAGGAGAAGAAAAATAAAAACCTATGTTCCTAAAGTTCCCATATTAGGCAAAATATCATTAGCCTTTTCTGGAAGATAATCTTACTAAGCTAATGTGTCTGATTTTTTTTTTTTGCTGGTTGATTTTTAGCTATTCCTTTTTTTATCTCATATGATAACTATATTACAAGTATAAATTTCCTGAAAGCACATTCCTTAGAGACGTGTGTGACCATCATCAGTGTGGCCATGTTACATAACAATAGTTGATTTAATTATGTTATAACGTAACATTTCCTATCTTATCCTTTGATAAAAATATATTCTTATTGGCATTCATGATATGTGGTAGTCACTATCCATTATAGTATGAAAATTTATATTTTGAGATGTGGATTTTAAAAGAAACTTGTCAATTCCTGCTCCATGGAAAATTCTCCAGCCATTTGAAAGGGATGAGATTTGATGTTTATTTTAGGGATTTTTTTTTTTAATCCAGCAGAGCCCAAGTGATTTGTCACCCAAGGCTTGATTAAGTAATATTTTCATCCATTAAATGCTAAATGCATTATGAAATATGTAGAAATAAATAAGACAATTTCTCCACAGTCAAGAAGTTCATAATCTCATGAAGGTGATTAATGCTACAGTAAACATGACGATGATGATAACGATGATAGAGAAGGAAGAGAAGAAAAGGTAGGAAGAAGAAGAGGTGAAAGGGAAGGAGAGAAGGAGAAGGAAAAGATATATCATGCATTAAGTATATTCATGCCAATTACTGAGCTAAATACGTCACATGCATTTCCCCCCCTTTTTTTTTTCAATGCCCATGCAGGGAAACTCTCTTACTATTCCCTTTTTACAGATGAAACTGAGTTTCCAAAAATTAAATAAGTTACTTAGAATTACAAAATTGGCAGTCTGACTTCAGCTTAGATTTAAATTTATGCTATCTCTTTCTTAGTATGACATAGTGATTAAGAGAGCAGAGACCATGGGGTTAGAATTCTAGGCAATTATGCCTAATTGCCAACAGATTTGGGAGTTTAGTTTCCATTTTTAAGTTCTATCACTGTTTTACCTTATATGTGCTTGTTGGTTCATTACAAAATCTTTCCTTACCCTTTAAGTAATAATGATCTTTGTATCACATTTATTGTTCATAGAGCACTGAGGAAATTAAGTTAAAACAAGAAAAGAAAAAGATATGTATTTTGGCAGTTGTGCTATTCTCACTTTGGTTTCACAAGGTAGAAGTTGTTACTTGGGCATTGGCCCTTAACTGGAAGCCTTTATTTAGTGACTATGCTTTCTAAATATTTAAAGGGCTGCAGTTTGGGGTCCACCTGAATGTGCTAAAATTTATTAAGCACAAAATATAACTTGTGATGTTGAAAGTTATATTGGGACAGCCAAACAGGTCCTTGTGTGTCCTTGTCATGCCAATTAATCCAGCCAGAAAAATATTTTTAATCGTTGCATGAGTAACTGGTATTTTATGAAGACACCCATACAGAGGGGAGAAGTATAGACAAATACCATATTTTCAAGGACTCAATAGGGAAGTTTGCTTTTTCTGGTAAACTTCACCTGCAGTCTAAGCAAGGAGGCCAGTGCCGAGTCTGCAATAGTACCGCATGCTTCCTTTATGTATTGTGTGGGATCTGATAAATTTTTCAGGATTCAGTCCAGCTGTGCTCTCATCACATTGATTTAATGGCCCTTAAGAGAAACCATAAAAGTGCTTGCTGCTTAGTGAGACCCAGCTGTTTCTCATGGTATTGCATAAGACAGCAAGCTGAGTTAGCTATAGATTAATGATATTAAAAATTCAGCTTTTCCCATAATATTTTCTTTTCATACCAAAAAAGACTTGGAGCAAATATGTGATTTGTTCTGTTAGGTTGTTAAGCCCAAAGAGAAAGCACCTAAAGAAATTACCTGATTTGATCCAGAGCAAGCTATTAATAATTAAAATAATTAAAGAATTAAAGCCCCCAAGTAAACACTGAGTCATATGAACATATCTGGGGTGTGTGTGTGTGTGTGTGTGTGTGTGTGTGTGTGTGTTTTCCCAAAGGGTGATGTGAAGGCCAATGGCTGGACGAGGGGCTCTGTTTTCATTACCAGGCAACAGTGCAAGAAGCCAACAAAATTATTTGAGGATTATCAGGCTCTCTGATGAGGTTAAAAACACTGAAAGTCAGTACAAAATGAATAGCTGTGTAGATTTACAGTGCCATTCATGTCATCTGAGCCCTCTGGTTTTCTGCAAGCAGAAAGATAATTGTACTACCAGGCAATCTGTTATGTATTAAGCTGGGGTATGAAACAGTCTATTGAAAATGTTTCTGCTCAAAAGCAGACATGAAGCACTTAGAATTTAAGCACTTCAGGTACTTTCAGGCAATGAAGTACTTAGAAGTAAAATGTTTTCTCGCCCCTGTTTAAACAATGAGGAATACAAGAATGGGAAGGGTTATCAAGAAAAAGTATTAACTTTAAAACCATTATTTTAGTATTAACCAAACTACAGCTCCTAAATTCAAGGAGTGAAGTGTGTAGTCATTGAAACTAGAAGTCATCATGGAGACAAATAGCTGGAGAATTACAATTATTATTTGACTAATTTTTGGTGATCAACTCTGATTGCAATAGCCCTTTATTTAAATAAGACCACATGGAAGTGATTCATTGTTTGTGATTGTAGGGTCATGGAATGGGAAAGACCCTACACTGAAAACTATTTCAAACTTGAAATTTAAGTAGAAAAAATTATAGCTTAGATAGAAAAGAATTATTTTTATACTATCAGTGGAAAAGATGTTGCTAAGCAAAGAACAATATTTTCATAGTTTATTTTCATTTAGAACCATTTATTTTAATACAGGGATATTTATATATCCTTTAGTTTCTAATGTTCTCAATAAAAAACTTTTATATCTTATTTTAAACATAACTTGATTTAAAAATATCTAAACAGTGTATATTTCAAAGTTAATGATCCTTTTTTTTCTATGAGTTTTGGCATTAAACATCGTTTCATGTTGGTTTAATTGTTATTTTAAAATAATACCTGTTGAATATTTATGGTAAATTCAGTGATAAAAAAATGTATAGAACTATTCTCCTGATAGCAATAAAGTAACATATTTGTATAAAACTAGGTAATGATTCAAGTTCATATATATCCTTCAATGTTTTTCCTCTGGGGAAACTGAACATAGATGTTAGTTTCCTTAACAGATACCTACAGATAGAACTGGAGCAAAAGAGATGCTATTACTTGGGGTATTTTAAGGTCAGTATTTCAGTAGCTGCTGTTTTTGATTATTTGTCATGTAGACCAGTTCTTCTCTACTGAATAACATTAGCTTGAAAAATCAAAGGTTTGGTGGCCTAAATAGACAACAATAACCAATATCTTAACTTTGCCAGATACTTCCGTGGGAAACACTAAGCCATGTCAGTTTTGCCATTCTTACAATTCTAGCCAATGCGCTAAAGGCAAAGAGTAGTGTTGCTTAGTCACGATGCAGGAGTGGTGAGAATATAACATCCCTTTGTTCTATTGATTGCCAACAGAGGCAAGTTTTTCTTTTGCCTCCACAAGAAATGTAGCTCAGACTTTCTGTAGTTGTCTGTGGTTTGCATTCAGTCCCAAATAGAGTCCAAGATAAGGAAGTTGTTGTCAACCAACAGCAGGCAAGTCAAAAAATGCCAGGCTGATGTAATGCAGGCTTCTATTTCACTTCAGGATGAAAATTTAATGTTTTTTGAGAGTCTGTTACAGAGCGATTCATTATGGTTATCTTATGAACGGTGGGCTCAGAGAACTGTTTGTGCTACATATTTTTGTGGCTATTTCAGAAAATGCATTACAACAGGCAAACAGCCAACAGCAAGAATCATGCGTAAGACTAAGTTAAGTAGAACTGGTTCAACACAAACCGGATTTTTCTTTATTTCTTTAGGTCAAAGATAAAAGGCTGAGTCATATAGGGCATATGCTTTTGGGAAGGGTGCCTGTTTAGGCACTGCTTTGTAAAGATATTTTCCTTGTCTTGTTTGCCCACTCTGGGCAATTAAATCATTTTGAACTTTTTCTAATTAGTATTTCTCTATATGCTCATTTTTAAATAAAACAATATGAAAATAGAGAAAATTTGGAGGAAGGAAAAAGTATAAATTTAAACCCACAAACACAACTATTGTTTCCATATTGATGTATCTCCTTCCTATAAATTCTTTTGTAGATAAAAGCTGTAAAAACATGATATGATTTCGATAGTAACAAATCAATGTAGAAACAGATATAATCATTATTAGTACCAGATTAATACAAATTAGGCTTTGCTTAACTATTAACAAATTCAGTGGAAACTGCTGATCCAAAAGGCCTTCATATATATATTATACATATATATTACGTATAAATGTATTACACACATATATAAAATATACCCATATATTACACACATATATATATTTAAGTTCAGGGATCTATGTACAGGTTTGTTACATAGGTAAACATGTGTCATGGGGGTTCGTTTCACAGATTTTTCCATCACCCAGCTATTAAGCATAGTACCAATTAGTTATTTTTTCTGATCCTCTCCCTTCTTCCCACCTCCACCCTCCGATTAGCCCCAGTGAGTGTTGTTCCCCTCGATGTTTCTATGTGTTCTCATCATTTAGCTCTCACTTGTAAGTGAGAACATGCAGTATTTGGTTTTATGCTTCTAAGTTAGTTTGCTAAGGGTAATGGCCTGCAGCTCCACCCATGTTCCTGCATAGGACATGATCTTGTTCTTTTTATGGCTGCATAGTATTCCACAGTGTACATGAACCACATTTTCTTTATCCAATCTGCTACTGATAGGCATGATTCTATGTCTTTGCTATTATGAATAGTGCTGAAATGAACATACCCATGAATGTGTCTTTATGATACAATGACTTATATTCCTTTGGGTACATATCCACTAATAGGATTGCTAGATCAAATGATATTTCTCTCTTTAGGTCTTCGAGGAATTGCCACCCTCTTCCACAATGGATGGAATAATTTATACTCCCATCAAAGTGTATAAGTATTTTTCTTCACAACCTCACCAGCATGTTATTTTTTGACATTTTAATAATAGCCATTCTGACAGGTGTGAGATGGTATCTCACTGTGGTTTTGATTTGCATTTCTCTAATGATAAGCAATGTTGAGTTTTTTCAAATGTTTGTTGGCCGCATGCATGTCTTCTTTTGAGAAGTGTCTGTTCATATCCTTTGCCCACTTTTTAATGGGGTTGCTTGTTTTTATTCTGTACATTTGTTTAAGTTCCTTATAGATACTAGATATTAGACCTTTGTCAGATGCATAGCTTGTGAACATTTTCTCCCATTCTGTAGATTGTCCGTTTACTCTGTTGAGAGTTTATTTTGCTGTGCAGAAGTTCTTTAGTTTAGCAAATATGTTTTCATATTTAGAAGGGATGTTACCAGGTTCTCACTAACATTAATACTCAAATAATAATGCCCCAGAATCCCGCACTATTCAATTAATAGGACGTCTTTTAGCAGAGTCCATTCCTGAAGTATTTCTGGGGTCCTGGAAGAATGCTCATATGTTCCCATATCCATCCTTGTTTTCACTTGTCACAGTAATGCTCTATGTACTTTAAGATGTTGCTGTCTCTTGTCACCTTTAATCAGTCTTCAACCTGCATTCTGTCTGTCTTGACTGCTGCACTTCAAGAAGAAACACTTTAAATTTCCCAAATAAGAGCTAATGTCAGGCAATTAACAGGCAATGAAACTTTGTCAGAATTTTTGGGTTACCAGGAAATGCAACATAAAAAGGGAAAAAAGGTTAGAAATACTTAAAATGCAACTTAATATTCTATTCAGGAAAACAATCTAAAATTCCTTATGTGCCTACTTTTGAACTTTTAGGTTACTTCAGTTTTTCACTTTCAAAAAACAATTATTATATATATTTTGATGTAAAATTTTTATACTTCTATTTTGTATGTCATCTCTGCCAGAGCATAGTCTCTAGCTCTTAAAATATATCAGAATATTTTGTGGGAAAGAAACCCTATATAATGAATTTCTAGATTCATTTATTTTATGGTTAGTGATAGTTTGTGCTGTTTCCAATTGAGTTAATTTAATAAATTACGTTTTCCTAGGAACTTGACCCTTTTATATAAGTTTTCAAATTTTATGCCATAATCTGTTTGTGGTATTATATTACCCATTTCATATATATAGTAATTATTTTACATTTTTTATATTTGTGACAATGTATATGTATGTGCCTGTGTGTGTGTTCATACTTTCTTGTTGTGTGGTTTTTTGTTTGTTTGTTTGTTTGGTCTTCCCAGAGTTTTGTTAATTTTACCGTGAAAAAAAAATGTAGTTTTGTCTTTCTTCATTACTGTTTGCTCCTAATATTTTTTTCCTTTTACTACTTTCAATTATCTCTTTTATATTTAAAATTTATTTCTTTGAATGCTTAATTTTCAGCCCTCATCCTTGTCTAATAAAAACCAGGCTATGCATCTGTCCCTAAGCACTCCTTTAGCTGTGCCCACATTTTTATTTCTAATGTTTTTAATATTTCTTATTAAATTTAAAATATTATTTAGTCCCAAATATTTTCTAATTTTCATGAAAGTTTGTGCTTTCTTTTTTCCCTAGTTTTTATTTAGAAATATGTTTCTCCATTTCTGAATTTGAAATTTTCTAGTCACTTTTTAATATTTTAACTTATTCACACAATAAAATATGTATTATAGTAGTGTATATCATATACATGTTCATTATATATAATATTAAATATACAGCCTATATTGTCTAATTATATATTACATCTATATTTTATAGTATTTAGCAGTGAGCCCATCTTCGATGGGGATTTTTTCCCTTCTAGGAATGTTCTGAACCCTAAACTAGTATAATATTATTATTATTTCTATTTTACATTTCCATCTTCTAGTGCTAGAGAAATTCATAGGACTGGGACTAGTTTCTCACTAATATTTTTTGGCTTGAGGTGTCAGGCACTATGACATTAATGTAAATTTTGGACCACAAACCTGTGTACAGCACAGGTTTGGAGTTTTAATTTTTCAAGAGGTTTTATTCATCCATATCCTCTATTAGCAACAAATAAAGTTTTGGTGGTCAAAGTTTTTTTCTGGTTCTTTTTCACTGAAAGACTATCCCTCCAAGGACCCCACATTTTCTATAGATATATCAATTCTACACCTACCACCTCGCTTTATGTGAGATTAAAGTCCCAGTGCTTACCTGTTAGAGCTTTTCTCCATGTTTGATAGCTCTTAGGGACCATATCTAATATAATATCATAAAAAAGCTATTTAGTATCTGTTTCCAAAAATGTAATTCTATTAATTCTAGTTTATGTTTCTAGTATCAACTGTTCTAGCTCAGTGTCTGTGTTAAGTTTTGTAGTATTTTGTGCACATTTCTCTGTGCTTATAAGGAAAAGAGTTCTTAGGTTAGCTCAAAACATATAATTGCTAGTTGTAGAAATAAATATCTGCATATATGTGTATAGGTTATATATATATGTTTCATATATATATAGAAATATATATATATGTATATATATATATATATATGTATATATATATATATATGAAAGGTAGAGGTTACCTATATGTTCGTTGAGTTAGCAGACAATCATAATTTAAACCTGAAAAACAAAAGCAGATAAAAATTGCATAGGTAAATGCAGAACCTTATTAAACAAAGGAAATAGGCAAGGTTACAGGTTTGGGGGAAGAGTGGCCCTTAGGTTAAATTCAAAAGAAGCAGTGTTTTTATTGAATCAAAGAAACTGATCCCATTACTGACTAGGAATGTTCTCTGGAGCTTGCTGATTGGTGAGAGATTTAGCTAAAAGTTGTGTGAGCCACCAATACCACCATTATAGTATTAGTATATTCTATATTTGTCTATATATTTACCTTTATTTGTGAGTTTTATACTTTCATATGCTTTGGTGCTGCTCTTTAGAGTCCTTCCATTTCAACTTGAACAATTCCCACTAGCATCAGCATCTTCTTTTTTTTTTTTTTTTTTTTTTGTAAAGCAAATTTAGTAATAAACTCATTCTGCTTTTGTTTGCCTAGGAATTCTGTATCTTTTCTTCATTTTTGAAGTATAGTTTTTATCAGGTATGACATTGTTGGTTGGCAACTTTTTTCTTTTGATACTTTGAATGTATCATTCCACTTTTTTTTTTTTTTTTTTTTTTTTTTTTTGGCCTGCAAGGTTTCTGTTAGAAAGTCTGTCGATAGTCTGATGGTGTTCCTTTGTATGTGGTAATTTTCTTTTTTGTTGTTGCTTTCTAAATTCTTTCTTGGTCTTTGACTTTGGAAAATGTAATTATAATGTATCTCGGTGTAGATTTCTTCTCCTATTTGGCATCCCTTTGACTTCATGAATCTGGATGTTGATTTCTCTTCCAAGATTTGGGAAATTTCAGCCATTTGGAGAAGGTGCACATCTCTGAGACTTCCTCCAATAGGAGGGAGATAGAGGAGTGAAGAGTGTACAAAGGTTTCAGGGGCTCCTAAAATTTGTAACCAGGCTGATTGGTGGAGGTTTTTAAGCCAGTCTGGAAGACTGGAAATGATGGCTGTTCTTCAGTTGCTCAATACCAATGCAAATTTACAAGAAACATGAATTTGGAATATATGATAAAACTAAAGTAACAAAATCACTCTCTAGTAACCAATCCTAAAGAAATGGATATGTATGAACTGTTCAACAATTAAAAATTATTGTCTTAAAGCTCAGTGAGCTGTAAGAGAACACAGGAAGACAATTAAAGCAATTGGATAAATAATACATAAACAATATGAGACTATCAACAGACCTAGAAACCATTAAAAATATCAAATAGAAAATCTCGGGTTAAAGAATATAGTAACTAAACAACAGCAGGCCTGAACAAGCAGAAGAAAGATTCAGTGAACTTGAAGTCAGGTGTTTTAAAATTATCCAGTCAGAGGACGAAAAAGAAAAAAAGAATGAAAAAAGAAAATGAAGAAACATTAAGAGACATATGAAACGTTATTAAATGAACCAATATATGCATATCTCAGAAAGAAAAGAGAGAGAAGGGGAAGGAAGGCTCATTTAAAGATTATTTAAATTTTTACTGCAGTTATTTTGTTTCTTTAGTTGTGTCATATATTCCTGATTCTTCACGAGTCTTGTAATTTTGCATGATATATGAGCACTTGAAGAAGCAGCCACCTTTCCCAGTTTTTACAGACAGGCTTTGGTGAGGAAAGACCTTTACCAATCAACCTAGCTAAAGATTCTAGGGGTCTCTGACACCTCTGTGCACTGTATTTTTCTAACCTCTCTCCTGGGGTAGAATGAGTATGTACACCTCTCATTCTCATAGGACTGAGTGTGCCACAGTTAGATGTCCACACCTTCTCCCTAGGGCAATGCATCAAAAGTCTGTGATGTTGGATGCATGCTTCACCTTCCCTTCCTCCAGGGAGCAGAGGTCTGAGCATTGCACAACTTTTCTCACTCTTGTAAAGCAGTCTGGGTGCAGGAAGATTTACTCTCCTTTTCTTTGTTTTTAACTGCCTCCAGCCTTCTGAACTCTACTGATTCCATTAGTATTTTGTGTGAGGTAAGATAGAAACCAGTCCCTATGGCAGTGCAAAAACCTGAGACACTGGATACATACTCCACTATATCCTCTGAGGAAGAAATCATACAGGTTGGAGGCAATCTTTCTTGGTCCTGAGATGGGTTGGCATGAGGGAGGAGGTAATGTGGGCAAAGTAAAATTGTTCTTCTGACCTGTTAAATGCAACTCTCCTCAGTTTGTCATTACCTTGGAGTACTGCTTCATCTGAGCTATTCTGAACCTCTTATAAAGGTTTTCTGGTCCATACATTGTTGTTAAATCAGTGTTTCTCTCAGGAAACAAAGCCTGGGACTTTCTATTACATGATCTTGCTATCACCTCCTCTCACACTCTTCTTGGTGAAACATTTTATTTCCTTGTAAATGCAGTCTTTATCCAGTCAATTTTTGCTTGAGATCAATAATTTTTCAAGACGAAGATTAGCTCATGCACATAGATCTACTTAGTTGCTTTACTTTTGTGCATATCACACATGAACTAAAAGCACAATGTTAAGCAGTGTTTCATCTCTCCCCAAATGTGAATCATGCAGTTTTATCATTTTAATTTTTTCCATTTAAATACTGGTTAAGTGTGATGTTGATGTTATTGTATAAATTAAATATAAATTGCCTCCAAAATAATGTAATTTTAAGCAATTTTTTGAAAATGAGAAGTTTTCATTAACTAATTTAAATTGGTGATTCTCAAATTTGAAAACTCGTGGACCCTGAGAATATACTTGAATTTTCCTGAAGAATATACACCCTCCAGTTTGAGAAACAACTGTTTTACATGTTGATTTTCATTAAATTCTTTTTATTAAAATATTTATAAAATTTTATATGGCTAGACTTAGCTGAATTTTCTTATTTTTTTGTAGCTTATGACAAGTATTGTTAGAGATAATGATTGTGGTAAACTTGTGGGAGTAGTTCTATTTCCTTTTTCTTTTCAGGAAGACTGCCAGTATCAGGAATCACTGGCTGCCTCAAAATTGCAGCTGTGGTTGTCTTCTCAGATTACTAGGAAATTAAAGCAGTGTTTGTAGCAAACTTGAAAATTATTATTCAGTAATGACTTGTTACTAAGAAACACAGTTAATGAATAAAGACATTTAAAGGAAAAGATTGAGTAAAAACAAGAGAAAAAGCTAGTTTTTAAATTAACCAATAGATCCTATACAAGAAACAAAAAAAAAGAAGTAAAAGAAAAATGCCATATTTCAAATTCCTCCTCCAACTTTGGATTTTTTCCACTCGTTTAAATTTAACCTCTTTGTAGATGATTATTTACTCCAATTAAGTGAGATAATGCATAAGAAAATTAATACATGTTTGCAAGTAATAGTAAATTTTGTAACATTGCTTCTGACAATCTCCTTAATAATGAATGTTTTTATCATTTTAATTTCATTAAAATTATTTTAATTAGATGACTTAGATATTTAAACATGCTATCTGTTTCTGATCACTATTCAATATTGTACACCCAGTATCTAGAGCAGCATTGTCCAATAGAAGGAGAGCACAAGCTGTACACGAGGCCACATGTAAATATTCTAAATGCCATCTTTAAAAAATAAAAAATTAATTTCAAAAAATATTTTTCAATTTTTTTAATTGGCAGATAAAATTCTACGTATTTGAAGCATATATACATTTTGGAGTAGTATTTAATTGTGTAATGATATTTACTGTCTTTGTATTTTCTTTATATATAGAAAATTAACCACTCTAAAAACCCCATTTCAATTCTAATAGAGATTTTAAATGTATTATGATGATTCAATGATTTATGCTACAAAATGCCCTAAAATAAATACAAAATGTGGCTATCTTTAATACTCTGAGATTATTATTCATTAAATTAAAGTGTCATTCATTTTATGCTACTTTTAATAGCTAATTTAACTATTTAAAGAAGCTGCTTTAAAAATGATAAGATATTTCTTTCCATATTACATGCTGAGCATTCTCAGTCTTCATCCCCTACCACATTCTCCCAGAATTTGGGTTGGTTAAAATTTAGTATTGATCTCTTTCCCACTTTCAATACTTCCAAGGCAAAAGTTTTCCCCATTATGTCAATACTGACTTCTTTTTTCACAAACCAAATTTTCTCAGCTATATTGATCAACTTAAGACAATTGAAAAATCAGGGCAGATTTTGGAAAGCAAATAAGAATACAATTTATTACTGGTAAACTGTCAGTTATGATCAACCTTCATATTTTTTAAGGTGAAACAGACAATTTTATTTGCTGAATTGCAAAAATGGCTTTTTTTTTTTTTTTTTTGACACAGAGTCTTGCTCTGTTTCCAGGCTGGAGTGCAGTGGCGCAATCTCGGCTCACTGCAACCTCAGCTTCCTGTATTCATGTGATTCTCCTGGCTCAGCCTAATGAGTAGCTGGGACTACAGACACACGCCACCATGCCCAGCTAATGATGTTTTCACCATGTTGGCCAGAATGGTCTCTATCTCTTGACCTCGTGATCTGCCTGCCTCAGCCTCTCAAAGTGCTGGGATTATAGGTGTGAGCCACTGTGCCTGGTCCAAAGAGTTTTTTAAAAAATAAATCATGCATATGGTAGATGTTCAAAACATATTAATTATTCTGAGAGTGCCAAAATAAATTTTAAAAAAACTTTTCTGGGCAAATTTTGACACCCAAAATTTGGTTGTATGTTGCTCTATTAAATATTAATTATATGGATTAATTCACTGTATTCTTATATATAAATTATTTAAAATATATAGTCATTTATATATATGTATATACAATTTATATTTACATGTATGTACCCAATTATTTTATGTTTTTTCTTATCTAAATATATTAGTGTAATATACAGTAAGTAGATAACAGAATTTGGGGAGTTTTCTAGGACTATGACCCAAACTCAAAAATTCTAAATTTACTTACTAATTTATTTAAGGTTGTTTTTAAGCTTATGATGCCTTGTTCTGTTTCTGAATTAAAACCTTAATACAAACTTATATAAAGGTGATAATCTTTAATCTAGGAGAATTTTAATAAATCTGTAATTACTTTGCTAAAAATCTGAAAATAATAGTAGCATCATAATGATTTAGCATGTTATGATGTTATTTAGTTGAAAACTGTGTGATAGTTGCTTAGAAAAGAAATGCAGACCTTATCTAAGAAAGACTCCTTCAAATGTACTGTAAATGCAAAAAAAACTATAGAAAAATATTTCTCTTGGATTTAAAAGTATTAAACGTCTTGCAAAAATTCTTGTCAGCAAATGATTTTTTTATGGATGGAGGAATGAGCTGAGAGGATATCTTTTGTTTTAACATTAAATGTTTAGATAAATAATCAAATAAATTATGGTAAAGAGATTCATGATGGGTCATATCATGATTTCTTGAATTGCCTCAGTATGTGAATTACATTAATGAAAAATGGTTTAGTATTAATTATACAAAAATGATAATATTTATGATGTTATCCTAGAGGACTGGATATCCAAATTTGATTTAGTGAGAAAACAACTGTGGTGCCATTGAAACTAAGCTAAGAGTGAGCCAAAGTGTTGAGCCAGCAGATGTCAGAGATTTGAGCTCTGCCATCATAGACAGCACATTAGTATATTAGAGTGGAAAATGAAACCCCACGATTAATGCTTGCCTGATGGTTGATTGATGAAACTGGAAAATTTAAAATAATGAAGTCAAATAAAGGAGTAGGGGAAAGGGAGACAAAAAAGAAAGAGTAGGAGAAATAGAGAGTGTGTGAGAGAGATTCAGTGAGTTGACAAAACTGATTTTCCTATATTAAAATTTCTGTCAGACTTCAGATATGAAAAGTGAAACAAAACTATTGGGTTTACCTATATAAAATTGCTGATAATTTACTATTTTTGACCTTCAAATATGACATTTTCATGTGCTTCCCCATAATATAAAACCCTAACTCAAGGTCTAACTTTCAATGAGGATTTTACTTAGGGTATATCCTAACCTTTTCTCATATTAGGCGGTGTACAATAACTTTTGCCCCTCTTGTATTGGCATTCTAGAATTCTGTAGAGAGTTTGTGTGATATGGTTTGGCTGCATCCCCACCCAAATCTCAGCTTGAGTTGTAGTTCCCATAATTGTCCCATATTGTGGGAGGAACCCAGTCGGAGATAATTGAATCATAGGTGTGGTTTCTCCCATAGTGTTCTTGTGGTAATGAATAAGTCTCACAAGATCTGATGGTTTTATAAGAGGAAAGCCCTTTCTCTTGGTGTTCATTCTGTCTTGCCTGCTGCCATGTAAGAAGTGCCTTTCAGCTTCTGCCATGATTGTGAGGTCTCCCCAGACACATTGAACTGTGAATCTATTAAACCTCTCCTTCTTTATAAATCACCCATCTTAGGTATGTCTTTATGAACAGTGTGAAAACAGATTAATACAGCAAATTGACACCCGTAAGGTAGGGTGGTGATGAAAAGATACCCCAAAACATGGACATGACTTTGGAACTGGGTAACAGGCAGAGGTTGGAACACTTTGGAGGGCACAGAAGAAGACAGGAAAATGTGGGAAAGTTTGGAACTCCCTAGAGACTTGTTGAATGGCTTTGACAAAAATGCTGATAATGATATGGACAATGAAATCCACGGTGAGGTCTCAGAGATGAGGAACTTGTTGGAAGCTGGGATAAGACTCTTGCTGTCTTAGCAAAGAGACTTGTGGCATTTTGCCACTGCCCTAAATATTTGTGGAACTGTGAACTTGAAGGAAATGATTTAGGGTATCTGGCAGAAGAAATTTCTAAGCACCAAAACATTCAATAAGTGACTTAGGTGCTGTTAAAAGCATTCAGTTTTAAAAAGGAAACAAAGCCTGACAGTTCAGAAAATTTGCAGGCTGTCAATGCAATGAAAAAGAAAAAAAATATATATATTTCTGAAGAGAAATTCAAGCTGATTGCAGAAATTTGCATAAGTAACAAGGAGCCAAACATTAATCACCAAGACAATAAGGAAAATGTCTTCAGGACATGTCAGAGACCTTTGCAGGAGCCCATCCCATCACAGGCCCAGAGGCTTAGGAGGAAAAAATGGTTTCATGGGCCAGGCACAAGGGCCCCTCTGCTCTGCACTGCCTAGGGACTTGGTACACAGTGTCCCAACCACTCCAGCCATGACTAAAAGGAACCAAGGTGTAGTTCAAGCCATTGCTTCAGAGGGTGCAAGCCCCAAGCCTTGGCAGTTTTCAGGTAGTGTTGAGCCTGCAGATGCACAGAAGTCAAGAATTGAAGTAGGGGACCTTCCACCTAGATTTCATAAGATGTATAGAAATGCCTGAATGTCCAGGCAGAAGTTTGCTGGAGGGGCAGAGCCCTCATGGAGAACCTCTGCCAGGGCAGTACAGAAGGGACATGTAGAATTGAAGCCCCCAGTGGAACAGAACAGTGGCCTTGGAAGTAATGCCAAAATCTACAACCATCTGATTTTTGAAAACCCTGACAAAAACAGGCAATGGGGAAAGGATTCCCTGTTTAATGAACAGTGTTGGGAAAACTGGCTAGCCATGTGCAGAAAGCTGAAACTGGACCTCTTCCTTACACATTATACAAAAATTAACACCAGATGGATTAAAGATTTAAATATAATACCTAACACCATAAAAAAAAAACAAGAAGAAAACATAGGCAATACCATTCAGGACATAGGTATGGGCAAGGACCACATGACTAAAACACCAAAAGCAATGGCAACAAAAAACAAAATAGACAAATAGGATCTAATTAAACATAAGAGCTTCTGCACAGCAAAACAAACAATCATTAGAGTGAACTGGCAATCAACAGAATGGGAAAAATTTTTTTGCAATCTACCCATCTGACAAAGGGCTAATATCCAGAATCTACAATGAACTAAAGCTAATTTACAGGAAAAAAATAAACAACCCCATCAAAAAGTGGGCAAAAGATATGATATGTCTTTTCATGTCTTTTCAAAAGAAGACATTTATGCGCCCAACAAACATGAAAAAATGCTCATCATCACTGGTCATTAGAGAAATGCAAATCAAAACCACATTGAGATATAATCTCATACCAGTTAGAATGGTGGTCATTAAAAAATCTGGAGACAACAGATGCTGGGGAGGATGTGGAAAAATAGGAACACTTTTACACTGTTGGTTGGAGTGTAAATTAGTTCAACCATTGTGGTAGACAGTGTGGCCATTCCTTAAGGATCTAGAAATAGAAACACTATTTGATCTGGCAATCTCATTACTGGGTATATACCCAAAGGATTATAAATCATTCTGTTTTAAAGACACATGCCCATATATGTTCATTGTGGCACTGTTTACAATAGCAAAGACATGGAACTAACCCAAATGCTCATCAATGATAGACTGAATAAAGAAACTGTGGCACATATGCACCATGGAATGATAAGCAGCCATAAAAAAAGGATGAGTTCATGTCTGCAGGGACATGGATGAATCTTGAAACCATTATTCTCAGCAAACTGACACAAGAACAGAAAACAAAACACCGCATGTTCTCACTCATAGGCGGGTGTTTAACAATGAGAACACATGGACACAGGGATGGGAACATCACACACTGGGGTCTGTTGGGGGATGGGGGGCTAAAAGAGGGATAGCAGTGGGTGGGGAGATTAGGGAAGGATAACATTGGGAGAAATACCTAATGTAGGGGATGTTGGGGATGGAGGCAGCAAACCACCATGGCAAGTGTATACCTACATAACAATCCTGCAAGATCTGCACCCCAGAAATTAAAGTATATATAAAAAAAGAATTGATGCTCCCACGTAGAGACCCCACTGAGACACTGCATAATGGAGCTGTGAGAAGAGGGCCACCATCCTCCAGACTCCAGAATGTTAGATCCACTGATAGCTTGCACCATGTGCTTGGAAAAGCCACAGACACCTAATGTCAACCTGTGAAAGCAGCTGAGAGAGAGGCTGTACCCTGCAAAGCCACAGGACTGGAGCTTCCCAAGACCATGTGAACCCACCCCTTGCATAATCATGACCTGGATGTAAGACACGGAGTCAAAGGAGATCAATTTGGAGCTTTAAGATTTGGCTGCCCTGCTGGATTTTGGATTTGCCTTGGCCCTATAGCCTCTTTGTTTTTGCCCATTTCTCCAATTTGGATTGAGTGTATATAATGTACCCTGATTGCATCTAGGACATAACTGACTTGCTTTTGATTTAACAGGCTCATAGGCTGAAGGGACTTGCCTTGTCTCAGATGAGACTTTGCACTGTGGACTTTTGATTTAATTTTGAAATGAATTAAGAAAGTCCCATTTTGGGGGGACTGTTGGAAAGGCATGACTGCTTTTGAAATATAAAGACATGAGATTTTGGAGGGGCCAGGAGTGGAATGATGTGATTTGGCTGTGCTCCATGCAAATCTCATCTTGAATTGTAGCTCCCATAATTTCCATGTGCATGGGAGAGACCCAGTTGGAGATATTTGAATCATGGGATTAGTTTCTCCCATATTGTTCTCAGAATAGTGAGTAAGTCTTATGTGAGCTTATGGTTTTATAAGGGAAAACTCCTTTTGTTTGGTTCTCATTCTGTCTTGCCTGCTTCCATGTAAGAAGTGCCTTTCACCTTCCACCATAATTGTGAGGCATCCCCAGACCTGTGGAACTATGAGTCCATTAAACCCCCTCTCTTTTTTAAATATATCACCCAGTCTTGTGCATGTCTTTATCAGCAGCATGAAAACAGACTAATACACTGGGGCTCTAAAGTGCTATTGTAAAAGGAGTAGAAAAAGAACCTTCCACAGACAACAATAGAAAAGCGAAAAAAGACTGGCATTCAACAAATATTTATTGACCCTTTGCAAATGACAGAGGAAAACAGAATAGACAACCTCAGAGTGTCTCTGAAACCAGGTTTATTGTTAAACATTACATGACTATTGCAGTCCAATCTATCTTAGGTCCCCCATTTGTTTTTGCTGTTCTTCTGCTTCAATGTTAGAGAAAAATTATTTCCCAATACATCATCAACCGAAGTGTCCACCAATGGATGAATGGATAAAGAAAATGTGGTGTGTGTGTGTATGTTTTGTGTTTGTGTGTGTGTGTGTGTGTGTGTGTGTGTATTCCTTTTTATGGCCATTATATATATAATGGAATTCTTTAGGCCATCAAAAGATATAAAATCATGTCGTTTGTATCAACATGGATGAAACTGAAGATCATTCTCTTAAGTGAAGTAAACCAGGCACAAAAGACAAATATCACATGCTGTCACTTACATGTGGCAGCTAAAAATTCTGATCACATGGAAGTAGAGGTGGAAAGATAGAGAACAGAGACTGGGAAGGTTGAGTAAGGGGAGAGGAAGGACAAAGAGGAGTGAATTTAAAAGTACAAATTTACATATAAATAAAAAATCAATTCAGTGTTTGGTAGTAGAGTGACTGTAGTTAACCAAAAATGTATCGTTCTCAAGTGTACACCTAAAATACCCTGACTTGTTCACTACAGATTATATACATGTAACAAAATTTCATGTGTATCCCATAAATTTGTACTAATAAAAAAATTAAAATTACATACCAAGTGATATTAAAAAAAAATTCCTTCTTTCTTTCAAACAGTTAAAAAATGTTTTCCATGAAGGTACATTAGTATATCCTTATGATTTCTAGCACCTCTAGATTACCAGTTGTGTATCTGCATGGCCAAATTCTCAATCGACTCTGGAAACTATAAGAGATGAAACTTAATCAGAACTTTAAAAAATGGACATATTTGAGTACAAAAGGTAGAGAAGGCATTCCAAATAAGGAAGAAAATCGTTAGGAACCCATGTATCACATAGGAGAAAACTAATCAAGAAAGATGAGAAGAATGAATAATGGTAATATGGTGATAAAAATACTAGTTAATATATCAACATAAATAACTTTGTCTGCTTTAAAATTCTCCAGAACTTTCCTTGATGCCAAGATTATACTTTTGTGCACATACATATATTTTATATGTAAGCTTCTACTAAAATGGGTCTTGAAAAGACATGCTTGTTTTTATTTGGATTGTATAAGACATAGAATAGTTGCCATCTCTACTTTGATGGCCATAGCTCAGGTTTCATTGTTATTAAAGGTGAAATTATGATAAAAATGTAAGAAATTTGAAATATAGCTTTCTTCTCAAAAGCATGGTTTTCATTAGATATATTTTTGTTTGTTTATTTTGGAATTTTTTTGATCTGAAGCATATTATTAAGACTCCTCTGATTATCAATCATTTTAGATTTGCTGATGTAGAATAGTGATTTTAGTATATTCTTTAAAATTCTAGTGTATATTTATTTTACTTTAATTCATTTAGAGTACCATTTATTTTCAGCCCCTTGAATCCCCCAAGACATCTTTTATTCATATCTTATTTAGTTAGCATTTTATAAGTCTTTCTATGCCATTCATTTGCATTGTGTGGAATAGCCATAGAAGTCCTTGTCAGACCTAGCATATAGGACAAAGAGGAAAGGAAAATAAGAGAGAGAAGTTGCATCAAGAAAGCAGGAGAAGCTAAAGGAAAAGTAAGAACAAAAGGAGAATTGGAAAAGAGTTTTAATACTGAGATAAGGCATGACAGTGGGCTGTGGAATCAACTTTCTATCCTCATTGTGGTCAATGGGTCCTTCTGAGGGAGGACTAGGTTGGAATTTAGGCAATAAAATATATGTCTGACTATAATCTAATAATCTTTACCCTCTCCCTCAATGTGTGCACTTAGCTCCCTCTGTTGGACTGGTGTTGTTTACACACAAGTGATTTGTTCTTTGAAGAGACAGCCAAACAAAATTTCCTTCTGTTTTATATTCAAATACAGAGGAAAATGATCTCTACTTTGCGTTTTTTCATTAATATAAATGTTTTAAATGGTGATAACAACTGAGATGAATTGTTTGCACAATTCAAGACTTTTCCTCCAGGTCTTTGTTGTAGTAGAGAAATTTAAGTATTTTGTATCTTTACCAAACTGACTTTCTCACATCAGGTACTCAAAATTGCAACCACATTACTGGAGAAGTTTGAAAACGTTCCTCTTATAAGGCAATCACAATAGTTTTCAGTAACCACTAGACTTCTTGTGATTATGATTTTAATATAGCAACAAAGCCCTCCTTCCCAAATGGGTGAAAGATATACATTTTTCTAATAGTTTAATCATGTTTGGAGATAAAGGAACTCTAGAGTTTTGGGATATTTTGGAGTAGCCATAATTAATGATGTAGGATATGTTAGTCTATGAATGCTTCCTAATATGTAATATGTGAGGCTGGAGTTTCTATGCCTTGCTTATTATTTTATGGAGTCTTTCTCAATAATTTTTTCTTCAATTTACTGATTTTAGAAACAAATTTGACTTCTAATTTTTCCCATCATCCATTGACTCATTTAGTTATCTTCTCAACGAACACTTAAGAACTAATCATGTCACAGGTTCTGTGCACAGTGTAGGGTATACAACCGTTAATTAAAGTAGACATTTTTCCATTCTCACAAGATTTACAGCTTTTGCCTACTTTGCTTCTCTCACATGACACATTTAATTTTCTAAATTGGAGCATGGGTTAGAGACATTCTGGAGATTACAACTATCCCAGTCATAAGATTTTTAGGTTCTCCCTAAATTTAATGCATATTGAACGTTCATGTATTATTTAGAACATGATAAATTGATTGATGATCCCTATGATTTCTTTCAAGATTCCAGTGTTTATCTTATTGAGAATGACAATGGCCCACCATATATTGACTTTTCCATGACCTTCACAAAAAGACTACCTTGTTTCAAATTTATATCCCTGGGAATTTCCAAGAACCATGATGTGTGTCTATATGTATGTGTGTCTGTGTGTAGAAAGAAGGCAGGTGGTAAGGAGATGAGAGAGATAGGTAGAACTGATTAAGAGCAATGCATATAATTTTTTATAAAATTTTGATTCTGCTATTTTTCTTATTTATTCTACAACATACTATAGGATATTAAAAATTGAAGGTCTGTGTGACACTCAGTACCTTTATGTAACTCAGGTATCATCACATAACTAAAAACAGACCTCTCAAAATACATTTAGTAAATGGGATGTATTGTTAAAAAGCAAATCAGGAAACATCATGTAATCCAAATGGAAGAAAATTGAGCTAGGCCTGTACAGTTTCTGTAATGAGGGATTGTTATGTTTTCCAAGAACTGAGGATGCTCATATCTTGATCACTGTTCTTCTGAGGTCACATGAGTCTTCATTTTTATGGGTCCATAACCTTCTGTGCCTAGCACCCACTAATAACTTAATGTGATTTCTTTGTACTATTTCCATAAAGTAGTGGAAAGAATATGGTTATGTCAGCTTATGTCATGTACACCCCACAAATTAATTCAGATAACTGGGTATTGAGATGACCAGAGGCATTTCAATATCCATTTAGTGAAGGTTTATATCAGATTCTCCAACAAACGGTATGTAAAATACATTAGTGCCAGATTTAAATATTTATCTTTCGACATGAAAACAACTCTTTTAAAACAAGAGACAAAACAGTCTAATTTACCACTGAAAGATAAATTGAAAATCAAGACTTTTCTTTCAGTGATATTCGTTGTAAACTCATTTGGGCTAATGCCAGAAAACATTCTAATTTAATGGAATTAACCTGCTAGTTTGTTTTCTTTTCCACAGTGCTCTGAGATTTCTAAAATATGTAGTTGTTGACAGTAGTGTTCTTACATATCATATAGATGGCCGATCCAATTTCCTATTACTTAAATTCTGCTATCATTTCCACTCCTAGCTAAATGAAATTATAACAATAGAAGATTATGCTATGACAAAGATAGTGTACAAGTTTAGAAATATATTTTGAGTACTCTTGACACCATTTGTATGTACAAAAGCAGTTGCTAAAAGATTTGGACCAATTTTTAGTCTGTATTAGGTTTCAGAACTTGCATGCACACAAATACTCATTCAGTTGCAGAGACAGAATTTACAGCCAACAATAACTTGAAATTTATTAAAAGCATGTCACCTTCTTAATGGTGAAATATTTGTGCTAAAAGTAGGAATAGTTCTCTTTTCTAAATTTGTTAAGGCTAAAAAGAGTACAGAAATGGTCATTGAAAAGGATAATTTATAGCACTCAAAATATTTGTGAAACAAAATATTGTCATTTTTTTTTCTAAACAAGCAAGGCTACTTCATATAAAAGAACTGTCAAGGATGAAATGAACAGGAGCTAACTATCTTGTGTTATTTACAATCAAGTTCTGCCTTAGAGGCAATGGTAAATTATTAATAATGTCCATTAATCACTAAGCATATTAAAATATTTCCATTCTCTACATTTTTATTCACTGAATATTTCTAAATTCATTTTAAATTTATTGCTCAACTTAATCTCTAACATTTCTCATTGACTATTTAGTCAGTTGTCCTAATGTTCCACTTTCCAAAACAGCATGCAAATGGAAGAAAGAATGAACTAATAGTCATTGTGCACTTGTTAAAATAAACCAGATGATTTGCATAAGTAAGCACATTTAAAACTTACAACACTACAGTAAAGATATTATATTATTTACAGAAGAGAAAAATTGAACATCAGAGGAATCCAAGAAATAGTCCAGAATCAGGTAAGATAGCCATAAATATCAAAACCGGGTGCTGCTCAGTCTGTATATCTATAAAGCTCATGATTTAAAAAAAAGACACTTCCTATATGCTATGTCAATCATTTCCTATTTCTTATAATATCAAGTTAAATCTGCTCAGCCTGGTATTCATGATGATTCATTATCTGGTGTTTCCTTACTTAATCAATCTTCTTTTCACTACTGTCCATCACAAAGCCTATTTTTCAGTCATCAATCTACTTCCACCTCCAGACCTTTATTTTATCCACTCTGGAGTCAGAAGATCCAAACCCTCTTTCATATACCTCTAAACATAAATTCCATGACAACCTCTCCCTTCATTATAAATAATGCTCCCTGCTCCTTTTTGTTTTTACCTCATTTTCTGACTGCTGTTTTCCATGCCCTCTTTTATTGTGGTCTAACAATCACCCTGCAGGCTGATCTGCCTGCTTTCCTTTCTTCTATAACATCCTCTATAGCGTTAATAGGATGCCTCTATCTCTCACCACTTGCATTGAAATGGGCTCCTTGTCTTCTAGATCCCATATACTGTGGGCAGCAGCACAGGCCAAATCCTGGGGCCAAGAGAGCCCAGGTGCCGCTTGTGGGAGGCTCAAGTCCTGATGATTCAGGTCCAGCCCGTGGACGGCACGAGGCTGGTAGCGGCACTTGGCATACCTGGCCGGAATTTCCCAACTGCAAGCTTCCTTTGCCCCGCCCCCCTGCCTGGCCTATTTAAGCTGTGAGCTCAGCAACAATAAACTAGACTTGATCAGACTCCTGTCTTGTCTCCATTCTTCGCGTCTCCTGCCCATCCATCCCCACTCCCTCCCTTCGGGCTCCTGTTGTTGTCCTGCAGGTCGGGACAATATACTACATAATTAGTTACCATATGGCCGCATTATGAGTGCAATGCAGGGTGCAGGTGTGTATGTAGAACTGACTTAGCACCTACTCATATGAATATTTTATTTCTTTGAAGAAATGAAATATGCAAGTTGTTTATATATATGAAATAGATATAACAACCCTCATGAAGGTAGACTTTTGTCTAACTGTGAAAATATGAAGGAGAACTTTTTTGTTTTTCTTGTTTTACACACACACACACACACACACACACACACACACACATTATAGAACTTTATATGATAATGGATTATAGAAAGGAAAGAGGAAAGAGATGAAAGATCTTTTACCTGGCAGAGTACACATTTTTCAGAAACTTTCCTTCTTTTCACCAGTTCTGGTGGTGTTATATATTATGTTGCTATATGTGTCTGACATTAACTTAAAGTTCTGAAAATGAGTGTTTAATTAAACTACATCATGATTAGAGAAAATCTTGCCCAGTAACTTGAGGAAACTAAAGATTTTTAACCCTCATGTTCTAAATAAGGATCCTACAAAAAATCAGGGACTGGGATCTCATGATATTACTGCCAAATTTAAGAATTATCAAATACTCTGTGGTTTCAAACACCATTTTTTTCTCCCCAGTGAGTTCCTACTTACATGGGGCAGTGTAACTCATGTTTTCCTATATTTAGCTGCATTCCAGAGAATTTCATAAGCATTTCCCTGAGCTCACTTTCCCACCCTCAGAGTGATGGCATGAAGCAAGAGGGGATTTTTGATGACTATACTAATATTTTGCATCTTGGAATGTAGATTAGGGATATTTTCACAGAGGGGTAAAAAAGGATTGAGAATGGTGGGAATGAAAGTGATTTCTTCTGGGAACCCTCACTATTGCTGATCAGGTTCTCACTGTGAATTAGTGATTTGTGCAATGGAAGACACAGGGGTTTCTACACTTGCATGCTTCTCTATGTCTACCTTTTACTATATCTGAACCTATATGCATCATATTGCATTGTACCTTCCCGTTCATAAGGGGCTGCTTTTCCAATCTGTCTGCAAGAATTGGACTATGAATGAAGATTAAAGTCGCTACAAGAAAGAAGAGGAAAGGAACATTTTGCTATTTTTAAAATATAATCAATATCTTTTTCCCCACAATTAGGTCAGATGATATTAATTAGCTACTTGACCCAAAGATTCTTAAACTCAGGGTTCAACAACCTTTAAAAAAGAGCTAGTTTTCCTTGCTTCGGATCTCCAGTATTCTGAGGATGTGCATGAGCATGTTTCATCTTCAGGAGCAATTTGTGAGATAGAGGCAGTGGAGCTCACCAGACTCAAACGAAGGTGCTTACCTACTAAAAACAGCCACAGCATCTCTGTCTTCCATGAGGAATCATTTTCCTAGTTATACACATCTGGTCTTTCTTATCTTAGGTTTTAGCTACTGTACACCTGCGTATAAGTCAAAATTGGCCCCTACTTCTACACATATGTAAATATACATATAAAATATTGTTTCTAAATCCAATATTTTATATTCTGCCATTGATATGCACTTACATTCCTATATCATTTAGATATAGGAGATCTGTGTGTATTCTGTCATTTATCTTTTTCAATGGAATGTTTTATAGAACCCAAGGCACTTTAATTTGTCAAATTTCTATTTTTTCCAAATAATCATTTTTAACTGAATTTAAGTCTGTGGAGTGAGACTGTATCTTATACCTCTTTAAACTGCCCTTCCCTGAACTAATACACTTTAAATTTGGTTTTACTTGTTTAGTTTTGTTTTTACATCAGAGGAAGTCCATGCATTTTTATTGAATGAATGGAAGAATTAATTGATGAACTAATTCTGAGTTGGAATGTTCAAGTAATAAACAACATAAGATGCCTTCTTCTTTTGCCCTGTGAAAAGCTCTGGTTATAATCTGATAACAACAAATTTCCTCTTATATGACTCGTATTTCATGGGTAACTAATGAACTTAGGCACATAATAAGCATTTTGGACAACACACAAGAGTGTATTAGGTTCAGTCCTTGTCTTCCATGAGCTTTCAATCTAGTTGTGAGTTCCCAGAAAATATTTAATTTTGACACTACAGAAAGCTTATGCTACAAATTTCTGCCAGTACCAATTAAAGATATTTTTCCTCAAGTTTCCTGAAGCCAAAGTATACAAGGTTTGCAAATTACTTGACTACAGAAATTAGATTGAGAGTAAACATTGCAAAGAAATCTCAAAATTACCAACCGAAGCATTTTTAAAAATCAAACATCTCTCCCTAGTGGCCCTAGGAGATACATCAGAAGTCAAAGAATAGAAAGCAGCATTCTTTACCTGACTCCATGTATTTACTTGTCAGAACTGCTTAACCTCAGCTTTCCTGACACCAAATATGCTTGGACTGAAAAGGGAGAAATTATGTTGAGGATCTTCCCAAAGGCCAGGAAGTATTTGCTTTCCAAATGCAGCTGTCTAAGTATATCTGTGGCTAAAAGTGATGCTGAAGAGATGCAGACTTGTACTTTCTAATTTTACAAAATATGACTTTGTTTCCAGTGCTAGCAAGCAAGAAATAAGTGACAATATCAGATGCCTAGAACTTCATGGATCAGTGAGGTGGGACTTCCAGCTTTTCTGTTAGGCAAAGGTCTGTTAAAGTTGAGCCATAGAAGCCCACCAAAGCCAAGAAACATTAACATTGCCATGCCAGCTTTATCCCTGCTATAGAAAACATGTAAAGTATTTTTTCATACAGTTCCTAACTTGTGGTAAGGAATTGAGCCCAAAATATCTTAGGATGTCTTGCATTTTGATTTGCTAAACATTACTTTCTTGTCTTCCTTCCATAGATTTGTGTCATGATTGTATTTTAAAATTTCATATCTTTGTCTATACTCACACATTTCCAGAAATGGTTAGATGTCTGCAATATGTTCACAGTCCTTTCTCTAATCTGGGGACTGGAGAGTCCTAAGGCATAAGAAAGTAGTGTGAACATCAAACCAAGCGATAACTGGTCATCTGAATAAGCCTTGCTGCTGGGGCCTAGTAAAGATAAATACTCATCTGTCCAGTGCCTTCATTTCTGTAATGTCTCCCTGTCCAATTTAATAAATGCTTTCTTGCTGGTTTCTTGGCATCTCTTTGAATAAGGAATGTAAACTGAAAAGGACTAGGAGACTAAAACTGGCACCAAATGCTAAGATGCAGTGCCACAGTCTTTACCAAAGGACAAATGGATTTGCTGCCTGGGACAAGGCTGTTGCATAATTTCCAGATACATGAAAAAATAAGAGAAGAAATAAGAATGAAACCAGATCCAATTTTAAGCAAATAGAAGTATAAAGCCAGATATTTATAGAAATAATATTAAAGACAATTTAAAATCTTAATAAACAGAGCCATCAGTATGTATTTAATCTTTAGATATTGAAAAAGGAAAACATAATGTGGGTTTCTCTAAGAGCACTTTGAAATTTCAGAAGAAACTGCCAGCAAAATTAGACTGAAACTATTATTTAGTTATCTCTGTATTTATACTATGTCATAAGCTATTACTGTTTAAATATCTTTAAAAGCCTCTGGAAAATCATGCTTGTTTTCCCAAGTAGAATACTAAAATAAAAGAATTATCACTTGGTGCTATGGAGTCTGACTAGACTTTAGTTCAAATTTTATTCCCCAAAGAAGCTTTAAATTATATTTTTTTAAGTTTCTATTTTTCTTTTCACATGTTAAAGAATTTTCCCAGGCTATTATGTTCAAGTCTTTGATTGTAATATGGAAGCCATGCTCCCAGATAATTGAAGTGGATATTAATTCAGATCCACCCAGTAAGTGTGTAGTTTTGGTGACTCACCATCTTTTAGTCCTCTAAAATAGCAGTTATAGAGTGTGTTGTGACAGATAAAAGTGAGAAATCAGAGACAGCACTCATATGGAATAGTTTACCATTGAGGCTCACTGGAAAAGAGTAGTGCTGAATTTTGTGACAATATTCGTAGTGTGCAGTGTGCTATTTACATTCGGGCGATTCAACTACAGACATTTCACTAGTAGTTCTTTAGATTTTCTCCTTGCAAACTTTTGGTCTGAACAGAGGCAGCTCATCACACCTAGTTGAAAGAAAGGCCCAGTAACCATGAGCCTAGTAGAAAGTTGAGAATTTAGGGTATAAAGCCAAGATGGCTGTTGCATTATGATACAAACAACAATACGTGCCACAATGAGAAAAGACTAGAACTAACTAAATTTTAATGGAGAGCATGCTTGTGTATAATGCCTATTATTATTCTTGAAAAATAAAATCAACTTTCCTAAATGTTGCTGGTATATTGAAGGTATGTCAACTTTTTACTCCCTCAGAGGAAGTTATTCTCAGTTAAAATTTTCTGAGTTGTTATTCATTTTGACAATCCTGCATAATCTGTTAACATCTTATCTCAGACATTACAATGAATAGTTCACTATGTAATAAAATTTTAACTAGCAAACTCATTCACCTGCTCAAAATATTTGCCCTTGTAGCTAATGATAATATTTTATTAAGTTTCAATTGGATTCTAAACTTAGTCTATTGTTATTTTGCTTATTGTTTGTGAAAAGAGTTATATATACTATGTGAGGATTGTGTATTAGTGCATGAACATTTAGAGGGAAGTCCAACTTTGATGGAGGCAAGAACACATGAACAATTATGAAAAGATTCTTTTGGCCAAACTGGATGTGATAATTTCTTAAAGTGTTGTGTCCTGGAGGCAAGGAAATTGAAATTGGATTGTGGCTTATATTTATTAATTTTAATCCTAAACATAATTAAATTGCCAATAAGAAGGCATTTGATATAAATACTCAGTATGTAAACCATATGAACTGTATCCAAAATATATTATTGTTGAATAAAAGTCATGACTCCAGACTTCCAAAATCTTATAAACTAGCTCGTTTTTTTTCTATAAAATAGGGATTAAAAAATCCATAGTTATTATGACTACATATTTACATTTTAATAGCCATCGTTGTGAACAACACCAACAGGGAAAATAAGAGAAGTATACCCTTTTACAATGTTTAAGAAAAAAGTAGTTTTGGATCTAGTACAACATAATGCATATATAGAGTGGGCATCAACTTCATTAGGAATGTGATTGGCTGTGAAATGAGCACAAAATAGGGACAATGTTCAGAGCACACCTGGTACCTGGTAAGAGACAGTTACTGGTCTAGTTGAGTTCATGTAATTCTTTCCCACAGACTTGTTTTGCTTTAGTGTAGTGTATTACTTACATGTTGATCTGAAATAAATCACCCCAAAACTTAGTAGCCTGAAAAAACAAACATTTATTATCGTACAATTCCAGGGATTCAAGAATCAGGATACATCTAAACTGGGTATCTCTGGCTCAGGCACTCTCACAGCTGCAATTGAAGTGTTGGCTGGGGCTGTAGTCATTTCAAGGTTCCTCAAGAAAGAATCTGCTTTTAGGCTCACTCATATGGCTGCTGACCGGCCTCCAGTCCTTCTGCTTCTTGACTGAGACATCAGCTTCTTGCCATGTGGGCCTTTACGTAGTACAGCTCCCAATATGGCAACTGGCTTTCCTCAGAGTGAGTGGATAAAAGAGAAAGAGAGGGAATACCACATTTGGGAGACACCTTCTCTTTGTTCCCTTATTTCGGAAGTGACATTACATCCCTCTTGCCATTTTTCATTCATTTGAAGGGCATTAGTAGGGCCAAGCCCACACACAAGAAGGGATTACACAATGGCACAAATATCAGTAGATAAAGAATCATTGAGGATCACCTTAGAGACTGCCTACCATAGCTTGTGAGGCAATCTGACATGGATAAAAACACATGGACTCTTGAATGGTCCCTCAGACTGAAGTTGGGATCTGAGCCCTGAAACTTGCTACCTATGTGAACTTGGGCATGTCTCCATCCTCTGTTGTAAAGATAAATAAATGAATGCTAGTATACCCTACCATCCCTAGGTTTGCATGTATAAAATGGGCACAATAACCTGTAACTCTAAGGGCTGCAAGTTAGGACTTTTCTTTTTCTTTTCTTTTTTTTTTTTTTTTGAGACGGCGTTTCATTCTTGTTACCCAGGCTGGAGTGCAATGGCGTGATTTTGGCTCACCGCAACCTCCGCCCCCTGGGTTCAGGCAATTCTCCTGCCTCAGCCTCCTGAGTAGCTGGGACTACAGGTGTGCGCCACATGCCCAGCTAATTTTTTGTAGTTTTAGTAGAGACGGGTTTTTACCATGTTGGTTAGGATGGTCTTGATCTCTTGACCTCGTGATCCACCCACCTTGGCCTCCCAAAGTGCAGGATTTAATATTAAAATTGTGCTTAACAAGTAGGAAGCAGCAAATATTCCACTGTCTCTAATAGAAGTAACATAGTTTTTTGCAAATTCGTGAAAAACAGCTGTCCATGGTGACTGTCCTATGAACTTCCTAGGTTCAGCATTAGTGCCTTCTTGCAGAATAACCAACATATTTAACATATTTATGTCTTCAGAACTCAGTAAAAGTAGTGGTTATTTTGGATTACCTTCTGTCAGAAGTAGAATATTGTGACCCAACTGAAGGTAGATATTTTTCCTAAGGTTTGTTTTTGTTTTTTTTTTTTCCTTTTCTATCTCTCTCTCTCTCTTTCTCTCTCTCTCTCTCTCTTTCTCTCTTCCTGGTACTTGAGTTCAGCCAAGATACAGCAGTTCCTCATTATTCCCAGTTAACAGCTAGAACTCAAAATGATCTACTTTGTACTTGGCACTAACAATTCAACTACAGTGTTTTGATAATTTCTAGGTGTTATGTTTTAGAAGAGGACATGGACAACTGTGAACATGTTCAGAAAGAATAACCAGATTGAGGAGTAGATTCTAAAACCTGCAACATGTCATATGAAATGACAAACTCCTAGAAAGAGACTATTTAACTCAGAGGTGGAGTAGAGACAGAAGGCTGCAAATCTTGGTTCTACTTCCCACGAGGTGACTGATGTGGTTTGGCTTTGTGTCCCCACCCAAATCTCACCTTGAATTGTAATAATCCCCATGTGTCAAGGGCAGGACTAGGTGGAGGCAATTGAATCATAGGGGCAGTTTCCTCCATGTTGTTCTCATGATAGTGAGTGAGTTCTCACAAGATCTGATAGTTTTATAAGCATCTGGCATTTCTCCTGCTGGCACTCATTTTCTCTTCTGCTGCCCTGTGAAGATGTGCCTTTCACCATGATTGTAAGTTTCCTGAGGGCTCCACAACCATGTGGAACTGTGAATTAATTAAACCTCTTTCCTTTATAAATTACCCAGTCTTGGGCAGTTCTTTATAGCAGTGTGAGAATAAACTAAAACAGTGACCTTAAAAAATTTACTTGTCATCTCTGAGACTTAGTTTATGAATCTGTAACAATAACAATTGTATATTACAGAACAATCATGTGTCATACACTGAACAAGTTACTCTGAATGTGGTATCAATAACCCTAAGGTTGTTTTTTTTTTTTAAGACATTAGGTGTCAATAAGTTTAAAACCCTGTGCTGAAGAGTTTCTCTCCAATATTCTTGTTGACACCTAAAAAAGGTAGCACAGAGTATCTTTTCCAAGTGAAGTTACTGCCTCTGCTAGTGATGAAACTTGTCAATTTCTCACTTTTACTTGGATCATAGTGCATTTAAAGTTGAATTTGAAAATGGGTACCACGAGTGGGCTTTTACAGTCCCAACACAATGAGATGTGATTTGTAGAATTCATCTTTTTTACTTCACAATCTGTTTCAGTGAGCTTAACGACCAGAGGAAAAATAAAAATCATGGTAGAGATGTTGAAACATCAGATATTGCTTTTCTCATGGTCAATATTAGAAAACTATGAAAAAGAATCTTGAAAAGGCTACCTAATCTCTCTATCAGATGTTTTTTCTATGAAATAAATTGCAATAAGTAGTTCCTTCAGTGTCACATATCTAGAGTTCCATAAATAGACTCAATATTACTGCATGAGTTGGAAATGACAAACTTATAGGCTTCTTTAGATTTTACTTCCTGTATTCATATAACATAGGTGTAATGAAATGCCACCTTTTTGACTTATTAAATGTAATGTTCACGTGGTATTTCTGAGGTTCTACAGGGCTTATTGCATCAGGACTTAAGTGTAAGACAACATAAATACCAGTATAAAAATACACAACTTTGGCCATTAATATGATTACACAGTTTATTATAATTTTTAAAATTATACATTTGCCATCTTAATGGAGATTTTAATATTCTTTAAATGTAAATAGTGAGGTAGAGCTACATGAATGAAAGAAAAATAAAGGGAAAATGTATTATGGAAAATATGATAAACATATAGGGCAGATAAAGAGATTCAACCTATTCATGATTAGATTCTTCCATTTTAAAAACCCTAAATCCTAACATTTAGAAAGAGAACCCATGATTATAATTATAATTAAAGATATTTATTTTTTAAAATAAAATAATACTTGAGCCTAAATATAACAAATGCTCAATGAATGTGAAAAAATAATCCGGAATGGTCAATATTAAGACATTATTTGACTTGAAGGGTAAAGAAAGAATGCTTCATGAAGCAGTAAAATAAATAATAACCTATAACAGATAAGCGTCAGCCCGGCCCTGAGATCCCCCACAGCAACACTGGCTGCTATTCAATTGAATAACATTTAAGAAATTCAATGTTAGAAGATGTTACTCAGGAATTTTATATCTAGCCAAACTATCTTTCAAGTTATTTAAAAAAAAAAAACAAAAAACAAAAAACAAAAAACTGAACACTTTTTACATGCAAAAATTCCCTTGAGAATTTTTGAGAAAACTATCAGTGTGAAGTTCAGCTCACAAAAAGAAGAAAGAAGGAACCACAAAAAAGGACTGAGTACTGTATACATTTAAATGTTTAAATCTAAGATACATAGAAAAACATTTATATAGTATCTCTTTTGTACTAGGTACTGTTCTAAATGTTTGATATATATTAAATGTAGAGATGAAGGTTACCGATGAGAATGTAAATGAGATATACTTTCATAATTTATACATTAGCCTCACAACTTAAAAGTAGAGTATGACATATATTAACTGTAGAGACAAGGGTTACAGGTGATAATGTAAATGAGATATATCTTCTTAATTTATACATTAGCCTCACAACTTAAAAGTGGGCTTAAATTTTTAAGCCTCACAACTTAAAAAATTTTCTATTTACTTCATGTAAATGCAAGGGACCAAATTATTTCATTTTAAAATAAAATAAATCAAGGAATGAAAGTGTAAGTTCATGTAACCATAGAGAAGTAAATAATAAGAAAGAAAATATATCAACTAATTTGAGTAACCAAAAAATAAATAAATAAAATAAAATACAGGAATGTTAAAGTGATTGTGATAAAGAATTATGAGGTGGATCCAAGATGGCCAAATAAGAACAGCTGTGGAGTGCAGTTCCCAGCTAGAACAACGCAGAGGCCCCTGCAGGTGATCCTCAGGCAAGCAGGGTCTGGAGTGGACCTTCAGCAGTCCTACAGCAGAGGGGCCAGAATGTTAGAAGTAAAACTAAAAAAGAGAAAGAAACAACTTCAACATCAACAAAAAGGACGTCCACTCAGAGATTCCATCTGAAAGTTACCAACTACAAAGACCACAGTTAGATAAATCCACAAAGATGGGAAGAAACCAGTGCAAAAAGGATGAAAACACCAAAAATCAGAATGCCTCTCCTCCTCCCAGGGATCACGACTCCTCACCTGTAAGGGAAAAAAGCTCAATGGAGAATAAGTCCGATGAATTGACAGAAATAGGCTTCAGAAGGTGGGTGATACCAAACTTCTCTGAGCTAAAAGAACATGTTCTAACCCAATGCCAAAAAAACTAAGAACCTTGAAAAAAGGTTTGATGAAATACTAATGAGAATAAACAGCTTATAGAAGAATATAAATTACTTGATGGTGCTGAAAAACACAACACAAGAACTCCACAAAGCATACACAAGTTTCAATACCTGAATTGACCATGCAGAAGAAAGGATACCAGAGATTGAAGATCAACTCAATGAAATAAAACAAGAAGGCAAGTTTAGAGAAAGAATAGTGAAAAGAAATGAACAAAGCCTCCAAGAAATATGGGATTATATGAAAACATCTAATCTACATTTGATAGGTCTACCTGAATATGACAGGGAGAATGAATCTAAGCTGGAAAACACTCTTCAGGATATGATCCAGGAGAACTTACCCAACCTAACAAGTCAGGCCAACATTCAAATCCAGGAAATACAGAGAACACCACAAAGATATTCCTCAAGAAGAGCAACACCAACACACATAATCATCAGATTCACCAGGGTTGAAATGAAGGAAAAAATGCTAAGGGCAGCCAGAGAGAAAGGTCAGGTTACCCACAAAGGGAGGCCCATCAGACTCACAGCAGATCTCTTGGCAGAAACCCTACAAGCCAGAAGAGAGTAGGGCCAATATTCAACATCTTTTAAAAAAAGAACTTTCAACCTAGAATTTCATATCCAGCCAAACTAAGCTTCCTAAGTGAAGGAGAAATAAAATCCTTTACAAACAAGCAGTTGCTGAGAGATTTCATCATCACCAGGCCTGCCTTACAAGAGCTCCTGAAAGAAGAACTAAATAAACATAGAAAGGAACAACAAGTACCATGCACTCCAAAAACATACCAAATGGTAAAGACCATTGACACAATGAAGAAACTGTGTCAACTAGCGGGCAAAACAACCAGCTAGCATCAAAATGGCAGGATCAAATTCACACATAACAATATTAATCTTACATGTAAATGGACTAAATGCCCCAATCAAACAAAATACACAGGCAAATTGTATAAAAAGTCACAACCCATCAGTGTGCTGTATCCAGGAAACCCATCTCACAGCAAGGTCACACATAGGTTCAAAATAAAGGGATGGAAGAAGATTTACCAAGCAAATGGAGATTTAAAAAAAGCAGGAGTGGCAATCCTAGTCTCCAATAAAATAGACTTTAAACCAACAAAAATCAAAAGAGACAAAGAAGGGCATTATATGATGGTAAAAGGATCAATGCAACAAGAAGAGCTAATGATCTTAAATATATATGCACCCAATACAGGAGCACCCATGTACATAAAGCAAGTTCTTAACAACTTACAAATTAACTTAGACTGCCACACAATAATAATGGGAGACTTTAACACAGCACTGTCAATATTACAAAGATCAATGAGAGAAAATTAACAAGGATATCCATGACTTGAACTCAGATCTAGACCAAGCAAACCTAATAGACATCTACAGAACCCTCCACCCTAAATCCACAGAATATACATTCTTCTTAGCACCACATAACACCTACTCTAAAATTGACCACATAATTGGAAGTAAATCACTCTTCGGCAAATGCAAAAGAATGGAAATCATAACAGTCTCTGAGACCACAGTGCAATCAAATTAGAACTCAGCGTTAAGAAACTAACTCAGAACCGCACAACTTCATGGAAACTGAACAACTGGTTCTTGAATGTTGACTGGATAAACAATGAAATGAAGGCAGAAATAAAGATGTTCTTTGAAACCAACGAGAATGAATACACAACATACCAGAATCTCTGGGACACATTTAAAGCAGTGTCTAGAGGGAAATTTATAGCAATAAATGCCCACATGAGACGCAAGGAAAGATCTAAAATCGATACCCTATCATCGAAGTTGAAAGAGCTAGAGGAGCAAGATGAAAAAAAAAAAAAAACTCAGAAGCTAGCAGAAGGCAAGAAATAACTAAGATAGGAGCCGAACTGAAGGAAATAGAGACACAAAATCCCTTTCAAAAATCAATAAATCCAGGAGCTGGTTTTTTTGAAAAGATCAACAAAATAGACAGACTGCTAGCCAGATTAATTAAAAAAGAGAGAAGAAGCAAATAGATGCAATAAAAAACGATAAAGGGGTTATCACCACTGATTCCACAGAAATACAAACCACCATCAGAGATTACTACAAACAATTCTATGCACATAACCAGTAAACCTGGAAGAAATGGATAATATCCTGGACACTTGCACCCTCCCAAGCCTAAACCAGGAAGAAGCTGAAACCCTGAATAGACCAATAACAAGGCTGAAGTTGAGGCAGCAATTAATAGCCTACCAACCAAAAAAAGCCCAGGTCCAGATGGGTTCACAACCAAATTCTACCAGACATACAAAGAAGAGCTGGTACCACTCCTTCTGAAATTATTCCACACAATACAAAAAGAGGGAGTCCTCCCCAACTCATTTTCTGAGACCAACATCATCCTAAAACCAAAACCAGGCAGAGACGCAACCAAAAAAAAACTTCAGACCAATATCCATGATGAACATTGACACAAAAATCTTTAATAAAATACTGGCAAACAGAATGCAGCAGCAAATCAAAAAGCTTATTCATCATGATCAAGTAGGCTTCATCCTGGGGATGCAAGACTGGTTCAGCATACGCCAGTCTATAAATGTAATCTATAACATAAACAGAACCAAAGACAAAAACCACATGATTATCTCAATAGATGCAGAGAAGGCCTTCAATAAAATTCAACAGCTCTTTATGCTAAAAAACCCTCAATAAACTAGGTATCGATGGAACTTATCTCAAAATAATAAAAGCTATTTATGACAAACCCACAGCCAATATCATAATGAATAGGCAAAAACTAGAAGCATTCCCTTTGAAATCTGGCATTAGACAAGGATGACTTCTCTCACCACTCCTGCTCAATATGGTATTGGAAGTTGTAGCCAGAGCATTCAGTCAAGAAAAAGAAATGAAGGGTATTCTTTTAGGAAAGGAGAAAGTCAAATTGTCTCTATTTACAGATGACATGATTGTATATTTAGAAGACCCCATCATCTCAGCCCAAAATCTCCTGAAACTGATAAGCAACTTCAGCAAAGTCTCAGGATACAAAATCAATGTGCAGAAATCACAAGCATTCCTATACACTAATAACAGACTTAAAGAGAGCCAAATTAAGAGCGAACTGCCATTCATAATTGCCACAAAGGTAATAAAATACCTAGGAATTCAACTAACAAAGGATGTAAAGGACCTCGTCAAGGAGAACTACAAACTACTACTCAAGGAAATAGGAGAGGACACAAACAGTTGGAAAAACATGCCATGCTCATGGTTAGGAAGTATCAAGATTGTGAAAATGGCTATACTGCTCAAAGTAATTTATAGATTCAATGTTCTCCCCAACCAGCTACCTATGACCCTCTTCACAGAACTGGAAAAAACACCCTAAACTTCATATGTAACCAAAATAGAACCTGCATAGCCAAGACAATCCTAAACAAAAGGACAAAGTTGGAGGCCTCATACTACCTGACTATAAACTATACTACAAGGCTACAGTAATCAAAACAGCATGGTACTGGTACCAAAACAGAGACACAGATCAATGGAACAGAACAGAGGCCTTGGAGGCAATGCCACACATCTACAACCATCTAATATTTGACAAACCTGACAAAAACAAGCAATGGGGAAGGGATTCCCTGTTTTATAAATGGTGTTGGTAAAACTGGCTAGCCATGTGCAAAAAGCAGAATCTGGATGCCTTTCTGACACATTACACTAAAATTAACTCCTAATGGATTAAAGACTTAAACATAAGACTTAATATCATAAAAACCCTAGAAGAAAACCTAAGAAATCCCATTCAGGACACAGGCATAGGCAAGGACTTCATGTCTAAAATACCAAAGGCATTGACAACAAAAGCCAAAATAGACAAATGGGACCTAATTAAACTCCAGAGCTTCTGTACAGTAAAAGACAAAATCATTAGAGCGAACTGGCAACCAACAGAATGGGAAAAAATTTTTTCAATCTACCCATCTGACAAAGGACTAATATCCAGAATCTACAAAATCTAAAACAGATTTACAAGAAAAAAAAAACCCATTCAAAAGTGGGCAAAGGATATGAACAGACACTTTTCAAAAGAAGACATATATGAGGCCAACAAACATGAAAAAACGGTCATCATCACTGGTCATTAGAGAAATGCAAATCAAAACCACATTGAGATACCATCTAACGCCAGTTAGAATGGTGATCATTAAAAAAATCTGGAAACAATAGATGCTGGAGAGGATGTGGTGAATCAGGAACACTTTTACACTGTTGGTGGGAGTGTAAATTAGTGTAACCATGTGGAAGACAGTGTGGCCATTCCTCAAGGACCTAGAAATAGAAATTCCATTTGACCCAGCAATCCCATTACTGGGTATATATCCAAAGGATTATAAATAGTTCTATTATAAAGACACATGCACATGTATGTTCATTGTGGCACTGTTTACAATAGCAAAGACATGGAAGCAACTCAAATGCCCATCGATGATAGACTGGACAAGGAAAATGTGGCACATATACACTATGAAATACTATGCAGCCATAAAAAATGACGAGTTCATGTCCTTTGTAGGGACATAGATGAATCTGGAAGCCATAATTCTCAGCAAATTGACGCAAGAGCAGAAAATCAAACACTGCATGTTTTCACTCATTGGCGATTGTTGAACAATGAGAACACATGGACACAGGGAAGGGAACATCACACACTGGGGTCTGTTGGAGGGTAATGGGGGAGGGACAGAAGGAGGTAGGGAAGTTGAGGGGGATAACATGGGGAGAAATGCCAGATATAGGTGACAGGGGGATAGAGGCATATTGCCATGTATGTACCTCTGCAACTATCCTGCATGATCTGCACATGTACCCAGAACCTAAAGTGCAATAAAATATATATATGACAATTTTAAAAAAATAATTATGGATAAAGTGTTTAAAATACAGGGCTGAAAATAAGATATAAAATTATAAAAATAATCAGAATAAAAATGTTAAAAACATTAAAAATATTAAAGGTTAAAAATTAATTAAAATGTTGAAAAAAACTTTTTGAGACAGAGTTTCACTTTTTTTGCCTAGGTTGTAGTGCATTGGCGTGATTCTGGCTCACTGCAACCTCCACCTCCCAGGTTCAGATGATTCTCCTGACTCATCCTCCTGAGTAACCATGATTACTGGCATGTGTCACTATACCTGGCTAATTTTTGTATTTTTAGTAGAGACAGGGTTTCACCATGCTGGTCAGGCTGGTCTAGAACTCCTGATCTCAGGTGTTCTGCCCGCCTTGGCCTCCCAAAGTGCTGGGATTACAGGTGTGAGCCACTGCACCTGGCCAAAAAATTATCCTAATGATTACATATATAAACAGCAAACAAATGAAAAAGACCAAATACAAAAAAACTTAGAAAACAAAATACAGTGTAAAATACAGTCAGAACTATGACTGAATATACATATGAATACCATATTAATAAATAAAAATTACAAGATAAAAAGATTTATTAAAAGAATGATACTTTTATATTGGGTTGCAAATCAAAACCTAACTCTGTTCTGTGTACATAAGACACACCTAAAACCTAAAAGAAATATATAGAATGTCATATGTGTATATATAATATATACCAGACAAATGAAAAGCAAAAGCAAAATAAGTATTTTATGGTATCTGAAAAGGCAACACAACATGTTGCAGAAGAACCCTTGATTTGAGAACAACTGCAAAAGTAAGAAACACTCACACATAATCTGTTTGGTTTGTTTTAAGACACTGGAGAGCTAAGCATAGAGACCTCAGAGACTGCTGAAGATACTAGAGAGAAGGGTGATAAAAAGAGAAAAGTCGATATGTAGCACTACTTCTCTACTTGACTTTGGTCAGTTTAGAAGCAGCAGCTGAGAGGCTGAGAAACTGAGCAAAGTTTCCAGCAGTCATTTTAGAATGTGGAGACCAAAATTGGACTTCAGGGCTCTCCACAGAGAAAGATCTGCCATACAACTCAGGCTTTCAGATGAGACTTTAACAGACTGCCCTCTAGGAGTAAGAGAGAACCACAAGTAGATCAGGCCTCATAAAGAATAACAGCTGGGCACAGTGGCTCGCACCTGTAATATCAGCAGGTTGGGAGGCTGAGTCAAGTTGATCACTTAAGGCCAGGAGTTCAAGATCAGCCTGGGCAACATGGCAAAACCCCATCTCTACTAAAAATATAAAAATTAGCTGGGTGTGGTGGCATGCACCTGTAGTCCCACCTATTCAGGAGGCAGAGGCATAAGAATCACTTGAACCTGGGAAGTGGGGCTTGCAGTGAGCCAAGATTTCAACAGTGTACTCCACTCTGGGCAACAGAATAAGAATCAGTTTCAAAAAAACAAGAATGAAACTTATATATAGAGACGGTTCAGTTCCAAGTTGCATTAAGGTAATGTGCCTTTAGCTTATCTGCCTAAAACAAAATGAATCCTTTCTTGAGAAGGAAATAACATCCTTGAGAACTTCAAATTATCTTCAAATTTTTTTATTTAAAAGTCTGTGATTTAGTCAAAAAATTACTAGGCATATATGGAGGCAGACTATGCGACAGAAAAGCAAAGGGAAAAAATAACCAATAGAAACAGAATCACAGGAGACGTCAATAATATTGGAGCAAGCAGATGCAAATAAGTATTTATTTTCCTTGGATTTCTGAGCAGAATTTAAAAGATTAAATAAAGTCTACACATACAAAGTTTACAGCTAAGAAAAAAAAAATAAATTACGGAAATACTTTTGAAAAGGCATCGTATAGGTTTAGAAGCTATGAGGACTGAATGGGCCTAAATTACAGAGAGGAGAAACATTCAGTGGTGAGTAGATAAATAGAAATTGCTTTTTTTTTTTTTTTTTTTTTACATAGAGGAATTTTCCAATTATTGATGTGAGCTGAAGTTTGTGACTTGGCCCAGATGGAGAGCAGCAGCTGAAAGATGTAGAAACCAATGTAGACTTTAGCAGTCACTTGGGAATAGAAAGATATATTGAGGGCTTCAGGGACACAAATATACAGCCATTTTCCACAAAAGACATTTGCTGCATTCTACAACTGTGTAAGAGGCTGAAATATAAACTAAAAGCTTTTGAAATTCAAAGTGAAACCTATTAAAATCTCATAGTAATTAGGAAACAAAGTCCTGAAAACAGAAAAGGCAAGAAACAAAAGCCTAGACAGTATGGCATGTTGGCACTGAGGATCTAAAGCCTTTATTCACTAACCAACTCTGATTGTAGCTAGAAATTGAGAAACCAGGGGCTGACCAACACCACTGGGGTAAAATTATTGGATAAATTTGAGCAGTAGGCTATTTATACATTTCCAAAGTATCTCCCACATATTGTTTAATAGTTACAAGAGGAAAAAATATTATACAATGAAAATATCTGACAGAATCCACCTTAACAAAGTGATTACAGTTATCAGCAGCAGCAGAGCAAATAAATATTGTGTGCCTCTTGAAATGATATGCTGAGAAGGACATAGCACATGTATTGTATATGTATAGCTATAATAATAAATCTGTAGAGTATATAATATATCCTATACTATATATAGAATATATTATATATGGCATATATATTATATATAGATATATATGGCATATATATTATATATAGATATATATCTGTATAGTATATAACTGAATTACATATAGTATGTATATATGTGTGTGTGTGTATATATATATATATATATATATATATATATATACAGAAAAAGATAATAGTATTTTTGCAAGAATAGTCTAACCTGAATCTAATCATGAAGAAATTAGCAGAAAATCTGAATTGAGGGACATTCTACAAAACACATTTGGCATGTACCCTTTGAAAAAAAAGTCATTTCATGAAAAACCAAGAAAGACTAAGAAACGAACAGCTTAGAAGAGATTAAAGACATATGACAAGTAAATGCATGCATGATTCTGCATCATCAGAAAAACCAGAATGTCATCAACCATATGCTGTAAAGGACAACACTAAAACAATAGAAGAAAATCTTGTGTTAATGTTTAATTTTTTGAAATTAATAGTTGTGCCATGCTTTATGTAATAACATGTACTTTTTCTTAGAAAACAGTATTGGAGGATGAAAGGTCATGATGTCAAAGCCTCAAATGCTTCAGTTGATATGAAATGTATGTGGAGGATTTTTTGTATGTGTGTGCAGAGAAGAAAATGTGGCCACTTTAGGTGTGTATATGTGGAAATTTATTATATTATTGTAGTTTTCTTGACAGTTTAAATACTTTTCAATAAAAGTTAGAAAATGTGTGAGAAAATGTTGGAGAGCCATGTTATAAAAAGAGAAGCAAAAAAGAGGTAGCTTGAGTTTTGCCATTTAAATGAGACTGTACTTATTTTCATAACCCAGGTCATCACTGAGAGGAAAATAGTGATATCTCTATAAGACCTGCTCTTTTCTTTTCTTTCCTTTTTTTTTTTTTTTCTGAGACAGAGTCTAGCTCTGTCACCCAGGCTGGAGTGCAGTGGTGTAATCTTGGCTCACTGCAACCTTCAACTCCTGGGTTCAGGCATTTCTCCTGTCTCGGCCTCCCAAGTAGCTGGGATTAAAGGCGTCAACCACCATGCCTGGCTAATTTTTGTATTTTTATTAGAGATGGTGTTTCACCATACTAGCCAGGCTGGTCTTCAACTCCTGACCTCAAGTGATCTACTTGCCTTGGTCTCCCAAAGTGCTAGGATTATAGGCCTGAGCCACCGCACCTGGCGTAAGACTTGCTCTTATATGAGAAATCCTAAAAGATATTCAGGTAGTAGAAATACGGTAGTCAACAAAAACTTAGAACTACACAAGGAAATAAAGAGTGTTGGAAATTTAATAAATGAAAGTAAAAACAAAACTATTTAGGTTATCTTTCCTATTTTTAATTGCTCTAAAACTTAATTGACTCTCTAAAATAGAGGTTAACAAGCCTTTCCATAAAGGATTAGATAGCAAATACTTTGTTTTGTAAGCTAAATGGACTTTGCTGCAATTACTACATTTCATCATTGTAGTGCAAAAGCAGCCATAGATAAAACATAGCAAATGACTGTGACTGTTTTAATAAAGATGATAATGGTGTGTAATTTCATCATACTGATCTCTTTTTGGCTTCTCTAAGATGCCATACTGTCTTACGTCTTCATGTGTTTGCTCATGTATTGCCTTTCTCTGGCATACATTATCTATCCACGTTATTCACCTTCTTAACTTGTGTTTATTTTTCAAGACTTAATTCAGGAATATCTCTTTCAATACTCTTCCCCAAACCTTTTATTCCTCACAGCCAAAATGGAATCTTGTTTTTATGATCCAATGGGAACTTATGCCTCCTGGTTTTACCTCTGACTTGTTTTGTGACCTTTGGAAGTTATTTAATATCTCTAAGTCTCAGTTTTCTCATCTGTAAGATAATAATAGTACCTACATTACAGGGCTGTTGTGATAATGTATCTTAATTCCTTAACACAGAAATTGACCCATAGAAAACATTCAAAGCATGTAAATGATATCTAATAATATTGTGATTATGATTATTATTCCTTTGTCATACCACTTTGTGATGCACAATATTGGCCAACATAAAATAATGCTTGGCTCTTGGTTAGATGTTATGCAAAAGAAAGGTTATAATGTTATTAGGAATATTTGAATTTTTAATTTTAATAGCAGTAAAATGTACTAAATCAGAAGAACATGCCTTGGTCAGTAATATATATGAATATGCAGGTAAGATAAGGAAGAATAAATATAATTCCTGTAATTATTTGAACACCAAAGCAAAGTAAGGCAAGAACTAGCTGTAAGGGGATCAAGTAGATCGGAGGCAAAATTAGCTCTTCAGCTATAATCCCTGACTGTGCTAGACAGAGGTCTCTGTTTATACACAGAGGGAAAGCAATTAGCATTGGAGAAGCATATTATTTGGCTAATACCGCCTCAAGAAAATAAAACTAGATAAAATTTGGAAGGGATATTGAGTAGAGGAGATGGCAGGTGGGTGATAAATAAAAATGAACAACAAAATGCACACTTGGGAATATCTTGGATGTGCATGTTCCTGTTTTTCCTTTCACTGGTATGTTTAGGACTTGCATAAATATAATGAATATGGGAGTACATGTTGCCTCATTGTTTAGTTCCTCTGCTTTAAAAGAAAAATAAATTCATGGATGAAAAGATGGCAGAGAGGGAAACTTACATAAGTTGGTTTGGATAAAATTAAAGGAGGCAAACCTTTGATCTTTTCTTTCTTCAAAGAGTATTTAAACCTGCCCGTGGGACACAGGACAGAGAGTCAATATATTTTAAATATTATGTTGAAATTATATCATGTTTTGACTTTTAATCAAATAATGAATGCCCATAATTATTAATAGTACCAGAGGATTCTTTTGAAATCAGTGTCCTCTGGATTGCTCTTCTCTAAATTACTTACAAGGAGAATTAATACTTTAAGTTATATCTTCTGGCATTAGTCAGAATTTCTTCATTTTTAAAACTAAGTAACATGACTGCGTTTCCTTCCCTTGATTTATTAATTGTAAGTATGTAACAAACTTATTATTTTGAAGAAGGTAAACTCGCTCATACATACATCAAAGGCAAAGGGAAAACTTTGAAATCAGCAAGCAAAAATGACTCACTACTTATTAATAAAGCAAATTCTAATATGATTAACAGTTGACTTTTCATCAGAAAAAATGAAGGATAGAAGACAATGGGATAATATATTGAAAATGTACAAAGAAGAAACTACTAATCAAGAATTCTCTACTTAGCAAAGCTGTCTTTCAAAAATTAAATTAAGACATTTTTAGTTAAAGAAAAACAAGACAATTTGTTCCTAGCAAACTTGTCTTACAAGAAATACTAAAGAAAGTTCTTCAGGCTGAAAGTAAGTAACCCTACAGGGTAATTGCAATCCACACAAAAATAAAGAACACCAGTAAAGGTAATTACCTAATTATAGAAGACAGGATAAAGACAAATGAACAGTTTCTTAACTGATTTAAAAGATAGCGTAAAATAGTATGTATATAATGTATTGCTGGGCCTATGCAATGTGTTTCTATGCAAAGGAAGTCGGTAGGATTAAATCTGTATTATAATTAACAATGTACTATTGGGTTTGTAACATTAATCAGTATACTATGAATATAATAATACCTCAAAAATAAGGAGATAAATGGTATTGTATGGAAGTAATATATTTCTATGTCTCACTGGGATAAAGCTGAGATTAATATGTACTGGGATCAAGTACATATTGAAAGCTGATTTTATAAATTAAGATATATATGGTAAGCTCTAGAGTAACCCCTAAAAACAACAACAACAAACCTCAAAAAACATAGTGAGATAAATAATTTAAATTATTCATTAGGAAATATTTGCTTAATGTAGAAGAAAGCAGTAAAGAAAGAATAAAGAAACAAAAATACATAAGACAGTAAACAAAAAGTAAAAATGACAGATATAAATCCAACTATATAAAACATAACATTAAATGTGAATGAATTAAGAAATCTGATCAAAATGCAGAAATTGTCAGAAGGATTTAAAAAGAAAACAAGATCCAACTATACACCATCTATAGGACACATGTTAGACATGAATGTCTACAGAATAATTATTCACAACAGCCAAGCTGCAGAAACAACTCAAACACCCATTGACTGATTAATGGGTAGGCAAAATGTGCTATGTAGATAATAGTGTTCAGCATAAGATGGAATAAAGTACTGATATGTGCTGCAACATGGATAAGACTTAAAGACATTACACTAAGTGAAAGAAGCCAGTCACAAAACACTACATACTCAGTGTTCATTTACATGAAATATCCAGAATAACGAAATCTATAAAAATAGAAAGTAGATTAGTGGTTGCTTAGGAAAGAGCGTTGGATGGAGAGATAAAGAGAAGGTAATGTAGAGAGCAGAGTTTCTTTAGGATGTGATGGACACATTCTAAAATTGATCATGCTAATGTTTGTTGCATACCTGTAAATATAGTAAAAAAAATTGAACTGTACACTTTTAGTTAATTGTATATAAATCATTAAGCTGTTAAAATTTTTTAAAGGAATAGAAGGCCATATAGAGAAGTGAATTAGCTAAACTGGGAAATTCAAAAAGAGCACACGATACTATTTTAGCCAAAACTAAGAAATCTTTAATACTTCTTTTGTGAGAAAGAACAAGAATTAATATCATCAGAACTCCATTGTATAAAATAACAATCCATTGTGTACATTTCTATTTAAGTTTCAAGTTATAGAAGTTTTTAAAGAAATACATTTAAAAGCACAAAGACAATATATACCTCATAGGAATATTTACATATGGAATATAAATAGAAAAAAAATTGTCCATAGTTAATGCTGGGGAGGAATTTTCTTTCTCAGGTTTTATGTTTTTAAGTCTAGGGACCTCCAGAGGTCAACTGCTTGCTCTTCTCTGCCTACCCACTCATTTCTCCTAAAGGAAACAGGAGTTCGTTATCTGGTTGATTTGAGAAGAAAGAATTTTGCTTGGTCTGCTTAGCCTCTCCCTTTCCTTTCTCCGCAGGTCTCAGAAAGAATGCACATGTGCTCGCCTTCACATGGTAAGTTTGATGGAGCAGGTTCTGTTGTCAGGAGTTCAGATCAGGGGAGTGCTAGCAAGCCAAGTGGCAAGATGCAACAGGCCACTCTCCTGTCTGACTTCTGTGTTTGTCTTCAACTTGGTTCTCAACTCAGCTGGGGAAGAAAGGATTGATTCCTGGGCCCCTTCAGAACCTGAAAAAAAAGTTACCTGCTATTCAGCATTATGAGCCTGATAGTTTAGTAACTTCAGAGGGTCAGAATTTCCTTCACATTCCAACACATTAACACCAGAAGGACATGAGACTCACCTTCTCTGTTAAAACTAACAAAGAAACGGACAAAACCAGCATTTACATCTACATAAAGGAAATGGAGATAATATGATCAGGGCAAAGTCTTCAATTCTGCTTGTGATGTTTACTTGATTAAACTCAATGTTGCATAAATCCATGTTTATTATGTTATTTCTAATGTATTTTCACTTGTCTGACATATGGTTTAATAGGTTTTTTAAAAAGTTGGGGTATAACTGAAACTTTTATGTGGAATGCTGTTACAGAAGGGGAAAATTGGAGAAGAATTTTAAGTTTTTTAAAGCTCAACATTTCTGATCCCAAGTTTTTCTGAAAGGAAGATTTCTGCACCTATATTATAGCAAACCACCATTTGCAAATACTCGAAAAGTGGCCTACTTCTATGTAAACGTTTACAGAAACAATCAAGCAGAAAAATAGTTTCGAGCCCACATGGTGACAGTGCTCTAGCTTTGTGCATTGAAACGAAACCAAAAACCTCTGTATTTATTCTACTTGAAGTTTCATATATTGTCACACATCACAAATTAGAAAACTCTTTAAAATAATTCCCAGTTGGTATGTTTAAGATCATTTTTTCATTGTGTGAAAGCTTGCGGAGGGTATTTGTGTATATTTGCTTTAAGACAAGTAGAATTATACAACTATAAGAGATACGGAGAAGCCATGAAACCACGCACAGCTGCCAACACGTTGTCTAAGGCAGTACTTCTCAGTCTGCCTTTGTTGAAGGCACTTATTAAACCTTTTTACATTTTTCATTTAAAAATATTTTTACCTATTTAATTTATAATTTTACTTTATAAAAATGTAACTTAATTACCAAATAAATTTGGTACAAGCCCAAATTTATCTTCATTATTTTCAATGGACACAAAATTACTTCATCAAATTTTATAAACATTTCTCAATGCTTGCTCTCAAGTTCTGTGCTTATCTTATTATGAACAGGTAACAGTTGTTTGTGGGCCAGCACTGGTCTACCAACCACATCTAAAGAACCGTTGACCTAAGCAATTCTTTAATTTACTGTTTTTCTACATTCAGCTTCATCTTTATGATAATACACAAATGTGCCTTGTATTATCAATGTAATTCTGTTATTGCATTACTATAACAAAATACCAGAGACTGGGTAATTTATAGAGAAAAGAGGTTTAATTGGCTCACAGTTCTGCAGACAGTACAAGAAGTATGATGCCAGCATTTGCTTCCATTGAGAACCTCAAGGAACTTATAATCATCACTAAGGACGAAGCGGGAGCAGGCATCTCACATGGTGGGAACAGGAACAAGAGAGAGAATGGAGGCGAGAGGGACCACAGATTTTTTAGCGACCAGATTTCATGAGAATTCACTCTCATGCTCACTCACTATCCAGGAGAATAGCACCGAGCCAAAAGAAACCTGCCCCCATGACCTAAATACCTGCAACTAGGCCCCTTCCAATGCTGGGGATAACAATTCAACGTGAGATTTGGTGGGGACATATACCCGAACTGTTACTATATCATGCCTACCCTTGCATTTAACCTGCTTTGACCTTCATGTTTCTTCCTTTAAAACATTTCAGCATGGGTTTCTTCTTCCAGTTTTATGTTATGCTCTGAATTTTTTTCTTCTCTTGCCTTAATACATAGCCTTCAACATTAGATTTTATGAGAAAAAAATCACCTTTCTTTTCTTTCCTTCTGATGGATGATTGAGCATCTCTGAGATCAGACTGATTTAATTCACAGGCGGTATTATGGTCGCTCTATTCTTCTGTCTCTTCTTTGTCTTTCCTCCATCCTTTCCTTTCTCCCTCCCTTTCTCTTACCCCCATCAAATTTCAGCTGTGTGTCTACTCTAACTAGGGATCCTCTGACAAGTAAAGCCTCCGTGCTCATAGAACCCAGTATCTGTGAGGGAAAAAGGAGAAATAGTATCTAATTTGATAGGGTTAACATGCATGGTGAGATGTGCCAACTTAGCTAATTCTAGAGGACAAAAGGTTCCAGCATTTTTTTAAAGAAATAAATTGTATTTGATATGTACTGTCTTTAAAATGTCTTTAAAACTGTATCTTTTCAAAATAGTATTGTTAATTTTAAAAGTCTGAAATAAATGCTTTATTAAAAATAATTTCATTTGGTTGAATTTAAGGAGCTGAAAACAGTAGTCTAATTATACAAGAAAAGATCTCTTGGCCCAGATAATTTTAAAATCCAGATTATAGACTGGATTTAAATTAAAAATATTCCTACCCTTCTTGATCATTTCAATGATTATGCTGTGAACCTTTACTATTTTTTGGCTATATTCATCAAATCATCAATTTAGCTTCCTAGTCTGAAATTTTGGGCAGTTCTGTCTTTCTTTAAAATCATTCTCTAATTGACAAATATATAAGCTCTAAACTTTTACTCACATATGATGATAGGAAAAACAAGGATGACTGTATCCATATATAAAGAAAATATATTGTCTTAGCTAATTATTTCAATATGGACTATTTCATAAATGTAGCCCATTTTAAATTTGTATAAAATTATTCCGGTGCTTTCTTTCTGAATAAGTAGTAAAATGTCAAAAAATTTGGTTATATTTATAGACTAAATATTTGTGTTTCCCAGAAATTCATATGTTGAAGCCCAAGTATGGTAGTATTAAGAGGTATGGCCTTGGGGAATTGATTAAGCTTAGATGATGTTATAAGGGTGAAGTCCCCATGATGAGATTAGTGCCTTTCTTTCTTTACAGGAAGAGGAGGAAACCCACCAGAACTTCCTCTCTCTGTAATGTGTGGACACAACAAAAAGACAGCATTCTGCAAGCCAGGAAGAGAGCTCTCACTAGGCACTAAAGGAGCCAGCACCTTGATTTTGGAATTCCCAGCCTCCAGAACTATGAAAAATAAAATTTTGTCATTTAAGTCACCTAGTGCATGATATTTTGTTATAGTAGCCTGAGTTGACTGAGAGTTATTGATAAGAAGAGAATATTATCTGTATCTGCTGTAATATTGTTCATTACATAGGAAAAGTCCTCAAATGAAATACTGAAAGAGCTTGTTTCTTCAGTAGTACAAAATCAGAGTGTATTTATTTTAAGCTATTGTATCATTAGCTCTTATACAAATGAGATGTGTTAAAATTGGTGGAAATATATGAAACATTAATATTGGCAATAAGGAACAGATTTTAAAGTTAAATTGTTTAAATCAATGTATAATACAAACGTGTTGCATTACTTAATAGTTCTATTCTCACTATATACACTTTTCTTACTGTTGAGATTTTCTTTCTTACTCTAACCTCCTCCCACTAACATCTGAGAGGTTAGTCTCATATGTTTTCCTCTTTCATTTTTTTTTCCATCCATCTCTCTTGTCCCCTTTTTCTCAAGTATATAGCTGGTTGCAAATACAAATACATTTTTCAATTTTTTGAACTACATCACCTTAACCCTACCTGCAAAGCTAGTGAGATCCCTATGCTCACAACTTTGGTTCACATAGTCAGTTGGACCTACAAATACTAAAAATGACCACTCTAGGGTTTGCTCCATGTGTCTACAGTAGAACAAAAGGCAACACAGCTATGTATTCCACAGAAGAGTGGCGTTGGCTGTTCTAGGAATAGTACATCAGAGTCTATACGAATCATGGCTTAAAGGAGAGGCAAATATGCAGGGCCTACAAAGAATCAAGACCAGAGCAATCATGATGCCATGGTTATGCAACTCCATAGGCACATCTGGCAAGCGATTGTGGTCCCTGAACCCTGTAAAATTGTAAACGTGGCCTGTTGAGCATAAGGGCCCTTTATATCTGACATTATACTGACCAGGCTATTGCTATCCCTTCTAGAGAGGCCCTTCACCCTCCTCTGTAAACAGAGAAGGAAGTCAGAGGCTTGCTCTTGCATGCAGGCAGTTGGCAGCTCACCCTGAACTTGCTTTAGCCGGAGCACGCTCAGGCGTCATGGTCAGTGGATATCTTGAAGCTTCAAAGGTGAGTCCACTGCTCAAAGGGAGACATTTCGATGACCCAGGATTCCTGGCAGATTTTATTTCAGTTGCTGGATGGTTCTCAAAAAAACTAAAAAGCCCTCCAGCTGCCTGGAGAGTCTGTGAAATGCATGCAGTGGGTCTCCCAGACAAAGCTTTAGAAAGCTGCTAGCACCACAGATCCAACCCAGACTCTGCATCTTGATTTCACTAGAACAGATGTTATCTGCAAGCAATTAACATACTTGTCATCACCAGTGAAACAGATACAGAATTCTTCAGGTTGATTTTTAAAATGTACCTTAAAGAAAAGTGTTTGTGCACAAAGAAAATTTTCACGTTGGTATTAAAACAATATTCAGTAAAGAAGTTGCATGTGTCAATTTTTCAGTTTTTTTCAATTTTGGGGAAAAAATACTATAATAACTTTTAGGGAATAAATGTCAGCAGCAACATAAATATTAGTGTTAGCTGCCTTTCAGTTGAAATAGTATCTATCTGTAATTATTGTGTACCTTCATATAATGACTGACAGAATTTGCTATTTGATATATTTCATATTTTAAATGTTCAAAATGACTTGATTGTATAGGCTTTTGCATTAAATAATATTTTATTTATAGTAGTTATACAAATATCGAGTAATAAAATATTGATTAAATATGCCCCATAAGATAAGTACAAGTGAAAAGTTTGGTAAAATTCGATATGTAAATATCCTAGATAATAAAAACAAAATAGCAGAAGTTTTAAGCTCTTAAGCTGTTCAAACAAAAGTACCCAAATTACATAATTTCTTTTTATTATATCAGTATATTTTGACATCAAATTATTTTTATACGCTAACTCTTATAACATGAATGTTCTGAAGTATTTATCCTCATTACATTCATAGTTTTTACTTAGTATTCATACCTTCACACTTTTTTTTAATTAGTGAAAACTGAAAGTTCTAATTTCTACCTCTGATACAAACATTTCTGCAGAGGTTAAATAATTTAATTCTTCTTTTAAATTAAGACAATTGGTATAATTTTAAGGCAATATTTTTGCTATAATGGGAGCTTAACTGATTTGAAAATGCAGGCTTAAATCATGTGATACTATGACTAACATTCATTCTAAATAGTGGTACTTGTATTTGAAATGACATAAATATTTATGGCTACTGGGAGGCAGAGATGGGACAGTAAAAATAAAGCTCTGTAATAGAGTCTAATATTCAATATCACTCTCAGATCTATAATTTACTAACCGTTGACCTTGAAAAATGACAAGTTTTTACCTACAAAATGACAACCTTCTTAAATGATTTATTATGAGAGTTAGTTAAGATAACTTATGTGAAAACTCTTCATAAATTATGGCACATTATACAAATGAAAATAATCTTTTAATCATAGAATATTGCACACAGCATATACTCAGTAAAATACCTAATCTGGGGTACTGTTATCTCTACTAGGTCATCCTAGCCAATGTGTCCTCTTGGTTTTCGATGCTACCTCTCTAATAGGAAGCGCTTTATTAGTGTAGCTTAAGTGCTACATATTTTGGTCATTAATTTCTTTACTAACACACAGATACCTCAGTGTTATCATACTCTTCTCCCAAACTTTCTTCTGTGTTCTTGTATGAAGTCTTATATCTTTCCAGGTCCTGTTCAAGTGTTGTATCAACTCAGTGTTTGTGCAAAGGTCAAATCCTTTACTTTTCAACCTCCCTAACACTCCTTAGGTACTTTACTGCCGAAGAGAAGATATTTTAACAACTTTTAATGATTTTGTAAATAAATAATTTTTTTTAGTTATATCATAGTATCCTGTGGTTTCTCATCTTCATAGTCTCAGTAATTACTATACTGCCCTGTAAAATACAATTATCTAAGTATTTGATAACATTAATGATTTGACCTCTAAAATTAGAAGCTTCATGCTGTGGGTGAGTTTTTGTTCAAGTGAGAGCAGACATCCCGATACCCTTGTTTAATCCACTTGATCTATCTTGACCAATTATTTAGCAAGAAAGTCAGTCCTTTGAGGTTGCTCTGCCTATTCATGTACTTTTTTTTTTAATTCTATTCCTTTAAAAATATTTTCCTAACCCTTATTCTAATTAGAATATCTGATTTATTTGTGCATTTTTTATTCATCTGGTAAATATTTTTTAAAGCACGTCTACATTCAAGGCATTGCTCTAAGCAGCCTGGATATTAGATACTGCAATGGACAAACCAGAGCAGATACTCTCTACCCCTCGGAGTCTAATTCTACTGGGCCAGCCAAGCAGTAAGTTAAGCAAACCCACATATTAACAAAATAATTTCAGATAGTTAAATATTTAGTGAAAGAAACAAACAGGGTAGTATGAGAGAGACAGGAAGCTGTAGGACGATCCTTTAAGGAGAGTCTGAAAATGACAATTTAAGCTGATATGTGACAGATGAAAAACCTGTCAGGCCAAGGGAGAATTAGGAAAAAGAAGGTTCAAAATCCATGGACAGGTAAGAACTTGATATATTCTAACAGTTTTCAGGGGCCAATGTGGGTGAAGCAAAGTGAGGGAAAAGGGCGTGAGATAATGCAGAGGAGATGATAGCAGCAATATTACTGATGAATGTTTATTGTGGGTTTTCTATTGCCAGATACAGTGCTAATTAATTGCTTTGCAAACGATCTCACTTAATTCTCACAATTCTATGAAGTAAATGTTATTATAAACATTTTATAGACAAAAAAACTGATGATTAAAGATTAAATGGATAAGATCACAATCTCAAAGTGACTTTAAGGATGTGGTAAGGTATTTCAACTTTTATTTCAGTATAAGAAGAAGCCATCAAAAGATTTTAGACAGCAGAGTGATAAGATTTGTTTCTATTAATATGAAAATTTACCCTGAACAACAGATGAATGTCAAATCGCTTAATTTTCTCTTCTCTTTATATCTGGTTTGTTTTGTGCCCACTAGGTTATGAACCCATCTGGGAGAACAGAGCCTATCAATATTGTTTATCACTCTACATCGAGTGTTTAGCATAATATTTAACATATTGTGGCTGCTCAATTAATATATATTGAATGGCTCTACTTGATATTTGCTAATTTCCAGTTACTTGTATTCTGATTTGAGTTACTACTCTTAAATGTGACATTGGTTCTTAATTTTTGAGTACCACATCTCTCTTCTAGATTCCTTTTATCTTTCCTGAGACTTTTATAGGAGGGAAATTATATACAGTAATAGGTGTGCATTATTCTTTTTTGGTTTTACTACAATGATTGTGCCATAATCCATTGTAGCTGGATATCTTAGTCTGTTTAGGCTGCTATAACAAAATACCATAGACTGGTGGCTTATAAACAACAGAAATATATTTCTCAGAGACTGGAGGCTAGAAAACCCCAAGATCAAGGTGCTGGCAGATTTGGTGTCTGGTGAGGGCTGGTTTCCTGATTCATAAATGGTGCTTTCTAACTGCATCCTTACATTAAGGGAGGGGTAAGGCAGCTCTCTAGAGACTCCATTATAAGGGTAGTAATTCCATTCATGAGGGCAAAGCCATGATAATCATCTCCCAAATATCCCACTTCCTACTAACATCACATTGATGGTTATGTTTTAACACATGAATTTTGGGGGGACACAAACATTCAGACCTGGGGAAGAAGTGGAGATGAAGATTGCAGCCAGATGTGTCAGGTAGGAGGCCATAGAGATTAAAAGGATAAGAACCATTAGGCAGGCCGGGCCTGGTGGCTCATGCTTATAATCCCAGCACTTTGGGAGGCCGAGGCGGGTGGATCACGAGGTCAAGAGATCTAGACCATCCTGGTCAACACGGTGAAACCCCGTCTCTACTAAAAATGCAAAAATTAGTTGGGCATGGTGGCGCGTGCCTGTAATCCCAGCTACTTGGGAGGCTGAGGCAGGAGAATTGCTTGAACCCAGGAGGCGGAGGTTGTGGTGAGCTGAGATTGCGCCATTGCACTCCAGCCTGGGTAACAAGAGCGAAACTCCATCTCAAAAAAAAAAAAAAAAAAAAAAAAAAAGAACCATCAGGGCAGAATCTAGGGTGGCTATCAAGGAAAAATAATGTCACTCAGTTTCTCTGAGCACTGCAAGGGCTCATTCCACCCAAGGACCCCTATTCTGTTTTGATTTGATATTCAGGCTATGTAGCTGAGTCTTTTGCTCCACACTGAGTTAATAATACTTTAATAATAATTGTTGTATCTATTTTGCTGACTATAACAGGCTGAGTATCTAAGTGCTGGTGGAAATAAAGCTTATAAATTAGAATTCAGTCCCTTCATTTATTGTAGAGTTACATCCACCTTGAAAAACAGAATTAAAGGCAAAAATTTAAGTATTTTTCTCATTAGGGACTACATCACAAATTTTGAAAAATTTGATTTTTTAAAATTTATAAAATATAATAATATTGGATCCAGCAGTTTCTCAGTGTTAATCAGAACAGGCTAGATTTTGCTATTATAACAAATTAAACTTAAACCTCATTTTCTTATCATATGCTCACATAGACTGAACTCTAGTCTGCGTGGTTTCAGTCAGTATTCCTGGATGATAGCATCTCCACCATTTTATAGGAGCACCCTCTGAAACATGCAGCATCCTTAATAGTTAGGAAAGAGATGTAGGAGAATCATGAGTGGAATTTTTACCTTCTCAATCTGGAAATGATCCTATTTCACCAGCTAAAACTAGTAACATGCTGGTGTTGAACTTCAAGGAGGCTAACAAATATGGGCACGCAGATGAAACTCAGTTGTGCGTCACACATAATCTACAATGGTCTTCAAACAGGCCATTTTCAGAAGGGTAGCAAGTCTAAGATTTTTAGCTGATAGTAGATGGATCATACTATACCTTTTAGTCAGTACTTTCAATTTCACTCCTGCTTTTCTTTAGAGTCAGGATACATTGATTATTACACAGTCATTGGAAGAACCAGATGTAATTCCATAGTTCCCATTCATGCAGAATATTAAATAAACAGATGCCATTCTTAATTAGAAATTTATATTCCTTCTTGCCTACTATGAAATGTATCAAGGCATTTCTAAATTGAAGATTATCAAAATGGATATTTCTTATGGTCTTATTGTGTTCTCTAAGAAGGGTTAAGCTTAAAGCTTTTTGGGGTCCCAAGTGTACTGTTTATATGCTGATTGATTCAAAACATAACTTTAAGGATTGTGAAAGCATCTTCCAATTTTTAAATGAGATGCAGTTGTGCTCTGTTTCTTAGATAATAGACTGTGTTGGCACAATATCTATATCGTATCATTATTGTAATATGGAAGGTTCAGACAAATGTTCAGTTATGTTTTCACTTATTTTGAAAAATTGGATTACATCAATAAATTTACCAGAAAAATTAACATGACTCAAATATTTTCTAAAAGTATCTTTCAAATACAGTTCTAGGATTCGAATTGAACATCGTTATAGGGTGTTTTTGAAGATGTTGGAAGGCCATCTGCGGCATGCTGTCAGAGGAATTTTTTATCAGTTGGGAGGTCAAACTGGAAGACTTCTGAATTTTCTTAGAAGGTTCCATTCATCTCCACAGTCCTTTTGTTTATATGAAAAAAAAATGAAATTAACCTGATGTTCATAAAGAAACTGGAGAAATAAGTTGTGAACTAGTCACACAATGGTATATTATGCAATAGTAAAAGTAGACTACAGCTACTCTCAATAGTAAGGATAAACTTAAAAATATAATGTGAATGAACATCAACTTCTGGAAAACTACATGCAATGTATAATTTTTATAAAGTTCAAAATAAGGACTTCATTAGTCTGTACATGTGACAAAACAGTAAAATACAAAAACAGAGAAATGTATTCAGAATCTTGGTTAGTTATGCTAGTTTGGGGAAAGTCAGGAGATTTAATAGTGAAGGTTCATATTAGTATACTTAATGGTTTTGGAATTTTCTACATCTTATGTGGAGTGTGTTCACAAGTTATTGTTTTATGCAATACTTTATAACTCTCATGTTGCCTACATTTTTTTTTTCTTGAGACAGAGTTTGGCTCTTGCTGCCCAGGCTGGAGTGCAGTGGCGTGATCTTGGCTCACCACAACCTCCACTTCCCAGGTTCAAGGATTCTCCTGCCTCAGCCTCCTGATTATCTGGGATTACAGGCATGCACCACCATGCCCAGCTAAATTTTTGTATTTTTGGTAGAGACAGTGTTTCTCCATGTTGGTCAGGTTGGTCTTGAACTCCTGACCTCAGGTGATCTGCCCACCTTGGCCTCTCAAAGTGCTCAGATTACAGGCATGAGCCACTGCATCCCACCAGCCTACATTCTGTTGTATCTAATTGTACATAATAAAATTGTAAAGTTAAGGAAAAATAATTTCCTTTGTTTTGTTTTATTTTTGAGACAGAATTTTGCTCTATTCCCCAGGCTAGAGTGCAGTGGCACCATCAAGGCTCACTGCAAACTCCTCCTTCTGGGTTCAAGCAATTCTTGTTCCTCAGCCTCCCGAGTAGCTGAGATTACAGGCATGTGCCAACAAACTGGGCTAATTTTTTGTATTTTTAGTATATATGGGTTTCACTATGTTGGTCAGGCTGGTCTCAAACTCCTGGCCTGAAATGAGCTGCCTGCCTCTGCCTCCCAAAGTGCTGGGATTACAGGCTTGAGCCACCATGCTTGGCCGTTTCCTGTTTTTGAATAATAATGTCAATCAACAATCCAATTTTTTAATTGACATTATATATTTTTTTGGATATTGTAGTGCCAGATGATGCCCCAAGCCTACTAAGCAGAATTTATTGGGCCAAAAATCTTGAATAAATGTCCTCACATAACTGACTTTGTATTTGCAAATACTTTCATAACTCCTACATATTTTCCCATTTCCATTAGCTTCTCTCTTTATTTTTTTTTCTGTCTTAGCTCTAATCCCTAATAACCAACTAAGCTCTGACTCCCAGATTGGACTTTACTTAGATTTAGTGTCAGAAATTACTTGGCTCTAACAAGGTTATGATAAAGCCTCAGGTTATTCCAAAATATTTTGGTTGGGAGGCAAGCAACAAAACAACCACTTCTCTTTGTCTACCAGCTAGATGCTCCTTGGTTTGACCACTGACATTTCCACCAACTTCTGAACATGTTGATCCTTCTTTCTTTGCTGCTTCTTCCAATATCTTTCAATCCTTATCCTAACAACCATTGTGTCAATAAAACAAATAAATAAACAAAAAACGATAAAAATGTCACTTTAAAGATTGCAAGAGGGAAGTAGATGCTCCCACCCCTTTCTCCATGGCTACCTAGGGTCTGAAGTTATTGATAGGTTTTGTATTTTGGCCTTTCTAGGACTCCAGTATCAACCCAGGTGCTGGGCACTTAACCTGCCGGTATTCTCAGTTAGCTTCATTTCTGCTCTTTTTATTTCTATCTTGGTACTGAGAATGAGAAGGGGCATAACTTGTAGTTTTCAAGATGGGAAATGACAAATATGCAGAAAGGATTAGAAATTTGAAATATAGGTGATTACTTTTGTACTTTCTTAGATTTGCAATTTGTGGTAGAAATTATTTGCTGTTATAAACATCAATTAAAATTGTTCTAATTAGTGTAGCTAGAGAAGAGGATTAAATAAAAGGTAAGCTCATATAACTAAATTTAGAAAATCAGTTTCTATTATCCATCCTCATTCCGGTGATTTATATTTTTTTAATTCAAAATATAAAATGCAGTTTTTAAAATACTTTTTTTCTGACCCAGGCACTCCCATTCCTATAGAGGACAATTGTAGAATTGACCGGACAACAGGTTGTGAGTTCTTCTAACTGAACTTGCTGGAATTGGGGGAGTGTGTATATCCAGCTATTGCCCAGAATCCTGAATTCTGACCTGGTTCTGAATTCTAACCTGACCATTAAAGATAGGACATGGTTGCTAGAAGAGATTAAGAGCTCATGAGAACAGACCCAGTAAAAAAATAATGGAAACAGAGCGTTGTATGGTCTTTATTTCTTTGGCATATGCTGTAAATAAAGATAAGAAATAAGCAGTACATATTAGAAAAAATGAATATTTTTGTCACTGAAAACATTTAATAGATAACAAACAGATAAGCAGAGATGAGTTAAATTAGAAAATTGAGAGAGTAAAAACTAACTGTGTATATTTCAAAGTTTTAATCCTTTTGTATATATATATTGTTTCGCATTTTGAGAACTACATATAGCAAGTTACTTTCCTTTGAATTTTTTGCACCATGTAGTTTAATGAGTAGAAATGAAGAAGACTGAGGAGATGATATATTCTTTAGTAAGAATTAGTTACTGTTTCTCAGTTTGCTTTCCCCTTCAAATTTTTTAAGTCTATAGTTTCTACTACTTTTTTATTTTATTTTACTAAATTTTTAAACTCATTTTATTTTTTTGTATTTAAGAAAGCACTTAACCACTTTTCTATTATATCTCACATATTCTAAAATGTTATATTTCATTAATTATGGAATTTCTATAACTAATATTTGATATTGTGTTTGACAAGAGGTTATAGGGTATTTTTATTTTTTTAGCTATTAATTTATTGACATTTGCCTTGTGGGCTACATATAATTTCTTTGTTTGCTTTCTCCAGATAATCGGTAGTCTGAAAGGTGTAATATAATCCAATACAAAACTAACTAGCTGATAGAATTTGATAATTCAAAAAATAAAGATAATGAATAATTTAGAAAATACAGGCAAGGGAAAAATGAGAAAAAAATTGGAGAGGACTTAATGTTTCAAAAATGTGGTCAATACTATGGCAAGAGAAATGAATCGAAATGGGAGAAGAGGAAGTTGAAAGTAGAAAGAAAAGAAATAGGAACTTGATGTTATAGTGGTCAAAATGCTTTCTTGGGTAATTTCTAGAAAATATGCCTAGGAGTAAAATGGAAACTAATTACCTAGTTGATTTAATTTACTGGTTCTATACCAGTGCAGAATATTAATCCCTCACCAACCCCAAAAGACAAACAATCAGAACTAAGGGTCTTAATCCTATTCACATCTTAAGCTGAAAAGAAGTGTATTCTCCTCATTTATCAGATGAGTCAACCATACCTTTGAAGAGTATGAGACATAGTGATTGCTTCAGAATAGATGTGCAAACCAAGGTCAAACAGCTGGTATCAGGTGAAGAAATAGGGGTAAGTGATCCTTATCTTCTGCCTACTCATGCCTTAGTCTTTTCAATGCATCATATTTACCATAATTTTCACTATTTGAGGAAAGATACAGACTCAGACTTTCACTTTATTGGGTAGGTTATTGTTTTCATTTCTGCTTCTCCTAGTTTAAGAATGAGAAATAGAAACAGCCAGAGAAAACACTGGTAGGCATCGACAACAACAACATGAAGGAAACATGCACTAAGAAAGATTACAGAGGCATGAGGTGGTGAAGTCCAGGGAGTACAAATAATCTCATATGCATCTTACGACTGTGCTCCAGCAACACATACAAGAGTTGAATATCACTCAAGTAGAATAATTTCATATGGTGCAAAGATATAATATAGGTTATATATGCATTACCATTTCTAGCAGTTTGATGGAAGCTTTCTGGAACATTCAGTTGAAAAAAAATTCAATGATCATGCATGAGATCCACAGGAAGTGTATCAGATTGATTAAGAATGTCGTGGTCATGGATAGGGATACAGCAATATGAGTATCATAAATCTTCAATCTTACTTATTATAGTTTGTATTATCACTTTTACATTATTCAGTGAATTAACTTGACTGACAGAAGACTAAGGCATAGTTGCATAGTTGACTCTCTCTCTCTCTCCATATATATATAAATAATTAATGTTTGTTAAAATAACACATCACTAATAGAAAGGGCTATATAGATATTTGATGAGTTATATATATAAAATAATTAAAGATTCTTGACATATAGTGATAGGAAGATATGTTAGAAAAAATAAGAGACTGCCATTCCATGACATTACTCACTGCACCTGAATATGAAAAAGAAGAGAAAGAAATTTTTTTGATCCCAAGGAAAGATGATTGACATTGTTTTCCATACCAGTAGTCAGATGAAAAATGCCTTTTAATTGCAATATTTTAGAAAAGTTCAATTCAGTCTACATTTTGAAAATTTGGGGGGATGAGGTCAATTAAAAACTACATGAGAACTAGGTTAAACTTGAGGTTGATGTGTTTGCACCACTCAGTGACATGTGGGACACATTCTTGGATGAAAGGAACCATCATCCAAGTTTATAATTCACTGGAACCTGTGGCTTTTGAGATTTGAACCTAACCTGAACTTTTTGGTGTGTTGTATTTTCCTTTTGTTTTGTTTCCTGGCAAGAGAACGTGTGTGTGTGTGTGTGTGTGTGTGTGTGTGTGTGTGTGTGTATTTGTACTCATTCTACAGTTGATCAAAATTATTGTAAAGCCAATTGGGAAATACGTTTTTGAATACACTTTGATGAGTTAACAGTAAATAAATTAATATCAAGAGGATTAAATTTCCATTAAAATATATAAATATTTAAAAATTGAAGGGACAGATACTTAGAAAAACATAGGTTAGGTTTTGCCCAAACCAGAACATTTGTAAAAATAGCTAAAAAATATTAGATGATCTCAAATTGTGGTCTAGCTCAAAACCTTAAGTTACACTGTTTTCCAATATTTGGATTCCCAATGATCCCCAAGCAATATTTGGTAAAACTATTGCTCCTCAGGGAAGAGAATTTCAAATCTTTGATTTTGGTCTCCCACTCATTCATCAGGCCACAGTGGGACCTGTCCTTAGCTGGATGACATATAGGGCCACCATGCAAGTTCTAAGAGCCACCTGGGAGAAATAATTAAAATCATGTGGCTAAGCTCTTCAAAACATATAGAAAAATTGATATGCCTATCCCTGTGGGAGGAAAAGAAATCCATAAGAATAATGGCCTTAATGGTGCCTTGGTGTTGCTTGACTTCCAGTGTGTACTCTGTAATGCAGCCAAATCTTTTTATCTGAAGGATTGTAGTGTTGGCTAGCAGAAGAGTAAAATAAGTGTAAAAGATATGAGACATTGTTTGCATGTGATTTTGTGAGAATATCATCTTTTTAAATAGTATGTCTTTTGCTAGTCTACTTAGTCTGTTTTTTAAAAGGTACCATTTTAGTTTAACATGGTAGAGTCGAAAGGACACAGGCTTTGGAATTAAATAGGTCTGACTTTGTCATTGAATAACTGGGTGAATTTGGACAAGCATTGTACCTGGCACACTATAAGGAGATGTTAATTGTACCTCATAATGTTACAGTTGTGAGAGTTTGACATTTTATATAATCTGATATAATGCAGATGGTCAATAAATGCTAGTTATTGCAGGGTTTTTGTTTTATATCTTATAGCATCAGAACTTTTATATGAAAGAAAAATATATTTTAAAAGAAATAAAATTTCTCCACGATTGTCAGCATTTGTTTAATTTTCATACAATGGATCAGATCACTAGGCATTTGATACAAAGGACATTAGAATAGAACCTCTCCTCCCTATTAAAGGATCTTGACAAAACTAAGACAAATTGAAAAGCAAATTAAGCTTCATCATAAAAGAAATAGAAACTAAGAGATCATATTTAGAATGATTCCTTGCCAGTGTTTGGGTTATGCAAGTATTCAACATTATTCTTTGGTTCTTTTGTAACATCCAGCTGCTATAATAACTCTAAAATAAGTAGTGATTTTTCATCTTTGCAGTTTAACTTTTGAACTTTATAACCATTAAACGCAAAACAATATTCTGAAATCTATAGTTTGATTTAGCAAAAAAAGAAATTTCTGTTCTCCACAGGCCTTGCTTAGACTTGGATATTGCTGATTGTCCTGGAATACATATATTCATTCCAGAAGCCTATAGTAATACTCCTACAGGCTTAGAGGATGCCTGATATTACAGAACTTCCAGGAAGTCAGTATATCCATATAGATTATTAGTCAGTTTTATACTAACTTGGATACTTTGAAGGTCATATTTGCTTGCCTATTTTCTACTCTGGTACTTGGGTTCTAAAAAAAGAGCACCAGTGACTACTTATCTTTACTGCAAATTTATCTTTAATACATAACTATTTTCTGCCTTTGTAATTTCTATGTGTTTACTTGTTCTCTTTATTACTACTACTGCCTCCATATTCAAGACTCTTATATTAGTCAGGGTTCTCTAGAAGAACAGAACTAATAGGATATATATATGAGGGAGTTTATTAAGGAGTATTGACTCACATGACGACAAGATGAGTTTCCACAATGGCCATCTGAAAGCTGAGGAGCAAGGAAGCCAGTTTGAGTCCCAAAGCTGAAGAATCTGGAGTTTGATGTTTGAGAGCAGGAAGCATCCAGCACTGAATAAAGATGTAGGCCAGAAGACTAAACCAGTCTAGTCTTTCCCTGTTCTTCTGCTGACTTTTATTCTGGTCATGCTGGCAGCTGATTAGATTATGCCCATCCTGATTGAAGATGGGTCTGCCTTTCCCAGCCTACTGAATCAAATGTTCATCTCCTTTGGGAGCACACTCACAGACATGCCTAGGAACAATACTTTGCATCCTTCAATCCAATCAAGTTGACAATCAATATTAACCATCACAGCTCTCATCAGCTTATAGCCTGAATTGTAAGAGACTACTACCTGACTTTTCTGTTTCTTTTCTCACCCATTTTATCAATTTGTCTGTCATAATCATAGCTATAATACTTCCTGTAAGTGCCTACGGTAGTTCCTTATTGTCGACTACTATAAAACTTTGGGATTTAATTAAAAGATCTCCAAGAGTTTGGAATTAAATTTTTAGAAATACATCTGAGTTAAACTATAAAATCAACTGAATGTATGTGAGGTGTGTCAGCTGAAATGAGTCCCTGGTAACCCATTTGAATGCTCATGTATCTTGTCAAAGACACCCTCTCAGAAAGAGGAATTTGTCACTCCTAGACATATAGAAAAGAGATTAATGTAAATGTATATGTTGGCAAGATCTATCCAAAGGTAATCCAAGGAAAGGGAAATTGGCCATGCAACCTGGAATATTTCAGTTTCTAATAACAGAGATATTGCCAGGGTGCAAATAAATATGGGCGGTTGTAATCAGTGGGTTTTAGATCACAATGCCAATACCATCTTTATTGTGAAGCCATTAAACAATAGATTTGTCTAATTCTGCTTGCTCATATCTGCATGCTTACCAAGTAAATGTGTATAATAAAGGTGGGCAAGAAAGTTATGCTGCCATTAAAACTTTCCTATCCCTGTAACGAAAGTTGCTTCTGGAAATTCAGTAAAACTATGTCTAATTACTATTTAGCTGCCTGGTTTAGTTACTTTTGTTTGATTACATTATTAAGAGTACCCCAAATTTGCTAAAGCATCTATTCTTTTTCTTATGGCCATAGGCTTCGTAGAGGCTGGAAGCAGCCTCCAAGCAGGGGTGAATCCTGATTTTTGTACACTGATCACTGATTCCCATTTTCTGTGCCAGAAACTTGTCTAGGCCAGAAATAGTTTAACCTGTGAGATGTAAAGGCTGCTGGTGGATCTCAGGTAAGATTCTTAAACACTACGTTTGGTAGAAAAGAAAGTACGCCTTCTACTTCTTAAAGTTTTTGTCTTCTGTATGATACTTTAGAGGGCTACAATGACCCCACAAGGGGAGCTAGCTGAGTATCAGGCAGACAGAGAGAGACAGAGAGAGACAGAGAGAGAAAGACAGAAGAGAGAGAGAGAGAGAGAGAGAGAGAGAGAGAGAGAGAGAGAGAGAGAGAAAGAGAGAGAGCCTGTTTCCTTGATGACACCATCATCCCCTGAATTAATTAGCTCTGGACTTGCTCTACCTCTATGCTAAAACATAAAATATGAATGTAAGATTTAGGTTTTCTGAAACTTAAACTATCTCAATTTAAGGCAGTATAACATTGAGTTAAAAGCATGGGCTCAGGAACCAACTGTCTTATTGTGAATCCTGGATTTGCCAAATCCTCAATGCATGAATGTGGGGAATTTAATATTGTTGCACCTCATTTTCCTTATGTTTGTTATACAGACTGAAAGTGTTATTACAAAGTAAAGAACCGATAATTTTTATAAATTGTAATCTTTTCCTAAATATTAGGGGAAAAACCTTGTGGCAGAAAGCAATGTGATTGGTACACTTCCAAGTAGTTGGGCTACAGGGAGAAAATATAAGATTCCTGCCAAGATGGATATTCCAATTCTTTTACATATTTCTTATTTTGAAATAATAAGTTAGCATTTTGATATCTGCCTCAGTTTTTGTGTACTAAAGCTGACATGGGTCATTCTCTCAAGGTCTGATAACCCCTTGGCATTGAAAATAATGAGTTTTGAACCTTAAAAGATGGTCCAACAGAGCTGCCATCACATTTGTTGTTTCCAAATGCTTCTCTGCAGACCTGTGCAGTCTGTGGTGAGGTGTTCTCCAGCCTCCAGCAAAATGAAAATGTAAGGAGTAAGTTTTTCACAAGCCACATTTCTAATTTAAAGGAATGTCCTTTGAGATAATTTGCATACTCAATTTTTTATTCCAGATTTATTTTCTTAAATTTGCTTTAATTTATTAAAACTTGAACTCCAGAGTCTTTCCATGGCCACCCCTGAACAATTACTATCCAGTGTGTTTCTTGAACTCCTTTTAGACAGGATTCCCAACTTTCCTCTGACCTACTTGAGTAGAACCTTCACCTCCTACAAAGCTCCCCCCATCAAGTATTTCTTGGAAGTCCTAGGATGTATTCATTGATGCCGTCCCCACTGAATCTTTGGTGTTGCATGCCAAGCCTGAGAATTATTGTACAGGCTCAACTCCCTCTACCACGAGAGGGCTGCTCCTGTCTGCTCTTGCACATGCTGCAGTTTCCTGCTGGCCTCTTACCGGCATCCACCTGGCAGATGTCACATTGGGAAAACTACCCTCTCTTCTTGTTTCTTTCTGAGATGACCCAAAGCAGCATTATTTCGGGCTCATATCTTTCATTTGGGTTCAAATACAGCCTCTGTGGAAGACTCACATGTTTACTCTCCTACTGTGACTTACATGAGTAACTATGTCAAGTTCACCAGGCTTAGTCCGCTCTCCCCGAGGGGAAATCCTTTCCAGAAAACTTATTCAGGAACTCGTCTTGAAAGACTTTGGTAAAACCACTCACCAGTACTACTCGCCAGTGTGTCTCAACTACAGCAATAGATGGAATGTATCATCAGCTTGACAAGTATACTTGAAGCCCAGCCATTGGTAGAAGTCCATTTACAGCTCAAGCTGAATCATTGCTATCCTCATTTAGGAAGTTTGCGATATGGAAATAGTACCTAGAAATCTAGCCTCCAGTTCTTGTCAATTATCCTTAAGCAAATTATTTAATTTATCTAGACCTTAGTGACTTTATGTATAAAATGGGAATTAAAAATAGTACTTACCTGCATGTAAATTAGGTAGGTTAGTATCTTATAAGGGATAATATGGCATATACAATACATCTTTACATCTATGTCATATATTATGATTATGATTATTAACTCTGTCACACTGCCTCCTAATGTGGAAGCATATGAATATTCTTAATTGACTTGGGCTAGTGCATTCTGATAGCACGTCCTTTAAAGACATACTTAATGCCTTGGAAAAGAAAATTAATTAATTATGTTATACTACGTTTACTTTAAACCTTACTCTGAAAGGTTTTTAAATAATCACAGAAGAGATCTTGGAATATAATATACACATATATATTAATTAACTATAATAATGTCTTATATTACTAGATGCTTAAAATTGGTAATAGCATTACATCAGACAATGGGATATATAAGCTAATTGAATGGAAAATTTTCTTAATACCATAGGTTATCCTTACCCTTCTTGTTTATTTATCTAGCAAGTGGCAGGGAAGTTCAAATGACTGCTCACATTGTATCTTTAGTTCAAGTCACGGCTCAACCTCACAGAGGCACAACTGACAATTCCAGATGTTCATTAGTCATGGAAGCATGGAGGCAGACCCCACTGATCAGTTTGTAAGCTGTGGTTAGATCATGAAATTGTCTTGCCGCCATACAGATAAACAAAACATATGTGATATTAGTTTAGAGCTGAAGATAGAATTTGCATGTGAACTTAAAAATCAAACAAGAAGCTATCAAAGCTGTAAAATTTTAGAGAGAGAGAAAATGTAATATAAACTTTGAGGACATAAATCAAGGTAAGTCATAACGTAGAAGAGTGCCTGGCTGATTTTTTTGCAGTAGTATTATCATCTTTGATTGTTGCATGCGGCAGACACATGCTGGCTGAAATGATGTCTAGCATTTTACACTAGTGGGTTTGACTGGCCAGAGGCTTGAAACCTTGTGGATTTGTGGCTCTTCAGATATGCTTCTGTATTGGAATGTGTTTGTGTTTGCCTTTATTTGTTTTTAATTAAAAAAAAACTTGAAGAAGGAGTTTCTGCCTTGGTTGATTTTCTTTGGAAACCCAGAAAGAGCTCTTGAGGGCTCTGTGGCTCTTTTGTGATGATAAACCAAACCTTTGAGCTTGTCCCAGTTGGAATTCCAGACACTAAAGAAGCCAACTTTAATTATTATTATTGTTTTCTACAGAACTGAGCCCCTTTCTGATTATTCAGGTTTATACTAATAGTCTTCTAAACATATTGCTTTTTTTTTTCCAGTTAAGCTATGACTACAAAGCAAAGCAGGAGAAACTTCACAATAAGATTTCAGAGATGCCAAGTTTTTGAGTCTCCATGGAATGTACCTGTGGTGTGGGAAATGTTATTGGGAGGGAAATATTAATAAAAGCAGGCCCTGCAGTGAAAAACAAGTTTCTCAAACTTGTAGATGAGATTGTTACCAGGGAAAGACAGCAACTGAGATAAACTTGGATTCTGTGAATGAATATGTTTACTGCAATATCTGAATCTCTAAACCGAGGCATTAATTGGTAATCATAGAATCTTAGAGTTTTAAGGAACCTTACAGATTTTCAAATTGAATCTTAATCTTCTGCAAGAACTAGCTGTACCACGTTGCCAGTAAATGACTCAGTTTCTACTTAATCATACAAACTAGCAGAAATGTCACTCTCATACAAGACAGTCCTTTCCAATTGAGAACAACTCTGAAAGGAAGTCTAGCCTCACACTGGGCCAAAAGTTATTTCCTTTTTAACTTTGATCCACTATTCATAGTTCTGTCCTCTGAAGTTACTTTTTCTTTCATGTAATACCTGTCAATTATTGAATGTAATTATTTCTTCTATTCCCTAAATTCTTTTCTTATCGAGAGTCCTAACCTCCTGCAACCATTTCTCTCCTTCAAATTAAATCCAGTCGAATTAATTGAATGTATACATGGCCACACTCTGGTAGAATCTCAGAAAATAAAAATGATCTACAGTCTATAGTCTTGAGAGATTACAACTGGGACAGGGAGACTGAGAGACATACAATCTTATCATTGTAATACATTCTAACAAATGTGAAACAAAGGCTGCAGAGGCTGGAGGTGGCCCGGAGTAATTTGATCTGTGTAGGGATGCTGGGAAATTTATGTCTAAACAATAGCTTTTTCTCACGTGAAAAATTAAGAAAAGGCATTTCAGGTAACTCAAAATACGTGTGTAAGACACTGCTATATGTAAAACAAGTTATGTTAGGAGAATGGGACACACATATTATAAAATTTTCAATAAGAAGTTTCAGTGGAGCCAGACATTTTATTAACATAATCAGCTAAGCTCTTTTCCAATCATCTAACCCGTCTTGAATTTCCATTTCTTTTTAAAAATGTTTATTTTTCCTTTCCGAGCTTAAGAATGACCTTATTTCACAAAGGAGAGAAAGTGACATAAAAATTGAGGATGTAGGTGATCTCACAATATTCTTGAACATCAGATGCTCCTACCCAAATCAACCAATCTGCTCCTTTCTTTTCTTGATTCTTATACCCCTTACCAACACCATTCCACTCCTACTCTTCCATTTGTCTGTGATTGTTTACCCTCCCTGTGTTTCTTATCTTTATTCACATAAAATATTCCTTGAGAGAGTTATCAGTGCCTTTTAAGTGCATTACAATAGTTAATTATTTAGCAATTATTGATCATTGTTTCAAGAGCTTTAGATGCATTATTTCATTCAAATCTTTACAATAGGCTTATAAAATGATTATTACTATTTTTCACAATTTACTGATGAAGAAATAAGTTCTCAGAGGATACATGATTTAACTACAAAACTTCATTTTAGTGCTGGCTTTTAAAACCTACATTGTACTGACAAAACCGGCTTTTGAATCTTTCTCATTTTTTACATCTTGGCCTTACTTATAATTAAAAATGAGAAAATGTCATTTTTATTTCCTGCTAATTTTTCTTTCTATCCTTGAGTATATAATTATGTGAACAATCTTTTTCTCTGAACATTTTGAAATACCATTTATTGTTTCAGCCAAGCACTCACTAAACACCCCCAGAAGGACCTCATGAGCAGATGCTCTACTCATGTTCATAGCTGAGCCCAATAAATAAGAAATTAAACTGGGGCTCCTTTGGATGATTACTGCAATTCAATTGACTAATTTATTGGAGTTCATAGTTCTTATTGATACATAATTGCTTATCTTAAGTCATACAGCCAAATCAAGAATGATAAAGTACCACAATTTAAACTTCAAATTACGAAATTAGAAAATTACCAGAATAAACATAAAGCACTTTCATTGACTCCTGAAATCCAGTATTTTGTGTACCTTTTGCTGATCTCTCAACTGTCCAGACCCCCAGGCTCTCATCCAACCCAGGGATGCCCACTGGGTAGCCACAGATATGACCGTCTCTTAAGCTTTTAAATACCTCAGCCACTACTTTCGACTTAAAAATAACTAGGGCTTGGGATCATCATAAAAATTTGTTGGCAGATGCTAAAAACACAAATGGGTGATTCTGTTACATTAGCTTTTATAAGATGTGGAAAATGTGTTTTGTCAAACAAAAAGACATACTTGGGAGACTTTTGTGGATAAGAAGGATGGCAATTTATTAGAAGACAACAAGGGGAAATTGAGCTGGAAGAAGAACAAACAGAAGTGAAGTTGGAGACTTTGTTAAAGGAAAGTATACTTGTTATTAGATTGCATGACATAAATCTTTTTGAAGGAAAGTAAGCTCACAAAAGCAGGACAGTGTCTGTCTCTTGTTCCTGAGAACATGAGAAGAAAATGCACTCATACACTTTCTATCAAATGATCAGTACATGAAGCAAATTATATCCTGTTAACAGACAACATGGGTACCGTAAAAATGGTGATGGGTTGAAAGAACACACAAGATGTGTTAGAACAGTTATGTAGTTTTTAAATAATCTCCTATATAACTGGTTTCCTTACATAAAATGAACCACTGAGAAGTGTTTCTGATCTTGTTCCTAATTTTGTTATTTCTTCTAATGTGAAAATGCCTGTCAGGCTTTTTTTTAATAGAAAACTAAAATGTCCTTGCCAATCCCAGAAGAGGAGGAAGGAATAACTCCTGGGAAGAAAGAAGGGGAAAGAAGAAGGTGTGAGGAGTGTTGAAGTAAAGGAATGCTGTTTTGGCATCTCATCCATGTCAGTGACAGCAGGTGCCACAGAGGAAAAGACAACCAAATAAAGGGCAAGGAAACCAGGAGAGCAGACACAAAGGGGGAAACAGATCCCTCTGCCCTGTGCCTCATTAATCTTGTCAAAAATACTTGCTGCTGAGAAATGCTAATCTTCTCACTCCCCAGAGTAGCCTCCCTCACAAGAATGTTTTAAAGGTCTGGTATATCTAATGACTGAGCCATTTAATAAATTACTTACTTACGTTACTATAAAAGCCAGTCCAGCAGCTGTAACCTACATGTAAAGCACTAAATCCTTTTACCTGACTTTCTAAAGGTTTCTCTAAATCATATTTAGTGACAGGGTGAGGTACACAGGAATCAGGATTTAGTGGCAGGGCATACTTCATGCTGTTTCGAATAGGTCAGGAGGTCTGACTTGGATTTCTTCCCAGTAACCTGATCTAGGTGAATCAGCAGGTTATAAATGAAAGTCAGTTTCTAAGATCTCCTGACTTTCTTCAACCATCAGGAACTTTATAGGAACCTGGTGAGAAACAGGAAAAGACCAAGAGATAATCAATACCATTGACCAATATTATCATATTGCAATTTCTTTCCTAATACAATGTAAAATGTAGTGCCACTTCTGTACAAGCTAATTATTTGTATAGATTCCTGATTTTTTGTTTCCATTGTTAGTCTGAATAAATACCTAAACGACTGGAAAATGTTTAAAAACTCATAGCCTTTTCTAGGTCACAAAGCGTAACATTAAATAGTGAATCTCCCAAGGCCAGGCACGGTGACTCAAGCCTGTAATCCCAGCACTTTGGGAGGCCGAGGTGGGTGGATCACGAGGTCAAGAGATCGAGACCATCCTGGTCAGCATGGTGAAACCCCGTCTCTACTAAAAATACAAAAAATTAGCTGGGCATGGTGGCGCGTGCCTGTAATCCCAGCTACTCAGGAGGCTGAGGCAGGAGAATTGCCTGAACCCAGGAGGCGGAGGTTGCGGTGAGCCGAGATCGCACCATTGCACTCCAGCCTGGGTAACAAGAGCGAAACTCCGTCTCAAAAAAAAAAAAAAAAAAAAAATAGTGAGTCTCCCAAGGGTGGTTCTAATACTTTCATATGTTTCTATCACTCATCATATGAAAATTCCTACTTTTAAACCCTCACTTTAAATCATAGGAGGTAAGACAAGGGAGAAAAAATAAACAAAGGAAACAAAATGTATTGGAGACTGGTTACATTCAAAGTGTTGGCATTCATTGCCTCACGCTTCATCCTCACAGCAACTTCCAGATGAAGTAAGAAACCAGCTCCAAGAGAGTTGCAACAGCTGTAATAAACTTACTGTTCGATTCTAGCTTTGTCTAATTGTAAAGCCAGAGCTGGAGGTAAATGTTTGGTATAAGCAACTTCCATTACCCCTTAAACCATACCTCATTGGTAATTGTCTTCTTGTCCTACCCATAGCCTGGTTCTCCACCAATTTCTGCAGCAATTTATGGAGTATTTCTAAAGTTTGTTTTGTCCTTCTTTATTGTTATTTTCAGTTAAAAGATTTCTGAGTTAGCATGGCTCAGTAAATTGAAAACTTAAATCTACAAAATCTCAGAGAAACCCAAGGGTGTCACAAGCACCACCAGTGACACGTTTCCTTCATTTTAAATGGACGATAGCACTTGCTGTTTTTGAATGCCATGAACACATTGGGAATATTCAGCTACTTTGTGGGTCGGCGTAGAAAAATTATATGAAATATGAAGAAACTGTCTCAATTTTCTCATCACATTGGAATGACAATAATAATAATAGCTCACAGATATGTTATAAGGGTTGACAAGCTACTTTATGGAAAGTGCAAAAGGCAGCTCACAGCATAGGATAAGTGCTTAGTCTACACTAGCTTTTATTAATGATGTTTTTATATTTATGAATAAAATTATTGGGTTTCTATTTTCTGAGATAGGAGTTCACTAGCTCCAGAACCACACAGTAAAACGCTTCCTCTGTTTATGTCCCTTCCAATGTCACTTTCATTGCTTCTATTTTATATTCCAGGAGTGTGACTGAGTGAATAAAAAGTAAATATAAGAATAAACTATGGATGATAAGAAACTGGTTGTATTTGCAAATATAGTGCTGAGAAATCTGTATATTTATAAATAACTTGAGATTTCTGCCTCCACATGTACCAAAACAGTAATTGAAATGCAGTTTCTGCACACCCACCTTCCAACCCTTTCTCACCCCCCTATAACTAAACGTAGAACACTGCATGACCATAGCTGAATAATAAAGCTCTGCCTGTATTGGTTACCTTTTTCTGTAGGTCTTAATGTCTTGCAGGAATGTCTACCCTTGACCTTGCTAGTCCACTACTCTGAAATGTCTAATTTTATTCTTAAACTTGTTGTGTACTAGGGTGAGGACAGGCAGGTAAAGGTTAGGCTTGTGGTATTCAGAGGCTGGAAATTGAAACCCCCTGTTTCTCACAGCACAGATGTGGTGCAGACAGCCAGGGCCTCTACATTTCCTCACTGTGCCCTAAAAATGACCTTAACCCTGACATAGAAAGAAGCAACATCATTGTGAAAGGCTGTTGTTGGCTAGCTGTGTGAGAGGGAGCAGTTTTCTGAGTGTGGGGCTGTGTCCCGTTGCCCTCTCCTGTGTCATAACACTTCCAGTCTCTCCAAGTTGACCTGGATCCTCTGAAGCCAAAGAAAGGTCAAAGATAATTCTTAGTGCCCATCAAACTCATTTTATGAGTTTTTCTTTCATGACACAGTGGGAGAATGATTCAGACCAATACTTTCTATTCAATCTTAAAATATACTGGAAATAATTGGTTTTTTTGTTTGTTTGTTTTAGGGTATTTTGCCCAAACAACCTCTGACTTTCTACTTTCTGCTTTATTCTAATAAATAAATAAAAATATATGTGTAAGTATGTATACATGTTTATATATACAAAATAAACCAAAACCACTATCTATCACCTCAACAAACTGTTTCCCTTGAATTGTTTATTTTTACATATTTCATATCTTTAACAATTGTAAATCTAAATGATTAAAATACAGTTTTAGCTTCTTTAAAGTGTTCAAATTCTTGTTTATCTTCTCCATTTAAGACAGATGTTAGTGTTTATATGATGTCTAGGTTTTATCAAGTCCAGGTAAGAGGATACTTTCATTTTTTTCCTTCTGTGTTTCTCAGGATAGAATAATGAAAAGTGATCAATCCAGGAAATGGAAGAGTTTAAGAAAACGAATTTTTTAACCAAAATTTATTAAAACAACATGGGCAGGTTTTCTTTAAAAAAAAAAAATGACAGGCAAAGTTAGTTTTACACAGTATTTCTTGAAACTATTTAATTAATTAAATTTAAGTCTTACATAGTATAAATCAATTCTTATGTAGTAGTCTCTTCTTTGCAAGAAAGCATCATTTTAGGGTAAAAAGCCATTTCTCAAATGTTTACCTTATTTTCTGTAGTAAGTTTTCAACATGCTTGTGACTGTCTGAAACCCAATTTTCATTTTTCAAGGCCAGTGGATACTGAAAATAAAAAAAGAACAAGAGCTCTGATTGATTTCATGGGCTTCTTGGAGGACCAACATCAGTCAATAGACGCATGATGCCTTAGCAGAGGTAAAGTGGTCTTCTATTGTTCAGAAGTACCGGCTCAGAAAGAGACCCGAGGATAAAATCTGTTTCTACTGCAGATTCATTCCCAAGCCATTGCTCTGTTAAGCATTTGTATATGGAAAGGGATATTGATGAATTATTTCTGAATATTCTAAATAATAAGAACTTATGTAAGCTGATGACTAATCTCAGATTTTAGGGCAATGTGAGTTACATTCATATATGCTTAAAAGGTGAGTTTTCAGTTAATGCTCAAAATCTTGGCCTGGGGTCTATGAATGGCAGACCACTAACTGTAGACATGCTGTTGTGGTTCATTTTAGGCTTCCTTGGCTGCAGCAGAGAAGATGCAATGGCAGCGGTGCTTTTTCAGAGCTCCCTCTGAAGATCATGGCTCAGTTACCATGGACACCAAAAGCTATGCAGCTTTTTATTCTTTTTACTTTCTTCATTATGTGCCCTCCCTGGAAATATATTTCCATTGGTAACTAGTTTTTGAAACTTTTACCAAGACAGTAGCCTAACCTATTGCTCTCTAAACAAATGCCTTCAGTATCTAATACATAGGTATAGACCAGTATGAGCCAACTATGCTATTGGGAAACTAATAAATACGTCTCCTTTGCTTCCTACTTAATAAGAAAAAGCAAGACAATATCGCACATGCCAGATCAGGTTTTGATTGGTATGTGCTTGTCCTTCATAAACAAGTGTATTTTATGTGAAAAAACATGGGGGAAATATTTTTATTTTATTAGTTGTACAAAAGCCATGTTGGCAACTGGAGAACAAATAAAATAAAATTGTCTCATGTGGTTCTTATTATGGAATCAAATAGTAACGTAAAAGGCAAGCACACACCAATCATAATTCCATCTGGCTGGAAGAACAGGAAAATGTGGCTCCATTTTCATTAGGAAAGGGAGGCATGTATTTCATGATGTGTTCATATGTGGCTCTAAAGGTACTCCCAGTACACTACTGCATTTTGCACCACTCAAGGGGTTCCATATCTACTGATACAGGTTAATGCAATCAATGTGACTTGAAGGGAGAGGACTGATCTTAGCCTTCCATCTGCATTAACAGAGCACCAACAGAAGCTAGAGCATCATTTCTTGGCATTCTGGGAAGAAATGCATGTTGAACCAGTACACAGTATGTGTAGTCCTTGCAATATACACTTGGCATATTTGCAGCAAGTAAGTTGACATTTATGTAACCACCAAAAACACATTCCAGAATGTTTAGTATGTTCCATAACCAGACAAAACCATTCAAGCTCTGGACTTAAAAGACTGCATCCATAAATATTTTCTAAGTTTCTTTAGTGCTGCTTTTTAGTTTATCTTCAAGGAAAAATAAAGGTAGCTATTATCAATGGAAGGTTGATATTCATGTGTAAGAAGTTGGGTCAGCAAGACACTGTACTAATGAATTATCTCTGGGACAACATGGAGTGGTCATTTGGGCCTTTGGGAAGTGTAACATGGAAGACCACTAGTTCTTTATTAAGAACAAGAAAGTAGCTAGCCCTGAGAATGAAGATTGATTTACTTTGCTGAAACTGGTTTTCTAGCCTTTGTTTGTGATTTGTTGTTGAAGTCTTCTTCTTTTTTTTTTCCTTCTTAATCTGCTTGTGAATAGATGACTAAGTGATCACATTGCCTGGAAATGCATGTGAGTCTCCTCATTTTTTACCCATGTGTGCCACAACTGGGATGGAATGATTTCCTTATCCTGAACATGTTTTGGAGTGCAGAAAAGATGATGTTAGTTTTTGACATATTTTGTTAAATAGGTATGCGACTTAGGTATGCCACATTTACTTGGCAGAAAAGTAAGTGCAAGAGGGGACTCGAGTCACACAAAAGCTCTGGATTTATAATCCTACTTAAACATCTATACATTTTATAAATTCACTTAAATTATAGAGTCAGCAGACAAAAATTGAAACTTATGACTAAAGTAAATGTTTTTGAAAAGTTAATACGATGTTTTCATCAATAGCATCCATAATTATTAAATGTATCCGGAATCTATACTACTGGATGTGTTTATTTGGTAACTAAATGTCTGATCAAAGGTATTATTGGAGCTGAAATGGCCTCTTCATTGGATACTGGCTAGCCATAGAAGATGACATTAGACTAGTATTCCTAAAAATCTAAGAGTAGATACTAAGTGAGAGAAAAATCTGCTTTTTTGGAGTTTAATACATCTGGAACAATTGGAGGCCATATACAAAGGGGACTGACTGGCTTCTGACTCTATTTTTATTCTTCTTCACTAAGAAAGGCTGACAAACAAATGCTGGTGAGGTCTTGGCTTTGGCATCAGGAGGTCTTAAATTTGAATACTAGATCTGCCATTTAATAACTGATGTGTATTCACCAGATGCTTTTCCTTTGAAAATCCAATGTGAGAATAGATCTTGAATATTTTTACTTACCATTTTATCTCCAAAGGATTATCCTATGTAAGGCACAGAATAGATGCTCAATATGGAGTATTAGAAAAAAATGTTAAGTGAATGTAAAAATATCTCTAAACTTAATTTTTCTTATTTTCTTAATTTATAAAACACTAATGGTTTCTTTGACACAGAGTTTTGCTCTGTTGCCCAGGCTGGAGTGTGGTGGCACAATCATGGCTCTGCAGCCTTGACCTCCCAGGCTCCATCTATCAGGGACTACAGGCGCATGCCACCACACCCAGCTAAGTTTTGTATTTTTTCTAGAGACAAGGTCTTGCCCTGTTGTCCAGGCTGGTCTCAAACTCCTGGGCTCAAGTGAGCCACCTGCCTAGGCCTCCCAAATTGCCAGGATTTCAGGAGTGAGACACCATGTCTGGCCACTAATATTTATTTTACAGTGTTAAGGATTAAATGTGATATTTCATGTATAAAATAACACAGGTGAATGTTTAAAAGTTGTGATGATAATTATTTATTTGATAGGCTACATACTTGTATATGAAATACTTTAATTTTTTTCTCTATCAGATGACTTCCTTGACTGTACTTAACAATTAATTTGTCCCTTGAAGGTAAAGACAAGGTAAACTTTGAAGAAAGAATAAAAAGAATGGGAATTTAGAAAAAATATCACATACATTTGAAAGACTGCACAAACCAAAACATTTTTGTTTTACAAAATACCCAAACCCTAACCAGTGTTAATATATCTTCATCAAATATTACATATATTCATCATATAGCCTAGAAGGCTTTTGAGATATATACATATACATACATATATATATTCATCAAATAGCCTATATTTTGATATATACATAATATATATTCATCAAATAGCCTAGAAGTCTTTTTTTATATACAGTTCAAATATAAGTAGATTATATTGTTTAAAAATTTCAATTCTATTGATTTGAATTCAACAGAAACGAAGAGAGGAATGCACAGTGGCATTTTTTTTTTCTTTCATGAAGACAATCTTTTTGTCTTGAGCCCTGTTAGCCATATAATGTATATCAGTATGATTAAGAAAACAGACCAAGATGAAAAAGAAAATATTGATCATTTTAATGCTGTGTTACAGGGTGACTAGCAAGAGTGAAGAGGGAAACAGTGAAGGAGTTCGGTGAGGTCAATAGCACTGTAGACATGGGAGGTGAAAACGAAGCAAACACAACCCTATGCCTGCCAAGATCTACTGCCTTCATGGAAATGCAATACAGCAAGGATGGAAGGCATAGGTTTTCTGTACCAAATTTTGGGACTTTGTACATGAATAGCCCCAGGCCTCCTGTGTATGGGCCACTGATTAATCTTTTGAACAGCATTGCTTCTGTTTTCTGAAAGTCAGGCTGGAGCTCAGCGCAGCCGCCGTGCCAAGCCACTAGAAAGGAAAACCAGAACCGGCGCTGATCTTTCAGCACTGTGCTCCCATCTACAATGTTTATTTCTCTAAATCTTTTAACAATTAAAATACTCTCAATTAGTATACAACCATCTTTATGATTTGCTATATTCTTTCAACTTTCAGTGTAACATTATTTATTTTACTTCAATTTACTTTTGATGTGGTGCATGTATACAATTCACCACAGAACCCATTTTAACATTTAACAGCACGCTTCCTTTTTCCTTTCTCAAACTATTTTAAATCACATGTTTTAAATTTTCATTGGATTCAGATATGTTTTCAGCAGATAGACAGTAAAACAAACAGAAACAAATTGATTTGAGTAAACAGCGGAGATGTAACACGAAGCAAAAGTTCAATTTACACTTTTCCTGTTTTGCTTACTTTTTTTTTTTGCCAAAGTGTACATTTTTTTATATTAACAGATAAGATAATCTCAACTAGAGGCAATAACCATCCTGTTATAGTCTAGCTTTTTCTTCTTTTGGGCCAATGTTCTTTTCTTTGAATTATCATACCATGATAACATTTCTTTACCAGTCAGTATGTAGTTGGGTGGGTAAGGGTTGTATGTAGTACAAAATTTCATGTTATTTAAAATACAAAGAGCATAACTACCACCATCAGCATCAACACCAAAAATTCCCTGTTAGGTGAGGGGACGGAAGGAAGCAAATCACACTGCCATGTGCGTACCTATGCAACAATCTTGCATGTTCATCACATGTACCCCAAAACCTAAAATGCAATAAAAAAAAGAAAAAAAAACAAGTAAACTAAAAAACAAAACAAAACAAAAAGAAATGAACTTCTGCAATTGCATTTCTTATTAAAAATATTTTTATTTACTTTTTAATTGATACATCTAGTTAGTGAATACTATCATGACATTCCCTTCAGATCAAATCAAAATCAGATAACATTTCTCACTGTCTACCAAACATGAGACCCTTCCCCTAGGAATGCAGTCTTATCACTAGATATTACAAAGGGCGCATTGGGAAACTTTCTTCCTCTCATTCCAAGATATTTTAAGCAAGTAGCATTTTGGAGAATATAAATAGAGGAAGACTTCATGACAATGATGCTTCCTGCATGGATTGAGAATCTTGGTCTCCCCATGAGTCTCTGTTGTGTTAAATGATGTGCAGTTAAAACTTCTTCAGAATGCCTTCAAGTAGATTAATTTGAATGCTTATTATACATTATCTCATTCATTTTCTCTGGACACACATTGAAAGAGAGGCTTTCTCTATTACACTTGGGGTTCAGAGATAAAGTAACTGGGTTGCAATCTCGTGGGAGAGCTGTCATTTGACTCCAGGCCTGAATGAACCAACCCCATGGATATCCTGCTCAGTACAGCCCACTTGCCCACAGAGACCACATGCTGAAGAAATTTACCAGTACAAAGAATGAAGGAGGAGAAACGGGCAGGGAAGGAGAGTCAGTAGTTCAGTGTGAGTTCTGCTTTGTCCCATGTCACCTCCTTAACTAATCCTGAGTTTCTTGCTCACTTAAAACTCACTTTCCCTGAGTAAGTATATTAGGTTTTATTGTTTCTTAACAAATAACCACAAAATTAACTCAAAGCAACATCATGCATTAGCTTTCAGTTATGTTCAGGGTATAACAAGTTAGAAATCAAGGTGTTACCTGGGATGAGTTTTTACCTGGTGGTTCTGGGGGAAATTTCTCTTCTATATTCATTCTTTTTGTTGGAAGAATTCAGTTCCTTTCAGTGGAAATGGGACCGATGGCTCCATTTCCCTGCTCGCTGTCAGCTGCTCCTGGATCCTATAGTTTCCTCTCCAATCCTTGCCATGTGGCCCCCATGGACAGTTCACAACATGGATGTTTGCTTTCTTCCAGGCCAGCCAGAGCTTGTCTCTTTCCTCTTCTTCCACCAGATGGAGAATATCCTGTTTTTGTTTTTGTTTGTTTTTTGAGACCAAGTCTCACCCTGTCTCCCAGGCTGGAGTGCAATGGCATGAGCTCAGTTTGCTGCAACCTCTGCCCCCCAGGTTCAAGCAATTCTCCTATCTCTGCCTCCTGAGTAGCTGAGATTACACGTGCACACTACCATGCCTGGCTAATTTGTGGTATCTTTAGTAGAGACAGTGTTTCACCATGTTGGTCTCGAACTCCTGACCTCATAATCTGCCAGCCTTGGCCTCCCAAAGTGCTGGGATTACAGGCATGAGCTACTGCACCTGGCAAAAATCCTGTTTTTAAAGGCTTACATGATCCAATAAGGCTTACCTAGATAATCTCCCTTTCTTACACATAGCTGTACCATATAACCCAACCTAATCACAGGCCCAGAAATAGAGCAGAAATCTTGGAGCCATCACAGATTTTAGCTTGCCAGAGTGAGATATCATCTAAAGTTATTCAAATATTTAATATGTCAAATGACATTAGAGTAGGAAATAATTTATTGAGAGAAGATATATTCAATTTTTAAAGTATATTGTTAACCACATAATTATATAATCAATAGAATCTATAGGAAAGACATTTTAGGGGTAGCACAATAAGTCATTTTGGGCTAATGGTGAATATGTGAAGTTATATTGAAGAATATACAAGTCATTGACTATTTAATTTCTGGTTTATGTGATCAACATGCTAGTTTTTAAGTTAAAAATGTTTATATAATGTTGATCTATTATCAAAATTGGTAATATAGTATTTATACAGATGAAATTGTTGGAAAGAGGTAAAACAAATGCAATTTCTATAGACCTGTGACTGCAGTGTGGCCTCCTGGCTTCCCCTTTTTTAAATGAAAGTGTGTAAAAATGTTATGCTGTTCTTGTTCAATCATTGAATATTGGATATTTGGGGAGCAGATAGCTCATCTCTTTAGATATTATATATTTAGATAAAAATGAATGCTTCTGAAGAAGTTGTGCTTGAGGAACTACATTCAAGAAGATTCATCTGAACCTTGATTGATTTAGATGAGGAAATCCTAGAACAGATGCCACAGTGTGACAAGACTTGAAAGTCTTAGGGAAGAGAATGAGTACATCTTGCATGTGGAAGGGTAGGAAGTGTTAAAACACACTCTGAATGGAGAGACCCTCCCCTTGCCCACCGCAAACAGGCTTTGTGTGAGCAACATGGCTATTTATTCACCCAGGTCCTGGTGGGCTGAGTCCAAAAAGTCAGCAGAGCGTGGTAGGTTAGGAGTTGATTTTATAGATTTGGGGTAGATAGTGGAAAGTTTCAGAAGTTACAGTCGGTGATTTTTGCAAGCTGGGAGGAGTTTGTAAGGTCTGGAGTCATAAAGTTGACCTATCAGTTGAGCAAGGTCAGTTACAAAATCCAGTTGCTTTATCAGTTGAGGTGGGAATAAGGAACTATAGATGAATGTCTCAAAATTAATTAGGCACAGCATGCTTCTCCTTTTTGTCCAGTTACTTCAGACTTTCTAGTTCCAGAAACTCATCATCTGGAGTTTACACTCAGGTCACAGAGGTTACCATGTGGTCCATGGCACAGTCAGTCAGTCTAAAAGACCTTACAGGAAGGATGTGAATTTTTGTAGCCAGAGAGTAGACTGTGACACATTGTATTTTCCAAAGATGGCCTGCATGCTTTCTTTACAATACATTCATTTGCTGTCAAATAAAAGTCAGATCACATTTTTAGCTGCCCTCAAAACCTTGGTACTCCTCCCATTGAGTGGTAAAGTCCACATCCCCTCTCCCTGCAGTGGGCAGACTTTAGTGATTGTCTCTATTAATAGAGTACGAAAAAAGTGACACTACTTGACTTTGAGACTAAATCATAAAAAATACCATGTACCTTTCCCTTGCTGTCTTGGAACACCTGCTTTTGGAATACAGAACCATGTTGTGAGGAAGCCCACGCTAGTCCATAGAAGAGACTATATGAAGAGGCTATATGCTAGTGTTCTGATTGACAGCCAAGCTGAGGTTCCAACCAATAGCCACCAACAATCACCAGACATATGAGTGAAGATGACATGTTAATGTGTTAATGAAAATGCCACAAGGTGATTTTAGCCTGAACTATTGAATGGTCTCCATCTTTAAAGTCTTCCCACCTGAGATGCCACAACTGTGTAACAAAGAACAGCCATTCCTGCTTTCCCCAGTCTGAATCCCTAACCTACAAGATTCATAAGCATAATAGAATAAGTTTTCACCTAGTCTTGGGTACTTTTTACCAAATTTTGGGGGGTCATTGGAGGTTGTTGCACAGCAACTGAGCACTGGAAAATTAGATAAATTATATAGTCAAACAACTGCATTTCAGTCCTTGACTTTATTTAGATAATTCTAAGATAGTACCCTCTCAGCAAAAGCTATGCATCATGAATGCTATAAGTATTATATAAATAAAATTAAAATATTATGATATATTTAATATAAATATAATATAATAAAAATATAAAAAATATTGACATCAAGAAAAGTTATCACAGAGTTAAACTGACACATGTTTAATGATATGCATAGTCATTGCTAAGTAAGTAGGTATAAGAATAATGTAATTTAAATAAGTGATTGTAATTGGTATAATATTTTTAAGTTTTTAATCTTACTGGTTAGTTTTTATTATTTTTGTGTGTGTTGCTTATAATTTATGGTAGATTTCTATGATAATGATATAAATCTAATCTGGACACTGCTGATACAGCTAAATTTCACTTTGCTATAAGATCAGGTGAAAAAAAGAGTATTAAGTGCCTCTGTAGCTACTTTAAGGTTTGTCATAGCCAAGTGCAGGAAACAAAAAGCTGGAGGCTCTGTATGAGGCAAGTGGATGCAAGTCTCTGGGGAAGCCGATAAAAGTCCGTGTTACATTGGTGGCTAGAGTGGCTAGAAAAAGAGGTAAGGTTGAGTGTCTTTAAAATAATCAGATGGGCACAAAAGGAACTGAGACCATACCTAGAATCCTCATAATAGGAAGCTTCATTGGATAGGAATTAGTTACAGAACAGAGCTCTTTGTTGAGTAAATTCACAGGCATGGGTGGAAGTTTATTTAGTGAAAGTGAGTGAATTAACACTAAAGCCTCATTTGTATAATTTTCAACCTGCCTTCATCGTATCTTGGTTTTTTAAGGCAGAAATTTAAAGATGTTTACAAAATCACCAGCATTATGATGCGATAAAAAAAGTATTGGTGGAAAAGAGGTTGGTATATATTCTGTGACCAATTTTTCCCTTTTCAAGCTAATCTACTCTTTCTTGAACATTAAATGTTTAAGAAAATATTTATTACACTAAAACACCTTAATTAAACTGCCTAAATTTGTGAGCTTTTAGAAAGATCATGAGTAAAGCTGTATTTATTGGTGATCATGTAGTTTTATTCTTAAATCATCTCACAGAGGACTTAGTTGCCTTGGAAGATAATTAATCTCTTAAGTTGACTTTTGTGGATAATTTACTGCTTTTCTCTGTTGGTAATTTGGCCTGAATGATCTTTAGCAAGCACTGTTCATTTTTTTCCTTATCTACTGATGTACAGATTAAAAGCTTCTTTCTTAAGGGCTAGCATTAGAGATTTGCAAGATGGCTTAGCAAGGGCTTCTACCAAACAAGAGGAAAGACAAGCATCTCTTCTCTGACCCTGGGAGAAAGGGTCGTCTCCTCTTGACTACTTTCTCTTTCCATCTTAAAACAGAAGAGAAAGGTGGGATGCAATCCAATAAAGTAAACATGCAGAAAAGCCAAAATAAACAACAAAACTGGAAAAACAAGCCATGAAGCAACAACATAAACATCTCAACTAGGAAAATATCAACGGATTTTGAAAAATTTAGAAAAATAAAGAGGTAAAAGTCCACCAAAATCAACCACCCAACAACAAACAAACAAGCAACACGGAATTTCTGCCTGCCAGGTTTTGCATCCTATGTGAGAAGCAAGGTATCAGGAAGGTCCAAATAACTCTTCTTTAGAAATGCTGCCATCATGACTCTGTTATGTAATGGGTAGAGCTGAACAATTCGTTTCTGTGCCACACAAGGAATTATTTTCACTATAGGGAAACTGCCTTTGCAAAAATATCACAGTATAGAAACCTGACATGGTGATGCATCTTGGTTCTAGCCTTGTGTCTATTAAACCCTTTCTTTACTGCAAGCGCATGGTCTTGGTGAGTTGATTTTTTTTTTTCAGTGGGCAAGAAGACCCTGTTGGGCAGTTACGGTAGGTCATAATGAATTGATTTCCCTTATCTCATCAGCACCTTATGAGCTGGTAAACACTGCATTCCCAACATTTTGATGTTTCCCTGTCAGAAACAAGTAATTCAAAGTAGATATTTCTCCTGAGGTTATGTACTTGGCGAGAACAAATCTCCAGGTGTAGAACACCCACTGTCATGCCCCCACACCACTGTGGGGTGTAGTCTTGGAGCCAATTTCAAGATGTTATGTACTTTTTCTTATTACAATATAACGTCAGTTTAGGTCATCAAAATTCACTGCTTGCTCTCTGCTCCAACCCTGAGGCCCCCTGTCAACTCTCCTATCCATTTTCAAATCCCGTTTTGGATTCTCAATCCCCAATATAAGAGAACTACTGCTTCCATAGCCTCATTTTAGGCTAGTCCTTTAAGTTCTAGAGATTTTCAGCAGCAGGAATTTTGGGTGAGAAGTGAAAGCCAACACCCTATAGAGAGGAGCACCGGAAGCAGAAAATTGAATCCAGGAAAGGGGAGACAGCACCAGGAAAAAGGATTTGACTGTGTGCAGAGAGGAAGTGTTTGGCCAGAAGATTAAAAGACTTTAAAAGTAAAGGACAGAGCTGTGAAGAGGAAGGAAGGAATTAACACTTTCCATCTATGTCTGAAGTCCCTTTTAAATTCAGCCTTCACACCATCCAAAAGGCTGAAGATCTATCTGTAATTTAACTTTAAAGTAATTGATGCTCTCAAATGGAGAGTAAATGTCAAATAAGTAAGGGAGGTAACACATTAGTGTTGCAACGCCAACTCCTGAGAGTTAACACATCAGTGTGAATCAACCTCAATCAAAATGCAAACTATATCTGATCATTTCCTGCTTTTTTATAGAAAAGGAGTGGGGCTATAACTAGGAACAAATAGAGATGGAAAAGAAAAGACTGGTGCAATATTTATGTAAATATCACATATTATATATAACTTTCAGGTTAATAAAGGGCATTTTTATATGACATACATAGATATATTAATTAATATAATGTATGTATACAAAAATGCCCTTTCTTAACCTAAACGTTGTGCCTAGTCCAAAGACCAGAAAATGAGTAAACAGAAATTAAATTGAGTATACTAAGTAATTATACTGCCTCATATTTTTTATTACAAACTTAAGGCTTCAAATACCTTTTCTCATATAACCTTAACAATAAACTCTTGCTCTCATATTATTACCAGTATCAAAATGTAGAAACTAGGATACAAACAGTTTAAGCAACTTGCTTATGATAAAGCAACCAAGAAATTAATAGAGCAAGTATTGAGACTCAAGCATTTTTTTGTTGTTCCCATGTTCTTTCCATTCCACAAGAGCTCGTTACCATTTGTGGTGCCTGGCCTCAGAGGATCAGTGTTCAGTGACCGATATGCTTCACATTCTGAGTATTAGACCATGAAGTCAACTCTATGTCCCATCTTCCATATTATAAAAACGGTTGCCTGGACCACTGAGGAAGCATTCTGATGTGTGTTGCTTACCGTATGAAGTACTCATGACCTAAGGCTGATAGCTATACTAAAAGGAATCATAAAGAAAAGCCAGCATTTTGATACTTTTAAAATTTTGCTATTTATCCCATAGGTTAGGACAGTATGATTGAAATACTATCATTCACATATTTTCAAGCAAGAAAAATATGAAATCAGTTATAAAGTAAGTGTAAATAATTTCAGAGGATAAATTAAAGCTCTGTAGTTTCATAATAATGGCAAATTTTATCCAGTGCTGACTATGTGCCAGTCACTTCCATGTGAGGTAGGTACCACTATTAGCATTTTACCAAGGAGGAAACAGAGGTTAGAAGTGTTGAGTAACTTGCCTAAGAATTCATAGTAAGCACTAGAGCTAAAATTGGAAACTAGGTGATCTGGTTCCAGAATTCACACTCTGAACCATGATGCCAAACACATACTGTATCCCTAATTTGAAAAGTGACAATCTGAAACGGTACCTTGTTTCAGGATAAGTCAACTCTGCCATTGACTGACTGTGTGGTTACTGTGCCTTGTCCATATACGCTGCATTCTTCCTGAATTCATGGGCCTCCGTAGCAACTAATTGTTGTATTTCATTTTGATAGCTCTATTTCTTCCATTGTTTTGCATCCTTTGCACTCAGGAACTGAGTCTATGGTTTAGTCCCAAATATAACATGAGCTTGGGATATACTTTTTAAAAGGCCGATCTAATTTATTTAATGAATAGATGAATAAATGAACGGGTTAATTAGAGTGAATTATCACATGAGATAGCAAATGTTTATAAACCTGCCTGGACATAATTTTCTGGGGAAGGAGTTTCTGTTCAAAGCTTTTCCTGAAATGAACTCCATAGAGAGGTCATGTAGGAAAAGTACAAGAATGTAGCTAGAAACCTAGAGTGAGAGTATAAACCAGCAAATGTAGTAAGTTAATTTCCCTAGGCTTTATTTCCTTACCTATGAAATAAAGATTTGGCTTGTGATTTCTTTGATCCTTCTCAGTCAAAAATTATATGATGTTATGATTCCGTAAATTATAGCAAGGTTTTAATGACCCATTTGTTTAAACCTATAAGCATTTTGTTTTTGTCAGTTGACTTTTGCTGAGCTCATGAGTACCAAATCATTCTTCCCTCTCTCTCTTTTTTTCCCCTCTCTCCTGCTCCCTTCCTTCTTCTGTCTCTTTCTTTGAAAGAAAAAAAATATTCCCCAAGTGGTACAGTTCTTTCTCAGACTCTCTCACAGCTGAAATTGTTTACCACATAAAAACCTCAAACCAAGCAGTGACATATCCCTTGTAAAGTATTCACAAGCTATTCAACTAACATTAAAAGTGGAAAATAAGTCTTTGCACATAGGGGACATTGGCAAATATTAAATAGGCTTCTACGAAGTTCAGAGGGTGAAATCCATATTACATCATTATCAAAGCTAGATGGTTTCTCTCACATAATGGGTAACAAGAGAGCCATCTTCATTTCTTGCTGTGCATGTAGAAATCTCTTGGACAATGATGGAAACTTTGTGTGAAGAACTGAGCATAGAATTCTTCTTTTACTTATTTATTTATTTGATTTATTAAATTTTCCTGAGCCTCTGGAGACCTGAACATAACTGTAAAAAATACTAGTACACATTAATCTAGTCCCTTTTCCAAACTCACAGTTGGAATTCTCCATATCAATCAGACAAAAGCCTGGATTCAGCCCAGGATATTAACGAAAGTTACATTCTCATTTTGCAGTCCTAAACAGAATTATATTCGTTAACACATTTTCTTCTCTGATCACTGTCCAAAATGCCTCAGGTTTTTAAAAGTTTATTTTGTTTTTCTAATTCCTTTTCTGCTTCCAAGGGTCCATTGTATTGAAAAATGAAGAAGGATTGATGGAGGCTTTTTTCATCAGGGCTCATGTCTTAAATACATTTTCCTTGGGAAGTAGGACCCCAGGCACTAAACAGAATGGGTGGGTGGGGGAAGCAGGGGTGGGAAGAGACATTGGCTGGCAATTTTTTTTGTAATATATATGTAGATACTTAACATTGGTAATGATATTATTACTAGATCTACTAAAGAAAGAGATATTGGTTGCCTATTCCTGGTCTTGAAGTAAAGTCATTTACAAAGATCACGTAAGGGAAGGGCATGTGACTCATAAAGTCATATAGAGCTCTGTGCTTAGAAGGGCTCCATGCTTAGTTTAATGGTTTGCTACTACAGTCTTGAAAGTCTTCATAATTTTTGAAGAGGAGGCCCTTCATTTTTATTTTGAACTAGATCTTAAAACTTAGTCAGTCTTTCTTAGACATATAATCTAACTAAGTAATTCAGTGATGTTATAGATATCAATTTGATTTTTACACCAGCATTAATTAAATTAGAAAAGCAGTAGCAGCTGACATTCAACAATCTATATGTACTCAAAACTATATCAGAGACTTTAAATGGCTTGCTGAAATGTAAACAAGTGGTAAATATTGGAGACAGAGCTATGCCTTCAGCTTCTTAGGCATACAACTTTCTGTGAGTGTTTGCTTAAAGTCCCGTCAGAGCATGGATTCATGGAAGATAGCTGCTGTAGATATAATCTATAGGAGTTTCTTTCAGAAAGGCTTACATGGGGGTTTTCAACCAAAATCTAAAATATCATAGGGGAATTTATTTGACCTATGTATGGCTTCCTAAATAAGAGAAGATTCTTAAACCATGGTAAGATAAGATAACTCAGATCCGATTTACTTTTCTTATAAGAAAAGATTTCACTTTATTAATAGTCTCTTTGACAATGCAGACTATGCCTCGAATCTTCAGAGCACTTGACATCCTCAGAATCTAGTGACTCTACACAGCGAGTCATTAGAAAAATTGGTTAAAATGGTGCTATCTCTTCTCTATTGTGAATTACTAATACCATTTTATATTTATCATACCACTTTTAAGTTAGACAGAGGTTCCTCTCCTAGTCACTGCTCTTCACAAATGTTTTCTTTCAACCTCTCCAGTGACTCCAATGTCATCAATCCTTTCAGTGGTCACTATAGGACATTATGGACCTCCAAGCATCTGACCAGAAGGAAACTCCTTTGTCAAATCCTTCATTTCTTTTGTCTTTTTCCTTACCCTTGATGGTAATATTCATAACTGTTGCCGGGGCTTACCACATTGCAAACTTTCCTTGACATGCTTGGATTTCTTTCTTCTAAAACTTAATTTAAATGAATTTGTAGAACATATTTGCTGTAGCTCATTTAACGTTTTCCTAATTTTTATTCTGTCATCAGCCAAAATTGAACTTGCTTTAAGATCTTGTTTTTAATGATTGATTTAAAAAACAAACATTTAACCAATTATATTCTGTATTCTTTGCCAATGAGGAACATGGCATGTTTATTGAATAAATAAGAGCTTATATATGAAGACAAGTAGCTGCAAAATCTCTCCTACAGTGGGCAGTGGTGAAATAAAGGTCAATTTAAGAGGGGCTTCTAATAGGCTGATAAGGTTTATGTTCCCTTTGGAAACAGCACATGTTATAGTGAATGGAGAAATATAGTCACCGATTTTAAAAATAATGAGAAATATAGTTTTATATATGATCTTATTAAAAGTCTCTTATTAACAAATAATTGTTGGGAAAACAAATAAGCTTTAACTTTTTTTGTATTGCTTATCTTAAGCTAATTTTTTCAGGTATTCAACAAATAGTTGTTGGACTAACAGATGTATTTTGCAATGTCTTCTCACGTTTGTCTTCACAATATGATTTCAGAATTCATCTGCTCCCCTTACCCCTAATGCACAGGTACATACATCCATCAGAAACAAAGACACTAAAAAACAGAGAAAGAAGTTTGAAGTTAAATTATACATGATTTCTATTGAACTACAGCCTCATTCTTTTGGATTTTGAATGTAACAGAAGTTATTTGTCCACAGATGGAAGAATATAATAATTTTTAATTATATAATTTGAGCCCTTTCCAAGGAGAATACAAGTTACATCCCTGCCCTTTTTCCTTAAAAAAAAAAAAAAAAAAAAAAAAAACCCAGCAGAGAAAAGAGAGCAGTGTGATGGTGCTGCAGGCTGGCCACACTTTCTGGGAGTCTTCCCACCTCTTCCATTATTTCAAACCTCCTGCTTCATCCTTGTCGTTATTCCTTTGACTCTGAGATCTAAAACGGCCAAAGAGGTTTATCTTCTGAATTATTAACAAATTGGAAAGTCCTAGTAACATCCAGGAAATGAAGAAAGCATTACTTGTGTGCTTCAAAAAACATAAAATAATAGAACACGTGAGAGGGAAGGGTCGCTGGGGATTATGAGAGGCCCAACTCTGGAACAGAGTCTTATGTTCATCCACCAAACACAGGACTGGGGCCTGGAGAAGCCTTCGTTAATCCAAGAGTTCTAGAAAACCATATGCTTCTTATGCAATGTAGATTGAAGTGGGGTTTTCAAATGTATGTCAGTAACACAATGCAAGCTTATTTAAAAATTGTTGTTTAAAGAAATTGTTTATAATTGTAAAGTTTGTCATACAACAAATAAATTATATAATAATGTATAAGTCTATTTATTTTACACTTAGATTAAGAATAGATTCTTTTTAAGTAATGAGATATGAGGTAGGTGTGAGTAGAGGCAATTGTCAAGTGAGTGGCTCTGGTATCAGTCTGCCAGAGAATAAATACTGTATCCATTTATTCCTAGCTATATGAACTTGGACAAATTACTTCTCTCATCTCCATTTCTCTCCTGTTGAATGATGATAATAATGTCTACCCAATAAGACCATTGTAAGGATTATATGCGTAATTATAATTATTTAGATGGAGTTTTTACACGTGACATAAACTTGAAAAATGTTAAATGCAAACTCTGTTCTACAACTAAAAGTAGTTATGATACTTACCTGTTAGCTGAATGAATTTGAGAGACTCATACTTTAGTATATCCAACCTAATGAAGCTTGAGAAGGAGTCCTCTCTCTCGTGCCATCATTAACAGCACACTTTATATGTATTTAAGTGTGAATAGTAAGATGCTGGCTATAATTTAAGATTTGAGTGGCAATTTCATCACAAAAATGTCAGCAGTCACTCTGTTGCTTTTAGCTGTCATTTGGTGATTCCGCTCTAGACTCATCTCTTCCTCAACTTCACAGCCACATTTCCAAACAGGACTTTTCTTCTTTCCTTCATCTCCCCAAATGCATATCGTTTGAGTATGCCTCATGATGAACTTGGGACTCTGCCCTCTAAGAGCTGGAAAAATGGGCACACACAGTCTGACAGTCACATCGTAAATAGAATGCTGATTTGCTCATGGAACCCATTCAAAGGGTTCCAGAGACTATCCACAAAGGCTGTCACATTGTTATACCACATTAAAGACAGGCCTGTGCAATATTGGCGTGTTTCGCAACTTCAGAAAAAACAAAAACCTCAACTACTTCCAGTCTTTTAATTTCCTTTTGTAACCATTGTTAACTGACTCTTCAATGCAAAATTAAAAGCTAACCCTCAAACCCACCAACCCTCCCCCAATTCCTCCCGCTCCCTTTAATTCCCCCTCCAACCACTTAAACAATAGTCCTATCTCCTCTCTGCTTTATTTCTTAGTGGAGAACTCATTCTTCTCCCAGGCAGATCTCTCAGTGTGGTGTGGTCTGCTGCTGTGGTCAGCCTGCATGTTCAGCCTTCCAACAGGCTCAGCCATGTTTGGGGCTGCTGAGGATCCTCTAGCTGGAGAATGTTTTGAATTCCCTGAGTTATCCCATGCATCAGTCTCTCCATATGCACCTTTGGATAGCCAGGGGCCTCCTGTCAAGGGGAACCTAGCCATGCCCTCCCTGAAAGAATCTACACTCTTCACCCCAGGAGGGAAATAAAAGAAAAGCAATATAAAAAAAAGCACTAAATTATGGTTTTTAAGAACTATCTTGCCTATAACTAACTTACCTGTAAATGTAACATATAATCTGTAAATCAAAGATAAGAGGATACCATTTGATATGGTTTGGGAGTGACTTCACCCAAATCTCATCTTGAATGTAGCTCCCACAATGCCCATGTGAAATATGGGGGATCCAGTGGGATGTAACTGAATCATGAGGGTGGGTCTTGTGCTATTCTCATGACAGTGAATAAGTCTCACAATAACTGATGGTTTTGTAAAGAGTTCCCCTGAACAAGTTCTTTCTCTCTTCCCTGCTACCATGTAAGATGCGACTTGCTCCTCCTTACCTTCTGCCATCACTGTGAAGCCTCGCCATCCATAACTGTAAGTCAATTAAACTATTTTCCTTTATAATTACCCAGTCTCCATATGTCTTTATTAGCAGTATGAGAATGGACTAACACACCATTATCTGTAAGCCAAACCACAATTTCTTAAAATTTGCCTTATTTCTCTCCTCCTTCTTCTTCCTTTTTCCCATTTAACCATTTGTTCCCCATTTTTCCTGCTGTTCTTGATCCCCTGTGTATCCAGAACTCTCTTCAAGACACTTCAAGAGTTTCCAAGACACTTAATGGGTTTTCCTATCCAAGTGGGCTTCACACTCTCTGACCTAGAGTTTTATGAACTTGTTTTATATTAGGGTTTGCTTACCCTAGATCTCTCAGATCCTTGAGTGACTGGCTGTTCAGAAAATTTAAACTGAATGAATATATTAAGAACTATTGACTTAATAAACTCACTTTTTGAAGAGCATTTGCATTTTTTCTTAGGAATCATGGAGATAAAATATTATATTCTAAGTTATAGAAAAAATCAAGGAAACTGAAGAAAAGAGGTTTTTGGATAAAAGAATAAACACATCACAAACACACATACACACACACACACACACACACACGCACGCACAAAAGGGCTATTGAGAGACAGTGTAGCATGTATAATGACTCCAGATAAAAGATTAATGCTGGGAGTCTGGGGATGGTGGGAGGTGTGAGAGGTAAAGACTAGAGTTATTAGGTAAATTTTATAGTAAATTGTATATTTGGAAAGTGGAAGTATTACTTTTTATAATATCAAGTAAAATAAAGTTCCACAAAATTTCCTAGGCAATTTGGCAATTCTCAAGCTTGAGAAATTCCATGTTCTTATCTATGTGGGGCAAGGGAATGAATATATCAGAATCTTGAAGAAATAGGTGTTAACTGCTTACATTTCTTCATTGAAATTTGTGATGAAGCACAGAATAGAGGAAAATGCATGGGTTTTGAAGGGAGATAGACTTAAAAGTTTTATTCAGTTATGACTAAGCAAAAGGATCTTTTACATGCTACTGAATTTTGGGGGCTATGTCTCCTTCTTTGTAAAACAGGGATATTTTTCATGTCTATCTTTTGAAATTGTTGAGCTATTATATGTGAAATGTCTAGTGCAATGTTTTATCTATAGCAGATAGTCAACAAACAGCAGCTCTTATTATCATTTATATTTCTAAGAATAAACCCTGCATTACTGTTTAATGGCAATTGGAGGTTGCCAAGAAGGTCAGGAGCTACTAAAAAAAATTCTGATTTGTCTTTTGAATAATTAAAGCATGTTTAAATGGCATTATATGCAGTTATTTTCTTCCACTTAAAAATTCATTTTTCTGGTTGCCACTGAATTTAGCATGGCAAATATTCAGTAAATATTTGCTAGACTAATATATCAGTCCATTCTCATACTGCTATAAAAAACTGCCTATGACTGGGTAATTTATAAAGAAAACAGGTTTAATTGACTCACAGTTCTGCATGGCTGGGGATGCCTCAGGAAGCTTACAAACATGACAGAAGGGGAAAAAAACAGGGACTGCTTCACATGGCAGCAAGAGATATAAGTGTTGAGTGATGGGGGAAAACCCCTTATAAAATCATCAGATCTCATGATAAGTCACTCTCTATCCCTCCCAATCACAAGAATAGCATGAAGATAACCACCTCCATGATTCAGTTACTTTCCACCAGGTCCCGCCCATGACTGTGGGAATATGGGAACTACATACAATTCAAGCTGAGATTTGGGTGCAGTCACAAAGCCAAACCATATCATTCTGCCCCTGCTCCCTCCCAAATCTTATATTTCACATTCCAAAACATAATTATACCCTTCCAACAGTTTCTCAAAGTCTTAACTTATTCCAGCATTTACTCAAAAGTTCAAGTCCAAAGCCTCATCTGAGACATGGCAAGACCCTTCTGCCTATGGGCCTGTAAAATCAAAATCAAAGTAGTTACTTTCTAGATATAATGGGTATACAGGCATTGGGTAAATACACCCATTCCAAATTGGTGATATTGGCCAAAACAAAGGAGCTACAGGCCCATGTAAGTCTGAAATGTAATAGGGTAGTCATTAAACCTTAAAGTTCAAAAATAATCTCCATTTACTTCTTGTCTCACATGCAGGGAATGCTGATGCAAGCAGCCATCTCCCATGTCCTTGGGCATCTCTGCCCCTGTGGCTTTGCAGGGTACAGCTCCCCTCCTGGACGCTTTCATGACTAGTGTTGAGTGTCTGTGGCTTTTCCAGATGCATTGTGCAAGTTGTCGGTGGATCTACCACTCTGGGGTCTGGAGGACAGAGGGCATCTTCTTAAAACTTTACCAGACAGTGCCCCTATAGGGGCTTCAACCCTCCATTTCCCTTCTGCAGTACCCTAGAAGTTTTCAATAAGGGCTCACCCCTGCAGCAAACTTCTGCCTAGACATCAGGCATTTCCATACATCCTCTGAAATCTAGACAGAGGTTCCCAAACTTGAATTCGTGACTTCTGTGGACCCACAAGCCAAACACCGCTTGTAAGCCACCAAGTTTTGTGGCTTGCACCTGCTGAAGCAATGGCTCAAGCTGTACCTTGGCCCCTTCTAGCCACTGCTGGAGCTGAAGCAGATGGGGCACAGGGAGCCAGGTCCTGATGCTGCACAGAGCAGGGGGACCCTGGGCCCAGCCCACAAACCCATTTTTTCTCCTATTCCTACCGGAGTTCTGTGATGGGAGGGGCTGCCTTAGTTATCTGACATGCCCTAGAGACATTTTTCCCATTGTCTTGGTGATTAACATTCAGCTCCTTTTTACTTATGCAAATTTCTGCAGTAGGCTTGACTTTTCCCCAGAAAACAGTTTTTTTTTTAATTGCATCACCAGGTGGCAAATTTTCCAAAGTTTTATGCTCTGCTTTCTCTTGAATGCTTTGCCACTTAGAATTTTTTTGTCAGATACCTTAAATCATCTCTCTCAGGTTCAAATTTCCACAGATCTCTAGGGCAGGGCAAAAAACTGCCAGTCTCTTTGCTGAAGCACAAGAGTCACCTTTGCTTTAGTTTCAAGTAAGTTCCTTATCTTCATCTGAGTTTACCTTAGTCTGGACTTTTTTGTCCATATCACTATCAGCATTTTGGTCAAAGCCATTCAACAAGTTTCTATGAAGTTCCAAACTTTCCCATGTCTTTCTGTCTTCTGAGCCCTGCAAATCTTTAGGAAGTTCCAAGCTTTCCCGCATTTTTCTGTCTTCTTCTGAGCCCTCCCAACTGTTACAATCTCTGCCTATTACCCAGTTCCAAAGTTGCCTCCATATTTTCAGGTATCTTTATAGAAGCAGCCTGCTACCTGGTACCAATTTACTATATTAGTTCATCCTCACACTGCTATAAAGAACTGCCCAAGACTGGGTAATTCACAAAGGAGAGATTTAATTGTCTCACAGTTCTGCATGGCTGGGGAAGCTTCAGGAAACTTACAGTCATGGCAGAAGGGGAAGAAAACATGTTCTTCTTCACATGGCAGCAGGAGACACAAGTTCTGAGTGTAGTGAAGGCGGGGAAAGCCACTTATAAAACCATCAGATCTCATGAGAACTCACTGACTATCACAAGAACAGTATGACTCAATTACCTCCCACTGGCTCTTTCCCATGACATGTGGGGATTATGGGAACTACAATTGAAGATGAGATTTGGCTGGGGACACAGACAAACCATATCAGCTAATCAATAGACAATTGGAAATATCTATATGGGGTAGAGGGTAACTCTGTTGATTTAGTCAGAACACCCTCAAGCCTCAAGCCAATGTGGTATTCTTGAATGTCAGCAATAAAAGTTATGAGGGATGTCAGGTTTCTATTTTCAGTGAAGAAATACATTTGCATGTGAGTGTATGTATAAAAAGAAAATGTTCTGGCATAAAGCAAATATCCAAGGGGCAAACTATGGGGAGGTTATTTATTTATTACAAGTTATGGATGAGTTCTCAGGGCTCTCTCATAGCTCAACCATGTGTGAGAGTCATGAAACAAAAGGGTCTTAAGAAACATGGAAATTACAAAGCTTGTCTTGATCAGCCCACAAGATAGACATCCAGTATCCTAACATAACCCTGTTGGGGACAAGGTGATTTCTGGGAAGCCTATGTTTTTTGGTACTGCAGAGCACTGTGGGGCTGTCCCTCATGATTGAATATTAAATTAGTAAAGGCAAAATCTACACAATACCAATGGTATTAGTCATGTCTGCTGGGGCATCCAATACCAGATGTCACTTTTCTGATCTTTTAGGCTCAGCCTTCACTGTTTTTGGCACATCAGAGTTTGCATCTGAGTACAATTTAAGTTGTAACAATGCAATCATCAGCATGTCTAACTGTTTTTTTTGCCTTCCTCTCCTGCTATTTTTAGGCACTGAAGCTATGAAGTTTTTCTGCCTATTCATCTGGGAAGTTAGAGATGATTTTTCTATATTCCCTTCCTCCATTTCTTTTAAGGGAATCAGAGAACCTGTTTGCTGCAGCCTTACAAACATTCATTTTAAGATTTACAGCAACCTTGCGAATAACCATTCTCCAGTGGAACATAATAATTTATGCTGGGTGAATAGAAGAGTTTTGACCCCACTCATTTTCCCACCTGTGCATCTCCAGGGAGGGAGGCACTAGTCAAAAACATGAATGTGTGTGTTGATGAACTGTTTGTTCTTACTTTAAAGATTGACTTAAAGTATGATAGTTGGGAATTCACCCATCTGGTTTACCTCTTAAATTGAGTCTAATTTGCAAGTAGGAAAGGAGCATAAATCCAGCTCTACCTCATAGTTTCTAATTATTAAACAATAAAACTGAAAGCAGTGTTATCAAGACCAGGACTCTTCAAAGTTTTGTCTGTGGACTGTGCTCTAAAAGATCCTAGGATAATTCTCATGCTTAATCAGTTCTAATATAATATTTTTCTTTTCTTGGTATATTATGCTGCATGTAATATTTGCTTGAATGGTGTCTTTTCTTTTGGATTTGGAGCTTTTTGGGAATAGGCATGTTTTTGAATCAATGTTTAGCATTGTGCTGAGCATCCACCATGACCAAAATGCTACCATTGTTGAATTATAGTGATGTGATTTCTATGTGCTTTTGTCACTCCTATAACCCTGGTTCAAAAGTCACTTATTGCCAAGCTCCAGATCCAACTTAGAAGATCCTGTTTCCTCCCTAACTATGCATCTTAGAAGTTCCAGCTCTAAGATACAAGGTTCACTCTTTCTGTCTCTAGGTGATACTTGACAAAGACTCTGAGATGATCCCTAAGAAACCACCAAAAAAGGGGTATAAGCGAGGGACCATCAGGCAGCACTCTTTCCCTTTAGCTCATATTCAATCTGGTGAGCTTTGCTTTTCTGTATGCTTTATACATTGGCTTTCGCTTCAGATTTTAGCTAAAGAAAATGGGTTCTTCTACCAATATAAATAATATACATGTTTCTATTAGCCAAAAGGAAAGAAAAGAGACTTATATGATTTTCAAACTCCACAGAAATGTCAAAGATGGATCTTCCTAAGCAATTAGTAATAAAAAATATAACTATGAAAATAGTAGGATGTTTGCCTTCTGTTTGTCACCCAGTTGTCCTATTGAGCTCCCTGATACACTCAATTTTTTCCACATAGAAGATTCACCCACTATCACTGGCAAAGTTTCTTAGTACCACTGTTCCTTTCTGGGTTTTTCATCACTGTTCTCTTGGAAATCATGCCAATTTGCAGTTATGATATGTTGGAGCTTCCTTTTCATCTGTAGGGATCTGTATACACAGTTCTGTTCCAGTTGTTCTTCTCATCAAAACTACATTTCAACTCAAGCCAACTTTTCCCCATTGACTAAATCTAATAGACACCAAGGGACAGGGAAACATAGTAAAATAGAAAAAAATGGAGAATGTAGTACCTGAACCCAACTCTGGATCAAGCAGACCTGATTACTTATCTACAGAACCCTCGACCCCAAAACAACAGAATGCATATTCTTCTCAACACCACATGGCACTTCCTCTAAAGTTGATCACATAATCAAATGTAAAACACTCTTCCATAAATGTAAAATTACTGAAAGAATAACAGTCTCTCAGAACCACAGCACAATCAAATTTGGACTGAAGATTAATAAACTCACTCAAAATCATACAACTACATGGAAATTGAACAACCTGCTCCTGAATGACTCCTGGGTATTTTATAAAATTAAGGCATAAATGAAAACGTTCTTTGAAATTAATGAGAACAAAGAGAAAACATACCAGAATCTCTGGGACAGAGATAAAGTCGTGTTAAGAGGGAAATTTATAGCACTAAATTCCCATATCAAAAAGCTAGAAAGATCTCAAATTGACAACCTAATATCACAACTAAAAGAACTAGAGAACCAAGAGTAAATAAATCCCAAAGCTAGCAAAAGACAAGAAATAACCAAGATCAGAACAGAAGTGAAGGAGATAGAGACAAAAGAAAAAAAAAAAAAAAACCTTCAAAAAAATAAACTAATCCAGGAGCTTGTTTTTTGAAAAAAAAAAAAAAAAAAAAAAAAGTAAAATAGATAGACCACTAGCTAGACTAATCAAGAATAAAAAAGGAAGAATCAAATAGACACAATCAGAAATGGTAAGGATAATACCATTGATTCAACAGAAATACAGAAAACCCATAAGAGAATACTATAAACACCTCTATCCACATAAACTAGAAAATCTAGTAGAAATGGATAAATTTCTGGACATATGCATGCTCCCAGGACTGTCCCAGGAAGAACTTGAATCCCTAAATAGATCAATAATGAGTTCTAAAACTGAGGCAGTAGTGAATAGCCTACCAACCATAAAACAGTCCAACCAGACTGAATTACAGCTGAAGTCTGCTAGAGGTACAAAGAGGAGCTAGTACAATTTCTACTAAAACCTTTCCAAGTAATTGAAAAGGAAGGACTTCTCCCTGAATCATTGTATGAGGCCACCATCATCTTGATACAAAAACTTTTCAGAAACAAAACAAAAAATAAATAAAACTTCAGTCCAATATCCATGCTTAACATCAATGCAAAAATCCTCAAAAAAATACTGGCAGACCAATTCAAGCAAAACACCAAAAAGCTTCCACCACGATCAAGTTAGCTTCATTTTCAGGATGCAAGGTTGGTTCAACATACACAAATCAATAAATGTAATTTATTACATAAACAGAACTAAAGACAGAAACCACATGATTATTTCAATAGACACAGAAAAGGCCTTCAATAAAATTCAACATCCTTTCACGTTAAAACTTCTCAAAAAACTTGCTATTGAAGAAACATGCCTTAAAATAATAAGAGCTGTATATGACAAACCCAGAGCCAACATCATACTGACTGGGCAAAAGCTGGAAGCATTTTCCTTGAAAACCAGCATAAGACAAGAATACCCTCTCTCATCACTCACATTCAACATAGTATTCAAGTTCTGACCAGGGTAATCAGGCAAGAAAAAGAAATAAAGTGTATTCAAATGGGAAGAGAGGAAGTCAATTTATCTTTGCAGATGACATGATCTTATATCCAGAAAATCCCATTGTCTCAGCCCAAAAGCTTCTTAAGCTGATATTCAACTTCAGCAGTCTCAGAATACAAAATCAATGTGCAAAAATCACTAGCATTCCTATATACTGACAACAGACAAGCAGAGTCAAATCATGAATTAACTCCCATTTACAATTGCTACAAAGAGAATAATATAACTAGGAATGTAGCTAGCAAGAGAAGTGAAGAACCTCTTCAAGGTGAACTACAAACCACAGCTCAAAAATATCAGAGAGTACACAAACAAGTGGAAAAGCATTCCATGCTCATGTATAGAAAGAATCAGCATCATGGAAATGCCCGTACTACCTAAAGTAATTTATAGATTGATGCTATTCCCATTAGACTATCATTGACGTTTTTCACAGAATTTAAATGAAAGCTATTTTAAATTTTATATGGAAACCACAAAGAACCCATATACCCAAGTCAATCCTAAGCAGAAAGAAAAAAGCTGGAAGCATCATGCTACCTGACCTTAGACTAAAAGGCTAATGTAACCAAAACAGCATGGTGCTAGTACAAAAACAGACACAGAGACCAATGGAACATAATAGAGAACTCAAAAACTAAGGCTACACATCTACAACCATCTAATCTTAGACAAACCTGACAAAAACAAACAAACAAACAAAAAATGGGGAAAGGATTCCCTATTTAATAAATGGTGTTGGGAGAAAAATTGCAGAAAAATTGAAACTGGACTCACACTTACCCCTTATGCAAAAGTTAACTTAAGATGGATTACAGACTTAAATGTAAATCCTAAAATTATAAAAACTTTAGAAGAAAATATATGCAACACCATTCAGGGCAAAAATTTTATGACTAAAACATGGGCAAAAGACATGAACAGATAATCCTCAAAAGACGATGTTCATGCTGCCAATAAACATATAAAAAAAGCTCAAAGGCCGGGCGCGGTGGCTCAAGCCTGTAATCCCAGCACTTTGGGAGGCCGAGGCGGGTGGATCACAAGGTCAAGAGATCGAGACCATCCTGGTCAACATGGTGAAACCCCGTCTCTACTAAAAATACAAAAAATTAGCTGGGCATGGTGGCGTGTGCCTGTAATCCCAGCTACTCAGGAGGCTGAGGCAGGAGAATTGCCTGAACCCAGGAGGCGGAGGTTGCGGTGAGCCGAGATCGTGCCATTGCACTCCAGCCTGGGTAACAAGAGTGAAACTCCGCCTCAAAAAAATAAATAAATAAATAAATAAATAAATAAATAAATAAAATAAAAAAATAAAAAATAAATAAAAAAAGCTCAACATCACCAGTCATTGGAGAAATGCAAATCAAAACCACAGTAAGATACCATCTTATGCCAGTCAGAATAGAAATTATTAAAAAGTCAAAGAGCAGCAGATGCTGATGAGGTTGCAGTGAAAAAGGAACACTTTTATACTTTTGGTGGGAATGTAAATTAGTTCAACCATTGTGGAAGACAGCATGGCAATTTTTCAAATAGTAGCAGAAATACCATTTGACTGAGCAATCCCATTACTGGGTTGGTATATAACCCAAAGGAATATAATTCATTCTATTATAAAGATATATGCACATGTATGTATATTGCGGCACTATTTACAATAGCGAAGACATGGAATCGACCCAAATGCCCACCATCAATGATAGACTTGTTAAAGAAAATATGGTATGTATACACCATGCAATACTATGCAGCCACAAAAAGGAATGAGATCATGTACTTTGCAGGGATAGAGATGGAATGTGAAACTGTTATCTTCTGCAAAGTAATGCGGGAACAGAAAACCAGACATTGCATGTTCTCATTTATAAGTGGGAGCTGAATAATGAGAGCACATAGACACATGAGGGGGCACAATATACACTGGGGTCTGCTGGGGGTGGGGAAAACATCAGGAATAATAGCTTATTAGCTGATGGTGGGCTTATCACCTAGGTGTTGGATTCATCTGTTCAGAAAACCACCATGACACACATTTACACATGTAACAAACCTACCCATCCAGCACATGCATCCAGTACTTAAAATGAAAGTTGGAGAAAAAATTATAAAAATCAAATAATGAAAAATAAACTGGAAAAAAAGTGAAGAATGAATCTGTAGGCACAGATGGAAGCTATCTGAATCATTTCTTCAGTATTTTACCTCTTCAAATAGCTCCAATGGAGTTATTTCAGTTAGAATGTAGAAGCATATAAGATAGCTTCACTGACACAAAAAACAATAAGTAATCAGTGGATTGGCCCAAAATTATAATAAGGAGCTCTGGCTACAAAGAAATCTAAAACTACCAAAGTTTAGTAGAAGCTTTAGAAAGATGGGTGAAGAAAGATCAGAGAATAGCTGAGTCTGAAAGCAGTTAGAGAAGCAAGATGATCTTTGTTCAAATAAGAAATCAGATCGACTTTTATGAAACGTACGGGCTGCGTATTAAATTTAAATCTGGAGAAGTTCCCAAATACAGAGATTACTCTGCCAAGTAACAATCTCTCAGATTTGCAGTCTTGCAGACCTAAAATTGCAGTCTTGTGATCTGGACAGCTGTAGTCTCATTGTTTCACAGCCCAAATATTTCATACTCTGGAGACTCACAGTCTCATAGTCTTGCAGTCTTATGACGTGTCATATTTAACATGCAGTCATCTTAAATCTGTCTACAGGTCTAGTAGTCTAGCAGCCTTGCAGTTTGGAGGTCAAGCAGACTCAAAGTCTGACAAATTTGAGGTCTGACAGTGTTTGGTCCCAGTGCAGTCCAGGAGAGAGAGATATCAAAGTATCTAATCCTACAGAAAAATGGAGTATAACCAAATCTCCAATCAAAATTCAATCCAATTCAATGTCTGGTGAAATCAACAACATTTCATCTAGTGGTGGCACAGGAAGCTAGAGATAGAATGAAAAACAAAAAGATAGCACATTAGACTTGTGGGACTTGAACTCCAAGGCTTTGTTGGAGGGGTTAAAGCCAAGCAACCTTGCCCCAAAGTAGCTTAATTTATGACTAGATAAAACTGATCAGCCTTTCAACCTGTCTTTCTAATAAAGAATATGCCATTCCCTACTGAGAGAGTGTATTATGATATGTTAAAAATAACAATATGTGTATGTAGTTGCACAATATCTTTTTTTAAAATCTGTTGTTTTGTATAGGTCTATTGTTTTAAATAGTTTTATAATATCTATTGTTCTTTAAGCTATAATATGCAACACACAATAAAATATTACAGGATATGCAAAGAAGTTTTAAAATATGACTTGTAGTCAAGAAAAAATGAATCAATAGAGAGATACACTAAATATTAAAGTAATAATAAAGGAATTTAAGATGATAATGACAAAGGATCTACAGAAAAAGATGCATATAATGATAAAAGGATGGGTAATTAGTGGATATTAGGGAGTTTTTAGAGAAACAAATAACCAACTGGAAAAGTTTCAATAATAAATATAGTATCTAAAATAAAAAATGTACTGAATAGTATTAATAGCAGATTGAATACAACAGAAGAAAGAAGGACTATGGAAGTAGATCATTAGAAATCATCCAAGCTGAAGTAAAGAAGAGATTACAATAAGAAAAAGAGCATTCAATGACACATTAGACAGTATTCAGAAGTCCCTGAAGAAGAGTAAAGACAATGGGCCAGAAAAACTAAATAATTACTGGCTGAAAATCTTCTACTTTGATAAAAAATAAAAAGACAGATATAAAATGTTCAATGAATGAACCAGAAACAGAATAATTACCAAAGAAAGAGCACCTACAGCAAAATTGTCAATTTGCTGTAAACTTGATAGAAGAAAATCCCCCAAAAAGTTGTTTTACATAAAAAAGAACAACGACAAGAATAATAACAGCCCTTTCATCAGATGCAATAGGAGCCAGACAGCAGTGAAATACTGTGTTTAAAGAGACAAAGGGAGAGATTTGTTGATTATACATTAAGTGAAAATACTTTTCAGAAATGAAAGTAAATTAAAGCAATTTCAAATCAATAAAGATTGAAAGACTTTATTGCCAGCAAACCTAACTGTAATATATTCTGGGGAGAGTTCTTAGGTGAAAGGAAATGATACCAGAGGAAAATAAGTATCCATAGGAAGCAATAAAAACTGCTGAAAATAGTAATACAAGAGTAAATATGAAATTGTTTTTTTCTTATTTTTTTTAAAGTCAAGTAACTATTTAAGTAGAATAGCAATATATTTTGGAGTTTATAATATAGGTAGAGATAAATATATGATAAACATAGAACAAAGGGCAGGAAAACACATAAACAATGTAATAAAGTACTTACATTAAATGAATTGATATAATTTTAATTGAGGATAATCTGTGATAAAGTAGAAACACATACTGCATGTATTAGTCTGTTCTCACATTGCTAAAAAGAACTACTTAAGACTGAGTAATTTATAAGGAGAGAAGTTTAATTGACTCACAGTTCCACATGACTGGGGAGGCCTCTGGAAAGTTACAGTCATGGTGAATGGCAAAGGGAAAGAAAGGCACATTTTATGTGATGGCAGAAGAGACAGCACTAAGGGGAAATGCTACAATTTTAAATCATCAGAGTTTGTGAGAAGTCATTCACTATCATGAGAACAGCATTGGGGAAAATGCCCCCATGATCCAATCATCTTCCACTGGGTCCCTCTATCAACAAATGGAAATTACAATTTGAGATGAGGTTTGGGTAAGAACACAGAGCCAAATCATATCATTTCACCTCTGCCCCCACAAATCTCATGTCTTGCTCACATTTCCAAACACAATCATTCCTTCCCAACAGTTCCTCAAATTCTTAACTAATTCCAGTATTAACCCCAAAATCCAAGTCCATAGTCTTGTGTGAGACAAGGGAAGTCCCTTCTGCCTATGAGCCTGTAAAATCGAAAGCAAGTTAGTTACTTCCAAAATACAGTGGGGTTACAGGTATTAGGTAAATACTCTCATTTTAAATGGGATAAATTGTCCAAAACAAATAATCCATAGGCCCCATGGTTGAGTGCCTATGCCTTTTCCAGGTGCATGGTACAAGCTGTCATTCTAGGGTATGGAAGAAGGTGGCCATCTTTTCATAGCTCCACTAAGGAGTGCCCCAGTGGGGGGACTGTGTGGGGAGTCCAACCCCATATTGTCCCACTGCTTGCCCTAGTAGAGGTTCTTCATGAGGGCTCTGCCCCTGCAGGAGAGTTCTGCCTGGACATCCAGGCATTTCCACATGTCTTCTGAAATCTAGGTGAAAGCTCCTAAAGCTCAACTCTTGTCTTCTGCACACCTCTGAAGCAGAAACAGCCACAAGGGCAGAAATCTGATTGTGATGAACCTGGGCTGTGACCCAAACACTTGCCAAGGACAGGGATTGGGACCCTTACTTATATTACTCTGCACTCAGGTGTTACAAATCATTGACACTTTGAGTCGTAAGTTTTCTGGTACTCCATTTTTGTTTTATATTATGTTTGTGGTTTTTATTTGCTCTGTGGCCTTGGACTAGCCACAGGAAGACCTTCATGGTCAAATTTCTATCCTGTCTCACAATGATGTTTTAATCCCTCAATAAAGTTTTATATTCCAAAAAAAAAAGAGGGTCCAACACCATGTGGAAGCCAAGGTCCAACAAATGTGGAAGCCACCATGGCTTAGGGCTTACACACTCTGAAGCAACAGCCTACAAAGTACATTGGTCCTTTTTATCCATGGCTGAAGTTGGAGTGGACCATGTCTTGAGACTGCAGAGAGCAGTGGGCCCTTGGCCTGGCCCATGAAACCATTTTTCCCTCTTAGACCTCTGAGCCTCTGACCTGGGGCTGCTGCGACGATCTCTAAAATGCCCTAAAAACATTTTTCCCATTATCTTCGGTTTCTCATTACTTATGCAAATTCCTGCAGCAGTCTTGGATTTCTCCCCTAGAAAATGGAGTTTTCTTTTCTATTGCATTGTCAGGCTGCAAATTTTCCAAAGTTTTATACTCTGCTCCCCTTTTAAACATGAGTTCCAATTTCAAGCCTTCTCTTTTTTAACTCATAGGACTGTACATTTTAAGAAAAGAAAATAACAACAACAAAACAGTTACATCTTGAATGCCTTGCTGCTTAGAAATTTATTCTGCCGGATATCCTAGTTCAAAGTTCAAAGTTTCAAATATCTCTAGGGCAGGGGCAAAATGCTGCTAGTCTCTTTGCTAAAGCATAGCAAGAGTGACCTTTACTCTAGTTCCAAATAAGTTCTTCTTATTTGTCTGAGACCACCTCACCTGAACTTCATTGTCCATATCACTATCAGTATTTTGGCTTGTTACCCAGTTTCAAAGTCACTTCCACATTTTCAGGCTGTCTTCATAGCAGCACCCCATTATTCTGGTACCAACTTTATGTATTAGTCTGTTTACACTGCTGTATAGAACTGCCTAAGACTGGGTAATCTATAAAGAAAAGAGGTTTAGTTGACTCACAGTTCTGCATCGTTGGAGAAGTCTCAAGAAACTTACCAACATGGCTGAAGGCAAAAGAGAATCAAAACATGTCTTACACGGGGGCAGGAGAGAGAGAGAGCTAAGGGAGGTGCACATTTTTAAGCCATTAGATCTTGCGAGAACTCACTGTGAGAACGGCATGGGGGAAACTTCTCCAATGACCCAATTTCCTTCCACCAGATTCCTCCCTCAACAAATGAGGATTACAATTTGAGATGAGATTTGGATAGAAACATAAAGTCAAAACGTAACACTATAATTCCTAGAGCAATCACTTGAAAAGACTAAAAAACTGCTTGAGTTTCAATATGGTTTGTTCATCCCCATCAAATTGTATGTTGAAAGTTTACCCCCAGTGTAGTAGTGTTGGAGGGTGGGAGATAATCATGAGGACATATTTCTCATGCATAGATTAATGTCCTCCCTTGGGAGTAAGTGAATTCTTACTCTGATAGTTCAGGGATAGATGGTTGTTAAATAGAGGCTGGCACTTCCCACTTCTGCATGGATACTTTCTCACTATGTGATCTCTGCACATGCTGGCTCCCCTTCACCTTCTGTCATGAATGGAAACAGCCTGAGGCCCTCACCAGATGCACATGCTGAATCTTGAACTTTTCACATTCGAGACAAATAAACTCTTTTTCTTCATAAATTATCCAGTCTCAGTTATTCCTTTATGGCAAGACAAAATGGATTAAGGAAGAAGAATAGCTTAAAAGGCAATAAATGAGAGAGAATATAATATTAGAAAAATAATGCAAAATGAAACAGGAAAGAAAAAAAGAATAGAGGACACAAACAGAAAACAAATGGCAATTTGTACACATTGCTACACATTAAGTATAAATGGATTAAACATTGCAGTTAAAAAACTAAAGTTATCACACTGGTTAAAGGCAAACATCCAAGACAAACACAGGTTGTCAGTACAAGGTTGGAAAAGAATATGCCATAAAGACACTAAGAATAAGCAAGTTATTGACCATATTAAAATTAGACAAAATAGTCTTAAAATGTGTATAATAGAGATAAAGGCAGTAGTTTTTATTAATAAAACATATTAGAAAGATAGTATATTTCTAAATCATAGATAAAATATATTACAAATTTTTATGATCTTAAAATAGCAGTTAATAAAATATGAAGCAAAGAAAAAGCAAAATGAAGGGAAAAAATAGACATACTGATTTTAGCAGTCTCTCAGTCATAAGTAGTTCACATAGACCAAAAAGAAATCATTACAAATATGGATCTGAACATTATCAAACAACCTGACCAACAGTAAAACAATTAAATAATAATAATAACATAAGCCTTAAATATTTAGAAATCAGACAACATACTTCTAAATAATTCATGGCTCAAAGAAGATATCCAAGGGAGATTAGAAAATATTTTTGAACTCCATGATAATTAAAATATATCAAAATTTGTGAGAGGTAGGAAAAGCAATTCTTAAAAGATTATTATGACCTTTTCATATTCTTATAGGTCACTTGCATTCAGTGCTTATATTAGATAAAAAGTATAATTAAATCAATGAACTAAGCTTCTACTTTAGAAAGTTAGAGTAAGAAAAGTTAAAAGAAAATAAAAAATAAACAGCAGAAAACCTTACTAACTGATCAAGAAAAAAGAGAGAGGGCACAGTTAGTAATGTGAAGGAAAATGCATATATCACAACACATCCTAGAGATGTTAAAAGCATAGAAGGATATTTTGACCAACTTTTTGCTAATCAACACAATAATTTAGAAAAGATGAACAATTATTTGAAAAACACAACTCACCAAAGCTGACACATAAAGATATAGAAAATTCAAATAAACGTAAATATATTAAACACATTGAATTTATAATTAAACTTCTTTTCACCAATAAATTTTCTAATTAGATTCACTGGTAAAATCTGCAATATTCTATTTTTTTGCAGTAAAATATACATAATATAAAATTCACAATTTCAACCATTTTTAAGTATATGCATTTTTGTGCAACCATCACTACCATCCATCTTCAGAACATTTTATTATTTTCCCAAACTGAAACTCCACACCTGCATTAAATGATATTTCCCACTCCTCCTTTCTCCTAGTCACTGGCAACTACCATTCTACTGTCTGTTTTTATGAAGTGAATTGCTCTGGGTATTTCATATAAGAGAAATCATATAGCTTTTGTCCTTTCATGATTGTTTTATTTCATTTACAGTAATATTTTTAAGGTCCATCTATGTTATAGCATGTATCAGAATTTCCTTTCTTTTTAAGGCAGAATAATATTCCAGTGTATATATCCATTTGCATGTGTTTACCATTTATCTGTTGATGAATATTTGGGTTGCTTCCACCTTTTGGCTATTGTAAATAATGCTGCTATGAACGTAGGTGTACCAGTATCTGTTCAAGTTCCTGCATTCAAATCTTTTGAGTATATACCCAGAAGGGAAATTATGAGATAATATAGTAATCCTGTTTTTAATTTTTTCAGGAACTCCATACTGCATAGTTCATTTTACGTTTTCATTATGAGTACACGATTTGTCTCCAATACTTTCTTTTGGAGGGGGGACAGAGTCTCACTTGTCACCTAGGCTGGAGAGCAGTGGCATGATCTCGGCTTACTGCATCCTCTGTTCAAGTGATTCTCTTGCTTAAGCCTTCCAAGTAACTGGGACTACAGGCATGTGCCACCACACCTGGATAATTTTTTTGTATTTTTAGTAGGGATAAGATTTCACCATATTGGTCAGGCTGTTCTTAAACTCCTGACCTGGTGATCTGCCTGCCTCAGCCTCCCTAAGTGCTGGGAATACAAGCGTGAGCTACCACACATGGCCTATTTTATTTTATTTATTTATTTAATTTTTCCCTATTTTATTGTTTAAATAGCCATCCTAATAAGTGATATCTTATTGCTCTGATTTGCATGTGCCCCTAATAATTAGTGATATTAAACATCTTTACATATTTTATAGACCATTTGCATGTCTTCTTCGGTGAAATGTCTATTCGAGTCCCTTGCCCAGTTTTTAATTGGGTCATTTGTTTTTTTGCTATTGAGTTGTAGGGATTCCTTATTAGTTTTGATAACACTTTATCAGATAAGTGTTTTGCAAATATTTTCTCAAATTCCATAAGTTGCCTTTTTATTCACGTGTTTTCTTTACTGAGCAGAAGCTTTTGAGTTGGAGGTTATTCCATTTGTCTTTTCTTTGCATTTTTTGCCTGTGCTTTTAGTGTCATATCCAAGAAATCATTGCCAAGGCCAATGTCAAGAAGCTTTCGTCTGTGTTTTCTTCTAGGATTTTTCACGGTGTCAAGTCTTAGACTTAGGTCTTTGATCCATTTTGAGTTTATTTTTGTGTATGGGGTCAGATAAGGGTCCAATTTTATTCTTTTCCATGTAGATATCCAGTTTTCCTAGCACTAAATGTTCATCAGTGCGTGAATAAGTTAACAAATTGTGGTACGTTCACATAAGGAATACTACCCAACAATGCAAATGAATGAATTAGTATTATGCTTAGCAACATAGATGAATTTGAGAAACATTATTTTAAAAGGAAATAATCACACAAGATAGTGCATACCGTATGCATACAAAGGTCTAGATAGAATAGGAAAGACTAAGCTACAGTGATGGTAATCAAAATCACAAGTGGATGAGTATGGACTAGAAAGGATATGAACTAGCTTTCTTGGTGGTAGAAAAGTTTCTCATAGTTAATAGAGTGGTAATCACAGAAGAATATACTTTGAAATAGACCTTAAAATCTGTGCATTTTACAAATATAAATTATACATCAATAAAGCAGATTGTTTAAGCAAAAATGTTGTTCCACCTTCTTTCCCTGAAGAAAAACAGTTAGTCTACTGACTAGATCAGAATGAGGATTAGTATTTCTTACCATTGTCTTCCCAGGAAGCAACATTACAGGATACATCAGACCATCTTTTTTTTTTTTTTTTTTTTTTTTTTTCTTTTTTTTTGAGACGGAGTTTCGCTCTTGTTACCCAGGCTGGAGTGCAATGGTGCGATCTCGGCTCACCACAACCTCCGCCTCCTGGGTTCAGGCAATTCTCCTGCCTCAGCCTCCTGAGTAGCTGGGATTACAGGCACGCACCACCATGCCCAGCTAATTTTTTGTATTTTTAGTAGAGACGGGGTTTCACCATGTTGACCAAGATGGTCTCGATCTCTTGACCTCGTGATCCACCCGCCTCTGCCTCCCAAAGTGCTGGGATTACAGGCTTGAGCCACCGTGCCAGGCCAGACCATCTTTCTTTAATGTGAACTTAAGTGTGCAAATGTTCTCGGCAAGATTTCTGAAGCCTTCCTCAAGTAGAAGGGGTCGATAGGGTGTGTCAATGTAAAGTCAGCTCTCCTGGGGTACCATGTGTTTACCATGATTCCTCGAGGCAGGCATGAAAATATACTGCTACAGTCTTTTACACTGATGTCAATGAATTATGTCACTTAACATTCATCTGATTAAAAATGGCATTTCCATATGGATTATCTATCAATAGCCCATTTATTTTCTCTAATAAGTTTACCAAACTTTTTTATTTATCATTTTTTTCAATGGCAAGTCATTACGATAGAGATTATTCAGCAGGACCCTTGTTAGATAGCAGAACTTTAATTTGTAAATAGCCTCTGTCCAGACTTTTGTTGGGGGTAGAATTGCCTTAAATTGTTCCAGGTTGACTCTATTTCCTATTTTTTAGCATTCGCCAGGAATAAAATTTCTGTTTTCTCTTTTCCAAAATTGAGAATTACCGTCTTTGTAGCTCTTATTTCAAGAAAACTCTTCATTGCTCTAAGTCAAATCCTTTGTGCAGAGATGTAGTCAAGCAGGCAAGGCAAGATATGTGCTGGCCAAGCAACCTTTAACCTGGCATTGGTAAACAGCAGGCAGAAGAGGTAATAAGTAGCCAGTTAAAGAGGTAGGGGCCCAAGCACAACAAAGTGAGGAAGGTAATTTTATTCATCAGGATAGGCTAGTTACAGTATGATAATTAGCAATCCAAAAATTGGGGTGGATTAAAACAATAAAGGTTTATTTCTTACTCATGCTGTATTTATATCAAAGGGTGGTGAAGGTTAGGGTATGTTGACTCCATTCAAGTCATTCTCACTTAGGAACCTAGGTGGATGGAGCCTCCACCATCAGACAACCACTGTCACTTCCAATCACATTTCACTGTCCTTATTGGAGGCAGGAAAGTCCAAATCTTCCAAAGTAGAGAAAGAATGGGTAATTAGTGAGTCATAACATTGCTGACCACATTGATATTTTAAAAATACAGGATAATCAAAGGTCCTCAAAGGACTGTGCATCTGCAAGTAGCAAAAGCTTGAAGATTTATGAAGCAAATGAGCTGGAGGACAGATTCAGAGCTCCAGTTCCAAGAGGTGGAACTGGCAACTGCAAGAGGTACCAGAAGACTGGACAGAAACTTGGACATGAACAAAGTTACAGTTCAGCCTTGCAAACTGTGGCAATGAGGACAGGTGTTAATAGGGTTCTTGTCAGCAGGAATTAGATCTTGCAAATCAGAGCATCAACAAGAAAAGTTTGGGTCTAGGTGCAGCTTGAGTGCCAGAAGGCCAACCTGGGTCACCATGTCTTAAAGCAACCAACAAGGAAAATCCTAGGTTGTACTTGGTGAGTTCCTCTGAGTGGAAATTGAAGTCTCCAAAATTTTTTGTGCTTCAAGTCTGCATTTAGTAATAACTGTGGGGAAAGTAGACAAAGAAGAGGCAGAGATAATGAGCTGGGTTTGACGAGGTCTGATATCCAGTGTCTTGTAGTGTGCTTGTCTGAGGAGATGAAAGAAAGAATATCTATGAAAAAATAAAAAAAATTGACTGCTAGCCAGTCTATAAATATTCCAGAGTAGATTCACAGAAGAGTAACTTTCAGAGAAAACTTAATGGAGGAAGTTGGCCTGGTAGTATTTTCTCAGCCAGGAAAACTTCCCATGGCTGTGTGTCTAACCCAGTTTACTACAAAGATATTTTCTAGCTTCCTGACAGCATGCATGATTTTATAAGAGTCTACCTCCAGAAACAAGAGGCATACTCGATGGTGCCTTCTATATCAAACTGGGGAAATGATCATTAAGACATTTGGTTTGGTTCAACCCAAACCTAAGGAACCCCTTCTCAGGTAGATGACAATTTATACCTGCAGTATGAAAAGAAAGTGTTTCTAAGTCATTCAAGGAACTGTGTTTTGTGTCTTGCATTAGCTTATAATAAGTAGATAAGAAATTCTGGACCATGTAATGTACTCCTATTGCTTCAGATTTTTTCTCTCCAGGAAACTTTCAAATACAAATTTTGTCCTAGATTCCTCTTTCTAAGCCTCAGCTACATACTGAGCTGCATGAATATGTCCCAAAATAATTTTGCATATTTCCCCCAAACTGGATTCTCCTCTTAATTAAATGCTCTAAAAAAGTAAGCCAGTTACCCAAATCAGAAATCTTTGATTCCTCCTTGTCCCTTGCTTATTCTAAACAATCAAATCCAGTCAATCGCCAAGTCCTTATAATTTTAACAACTTAATAGCTGTCAAATCTGTTCCTATTATCCAGTCCCACTGCTTCAGGTCCTCAACACTTTTTATCAAGGCTGTATTTTTGCCCATGTTCTCCCACCTTCATTCTCCACTCAGCTCCTTCCCCTGTTCTTGACACTGCAATAAGAGGCTTCTTCCTAGAAGGTACCCATCATGTTAATCATCTTTTTAAAAGCTGTGGCTCTAAAGAGAAACACCATTCCTGTCTGCTAATCTCTCTAACCTTTGGTTCTCGCAGACTCTCCCAGAGTCCCAGCACTCTGCTTTCCAGAGACATTGGACAGCTTTCATGCTCACAGAAGAACTCTGCCTTTTTTTGGCTCTGAACTCTCACACCCTCTGGATTCCTCTTTTTCCTCCAACAAAACCCTTAAGTAGCGCCATGGCTCAGGAAAGCAGGAAAACACATTTATGGTGACGGAATACCATGGCCATGTATAGCTTTGGTCTACACATATCTGAATACTTCTGAATACTGCAGTTATTCAGTGTTAGACCCAAAAGACAATAGGTTAGTTTTTCACAATCTTACTGGTTTTCTCCAGTTTCCGAACTAGAGACAAAAGAGTACATACAAAACAATTTTTAAGTTTATTGCTAGTGACTTTACTTCTAATTTCTTTTTAACACAGTGATAAATAATCTTAAAACATAGTCTAAGGCAAATTTGATTTTTGTTGAAAATACAGTGGTCTAATTATACCTACCCCATTGACTAGAATGTGCTATTTTTAAAAAAAAACTATTTCAGGCTGATAATTTTGCTCTTCAACTTAATCTGAAAAAATAAAAATGAAATAAAATAACTTCAGCCAGCTGTTCTACAAATGCCAGTGATAAGAGAAATTAAGTAAAACAGTGCTGATAGATTCATATAGACCCATCACCTTATCAGAAATTCAACCGAAGCCTTTTTCTTAGTTGGAGGTGAGGACAGCAAAATAAAGAAAAATAGATTATTTTCATTAAATTAAAACAAAAGTCTCAAAGCCTGGTAATATTCATTGTCAAAAATAAAGAGATACATGTATGCTGGGCTTCATATTTTTTTTTAATGTTTACAAAGCTTTATTTAAAAGGTGCAATTATTATGCTGTGAAAATGAAAATACTGCATACTAAACAGTACCTAGGGTATCATCTCAGTGTAAAAAAGGGAAAAATGTCAAACTATTGACAGAGGCCATCTCTGAATGAAAGGAATATAATTTTTCCTGCTTTTACATCTTCAGCAATATGCAAATGTCATAACGAATTGGTCACAGTGAAACACAGGGCTAACAACCCTAGTGGGCTTCATATTTTAACACAGGAAACAAGATATTTAGTTTTAAATAAGGTGCATTTAATTATTTTATTATTAAATATATTTTTTATTAAATATATTATTTATTGACTTTGAAGATGCCAATTTTAGGTTTTGTCATATTATATGCAAATTAACAAATGTTCTCTAATTGCAAAAGGAAGCTCTGAGGGAGAAAATATTTTACATGATTATTTTCTTTGTTGCTATAAAGGATTATGTTCAACTTCATAATCAACATTTAGTAGTAGAACTAAACTTAATTCTATTAATTCTAGAATTAATTATAGACTACCAGCACTAAAATTTCAATTAATACTAGAATAAACTGAAGAAGCGACTTCTACCAGTAGAAAGCTGTAGGTTGAGAAGTCAGGAATACCAAAACAAAGCATAAGCAATAAGCTGAGTTTAAATTTAAAATATCAGGCACAGTAAGGTTTGGCATGCATTTCACTGAGCTCCTCCTCTACTCACATAACCTTAAGCTCAGGGTTACACTGGTGATTGGGAGGGGTGGCAAGCTGAGGGTGGGATGTGGGGCAAATGATTGTAGCCAGGAAATCAACTCTGAACCAAGCAGCAAAACTAAGCAATGAATTTCAGAGTGCAGTCTGGTTCACACCAGCTTCAGGCTCAAAAGTCTCCAATTGTAAATAGAACCACCAGTTGTAAGGCAGCTTTCTGTACTCCAAACTGTTCATGGGAATCCTGAGGGTTTTAAGTGGCCAGACATGAGTGTGAAATTCAAATGATCATTTAAATTCCATTACAATATTTAATAAGCTAACAGACAGGAAAACAGCTGGCACAAAATCAGTGCTGAGAGCAAGTAAAATTCCCGATGCAGAGTGAACCAACCCCTAGGTCACTGTGAATCGAAGCAGTAACTTAAATTCAAAACCACACTCAGGATTCATGGGCTAATACTATCAGTGACTTAAAACTGGGACCCAAGGGAAAGAACTTTTTTCCGTTGATAAAGAGGATGGTTCACTGCCAGGCAGCTGGAGACTATCTGGCAGGGGCTTTTTACACAGCCAGCATGAGTCTCTAAATGACAAAAAAAAAAAAAAAAAAAAAACCACGAAAAACAAAAAACTAATACTTTTCAAATTTTAAATGTCCTGGAAAGCTTTTAATTCATTTTGTTGTTTGGTTTTCATTTGTTCCTATTAAAAATAAGACACCATACACATACCATAATTTATTAACAGTTGTTGAATATAGTCTCTAGGGAACGAAATAGTGTAAGGTACCATGCTTTGCAGAAAATAAATATAATATACTGCCCATGACAGCTTAAATCATGAAATAAGACTCACTGGTTGCATTGTGCTTACAAATATTTTCATTACAGTTATTTGAATTCAATAAAATCTAATAAGGTACTCTTAGCCTCTGGCCAAAACTGACACAGAATTTAATTTTCACTAGTCAGCTAAAGACACAAAATGTTCCCGGGGAAAATTCTGCTGTGCTATACAAACACGCAACACTTACTTGACAGGTTCATGGAAATCCTGTGCTTATGCAAGTGGCGGGGGTGATGCTGATAACACCACTGGAATGAAGTAAAGTGTTCACTGTTTGACATAATAATCTAATTGTTTCTAGACCTTAGTTTCCTCCCTAAAGGTCAACATTTTCATTTTTGGAACTTCTAGCTAAGAGCATTGGCAATTAAAAAAAAACAACAGGGGAGGGGGTTCTTTTTAAAGAAATTTGGTAGAAAAGAGACCATTTGAAATTGATTCTAAATTACTTTTCGGTGGTTAGTACATGACCTCCCACAGCCATTTGAACTAGAGATGAAGGTGACTTTCTCTCAGCAAATGGAATAGGGGATTTTTCTTTTCTTCCTGAAGAGTCAGGATTATGTGACCTTATAAATTGGTCTCATTACAGAGCTACTGACAGACAGACATATTGGTTGCTGCCAGTAGGCATATGGGCTGAAATTTGGAGGAGGAGGGGAGAACAGATGGAATGGGGAAAAAGAGTGATGGACGGGTCCCTCACACAGAGCCCAGCTGGTTGGGAGCAGGTCATGTCTATTACCGCTAAGCTGAGAAAGATAAGAGTGTCTGCAGTGGGAAAGGTGACATCCATCAATCAGCTTCTTCATTATGGCAAGAATGAGCCTTGTGGTCTGAGGGTGGAAGAAGGGGGATGGTCATCCCACACCCCACAGGTGGCAACTCTGAAGAGGGCTTATCCTTCACGTTGCCAGAAAAAAGAAGAATGTGCCCTTCATGAATTTGGGTTGTTGTGGGTCCTTCAGAGAAAACTCAGGTTGATGGTTTAATATTATTTTCAATTGTTTAATATTATTTTCCATGTTGAGTCAAACATTGCATGAATGTCACACTTCATAATGTAAGAAAGCAACATTACAGAAGTTTTCCAGGTGAACCCCAAGTTATCTTCTGTCTGTGTGGCAATGTCCAAGAGCAAATGGGGTGGAGACAGGAGGGCTCTTTAAGGGTTTCCAGAATGTAAGCTCCTTCAGAGTAGTGACTTGTTGTTCTTGCTCATCTCTAATACCCCGGTGCATAAAACAGAGATGTGGAGTAAATATTTATTGAATAAATTAAGTTGAAATTATAGAAAATACCTCAAAATGATTTTAACTCCCAAGAAAATACATTTTATGGCTCTTTCTCTGACATCTGTTATCACCTTGCCAACTCCTCTTTTCCAAATCTGACATTCTGGAGATATAAAGGCAACTGTGGTGAGGAACAGCAGCAAATGGAACACTTGACACTAGGGGTAGTTAATAGTTACACTCAAGTGGTAAAGGGTTGCACTGAAGCTTTATACTTCAGTGAGGACGTGATGAAATTTGGGGAAAGGAATGCTTTTATTCTGTGGAGAATGTCTTTCTGCCATACATAAGACTACTAGACTGGTTGTTTCTGTATCAGGACCCTGGAAGGCAGAATAGAAACTCATTTCTTTTAATTCTCAGTATCCCAAAAACAGTGATGCTCAATTAATGTTGAACCACTAGCTTAAATGATTATTTTCTATTCACAAATTTTTTTAGTGTAGAGTCCATAAACTAATTTGGCTTTCTTAAATATTTGGGGGAGAAAAAAAATGACCAGAGGGAATTAGAGATGTGATCCAGACAGACAGCATTTTATTCGAAAATATTTTGCTCTATAGTACTTATTTTAAGAGACACATATTATCTTAGATGATAACAATGTTAATAAAAATATGGTCACATGAAAATTAGAACTGTTTTGGAAGTTAGAATAGCAAATAATTGAATCTAAAATTTGACCTTAATTATTAATAAAACCCAATCTAATTATGAAGAAAGTGTTATTGATTTGTGGATGTATTTGAAGCTTACTGACCTGATCAAATTAGTTAAATAAGTTTCTATTTGTATTTCCTTTTATCTTCTGATTGGGGATTAACAACATGTATCACCTTTTAATATAGGAAAATAATAAACTTTTTTGAGCTTTCTAAGCAAATTGATATTTTTAATGTATCTGTCTTTAAAAACATAACCTCTCTGTTAAAAGATTGTGTTACATGCTAACATAAGGGTACATATTTAATTAGTTTGCATATCTTAAAAGACAGCTGCCTATTTGATGAAATTAGAACATAGTTTGAATAATTAATAAAGAGTTTGACAAAATTGAAAATGTGCTCCTATTTAAATTGTGTGAGAGAGCTAACCTAAGTGTGTGAGATTCACTTCGGGTATCCTACTGGACTCACAGGAAGGACACATTGCTGACCTCACTAAGTGGTTTAGATAGGGGATTCCTAATTGATAATGATGGGTTTGAATGAACAAGTTAGTCTTGGGTTGAAGGGGACTCACTGCTGAACATGTTAGGGGAGGGGACAAAGTGATGAAATGCTTCAGTTCTGGAATGAGATGGACTGAACTCCAAATCTGGTTATACAGCCTTAGGTGAGTTAATTAATTCGTTTCCCTATGAGTCCATGTGGACATTAAAACAGATAATGTGTATGAAGCACTTACCATAGTGTCTGGAAGAGTTAGCATTCAGAGAGAGTAGTGGTTTTATTTTTGCTGTACTGTTAGTTTGCTAATATTATAGTTTGCTAATATTATATACCCAAAGATATTTCACACTTTTTTTGTTCCTACTCTTTAAAAACTATTCTTTGAAAAAAATCTAAGAATTGCTTTTCTCTCTTCTTGCTTTTCTTCACTTCTCTCTCCTTCCCTCCCTTGTTTCTGTCTAGCCTTTCCTTTGCTTGCCCCTCCCTCCCTCCCTCCCTTCCTTCCTTCTTTTCTTTCTTTTCTTCGATTTTTCTTTCCTTCCTCTCTTCCTCCCTCCCTTCCTTCCTTCTCCATGTTTATATAGTCAACAGATTTTTGAATATTTACTCTGTGAAAATCCAAAAACTTCTGCAAGTAGGACATGTAAAAATATACTATTACAATTTAACTGTCTATAAACAGAACATTTTATACTGTCTGAATTATAGCATGATGGGAAAAATACTCCATAATGATAAGGAGAAATGCCCAATATTAGTATCATTTGTCTTCTTTAAATATAGAGGAGAATGTGAATTCCTAAGGGTATTCTTCATTGAGTAATATTGATCATAGTATAAAAATGTGTGATAGATTGATATTATGTCTCCTTTCAGGTTTTCTAGTGGTCTATAGGACCGTCACTCTCTTGACTCTCCTGAAATATATAGTAGCATCTTTCCTGAATTCATTTGCTTCTCCCAATGTGTAACATATTCACTTATTGGTATTTATTAAAATAAACTTGCTGTATTTATGGTGAGAATGTATGCCAGTTCCCTACCAAGGAATTCTTCTACTCTCCTGATTCAATTAGTACATAATTATCTTCATTTCTGTTGATTCAAAAAAAGACATGGAAGTGAAAATAGTAAAAATAGATGTGCTCAAGTATTTATAATCTATACATTGCATCTGTTATTTGAAACTTCAAATATCGACATACAGAAATTGAGAATTGACTACAGAGGAGAGAGCCCAAACACAATCTGGGTTATTTTTCAAATGCTTTAGGTTTGGCAAAAACTGAAATGTTTATTGCCAAGCACTTTTCCTCTTAATTTTAAAAAATCATGTTTGTTTCAAGGGAAATTTAATCCACATGTTTCTGATTCATTTGCACTTAAGTTGTCAAACTGTTTTGTAATCACAAGTCTCTATCTTTTTCTCTACACAGAAAGTTGAGTTTTTCCAAGTGTTCATAAACAATAACCACTGGGAAGAATAAACTGAATTTCAAATTCAGAAATCAGGGATGGGCAAAAGTGTGAATATTTCACCTGTTCTTGGGAAAGAAAAATATACTTAGGCTTTTGCCTTTGACTTAAACCTTTTGATGTAGACATTGCTTGCCCTTGGAAATAATGTGATTCTTTTCTCCAAGGAAAGGTATATTTAGAGTTCAAAATATACAGTAGTAGGTGTTAAATGACCCATGAAGCAAGAGGATTCTAAGTCTTTGCAATTATAAGTAAATATGACCACAAATAATATTAGAATTTTATAGTAAAAACTTATTTTAAACATTATAATATTCACAATTTGGTTTATTTATAACTCTTTATCCCTTAGACATGAGCTTAACAAAACAAAAGTGATAGCTTTTTTGGCACCGAATATTCAATCTAAAATGAGTTTAAATTACAAATAGAAGAATTTACATGGGGAAAAACATTGATTTTAAAGCTTGTGTCGACTCTGAAAATAGCCCAGAATTGACCACATTTACATATTTTTCTTATAAAACATTCTGTAATGAGAGTTCAACTAGTAAAGCTTACTATAATAGAATGTCCCATTTGGGAACATTAAGAACTTTTGTTTTATGAGAACTCTACAATAGTTCCTCCCATTTGGATCTCTTAGGAAGTGCTAATTCCAAATACTTCCTCCTTTACCATGGGATCAAACCATTTGGACCGCTTATTATCATGTACCCAGTAAAACTCAATCTGTTGTGTTAATTAGTTAAGTAAACACATTTTATAGTTGTGGAGACAAAGCAGAACTAGACAACTGGGTAGGTGAGAAAAGATCAAAGATCTTTCTTAATAAATTGTTACGGTAATTAGTGTTTGTCTTGTACTTCTCCTCCAGGGGGTCTTTTAAATCCAAGCTTGGGAAAACCTGCTTAGTGAACAAGGAAGCTTTTGGAAAGACAAATCTTGCCAAGCTTCCAAAACTGACTTAAAATCAGTGGAGTGAGAAAAAAAGAAATACAAGAAAGGGGACATAAAAAAAGACCATGCATTCTTCTGGGGGAATCCCTACTCTGTTTAATAGCTTAAGAGTGAAATATGGAAAAGAACTATCACATCACATGTAGCCTATTCATATGCTAGATAAAAGCTTTCCCTACCCACCACCCACACCGAAACATAACCTGTAGAGCTTTCTTTGAAAATAGTCAGAGTACTGTAGTGTCTACACTTCCCAAAAAAAGTTATTAAAAAGTACCTAAATTTTAGGAAGATAAAGCCCTCCAGAAAATGCCCCACCTTCCCTCAACATTACCTGGGCTTCTTCCTGCTCCTTTCTACCTGCCAACCTACTTTATCAATATTCTTTGGCTGTCTCTTCCAATTGGAAAGCCCATGTATAGTGACAGGGAGTTTTGTCTAGTTTTCCACTGGTTTGTTCAATGACTGACTGAATAAAAGAATGAATACACAGTAGTTTTCTAAAAATTTTAGAAACAGTTTACAGTAATATGGAGTGGTTTCACCACTTACACACTGTGGAATGGCCTTTAGTAGTTTACGTGATCTTCCTGAACTCAGTTTTCTCAGACGTATGTCTGGATTGTTATCTGCTTTCCAGGGTTATGTCAAGATTGGAGATGATTTATGTAAACTGTCGAGCAGTGTATCTAGCCCTTAGTATATGCTCAGTTAATGGTAGTTGTTTTGTTGCTATTATTACTTTTCCCCGCTTTTCCTTTATGCAAGCCAAATAATCCTAACACTCTTGAATTTAGCATTATTTCTCTCTGTTTTTACCATACTCCTCTTTTTCAAGTCATATTCATATTTTCGTAATTGAATAATATGTTTCTTTTTAGTCATCTAAAATACAAATCAAATATAATAAATATTATAATAAAAATCTAATAATCTAAACAAATATAGTAACAATTTATTAGAACTATTCTTTAACTTTCTCTTAGAATTCCAACACATTTGTAAATTAATAACCATCTTAATTTCTACCTATAATATAGGTAGCGGTGGGTATTTTTGTTTCCAGGTATTGATGTTCAAACCCCAGGATAGCAATTATCCACTTTGCCCCAGGTTTTCAAAAAAGATTTTGCATGCTTTCTTACAGGGTTGGTGGAGAAAAACTTGTTTCAGCTCTTTATCTAGGATTTGCCTTAATTTATATCTTTTATCTTTTAACTTCAGGTCTTGTCTCTAAAAGAAAGTCCTATCCTGAAATTTCCTCCATGAAGGCTAGAAGTATAGAAGAAAAGAGGATTAAAAAACCTAAGAAATTAAATTTCTAATATAATCTTCATCTGGCCAGATTTTCTGGCACTCTGCCTATTTCACGAGTTCCCAGTTTTTATGAGATAGTAAACCTAAAAATGCTCTTTTTAAATCTATTTTTAAAATAATACATTAAAAATAGTAATATGTCAATGTTTAGCAAATCTATTATAGAAATTATGAACAAGAGAAATGAAAATGAGTAAAAATAATTTTTAATCTCACTAGCTATACTCTTTGTTCTTGCATAAACTATATGTTTATTATCACAAAAATGTAGTATATGTATAGAGATAGCATTTTGAAATCTGTGTTTTCTTCTTTATAGTTTAGCATAAAAATATTTTTTTATCATTAAACACACAAGCATCATTTTAATAATATTATTGTATGGACATATCACTGTCTATTAAAACAATCATTTGTCTGTAGATATGATGAAATAAATCTACATACTTGAGTAAAAAAATTAAAAATCATGAAATTTTTGAGGTAGAAAACTGAAAAAGATTTGGTAGTTTTATTTTTTTCTTGCCAAGTAACTCACATTAAATTCTTATTTTTTCCCTCTTCCCCCTCAGATAAAAAACCTCATAAATAAAAACACACATAACAAACTATAGACCCATATTAATAACCTGGAATTCTAATAAAAATCTTCTTTGTCTTTTTCACATCTTATCCTCCCTCAATGCATGTTGCTACTCAAACAGTGCTTAATTAATATTAGATGAATAATTGAACAAATGAACTTACATCACATGCAAATACCATCTTATGAGATCTATAACTGCAGTTTTACAAGCTTGTTTGTTTTGCTCTTAGGGGAATAAATGAATTGACTAAAATGATCCTTTTTAGTCCCTATCTCCTTAAGTGTCATTATTACCTATGGCCAGGTCAGAGTTCTCCAAAAAGCAGGTCACTTAGATCAGAATTACCTGGAGCACTGGGAATAAATGAAGGATCCTGAGCCCCATTCTAGATCAACTAAAGGCAGAATAATTAAACTGAAAGCCCAGGAAAGTCTGAGAACTACTTCTAGGTGGAGTCAGCAATCAACTAAATTTTGTATAACAGTCAATTGAAAAAGTTTAGAATTCGGTGCACCTCCCAGCATATGTGGAACTAATGTATCATGGGAAGCAGAAATGGGGGGAAATCTCATCCATGTTTTCATAAAGACAATAGCATTCCCTTTATGATGGTAAAGATCTAGTGAAGGTAAAGGAGTCAAGTGTAAAGGTCAGTTTTGTTTTGGGTGGAAACAATTTCATTGGGCAATTCTAATCAAGAGAAGAAAAATAAAACAAATAATCTAAGTTCATGAGTTTCTTTTCACTGCTATCTCTTTTTATATCTGTGGTATCTTACAAGATTCCAGTGAAAGTTATTAAGAAAAATGCCTGTCCACTGGTGATAAACTGGAATCTAATGTATTAAGGCTGTTTTCTATGCTTTTGGTATACCATAAGACTTTTAGAGATACCTAAGTTTTTTAAGGTATTGTTCAATCTATGAATGCATTAATTACATCACTCTGTCTAATCAAACTGAACAGAACCAAAAACCAATCTTAATTTTTTTTTGGCAGGAAGATGTGAAAATTAATATGGCATGTAGGTGCTGTTGGTTCCAATTAAAATCAATATCTGTCCTGATTTGTGCCTCTTGTCTCTATGACAGCAAGGGGGCTGGCTAAGGGGATACATCTGCTCCTCTCTCCCAAAGGGGCTCAAAACAAGTGAATGACCTGCAGTGTTTATTATTAAGTTTTCAAAGGGAAAGTTGTTTTGGTCTAATTGAAGCAATAATACGAGAGAGGTTATTTCTGGTCAGTTCCCTGCTGTTTTCACTCTGGAGAATATATTCCAGGTGTTCATGTGCCGCACTGCAGTGCAGTGCTGCTGTGTCTTGAGTGTAGGCATGCTAGTGCCAGCAGAGCAATAAACTAGCCTTAGCAGTTTAAGCCAGTCTTGGCCTTTGAGAGACACTTTTTTAGTTAACTTCATAGTAAACCAGATGGCTCATGATCACATTCATTTTCAAAAGTCCAAGTTCCTGTGGAATAAACTAATGAGACTTTATACATCTCAAATACATTAAACAAAATTATTTTATTTCCCTTTACTCCAAGTCTTTGCCACACTATACAGAGTAGCTATGTCATGTCAATGTTTTCCTTTTAAATCATTTTTCTTTCCAGATTAATGAATGGCTCATCTAAAGTAAACGAGGAGAAAAAAATTAAAACCTCTTTATTTAGTCAAAGTATTAGCCATCATTGATTCATAACTGCCTGTTGTATTTCTGTGTTTGAAAAATATATTCTAGCTCTATGATTTTCAAATATCCCTAAGATGTGATAAATAATATCAAGGATGGTTGGTGAAGGATATTGACTCCAAAACTGAATTTTGAATGTAAATGTAAATACCCAGTACATAATTTTTGGCTATAACCCGCCTGAGGTACATGTGACTAATCATTTCTAATAAAGGATAAAAGTTGCCACAAAAAGCAGTTTGGGAATTTCAAAGGTAACATTGAATTTATTAGCCAACTAATATATGCCATAACTTTTTATATTACTTGGAGATATTTTTTCCTCAAAATTACAAAACAGAAAACAACATATTATTGAGTGGAAATTAATCTAAATTCTGTGAACTATATGCGATATTCACCCAAAATAGCTTAATTTCAGTTAAATTTCCAGGTAATTCTTATTGGTAATTACAGGAGCAAAGACTATTCTAAAGTTAAAATTCATCTTCTTTCTAGTTCCAAGAGGAATTTTTGATCTTGATTTTGCTTATTTTCATCTGTGAACCTAATATGAACCCACAGACCAAAATAGTCACATTAAGAATATGGGCTGGATTTCAGGCTAATCAGGGGAAATGCCTGGGGAGGGTGGTGGTGGTGATGTCTGCTGCTCACTCGCTTAATCACTCAGACTTTTTGAGTCCGGGATACTTCCAGAGTCTGAGTGGTAGCGATTTCTCAGTTCACGTTCTCAGATGTACAAATCAAAGGGTCTAGCACTGAATGTCCTCAGAAGAGGGGCGGCCCCGGGATGAGAATAGCTCTGCCTCTCCAGAAAGGGAATAACGAGTGGCACCCAGTGTCAAGGGCATCATATTTATAAAGCAGCTTGGGTTCTTTGGATAACATTCAAAATGTTTTGCAGAATGATGACTTACGTATTTTCACAAACTCCAAGGAGAGGGCAGAAACCCAGCTCTGGTGGCTGTGTATCAGGCAAAGGAAGCTGACGCGTGCATTCCTCTCATTATTCTTTCCCTGCCCTCTAAATACCACACACATAGCAACGGTCAATTACAGGGGAGCAGGTGAGGTGTGCAAATTAACACAGGAGAAAAGTGGTGAAAGTCGTGGGGGTGGGTTGGGAATGAAGAAGAAGAGGGGAGGCAGGGGCTGCCTGGTCGGGAAGGCAAACCACACAATGCCACTTAATAAACATGACAGTTAATAAAAGAAGGTTTAAATTCTTGAACAGGAAACAAGCGGAAAAAAAAAAAAGCAAGCAAGAAAGAAAAGAAAGAAAGAAACCCTGCATGCTTTCATTCTGAAAGAGTTATGATGTTATGGTCTTCATTTGAGGTGATTCGTCCCAAAGCAAGAAGGAGGATCCATTTTAATCCGTAACTACAAGAGAAATAAATAACCTTTGTAACTGAAATGATTTTAAACAACAAAAAACAGAATAATGCCCTTCTATTTCAGGGGCCATTGTTGTTAGAGTGTGCTTAGATTGTTTTGCTTATTAAAGGCTGTAGTTGCAGTGCAGAACTTACATTTACTAGTCAGAACTCTCAGAGATGATGGTGAGATAAGAAGGGAAGTATCTGTTGCTCCTTCTGTCTTTAGTAAAATCTCAAAGCAGATGATGCCAGAAACCATAGCAATCACTGCCAATCTTAATAGACACTAAGTCTAAGGTTTTAGTATATAATGTAGACTTCATTGTCCATTCAAAGTTAGCATCTTCACTGATTATTTTAACAAGTTAAATAGTCAAATCATAAAATTAGCTCCTAAGTTCATATTGTTTCGTGGTACAAAATGAACTTAAATCAATAAAGTCACTTCTAAGATGAAAACTTGGAGGTACATTTGAAAGATCCTTTGTTTTGCATAAGAACCACATTTTTTTTAACAATTGGAGAAGGATAAATCCATGTAGCACCAACTGTGCTGAATACAAATTAATTTCTTTTATTTTTAAAGTGTTCTTCAGGATCATACAATAATTCCGAGTAGTAATGAGCTTCAATTATCACTTTGTTGGAGACATTTCAAAGAGATTTACAGTTGACAGAATGTGAAATAAAAGATCATTTACACTATTGTTCTTCAAAGCACAAAGGTGACTTTGAAGTATTTGTTTTCTTACAAACCTTCTGTAAGTCATGGCAAATTACCTCATATTTTTGTTTTGCTCATATAAGGAAACTGAGTCATAAACGGATTAATTCACTATTAAATGAAATGCTTTGATCGCTTATGTTTAAAACAGCTGTTTAATTATAAAGTTTTTCTAAAAGCTGCTGTCACTGACAAAACAATTTGTTGAGTAAAAACAAGTGGCCTGAAAAAAAAGTGATAGAGTTTACAACAGTGCTTCGCTGTACACAAATGAACTAGCTTAGTAATTATGATAAGCTGGATTTATGACTTTACCATCTTACTCTTCATAGTAACTACCGTTTTTAGGTTGGTAGGGGATGAGTGACTGGCCCGGCCTTGACTGTTGTAGATAATCTGCAGGTTGTTGTAGATCATCTGAAGCAGAGTTTGTAGAGCATGATGAGTTTACCATTGCAGAAACTGTCCTGGAGTAAATATAGATGACATAAATATCATTTTTGTGGCAGGTGTTACAGGTACTAGTACCCATGTTTGCACATTTACTTGATTGTTTTCAAGGTTTGGGAGCATATCCTCTTAGAATTTGAAGACTCTTTAGATCAACTTGCCAGACCCTTTGATTTTACAAACAAGAGCTGAAACCCGTAAAGTCAATTGATTTCTCTAAAATCACATGTAAGTACATGGATACCAAAGGCTAAAGTCCAGGAATACTGATTATATTATTCCATGACCCTAGGCTGTCTCAATAGATGTATTTTATTTGATCTTTATGATATTCACGTGATATAGGTGTTGCTAGCTACACTTGTTTTATAAACAGGAGACATGGATTCAAGGAGTTGTATGATACTCTAACCAAAGTCTTAAAGCTTATTAAGGACAAATGTGGTTTGGTAGCTAGGCTTTGTTCAAAATTTTAAATGTCATGCAAAAGGGATTTCTACCAAGAACTCTTACACTATTTCTGTCTATCTGTGTATTATCTATTAAGGTCAGTTGGAACAAGCACTGGTTAAATCTCTTGAAGACCTATAAAAAAAACTTACATGGTTTGTTTTAACTTACAACTTCCAGTGGACTGAAAGATTTCATTGTTGCTAATTTTGCACAACAGTTATTAATGGATGAACTAAGTTATTTTGCTTATGAGTTATTTTGCGATCCTAGACTTAAAGCTGTCAATCTAAAATAAAACCATTAAATAACGTTCCTCTTTTTTGTGTGTGGTTTTTTGTTTTTATTTTTGTTTGAGGCAGTTTTGTTCTTGCTGCCCAGGTTGGAGTGCAATGGCATTATCTGGGCTCACTGCAACCTCGGCCTCCCAGGTTCAAGCAACTCTCCTGTCTCAGCCTCCTGAGTAGATGGGATTGCAGGTGCCCATTACTACATCCAGGTAATTTTTTTGGTATTTTTAGTAGAGATGGGGTTTCACCATGTTGGCCAGGCTGGTCTTGAACTCCTGACCTTGGGTGACTCGACTGCCTCGGGCACTCAATGTGCTGGGATTACAAGTGTGAGCCACCGCACTCTGCCTCACTTTTGTTTTTAAACTGTTCTTTTGCCACATTTTTCCCTTTTTTCCCCAAATATTCTAAACCATTTACATTTCCTGGCCATGTGAGCATCCTTGCTACTCTCAGTATAGACTTTGAGACAATCTGACAGTCTGTTTATCTCACTGGTTGTCCTTCACTTATTCATTCCATGAATACTTACTGAGCACCTTGGTCACGGCAGGCCCAGTTCCAAGAGCTGGGTAAAGAGTACGGAAAAACATAGAAAAGTGTCTCTCCTCCCGTTGACTTACAGTTGGGAGAGACATTGAGCAAGTAAAATTAAAATTTATTTGTTAAATTATTTTTTTAAAACAATTCGTGTTTGTTCATTGAAGAAATCGACTTATACTTGTCAGGTGTGACAACTGTAAAGGGTGAAAATGAAACTGAGGATGGGATAAATGTGCTGAGGAGGGAGACTGCTGTTTGACACAGTGTTCAGGGTAGGCTTCTGCTGAGAACCTGAAGGAGACATCTGAGGAATCAGCATGTTGAAGAAACTGAGGTAGGATTGTGTTTGGCATATTCAGGGAAGCGAAACATGGGGGAAGTGGAGTTTGAGGTCACAGGGAGCCAGAACATACTGGAGTGGCAGCTTAGCCCATTTTAAGGACATTGGGTGAGTGACAGAAGGAGTCACTGAAGGTGTTAGTGCAGAGGAATACATTTACAAGTTTATGCTTCAAAAAGTCTGTATTGACTTCTTTATGAAAATTAACAAATGGGTGCAAGGATAGAAGAAACAAGGAGATCAACCAGGAGGTGACTGAGAAAAAAATCACGCCATAAATGATGTTGGCTTACGGCAGGAGAGGTCATAAAATTCTACTCTATTTTGATGATGATGTCAGGACCTATACAAAGCTATTCTGGCAAAGTCTACCAACCCGAGAAAAGTATTTTTTCTGAGACTTTGTTCAACCTATGTGGAAGACATCATTAAGAAAGACCTCCTTGAAACAGCTGTTGCCTTTAAGGTAAGAGAAATTCCATGGAGAAAATATATTCTAAAACATAAATACAATGATTTTTGTGACTGTTTTAAGCACTCTCTGTGTGCTGTCTCTAAATCACTCTTCTGTGCAGCCCCCTGTGAATAAGAAACCTGAGTGGGTGCTTGTCTATCTCATCTCAATCAATCAAAGCCATTGCAAAATAAATTCAGATGATGGATCTACATTCCATTATGAAATGAAAGAAAATTCATCTTCAGAAGGAACCAAATGAAGAGATGATTCTAATTAGATGCTATTTGCTTTTAACGGTGCTTTTTCAAAAAAATCCATGGGGTATATAACTTCATTGTCACTAAGACACTCTATCACTCAATTGATGTCTCCAGGCCTCGCTGCACAGTCCACTGGGGACCAGCCTCATCCCTTCAGAGCTCATTAATGTGGAAACTACATTGCCTAGAGACCTAGTTTTGGTTAAATTTAAAATCCTCTTTTCTATATCCTAAGACCTTGGTCTTACTGCTTCCAGTGTGCTTTTAACCACACCGGAAAGTCAAAGATAATGAAGCCAAAAAAAATCTAAAGTAGACCTCAAGCATGGAAGAGTAGAATGCTCTCCTTCTAATCTAGGTTAGACTATAAATAAATGAGAAATAAATGAAACTTTCATGAAAAAAGAGGCAAAGAATTGCTTCAATTGTCAATCCTTGTCAGCTTAATTTGAACCCTACACAATTTATTTGCTATAGGTTAAAAAAATAGAATGGATTGCTACATTTAGAGTGGGGACATTTTTTATTTGACTAAATGCAGTATTATTTTAAAAGTTATAATCACTGTGTAATAATTAAAATACGTATTGAAAATTAATTCATAAGAAATATTTCATTAGGGAACAAGGAGGTAATTAACTGGAGAAGAAATTATTTCTCCTGTTTTCCAATCGATAGGTCTGTTCCTTTCCTTAAATGCTAAATAAAATTTAAAAATACATTTTTCATTCATGCTAAACAGACGACTTTTTAATTCAAAAATTTCCACTGAGTCCCTCCCATGTACAAAACTCTGTACTAGGCACAAGAATTATAACAATGAATAAAACATAATCTTCTTATCAAAGGAGCCCAGTTTCTAATTGGCTTGGACAAAGTCTCACATGAAATAAGAAAATAATAATGACAAATTAACTGTAAGACAGAATTAGGGGAACAAATCAAGGTACACAGAAGAAAAGGTAGGCTTTATTGATTGGTGAGCATAGACGGCTGTTGCTAAGTTGCATAAAATATTCTTAAACAGGAAGAAAATGATTCACTTTTGGTTAATGGAACAGCTGAAGCAAACCTGTAAAGTTGTGAAATTTTTAAATTTGTTCACAGAATGAAGAAAAACTTGGGTGGCCATAGAAGAGGGTCATTGGAAGGACAAAAATAAGGTTGGAATAGCAATCTAGAGATATCTGAATGTCATCTGAAAAATCTTAACAATTCTATAAACACATGGAAAGCTATTTTGGGTAGGAGTGTGCCTAGTTATCATTAAGAAGAGACTGTTAGTACTAAATATAAACTCATCATCAGAAAAAAATTATAATTTGCCATGTTAGCTCTAAATGATGAAGTGTCGATAATTTTTTAGATATGGGTTCCGTCTGCTCTGAATTCTTCCTTCCTCTTAAAATTTCAAACTGAATTAAATATACTTTCCTGACATTTAAAGTTACTTCTGTTCCCAACAGGGATAGGAATACCATTGGCATAATGTTCTGTAAAATGTTTAGATACACTTGGCATCTTGTCTTGTCTGCAATACATTTATTCGACAGCCTCTGTCTTTCCCAGTTTGGCTCACTGATCTATTTTACCTATGGTATAGCCTATCCTTCATACTTAGTACATTCTGCAATTAAATCAACTCAGGGGATTTTTTTATTCTGCTGAAGTTTGGTATTCAGAGATCCTGATGTTGATCGTGGCTCTTTGTCTGCCAACCATACCCTGGATCCAGTGCCCCCTAATTGCACCAACCCAACATGTATATTGCCAACTTTCCTTCTTGTCACTCCTCATTGCCAGTTTTGAAATTAGAGTTCTATCCCTGAACCCATACCAGTGACCAAAGCCTTGCTTCCCATGAACTAAGGGATCTTGGCGGCCTGTCATTCTACTTCATTTGTAATTCCTGCCCAAGTCCTAGTGCTAATTGTTATCTGACTACATTCCTAGCTAATCTATGGATTAGCTAGGAGAATTCTCTGACCCTGTCTACTTCATCTTTTGTCAAATCTTAGGTTTTTATTCCTTCTCGCATTTTCCCATTGTTGTTAGGAACCACTGTACCTCAAATATGAGTGCCCATATGTAACAGCCAGTACAATTGTAGAGTCTGCTAAAATACAGAAAACTGGCCACTCACAAAATATTGACACAATATCAACTTTTGCCTCACATGAATTAACATGACGATCAAAGGCTGTTTAGTCTGCATTTAGGCTTGAAGGAATCAAAAGTTTAATGCTTCCCCTTAACTTAAGCAAGTAAACATCTGTACTGCCATTTTCTATGACAGGCTCTAGGTGGAGGTGACTGATTTCTCCTCATGTCCTGTCATCGCCTTGCTTCCCAGTCAGAGTTCAAATTGTATTTAATCCCGGGAACATGCCAGGAATGCAAACAGGAAGGAAAGGAAAACAGATCAATTGATTGTTGATCGGTCTGCTGGCTAATCCCATAGCAAAAAGAAAGTCTCAATTACTTTTTCGAAATCTAAATTGTTCAGCCAAAAATACAAGGACAGTCAAGAGATGATATTCTCAAGGAAAAAAAATTGCAAAATAATTTTTTAAAGAAACTTTGTATCTTAATTGTATTTTCACTGTGTTATTGCTAACTGCTGATTTTAGAATCTTATATTTCACAGCATGTGCTGGACTAATCAAGTTTTGTGGCTCCCAAACCTGGAGGATTATGGGTTCCCTCCTAGATCTCTAAAATGAAGATCTCTCAGTGGTGGTGCCCTGGAATCTGTGTTTTTAATAAACACCTCAGGTGATATGAATGATATAGTAGGAAGCATTGATGCACAGTATAGAAATATTAAAATGATGTTTATTTAAATTATATGTGTATATGTATATGTATATGTATATGTATATGTATATGAATATGTATATGTATATGTATATGTATATGTATATTGAGACTGAGCCTCACTCTGTCGCCCAGGCTTGAGTGGTGCCATCTCAGCTCACTGCAACCTCTGCTTCCCATGTTCAAGCAATTCTCATGCCTCAGTCTCCCAAATAGCTGATATTATGGGCACCTACCACCATGCCTAGCTAATTTTTGTATTTTTAGGGGAGACAGGTTTCACCCTATTGGCCAGAATGGTCTCAAACTCCTGACCCTGATCTCAAGTGATTCTCCCACTTCTGCATCCCGAAGTGCTGGAGTACATACATGAGCCACCGTGCCCAGCTCTTATTTTAATTGGTAGCTGTCTATCTTAGTGTGTTTGGGCTGCTAGGATAAAATAGACTAGATGGCTTATAAACAACAGAAATTTATTTATCACAGTTTTGGAAGCTGAGAAGTCCAAAGTCATGGCACCAGCAGGTTCGGTGTCTGGTGACGGCTGCTTCTGGGTTCATAAACAGTCTTATCTAGCCGTGTCCTCTCATGGTAGGGAGAGGAAGCACTACAAAGTCTCTTTTATGAGGGTACTAATCTTATTCACTAGGGCCAAACCAAATCACTCACTTACCAAAGGACCTGCCTCCTTATACCTTCACACTAGGGGTTCACATTTCAAAATATGAATTTTGATGCAACACAAATATTAGTTTTTGCACTTCGTTTTTAAATTTTTCTTTCAGAACTAGAATATGCTTTACAGATGAGTCAATTGTGTTCCCGATGTTTTTAAGTCATAATTACCACTTCTAAGGGGAAAATGAAACAATTAGATAAATGAGGTTTAGATAGAGGAATGAGGTTAGTTCAGTGAGAGAAGTTAGTGAGAAATCTGACAGAGTAGTGGTAAATGAAGTTTACAAGCATTTGCAAAAACCAGAAGGATGGTTTTATTCTTTTGCAAAAGAATGGGTTTTGCCTAGGGGAGTTAGTAAACTAGAAACTTGACATTTTACAGTTATTACAACAGCTGTTATAATTTGTGCATACGGTAGACAGAAAATTCAGGCTATAAATATCAATAAAAATATCAATATCATTATTGAGATGGCAGTCATTTTCATAGTTTTTAAAATTTGATTCTAAAAATGCAAAACTGGAAAATCTTGATAAAAGTTTCAAAGGATACTATTTGTTTACTGATCTCACCAGACACAGACGTGAAGAGATAAGAGGACAGGCAGGCAGCAGGTAGGGTAAAATGAGGAGCGGTTCAGTGAAAACTTACTCCTGAGCTTTTAATATTGCTTTGAATATCAGTTGAAAAATCCTGCTTAAGAACCTGTCCAGATGAGTCATTTCAGGCCAATGACAGAACTGAAAAGAAAAAAGAGACTCAGTGCTCCAGGATAGGACATATGACAGGGAATATGAAAGACGAAGAAACGAGCTTCCCATGACTGGAAACAGAATTTGAAGTCCTCTCACTGAAGAAGCCCGAGAAGTTACAGAGATCATCTCCCATCATAATTTAACACAGCCAGGCAAATAAATACAAGCCAAGCAAGGTTAGTCTCAATTTTAGAGTGCACCAGAGGGGCATTTAACACTTACATCATTATCTTATTCTAGTTTTTCACAGCCCTTGCTGCAAGATATATCTCTCATCTATTTAATTAAAATCATCTCCTTGGATCATTATCTTATTTCTTTTTATACTGCCTTAGTGGAGATGGGGAACAGCTGGTCAACTCACCTCTCAATGGTATTTATGACTATGATATTTTCTTTTAAAATTCAAAAGCTCTAAAGAAGACGTTTTAGAGATTTCCACCTCAATTCAGATTCTTTTCTTTCTTTTTTTTATATAAATATTTGTCTAACGAAGCTGAATGGATAGACATATATAAGACTAATTTTCATTTGGATTTCAGCTCTATCTGAACTTCAGTATATTTGGAAAATGGTTACAAATATGTGCAATCCTTTTAAATTGACATTTCATTATTAATAGTAATGATTAAAAAGTTCTGTGGAGTCCAAACTTTAGACAGTTAGCCCGTCTGCTACATGCTTGAATTTCTTCGTGGGTACAAAGAGTTTCCAGGCAAATTGCTTTTGTCATTTCGAAACGCGATGACCAGATCATCAGTCCTTAGCTTTGTTTCCTTCTCCTTCTCTTTCTCTCACTGTTTTCTGTCAGTTCTGGAGGTTTTCCTTATTTTATTTTCTCTGGTGATCTCGCTACTTTACTTACCTCTTCATTACTTATGCCATTAGTTCGTTCCCTCCAACTCGATGATTTGAGGTGAGGCATATTAACCATATCTTCTTACTTCTGTAAAAATAACTGCCAAAATGTAGCACATTGATAAACATCAAAAATAAAATGATATTATTCTCTCTCTCCAGTGATCTAAGAAAATGAGGGAAGGCCGAAGCTGAATTTACTTATTATTCATTCATTAAGTGTCAGAGACCAAGCCCTGACTCTATCCTTAGCTCCCCTGTTTAGGAAACATGCACAGCTGTTTCTGATCTTTTTCACAAAGCGTATGTAGAGGCTTCACCCTTTTCCTTTAGATTTCCCTATGCTGTTAAGAAAACATTGTCTAGGGGAATGAGGAGACAAGGACATAGAGGGATCTCTATTTTCTTGAGTAATAGGATCACACGAGGAGAAAGAACTAAATACGATCTGGTACTCATAGTCCGTTGAATCTCAATTGCCCAAGAAAGGCAAATGAAGCCACCTAAACATTACAATTGGCTATTTGGGCTCATCCGAGAGAGGCTACTGTGCAGTATAAAGTCTGGTTCTAAGGTCTCCGGTGTGTCTTAGTGTGTGAGAGTAATTGCTGTAGGTGAAAAGCAACCACCTGAGAGGGCAGCCTGTTGCAAATGCCCCTTAAAGAATTTTTACTTAGTGTAAATTTGTGAGTTAATGGATAGTAATTTATTTTTGGTATCTTAGTGAATGGTATCAAATGAAAGGTGTGCTAAATTTCCTAAAAAATATTCCTGCTTAAACACAATAGGACATCACGCTTTACCGGGAGGTTTTTCCCTCCTGCAAATGGTAATTTAGGAAATGAGCCATAAGCTCATTCTGTGCACTATGTGCGCAAGTGTACCATAAAAAGCCCATTAACCAAGGTGCAAGTGAAATGGATCTGACCACCATGTGTCTAGCATGCCACCTCAAAAGGTGCCACTTAATAGCATTCCTGACATCACCTTGAACCCCCAATGAGAAGGGAAAATGAGAACAAGGGAGAGATTTTTTCCCCACAGTTAGCAAATCAAGGGGCATTTTGTCTAAAGCAAAGCAAAGTCAGAATTGAAAAGTAACAACATGATATATCTTGGTCTTCTTCCAGAATCAATGCGAGTCTCGCCAAAAAGCGAGAAACAGTATCTGAAATGTTTGAAAGGCAGAGCCCCTGCCAGCCCTCATCCACAAGGTTACTTGAGATGGGGTTGAGGAATTCCTGAATGATTGGCACAACTTGTTGCCATTATCAGTTAAGGATTAGAGAGCTCACTTGATATGCCTGGACATTTTATCCTGTGCCAAAAAGGCAGCATTTCTCCATGGTTGAGAGTGCATAAGGTCTGTGTAACATAGCTAACTAAAGGATGGCTCTAAATGCAATAATAGATTTAGTCAAATTTGCTTGACAACAGCCATTGGCCCTAAGCCCAGGCCATGAATGATGTGCCAGTTATCATGCAATTTGATCATTTATCAAGTGTTACCTCTCCCTCAGGTCAAATGACACCTATAAGGATGATACTGGGTGCATCTCACACCCTGGATGGTCCACACAAAATGCAACATTTGGACCTAGAGAGTCCTGCTCAAAGTAGCATACAGTGAGTTGTGGGGTGGGGTGTAGACAGTCTCCCATATGATAGCAAAACTGGTCCATTTTTCCTTCACACCCTGAGGCTTTTCAGGCCCCACAGGCATATGGAGAGGGAGTGATATGTGGCATGTCAAGGGAAGAATGTACAGTCTGTAACCCTGCTCACTTCTCCTGCCTTCTATGCGAATGCACAACAGGGTGGGGGCACTAGAAACGTAGGAAATTATAGAGAAGCTTATAGAAAAATCAAATGTATTTTGCCCTTTCTTCCTTCCTACTCTCCATGTGAAGAAATAGAAACTGAAAATGTAGAGTTTTATCAAATAATTTCTAGGTCCTTCTGGTAAATAGATAATTCCTTTTGTGGGCATAGGAATTTCTTCATATAACTGAATCATTCATTTTAGGGGCAAATCCTTTATATCAGGTGAGACCCCTGACTCTAAACAGTGGCCTATCTCATTCATTACTGCATGTTGCATTCAGCACATAAAGACCAAGAACTAAGCTAGGCTTTAGGGATACAGCAGTTTTACGATATTACGTAAGTGATTAAGATAACTACATTGTCTTAGAGAGACTGGCATTTCAAGTAAATTAAAAATTGATTTTCTTCTTCTTACTTATATTGTCTTCAAAGGGAGATTGACTCCAGTTATACAAGGCTTTAAATGTTAGACTGAAGCTTCATTCCACGGGCGGCGTGCTGTGGCGTCCAATAAATGCAACGTCAATTTTAAGGTAAATTTAATTGCTTTAAAATATTTTGGGCAACGTGTTATTTAGAGTTTATAGCATTACAATATTAAAAATCTATCTTGGAGAAAGCCTATTTTCCTCAATTCAGAGATGAAAAAATCAAAATCCAGAAAGATTAAAATGAAACTTTTGATGAAAATGGTAGATTGAATGCATTTATTTAGTTATTCTAACAATAGAAAACCCACTCAAAAGACTACAAAAAGATACACAAAGATGACGAATAGAAAAAAAAACAAGAGCGACAATATTTTGGAAGCTAGAAAGCAGATGGCTGAGTGTAACAGACCTGGCAGATTTTAGAAAACCACATCGTAAGTTAGCAGTAAGGAAAGCAGAGCAGCAACTGGATTTGCATCTCATCTCAGAACTTCTGAAGCTGAGGGACTGGTGGTACCAGCTGCCCCCAGAGCGGAGGTTCTATTGGGCATACACAACAGGACATAGCACCACTGTCATGTCCACAGGTGATTCATATGTTGAGGAAATTAAATAAATGAATGTTTTAAAGGGAGAACTGGAATAAGAGCCTAGAAATATGACTCACCATGCAGTATTTTATTCATTAGGTATTTACATATAGTGCGTGTGCATATATGAATGCATGTGAAAGAGAGCAAAAGAGAGAGGCTCTTAGGGTATTATTTGCTAATAAAAACTAATCATGACATATCTCAAAATCATCATGGAACTGTGAGTCATTATAATGAAATTTTTAAAAATTTCTGTTCAAATGCTTATACTTCAAAAACAATTTTTAATGGAATATATTGATGATTATTTTTCTTTTATTATAAGTTGATTTTAATAAGTATAATGGTTTACAAAAAAAAATGGCCTAAAAAGTGTATTGATAACAGTTTTTTTTTTTCAGATTGTTTGTTTGCTAAATAATGAAGCTACTGGAAGAAATCTAATTTATGTACTAACTCAGAGACCTCTAAAAACTGGGCAAACAACCACAGCTGTGGTTTCATGTGAATTTTAAGGTTCCCTGTGAAAAAAGAGCCAAGTCTACGTTGGGATTCTTAGGTCTCTGGGTTGTAGTTCTCATGTAAAGAGGGAAGAGGAAGGCTACTTCAAAACCAAAGAGTTTATTCTAATTTCCTCAGAGAAGAGACTGAACATGAAAAGGGAAAATAAATGTTATTTACAAGATATCAACAAAGAAGTGAAATATTTAAAGACCAGACAAATGAAAGGTTATTCAAAGGAAAAATGTTACTGCTATGGAAAAATAAATCCTCCACTGTAACAAGACCAAAACCAAATTCTGGAATTTTAAAACAGAACACATAGAAAACCAAAAAGCAGAGAGGGAAGTAAGAGAGAGTGAGCAAGTAGAGACCAGAGACCACGAAGGAAAGTGAAGAACAGCCGCACTTCCTGAGAACACCAGCTAGATGGAGAAGCTGTGGTATCAAGAGCAGCTTAGGAGACACAAGGAAGGAAAAGAAACTTATAGCTGTGTGGGGAGGGTTGAGGATTATGGGAAAGAGGAGAGCACTAGTAATTTTAAAAGGTATGCAGGGAGTCCGGTTGCGGTGACTCACACCTGCAATCCCAACACTTTGGGAGGCCGGGGTGGGGTGGGTGGATGACCTGAGGTCAGGAGTTTGAGACCAGCCTGGCCAACGTGGCGAAACCCCATCTCTGATAAAAATACAAAAATTAGACAGGTGTGGTGGTTGTCATCCGTAATCCCAGCTACTTGGGAGGCTGAGGCAAGAGATTCGCTTGAAGCTGGAAGGTGGATGTTGCAGTGATTTCACCACTGCACTCCAGTCTGGGTGACAGAGTAAGACTCCATCTTTAAAGGAAGAAAAGAAAAAGGGAAGGGGAGAGGAGGGGAGAAGGGGAAAAGGAGGAGAGGAGAGGAGAGGAGAGGAATGCATGGGAACAAAGAACCAAATACTAAAGCTGTCATCAATACAATTTTTAGGCCATTTTTTGTAAACCATACACTTTGTAAACTGCATACTGTTTGAACATTTGTAGTGTATGCTCTGGTCAGTCTCAGATTTATGACTTTTTCCCAGCTTAATTGTTAATGGCATCTTCTTCATTTTCAAAGTGTCTAGGTGAGGATAGTAAATGTTATTATTGCCATCGTCTCAGGGCTCTCACAGCATCAGGGAAGAAAGTTAAAGTATCTTTTAAAGGAATGAGCGAAAGATTGGGATAGAAAAAACAGAATTTTTGCTGAAGACAATTTAAAAGAAATTTCATGGTTCTGTTTCATAAATACTAAGAAATAAATGAATTCCAGAAAATTCCATGTTTTCAGAAAATATTAAAGTGGTATCACTTTGGGGCAAGTTCACGTTCAGTGATAGTGATCTAGTTTATAATTCTTAGGACAGTTACTCTTCACCAAACTCTAACATAACCTAAAAAGCTATGTTAAAACACTCCATGGAGTAATTGTCTAAATATAGTTTCTCTTTTTTTTTTAAATTTTATTAAGATGGAATTTTTTTCATGCTTATGACATAGAATGAAAATAAAAATTTTTATTCTTTTTTCTCAAACATCGTTACTTGTTTTATGGAAGTTTATGCCTTTATACAGCCACTTATAAAGCAAATCTGGTTGTATTTCATACCACAGAACCAGTAGAAAAATGGGGTTATCTATTAAAGTCTTTAGTTAAGGTCAAAGATCTAATTATATCATAATGACATAGAGAAACGTATAAACTGAAAAGACAATTTACATATACATATGTCCTTAATTACATTCTCCTGTGAACTTTAGCCAGAATTTGGCCTGTTGTTGAAACATTCATATTATAAAGAGTAACTGATCATAGTTTACCTGGAGCATTCCTTGTTTTGAAGCTGAGAAGTTCCACATCCAAGGAAATCTCTCAGCTCTTGACAAACTGAGATGATTGTTTATCATCAGACTATTATTAAAAGATCAATAAAGCATCTCAGTGCTAAAAAAAAGTTTTCACAAAAATCCAAACTCTTCCTGATGTTCTAAAACATTACAGTGCATTTGTTCTTTGTTAATTTCTTATTTGCAGTTTGTCATAAGAAGCATCAGAACCAGAGGTGCCAAAGATCATTACAAAAAGGCCATGCTCATGCAGCTCCAAGCCGGGTCCAGCAACAAAGAGCCAGAAATTTCTAGGCCAATTCTGAAGATTTAAAAGGTTCAGATAGTTCGGATAAGCTTTGCTCAAGCAGCCAACTTCTGGAAACATATCTGAACTTCCTCCAAATCACAAACCTTTTGAGGTTTACTTCTCCTTGTTCCAAAGCCACTGCAATAGCTACAGCCTCTTCACAGCTTTGCATGAGCAATAATGAGCATGAGATTATTGGAGGCGCCAAGTCACGCCATCCCCTCATTGTTTGGATAATAAAGTTCAGAAGTACTGAGGATAATCTCACCAGAGAGACAGAGACCAACATTTACTTATCATTCTTGCATTTACTTCCTTTTTAGCTAATTAAACCTCAGTTCTTCACAGGAAATAAAATTTTGCAAACTTAATAATAGTTTGGCTTGGTAATATTGTATTTATCTTTCCCAGTTTGCCTGGAAAAACAGGAAAAGAGAGGTGCCAGTGTGAAGACCCAGAATAGTAAATTATCTTGTAAATTAGCAGAGTTTTCATTTGCACGTGGCCAGGGCTGGCTGTGCCACTGGGCCAACAGGGATGCCTGCCCTGGATCTCTGTCAGAAAAGCTTTGAGGGAAGGGGAGGATACAGGGGGCATGATGGAAGATGGGGGAGAATTTTCAGAACTACAAGTCAGCCATCTCTATGTGTTTCTTACAAGCTTCTTGATGTGGTCAAATATAAGCATCTTAACAGGCCAGATAGGAGGCTGCAGCATGCACTGTATAAGAGGGGAACAATAAGGCAAACTTGTTTTCAGGTTTTAGTTATATTTAAGGCCTATGGGAGTTGTCTGTTTTCTATCACCTTCATGGAGAAGCTGAATCCATGTTTACATGTAACCCCAACTTACTGTTTCCTGTCTTCTCAAAGCATAATGAGGAAGAGTCAAGAAGACAGATATCGTGGGGCTAGGACCTTCCACCATGTGACACATGGCATTATGACCTCTATCTCAAAAACAGTCTGCAGAAGTCATTCTTTCTAATATGTTTCTGAAGAAAGGTGAGGAGTGGAGAAAGTAGAGAAAGCTAGATTTATAGATACAATTTCATACAATTAATACATTTAATCTATCACTTGGAATTTTACACATGGAATCCAGTAAAAATTGACAAATGTTTCATGCAAGATAACAAACTGCCAAGAAATGTGCTAATTAAACAGATTTGGTAGAATAAAGAGGTGGAATAAATATGCTAAAATTAGAAAGGAACTCAGCTGGAATGATTACATTTTTATTCAAATACTTTGGAAAATCCTGTGGTTCTCCCATCCCCGATGGTTATACTATTCGTAATAAAGATTTATTATAACTATTTTGCCTATTATGTGGCTAAAACCATTTTGGTTTTTATTAGTAGTGTTTAAGCTGAGAAACATGAAATCTCAAATATAAGAAAACAGTCTTATTTTGTGTAATAACAAAAAAGTATTAAATCAGCTTACTATAAATTGAAGAACAGATTGCTATGTGAAAGAAATTTTTAGAAAAGTCTATTATAAACTCAGTGCCTGTTCTGTGGCATACCCAATTAAAAACTTCCTAATTTTCTCTTTTTTTTTTGATAAATCTAAATTTTTGTGTGTTGGAGTTATGAAGAAAGATCCAGATTTTGGATCAGCATAAGATACAGATACTCATGTTATAGGAAACAAAATTATATATTGTCATGGCATTTCATTTAAGAATTTAGGCTTAGAATAGTGCTGAAAACTACAAAATAATATTTTTGAATGAGAATTTGGAAGAATTTAGATACCTGAAAGGACTCTGTAACACATCAACAAAATCAATGGGTGAACCTATAGAGGAGAACAGGCTATGAGATAATAAACATCAAGGTTGGAAGAATAATTAATGTCAGAAATTTTAAGCTAATGTACTTCAATGACTATAATAATTAAACACGAAACATAGTTGCATTTTAATGGTGTTAAATGAGCAATGGCTATGCTTAGAAAATTAGGGTTTTTTTATATAAACAAATATAAATACTCATGGGTCATATGTTGCATGAACTAAATAAAATGTTTTTAATATTAATAGCAATTGGAGTTGGGCTAGCTCCAGTAGGAAGTCCTATGCTTTCTGTGAGTGGCAGTCCCGTGAAAGAAAGATCTTAACTCCAATTAAGATATTTTTGTTTTTGCAATTAACAATGGGCCAATTGTTTGGGGGGTTAAAGTGGGTCTGGGTGTTATAGGCCTCCTTCAAAATATGTGCCCTTTGGTTGAAAATATCTAATAACAGGTGATGGTGGTTGCTGCAAACAATAAAATGGAAATGTGCCTATTCGGTTTCTTCATCTCCCTGTTGGCCCCTCACACTGCTCTGAACTTCTCAGGCAGTGAGTCACAAGATGGGGCATGCCAGAGACTCACACCTCTTACTAAATTTGTGTTTTCTCCATGCAACTGGTAATTGGGATAATTACCAATTACTAATTTCAGATAAAGTGTTAAAAGCTAATAATGGGTGCTCTTTCCAAGCTTTTTTCCTATAACAATCATGTGGTGGGGAAGACATTTTGGGCTAGAAGCAGAGAAACAGGAAGAAAAAGGTAGGGAAGAGGACAGGTCTTCTTCCCCTTAATACATGATGTGGATAAGGCTGACTGTGTTAACATCATTAAATGTTGGAACTGAACTGAGATATTATGTAGTTTAACCTATTCATTTTAAAGTTGAGAAAACTGAGGCTTGGAGGTGTTAAGCAGTTTTGTCCAAGGTCACAAAAATAACTGAATGGTTGAGCAGAGATGAGACCCAGGCCTCCTGAAACACATTCTAGTGTGTATACAGCTCATTTGTGCTGTTTTTTTCAAGCTCTTAATTTTTGGCAAAATTTTATTCTGGTCAGATTCTTCATACAATTTTTGACAAATCCAGATTGCTGGGAACATTCAGTGAAGACATACTTATTATTACATAATCTTTCATATAAAAATATACTTCCCCAGATATTGTTTGCTCAACCCTGCAGTAACACTAATAAAGAACATTATTTGGTTAGCAGGTGTTTAAATGTAATGTTTACAAGAACATATTGTTAAAAATAAAATAATTTCTATTATTATATGTATTCAATGTTTGATTAAATATTTTGAATATATTATATATGGTTTTATATCATCCCTTTGAATTATGTTTCTTATAAAAATCAGTGGATATGTATTTAAATATATTTTTGACATAATGAGCCATCGGTGCATATAAATATAGAGTAAGCTGTCTCTTTCATTCTCTTGTTCTCTCTCTTACCCAAAACTATTGAAAGTTTATTCAGCTGTTTTTGATGTCTTAAGTTACTCTTTCTAGCCATCTGTTGATTTTTTTTTCTTTTATAAAAATAGACTGAACCTGTACACACAGCATTTGGGTAAAAGAATTATTTTGATTTCATGTTGATTACATGTGAAGAGAATTTAGGCTTCAAATTTAATAAGCATATCAGAAATATTCCTTCTCAACAACCACCAGACAATGGTGTGAATTTCGTATGACTGTTTTCTTTACCCTTTCTGTGCAGACAGCACTATTCACTATAAGCACCATTAAAGAACCAAGTGTCAACGAACCCAGCAGTGAACTGAGTTAATTAAACAGCGCAGTATCCAAAGCTGTTTGAGGAATGCCAAATGCATCTTTCTTCAACAAGTTCATTTCATCCAAGGGAAGGAAAATCATTTTATTTAAAGATTTATATTTATGAGCATGTTATGAATGTTCTGGATGTTCCCCGTAATGTTTTATGAAAGATACAGATGCGTTTCCAAGAATCATGAAGCAAGCCGGCTGGCCACGGAGACAGTTTGGACCTTAGTGGGCAGATCCCAGGGATGGAAGGAGTCGGCTGAGCCCTGGAGAGAGATTACACTCACTTGGCAGAGGGTCTGCTGATCTTCCACCTGACAGTGCTCCATGGCGCTCCCTTTTGTTCTGACTGCTTCCTCTCAATTCCTCCAGATGGGCAGAGGGAAGAGACCAGCTGCCTGGGAAAATAATCAGGAAAATCATTCCTGGGAGCCCTTCCCAAGAGTCCAGGTTGAAGGCCAACCACCTGAACAGGTTGCTAGCCAAGAAGTGCTTCTCCTACTCTCTGGTGACCTGCTCTCTGGAGCTGATTAAGAGGAGAAGGCCAAGAAACAGCAGAAGGCTGTCCCAGGGAGAGGGAGAGAGAGAAGCTGAAAGACAGTGCAGGCATCTACAACAGATTTCCCTCTTTCTTAGGGTTTATATAGTTTTCTATCATTCCAGTAGAAATAGATATGCCATCATTGGGATTTTTCTCCTAATTTTAATTTTTAGATATTTTCTTCCATTTCTTCGCCTGATTGACTTGCTGGGTTAACGCACGTGGCTAAGTAAACAGCATAAATAACTGATCCCTAGAAAAATCTGTTGGCATTCCCCAGCAAAGAAAATATTTGTATTTATATGGCTGGAGCTGGTATCCTTAGACCTGGCCAACTTTCTCCAAAGCCATAAGGTTGGATAGAAGAGTAACCAAGAAAATCACGGTAAAATGTTAAGCATACTGCCCATCCTGGAGAAAGCAACTTAGCGTGTATCTTCCTGATGGTAGGTGACTTAGCTTTGTTTCCCCAGAAAGCAGAGCCTGAGGCAAGGACTTTGATGTAGATGGCTTATTTTGTCAAACAATCTAGAGCGGTGAGATGAAGAACTAGGAAAAGTGAGACGGGGAAGGAGCAAATGACAAATTAGGCCTGTTAATGAGCTTTTTACCCCCTGGGACTCTATCCTGTTGGGAATTTTCTGAAGAGCCTTGTAGAAGGTCCTCCAAATTACCCGAGGAGCTGAAAGAGGGCACATTTACTCACCACTTTCATACCTCAAGACCAAGACTTGTGCCCTGGGATTTTAACCCCTTCATACTTTCCAATTTTAAAAATCTGGCTGAGGGATTCAGTAGGCAATCCGCTCAGCAGTAGATTGGATATAGCCTGGGATATACCAGAGGCCTGGAATAGAGCGTCAGAGATAGGTGGCGCTGCTGAGGCGGATGCTGTCAGAACACACTGATACTAGATGCTTAGACATGTCTGGTGTTTAAAAGTACACCCAGTGAATGTGAGGCTTGGTACAGGAGGTATCCCAAACACTGGACTTCGGCATTGCCCGATGGGAACACGTCTCCAGTTGATTTACCCTGTCAACTCTTACTGCTCCATACCTTCTCTTCTCTTTTTCTCAGTTCCATATGCAATGCCTTCTACCCCTACATTTTACTCTCACTCTCAAATTATGACCTTGCTTTTGAATTTTACTTAGAAAATAGAATTAATCAAAACAGACACTCCTCATGGTCTTATAAGCATCAGTACTTTCATACTGGGCTTTATTCCTGCTACGGTGAATGAGTTTCTATACTCTTATCCTAAGCCAATCTCTTCATTTGTGCACTGGATCCCCTCTCCTCTCACTTACTAAAGGTCTTTACTCTTGTGCTCTCTTTCCCTCTCTGCATCATGAATTTCTCTCTCTTTACTGGATCACAAAGCATACGTACATGCTGTAATGTTTCCGATCTTAATAATAAAACAACCTTCTTGTATCTTCATACCTCCATCTAGCTAATGGCCTATTTCTCTTCAGCCCTTTAAAAGAAACTCCTCTAAAACCCTACTTTTAGCTTGTGTTCACACTTTTTCACCCCTCATTTCTCTTGAACATATCATCAACATAGTTTTTATTCCCAGTACTATATTATAATCAATCTTGTCAAGGTTACCAATTCCCAGTTTACTAAATCGAACTGTCAGTTTCCAATCTTTTCGTCTTTGATTTCTAGGTAATGTTTGACATAGCGAATCCACATGGTTGATCTGTCCTTGATTGAAATGCTTCTTTCTCTTAGCTTTTAGACCTGTAGATGTTACAGATATGCTATTGGAATACTCATGGCTCACTCTTCAAATAACTAAATTTTCTTTACAATCATCCACACACATGGTTTAAAATACCATGTATATGCTGCTGGTTCCTAAATTCCTAAATTTATATTTTCTGTTTTGACTTCCTACCTGGACCATTATCTTATATAATCAACTCTCTACCTGATGTGTCCACTGGCTGTCTAACTGGTGTCTCAAACTTAACACATCCAGAATAGAGCCCTTGGATTCCTACTCTAACAAATGTCAATGTTACCAACCTTTGTACAAAAACTCCACCGTTGACCAGGTGCTTAGGTTGAAAACCTAGGGGACATTCTTGGTTCCTCTCTGCAATAGCCTCAAAAATGATCTATGTTCCTATTTTCACTTATCATTGGAACATTCTCCATTATGGAGCCAGAGAAAACTTCTAAAAGTATAATTCAATGCATGTTACTTTCTGCTGTAAACTATCCTATGGCTTCCCAGCTCACTGGATAAAATGTGTAACCCTGCAGTGTTGTGTATGATTGGGTCTCTGGCGAATTCTTCAATGTTGTCTTCTATATACTATGCCTGACTGCACTTTAACTGTGCTGGCCTGCTTGCTATCTCTTTAACCATGCCGTGCTTGATCTTGCCACCTTTCTTCTGTATTTTTGTTCCCTCCCTCTGGAATGCTATTTTCTCAGACTTTTAGCGGTTAGCTACCTTACTTCAGTCAGGTCTTTATTCAAATGTCATCTTTTTGAGAGGTTTTTTTCTAACCAGCTTTCCTAGAATCCTACATGCAACCACCTCTAGTTATGTTTTACCCAACTCTTCTACATGCCTCTGTTTTCTCTTGGTATTTATTACTTTCTGATACACGTTTTTGTTTATTTGTTTACTCTCTGTCTCCATTATTGAAAGGTAAACTACATAAGGCTATCAAAGCTGGACATTGTGTTAGTCACAGCTGACATGGTCAGTACCTGTGGTGATGTTTAGGATATAGGAGGAACTCCGTAATATTCACGGAATGAAGGAACAAATAAAGAGAGAGCTTAATTAAAATTATTGCTGCCAAGTTATCACAGATAGTTACTCATTTGAGGCACTAAACATACTCAGAATCCTCCTTAAATAAACACCCATTCATTTGATGGAAATATACAAATTTCTATAAAACAGAAAAAAGAAAACATAAAGTTGCATATAATTTAAATGTATTAGAAACTTTTTAAAAAGATTTCTAATATATCATGTGTAGTTAAAAAGCAACCAGGCCCAGTGGCTCATGCCTGTAAGTCCAGCATTTTGGGAGGCTGAGATGAGTGGATCACCTGAGGTCAGGAATTCGAGACCAGCCTGGCAAACATGGTAAAACCCCATCTTTACTAAAAATACAAAAATTAGCTGGGTATGGTAGCAGGTGTCTGTAATTCCAGCAAGTAGGGAAGCTGAGGCACAAGAATCACTTGAACACAGGAGGTGGAGGTTGCAGTGAGCTAAGACAGCGCCTCACTGCACTCCAGCCTGGGTGACAGAGTGAGACTTCATCTCAAAAACGTAAAAAAAAATATTTAAAAAGCGACTATACACCCTTTTGAAGAGTCCTATGAAAGAGATTAATTAGACCTCTGTTCCTGAGTCACCTAGATATAAATGAGAGCAATGGCTTGTCAAAGTTTATTTCCCAACCAGCACCACTGACTTCTCTTCAGCCCCTTTCTTCCATCTAGGCTTTGTGAAAACACTCTCAGACCACTGTGCCTGCTCAAGATCTTTCATTTATCTGCTCTCTTCTCCGTGCCTGAGAACTCTTGACTGATCTTTCTATCACTGGAACGGTAATATTCAAGATCCAAATGAATTGACGGGGGAAGAAAAATCAAGGCTTTTGGCTTGCTTTATTTTTAGGCCATCTAGACCAATTTAGCCTACTTAAAAGGAACTCCCCCTGCTTATATCCTGGCTTTTGAAGGTTCTCGCTAAAATCCGGGTTAAATCCCTTATTTGGTCTTATTCTCTGTATTCTTCTTTCTTTCAGGGACTTACAGGGGAAGAACAACTAGATCAGCATGCTTTCCATTCTCTACTTCTTTATCCATAAGCGTCTATTGCCACTCTGTTTTGACAAAGATTACATCTTATTACAGCCAGCTCCAACGTCACTATGACATGAGAAAGTAAAAATACTGCGAGAAAAGTAAGCTATAAATTAACAGAAAGACGATGAATTTCAATTCTTCTGTTCATTCTTCATTTATTTGTTCATGTCTGTATTGAACAAATCATTTTTGAGTCCCCATCATGTATGAGGCACCATACTAAGCTCTGATTATAGAAGATTGCACACGACCAACACAATCCCTGTCCCTATGGAGCTTACATTGTAGAAGAGGAGGCAGATAAGCAAGTAATTTTAAATTAGGATATTTATGCTCTCTAATTAATATCCCATGAGCTTGACTTAAAAGGAGTAGGAAATAATCATGAATAGAAGGGACGTTATGAAAGGTAAAGGAGAACAGAATCTAGGGAAACAACAGAGAATAACAGCCTTCCAGTGAAAAGGAGCAGAAAGAAGACCTAAGCATCTGGTGTGAGGCGAGCAAGAGAAGACAGGCCCATGATGAATCAAGAGCCAAATGTGGCAAGGCAGGACCATGTGGGCTGTTGGCTGTGCAGGGATTTGTGTTTTATTTGAAGAACCACTGGAAGGCATTTCAATAAATCTTAAAAATACTGTTTTGGTAATGATACATATTAATTCAAGTAGAAATAAAATGGGATGGGTTAAGAAGTGTCTCAAAATGTCAGATTAGGTTATGGTAGTCACAGTATGAAAAGATAAAAATATGGCCGGACACAGTCGCTCACGCCTGTAATCCCAGCACTTTCGAGGCCGAGGTGAACAGATCATGAGGTCAGGAATTTGAGACCAGCATGAATAACATGGTGAAACCTCGTCTCTACTAAAAATACAAAAATTAGCTGGGCCTGGTGGTGTGTGCCTGTAGTCTTAACTACTCAGGAGGCTGAGACAGGAGAATCACTTGAACCCAGGACGCAAACTTTGTGGTGGGATGAGATCATGCCACTGCACTCCAGGATGGTCGACAAAGTGAGGCTCGCTCTCAAAAAAAAAAAAAAAAAAGAAAGAAAGAAAGAAAACAAAACAAAACAAAACAAAACAAAACTGACTTAAAAAAAAAGTAGTTCAAAATATATTATATATTTACTCTGAAGTTTAATTTTGATTTACCATAAAATGCAAAGCATTCTTTATCTTTCACTGTTTTGAAAGGGAAGGTGATCTAGAGTCACAAGGCCCCCTGAAACTGAGTGAATAGTGAATTGTGTGGATTAATTACTCACTGGAAAGGGAAAGAAGCTAAATGTGGAAAATGCAAACTTCATTGACTTCACAACAAAGTCATATTTCAACAACACATCGACAAACAATGGATAATGAAAATCTTCTTTTATACAACTCTTTCTCTTTTCTACATTATATAATAAATTTCTACCTGCAGTAATGTCATGAAAAGGCAATTAAAAACTTTGTATGAAAGTCTAAATTTATATATTAACTGCATAATAAACATATGTAGTATACCTTAACTTTTAACCTTGATTTCACCACTAATATACACAAATATTTATCTGCACTTTTCTCTTTTTAGATAACTTTTTTTAGAAGAAGCAGTTTTCAGTTATACTGAGGCAGAATATTAAAATTCTTTTTGCAAATTTTTATCATAATTTGCATATTCAATAAAATTCTAAGCAATAAATTTATTCCAAATTTTTCCCCATTCTCTGTGACAAAAATATTTTCTCACTGTCGTATCTGTTTTTTAATTTGAGCCATCTTTATGATGAGTACCAAAAAATGAATAATTGCTTCCATCGACAGTTCCATTGTCTCAAGCATTCTGAGAACTTGGGATAATTTCCCAGCCAAGAATATTGGGGTGTGAACCCTGAATATCTGAGACAAGTCTCAGTTAATTTAGGAAGTTTATTTTGCCAAGATTGAGGACACGTGGTGACACAGCCTCAGGAGGTCCTAACAACATGTGCCCGAGCTGGTCAGAGCAGTTTAATTTTATGTATTTCAGGAAGACATGAGACATCCATAATGTATGTAGGATGAACAAGGGTTCAGTCTGGAAAGGCAGGACAACTCAAAGTGAGGAGGGGGCTTCCAGGTCATCGATAGATAACAGACAAATGGTTACATTCTTTTGAGTTTATGATTAGCCTCTCCAAAGGAGGCAATCAGATATGCATTTATCTCAGTGAGCAGAGGGATAACTTTGAATAGAAAGGGAGGCAGGTTTGCCCTAAGCAATTCCCACTTTGACTTTTCCCTTTAGTTTAACGATTTGGGGCCCCAAGATATATTTTCCTTTCACTGGGATTACTTGGCCAGAAGGTAGGAATGGTAAAATCAAGGCAGAAATTGAGTGAATGAAAAGTCAGCAAAGAAAAGAAGAGCTTATAGAAACCAGTAGATAAAGAGAAAAGTAGATGGCAAAAGTTAAAAGCAGGTGGTAAAATGTAAGGCATAAAATTATCATTAAGGAGGTAGTCGGAATCACAGAAACACAATACCGGAAACAAAAGAATCTCAAAAAGAACTTGATGTTGGCAACAAAAGCAAATAAAACAATAGGGACTACCTCAAATAAAAAGCTCCTGTACAACAAGGGAAATAATCAACAAAAGCAGAAGGCAACGTATGGAATGGAAGAACATATTTGCAAACCATGTATCTGATAAACACTTAATAACCAAAGTATATAAGAAACTCACCCAGCTCAAAGAAAAAACATACAACCTAATTTAAAAATGAGCAAAGGACCTAAATAGATATGTTTCCAAAGAAGACATACAAATGGCCAACAAGGATATGAAAAGGTACTCAGTATTACTAATTATCAGGGAAGGGTAGTTAAAAACCACAATCAGATATCATCTCATACTTGTCAGGATGGCTATTACTAAAAAGACAAGAGATAAATTTTGCTGAGGATGTGGAGAAAAGGGACCCCTTATACACTGTTGGTGGCAATGTGAAGTTGTACAGCTATTATGGAAAACAGCATGAAGCCTTCTCAAAAAATTAAAATAGAATTGCCATACAATCCAACTATCTCACTTCTGGGTATACATCCAAAGAAAATGAAATGAGAATCCCATGCTCATTGCTGCATTATTCACAGTAGCTAAGATATGGAAACTGGAAACAACCTGTGTACATTGACAAATGAATTGATAAAGAAAATGTGACACACCCACACACACACACACACACACACAACCCTCAGCAACAAAAGGAGAAAATGCTGTTATTTATGGCAACATGGATGAACCAGAAGGATACTACACTAAGTGAAATGATAAGCTGGGCACAGAAAAACAAATACCATGTGATTTTGCTTGCATACCAAATCTAAAAAAGTAAAACGTATAGAATCAGAGAGTAGAATGGTCATTTCTAGACACTGGAAGGTAGGAGAAATGGGGAGATGTTGGTCAAAGGGCACAAGCTTTCAGTTATAAGATGAATTTATGAGATGAAAAAGTTCTAGGACTCTACAATGTACATAATGGTGACTATTTGAAAAAAAGGACTCCATGCCTCTTCTAGTTGGCAAGGCAGAGCAGGTGCCAAGACCGCTTGTAAACTCCACTCATGATGCCCTCTGTGGATCATGATGTTCTTTTCCTGCTTTTGGTCTAGGTAATCAAAACAGAGAACAGCAGGCATTTAGAGCAATTGGTCAGGTAGTTAATTACACCCAAGGCTGAGCTAGACTTCTCTGACCATAGGAATGGCCTAAATATCTCTTCATCTTCGTATCGTTAAGTCACCATGATTGAAAAAGGAGCTAAACTCTTCTCATCCAAAGCAATAATTTTCACTGGGCAAAAACCAGTTCATCTTTTTTTGTGGGTGATACAAACAGGGACTTTTCACTTTGAAATCTTGACATTTTTTTGACTGTACTGTACTTTCATTTTTGCAATAAAAGAGAAATTTACTCTGATTTTGAGGCTTCTTCCCCTTAGCCCCAATCTCTTCTGAATAAGCCACATTTAAAATTCTAGCCAGCTGCCCACTGTATTTTATCTATCCAGTATGGCAGTCTTTTTGTTTTTTTTTCAAAGACTTTGCCTTGATGTGGTCTTTGGGATGTCACAACTGTCTAGCTTAACACATTTGATGACATTTGCAAACAATATAATTTGGTAAAAATGCTTCAACTGTGCCTTTGATAAGATTACTTTATGAGCTTTTTATTTCCCTGACAGAGCTCTTGTGGGACTTTTTCTTCTATGCCCATTTATTCTCTCATTGGAAAGAATGGAGGCATAATCAGTTGATATCAGAATTCTTTCTTAGAAAATGAAGTGTTAAGGTATTTAAATTTTGCCCTATGTGTGACACAAGATAAGCATCAAAGAGTGTGTAAGATTCTGCTGGGCCTTGTGATTTCTAGCAATTGGGACGTTGCTCTTTACTTGATCTGGGGACCATAGAATCTGATGAATAATAATATACTAACTTTGGGACTCTCTTCTTAGTCAAACCATGGATGGCCTCAGACTTTATTCCAAGCATTTTTTCTGTATCTTATTTGAGGAAGTTTTAGATTAGCCAAAAATATGTGTAAACAACTTTGAAGATTTTTTTTTCTGTAATTAGTGTAATTTTTTGCACTCTCTGTTTCCCTCCTCGAAGATAATAAGTCTGTTGAGATCTGTGAGTTGTTAGGAGATGATCTTGTTCATAGTTTTTTTCATGTCATTTTCAATATAAGTCTTAAACCAAAAAATGAACTGTAATAACCATGTAAGTAGAGTATTTCTTGCAAGTGGATTTCATAGAAAAACTATCTATACTATACTCTTAATTTATTAAATATTTAAATGGCTAGATGCTTTGTTTGATTTATTTTTGTTAACTTTTTTTTAAAAAAGAAAATAAATGAATATTTTTAGAGCTATTTTAGGAGCAACTCCTGTTTACTTGGTACTTCAACCATCAACACACACCTACAGTGTTTGTATATTTTAAGATAATATTTCATTATTGCTCAGCCTTCAGAAATGTATGGCTAGGGAAATGAGTAAGATATGATACTTTTTGTGAATATGCAGTATGCAAGCAACAGTGAATTTAAGAAGCACCTCCCCTTTTAGGATTTAACTAAAGTGTGCTTTGTTTTTCTGTTTTCTGGCATGTTGATTGGTCCAATTAATTTTTGAAAGTGTGAGGTCCTAACAGCAGGAATTAAATCAGCCATTCTCAAACTAAATCTTAGAGTCAGGGTCTTTTATTTTATTTTCAGAGGGGAAGAAAAGAAAGGGCCTGGGAATGAAATCCATGTTGCTCTGGGGATTTTTTTTTCCCCTGAAACAATTTCACATAAGCCTACTTTATTAAAACACACACAGACACACACACACAGACACACTCACCTCTGACTTAATTGCCACAATAATCATCTAGAGACTCAGGAGTGGGTGGTATTAAGGGTTACCAGACCCCCAGGGAATTGCAGCAAGGAATTAACATGGCACATTACCTAATGTGACTGAGTGTTTCCTTCTTCTCTGTCACACTTTCTTTCTTTCCCTTTCCTCCACTGTTCCTCTGACACTGGACCACCATGTTCCCCCAGAGTTTCCTTCAACAGTTGTTTAAGGCTCCAAGTCTCTAACTTTCTCGAGAACAAATGATTTTCCATATTCTTTATTTCCTATAATGAATCTGACTAAAGCATTCTTTAATCATCTGCTTGAACTTCTTATGAGACCACACAGAACATTTCTCCTGACTTCGAACCTATAATTTGTCCTCCCTACATTCTCCATGGTAATCTACCAATCTGATTTCTCCTAGACCTGTTTCTATTTTGCTTCTACCTTTTTCCTAAGGTCTTTCCTTTGCTTGAGTGACTTTTTCTTCCCAGTTTATCGCCTGCTGTACGGACTCTTTGCAGGGAACTGGGGCCATGTAAAGCAGCAAAATAAAGATTCTAAGATAGGAATCAAGTATGACACAATCTGGGTGACTGGAGAGATGCCAAAAACTTGGGCTATATTTCCAAGACAAAGCTGGGATCAGTCCAGTGAGGAGTCCAGAACCAGAAGATATACAGGTATCAGGGTCCTAGATCAAGGTAAGGCAGGAGGTCAAATCAATATCCATGATATATCAGTACCAAAGCAGCATAGAGACTCGATTACAGCCTCAGACAGGAAATCTTGCTGCATGTGAGCCAGTCTCAAGCTATGGTCCTACAAGGGTCTGCCAGTGTGCATAAATGAGCCATGTTAGAGAGCTGGCAAATTGCTTAATGGGACTTGAAATGGGAATGTGGTTATGTATCTTTGTTCCATACTGCCCTATTTATAAGTATTCCCAACTCATCTGAATGGATAAAACTCACAATTCTGTTTTCACTCAACACCCTGCCAGTAACATAACAGTTGCCCACCTGTCTAAATGTGATGGAAATATGTTATATATTTAAGCTTACATCATCATTTTCAATATTTCTATATTTCCTGTAGACTTTTCTCTAGTGGGGAAAATATTTTTTAAGATAACTCTTTCTAAACTAATTTTATAGCATGTAGACCAGAGATGGCAAAATAGGTCATATACACAGAACTGCCTCTGGGGATCCCACCTCTGGCAGCCATTATTTTAATCAGGGCACAATTTCCTGCTGAGTCTAGGCTTTACCTCAACCTTCTCAACAGAGCTCTCCAGGAAGCAACGACCAATTTGACTAAACTGGGAGTGGGGTAGACACATTTACCTCCCTGACCCATCCTTTGGCAACAGCTGGGGAAATGAAATGTTCTTGATGGTGATATTAGCCTAATAGTTTGGGAGGAAATTGTCCTATTTCTTTACTGAAATATAGCCAGATTAATTGCAGAAAGCAAAAAATATCAATACACATATTTTTAGCTTGGCTTTGAAAATGAGCACCATTGTTTCTCTGTAACAGGTACAAAGAACTCAGGTGTCAATGTTTCCAATGAGTTGAAGTCTTAGCAAGGAAGTTTCTCACTCTCTCTCCTGAAGTAGGGAAGTATTTAATCCTCTTTGCAAACACAGTCCCAGCTTTCAACTTCACAGGACTGCCTACTGTGTTAAATTATATTGAAAGGTTTTTCTGCCATAGACCACTACCCCTAGGGACGGGGTCAAGACTATTCGTGTTGTCTAGAACTATAAGTCAGATGGAAAGCTGTATCTCTGGCAAAAAGCCAATACTTCATTCACCACATCACTCAACTTTTCTCCTCGTGTTATGTAAGTACAACACGAGTGCCAAGCCTGACATTTCAGTCTGAATATTAGTGGACATAAAAATTCAATCCAGGCATATGACGGACAAAGCACTATCAATTTTTACTTTTTAAAATGCAGGGACTGGGATAAAGGAGAGACTAGGCGACCATTGCAATTTAGTATACTGACTTGGTAGAGTTAAGTCACTGCAAATCATCAGGAATGGAACACCTGAGCGGGGAAACGTTGGAGAGCATGTATGCGTATGTGTGCAACTATTCTTTGTGTGCTTAAAGCGGTTAAGTTTAGAGGTAGAAGGAGGATGTCCATTCAGTTAGTTTCATGGGAATGCCTCGTTAGTTTGCTACCATATCTTCCTGTAGGTGGCAGCACTAACAAGGCTGGGGTCAGAGAAGAAAGGTTTAGCTTCAGATTATAAAGAGAAATTTTTAGTAATATGAGTACAGGAAGAAATTAAAACTTGTGCTTTTCCTTTTTAATTAACTATAGATGCTGAGAGTCTCAGTATCCAACTTGCTACTCAAATGAACACACACACATCCATCTCATTTAAACAAAACAGATCAACATTGGGTAACGACATTATCAATCACACTAGAGAGACTTATTTCATCTTCTGTGTGTGTGGGAGAGCAAACACAGTCTGTTTGGCTTGAAGCATCATTTCTCATAGATAAGCATAGAGGAGAAGTTAAACTCAGAGCTTTTATTTCACTGAACACTAAAAAAAGTTAGTTACGGCAAAGTTAGTGGCTGGGAGTTAGAATCTCAGACCCTGTTGTTGAGGAATGAGCCTAATTTCATATATTATCATTATCTTCTTATTCAGCAATTAATAGATTACTAAAACAGAAACAAAGATAGCAAAATAAAACAAAATTTCAGCTAATCAACCAATAGCAAATAAATACCCAGATGTTACTATGAATTTAAGAGATATTGTCTGTTGACATTAAAAATATATATACTAAAAGTGAGTGTGTTGAGAATTTGGGTTTACAAAATCTAATTATTACTAATCATAAAATTCTAAATCTATAATCCTAGTTCTGAAATTGATTTAATATTTTACAGTCTATTCTCCTCTGGAATCTCTAATTTTAAAAGTCTGTTTTCGGGTTTGTTGCATTTCCTCACATAGGCAGTAAGCTCCCGAATAACCACATAGGTTCATCTTGTGCAGCAGTAGCATTATCAGCTTTCGAACAGTCATTATGTAAAATTCACTCTTCCTAATCCTCCCAACAAATGGAAGGGATGGTACTGCTTTCTCCATCCTTCACACTGAAAAACCGAAAGACTAGGAAAGTCAAGCAACTAATCAAACTGCATGTAAGGACTGAGGATGGACCAGCACTAGAGTGTGAATTCCGGGGTTGAGAGGCAACACTTACTTTACTTACTCTCATTTCCCTGCTTATTGGTAGTTCCCACTGCCAATGTGAATTAGACGTAGTAGGTGCTGAACCAAGTTGATGGATTCTATTATTTTAAGATGTCATTACTCTACATGATTATGTTTAATTCAGCAGTTGCCCATTATCTGTGCTCAAATTAATGAAGTAGTTTTCTATTCAAAGGGAAAGATGGGGGAAGTAACTACTTTGTTGCTAAAGCACTAATGCTTTTTTTTTTTTTTTTTTAATTGAAAAGAGGCCTTCTAAAAGGCAGGTACAGAATCTGTCATATTCTGCATTAAAATGTTAAAAATATTTCCTTTACAAAATTTATACTTATACTTTTATTATTAAATTGGTATTGCTTTATTTAATTTGGGGGGGCATTTTTTTCATCTCGTAAATGAGATTTCTGTGTTGCTCAGGATTATTCAGAGGAATTTGCTTTTCATGTTAGCTGACTAATCACTCTCTATCCTCCACCAAATAAAGAAATTCCTTGGATTTCCACATGTCACTCTTGATAGAACAACCATAAAAACCAGACTATATACTACATATGAGCTATGTTGATACGTATTCAATCTGTAAGAATTTTAGTCTGAGTACCCTCAAAGAAAAGCATTTTTGTGGTATTTCTTCTGGAAATCCCTCAAGAACAAGCAATGTGGTAATATTTCTCGTTGAAATACTGTATTTTTCTTCCAGTGGTGACAGAAGGAAAACATAAGAGAATTTACTTTCCTAAAAGGCATCTTTTCTCTTGCACAGTGTTGCTGAGGGAAAGCAGTGGAACCTGTTGGTGGCAATGTCTATGAAGGGGACTCTGCACTCACAAGCACTTTTGACTCAGGAGTTATTAAACTACCTTACAAACATTCATCCTCCCAACACCCTTATGGGGTAGGTAAGTTATACACTCACGTTCTAGTATTCACTGCAATTTTGGGACGTTGAGAACAGCTGCAGAGCTGTCCACTGTTCAGTAAGTTCTGTGCCACAGAAGAAAGTTTATTTTTGTTGTTCAGCCGGTTGGGGAGCTAACCTATTCTATGGCAAGTGCAGTGTTAGGCACTTGAACTATTTATTCTAATTGATTTACACCTTAAAACACCCTTGCAAAAATTTATTGTTACCTCCATTTTACACAGAGGTCAAAATCTTCAATATACTCAAATTCAAATGCTTCTTTAAGAGAAAGTTCTACATCTCCCTGCATACCTGTATGTATGGCTCTGAAAGTTGAGTTGTGTGTTTCCATAATATCACACTACTACTTTGATTGTACGTTGTCCTTATTGAAGTCAGAGAGCTTCTCTGACACATCTTGGACATCCTTGGGCTGGTCTTCCCTTCTACCGCTTTCTGCTACTTGGCGAGACTGGGACATCTCTCTCATCTGTTCTGTTAGGCAAGGTGATTCGAATTATTCAGGACAAGAGTAGGAAGGCAACTTTATTATTTTGTGTACATTCTTATGAAACTTATCCCATTTTAGGGTTGAAATTCAATGTATCCCACTACAATTCTTTTCATAGATTATGAGTACTTAACACAAAGAACAAGATCTTAATTGATTCAAACCTGCAAAATTTAATACCATGTCTGGCACCCACTGGGTAGTCAGAAGAGACCTGAAAAGCTAACAAAATCAAGTCTTTTTATATTTGATGTCCTGACTTCATTTACTTTCCATCTACACAATGACATTTCCAATACTATTAAATGTAGGCAAATTTTGGAATTATTACGATAATTATAAAGCCACTTTTCAACACAGTCTTTTGTAATACTGGTAAATACTACCAATACTTTGCTATTATTTTCAATATAGAAGAGTAATATATTCCCTATTTCATTAAAGCTTCATGGACCTTAAAGAAAATGAAAAACAGCTCATAATAAAAGATGAAAGATAAAGGTGTCTCAATCACTTGCTATACTATAGATGTTTAATGTAATTATGAAATATTTCAGTGATGGATTCCATTGCTGTTCCATAGATCTTTAATTATGAAATATTTCAGTGACTATAAAAATGCTGCTGGCTACATTATAATTCTCTTCCTGAAGATAGTATAAATTACAGACATATGAACTTCTGTTTGAAAATATAAACCGTAGAGGAAAATATAAACTATTTAAGATGGCTTGAAGGTTCTCATGGCCTCCTGTTCCCTCCTCTTCTCAGGCTTATTTCTTACCGTGTTCTTCTAATCACTCAAGCTGCTCTTTTCCAGACACATTGACCTCTTATTTGAACAGGTTTCAGGCCCACTGTATGTTCTCATGCCTCTTGCTGGAATTCCCCTTTCCCTCACTCTCTGTTTTCCCCCTGGCTCCCTCCCTCACTTGGCTCTTCTCTCTACTCAAAAGTTTCCTCTTCCACCAGGTTCACTTCTTCCTCCATTCCTCTGCACATGTGCTCAATACCAACCCTCTGGAATGCTTTACCATCTTTTCATTGCACTTATCATCACCTGTCATTATACAGAATATTTATAAAGGTATGCCTGTTGCTTCCTAGTACAATGAAGTCTATGAAGGCAGAGACTTTTGTCTATCTTGTTCATCTCCTTATCCCAGTGCCTAGAGCAATGGCAAGTGCTCTTGAGTGAAAGAATAAATGAGTTGTTGCATGACTTCACAGCATAAGGAAGTTATTAAAGGCACATGATATTTCATGATACTATATTTTCATGATGATACTTGATTTTTTTTCAAGGCATCCCAATCCCTATGTCACAAAAACAGTGCTTTTGAAAACGCAACCTGGTATACTGTTCCTTATGAATATTCTTTATCATAAGTAACTTTTTTGTGTTTGTTTTCTTCATGGATAATATCCACAATGATATGCTAAGCAGAAGCAAAAAGCTAAGATATTTCTTTGATGTCTTAATTTGCTAAATATTATTACAAACACAATTTGTGATACTCAGTATTTTGGGGATTAGAGACCCCAACAAGTCACTACCTAAAAGGCTGCATTGTGGTAATTCAATGTTATACATTTGCTCAAATGAACACTGATTTTTAGCTTGTCTATTTTATTCCTACACCCAGCTAACTGATAATATGTTTCTATTTTATAGAGCATTGACTCAGAACAAATAGGAAAAAATTGTTTATGCAAGATTATATTGTTAGGTGGGTTGAATTAGAAATGTGAATTCCAGCCGTGTTTTCCACCACACTGTTTTCTCCACATTCAATGGAGAAAATAAAAATGCTTCCAAGGCCGATCCTGAAGGTCCTCATAGGGGGAAAAAAAAGTGGGGATAAAGTGGTCTCAGGAGGAGGAGCAGCCACAGCATGAGTGTCACCACACTGCCTGTCAGTCTTTTATGAAGAAAAGCTTTCCTCCAAGGGGAAAATCCTTCCCCTGCACAACCACCACCTCCCCCCAACCACCTCTGGGAAATAAGAAAGGTGTCATATAACATTGAATTAGACTGAGTATTCTATACAAGATTGAAAAACAGTTTTCTATCTTAGTTGCTTTTGATATTTTTTAAAAATCAGACCTCTTTGTGGGAATGGAACTTTCTAACAAAGATGTTTGAGAATCTTTATTTTGAATGTCATAAAATAATATAATTTTTAAACTATATAATTTAAATATTTTTAATTTTTAAATTTAAATTTAATTAAATGTATTTAAATATGTTTTAATAAAGCTTACTAGAATCAACCTCCTCACTACAGATGAGTGGTTCAGTGATGTGCAACTTACTTTATTTGGAAATGAAGACAGCCTTGAGATTCTGTCACTTCTCTTTAATCCATAGTTAACAACCAACTTACAACTAAAATGCAAACTACCAACTCTACCAAGAATGCATTTGATTAAAATGATGCTTCTTTCTAATGCTTAAGTTCTGAAAACTTTATCCACAATATGATAAGTAAAGGGACATTTAATAAATATTTGAGCTTATAATTGGTTAGGGGTTGAACTTGAAAATCTATTTATTGGCACTACAAAATTCAACTCCATATGTCGTTTTCCTGATTAAAGTTTTAATACATTTAACTCAGTAGTTAATGAATGACAGGGGGTGGGTGGGAGTGTGTCTTTAATATGACAGGTGACCGTCTTAATTTTTAATAGATAACATCTTGTTCAGTATATATTCTCCAAAGACTAATCACATTTATGCAATATTTTCCATTTGACAAATTGAGCCTAAAAAAATACCTTATTTATTCAACTCTCTGAGATATCATGAAGACAACTAAAGTCTGACACAATAGCCTAAATTTCTACATTCTTCTTTTCCAAATTTTGATTGACAAGCTGAAGGGTACTACATGTAAAGGAAAGGTTTTAAAGAAACAGAACCAATTGCAGCTATACCCAAGGAAACTTGGCACTACTCTATAATCAAACCCTGTACTAAGAGAAGCTGTTAGGGACTTAAATGAAAAAGCAGCTGCTAGTCCTATGATATTTATTTTGTTACTGAGATATATTGCCATATAGAGGACAATATGAATGAATTAGTAAATGCTTATAGATTATAGAATATGCTATGGAAGGTACAGAAAATACCAATGTATTTTCCTGATACATTGGCTAACTTTACACAGAGTCTATGAATCATAGCAGATACAAATACGCTGCCTTCCTGCAGGGGTCCTCATCCTTACTCTTGCTGTGTAGGCACTGGCAATCTAATAACTACCATAACTTCAAAGTAATGACGACGACAAGAGATATTTCAAGATATCAGCAACAAAAATAATATCCTGTAAAGTATCTATGATATACCATATTTTCAATTCAATAAAACAGTAAATTTCAGTTACAGGACAATAAAAACAAAAATATATTTTTGTTTCCGTCATGAATCTCCTGAGTTCTATGCACAGATGAAGGCGGGGGTCTGTGGACCTGATAGTTTAAATATCAGGTTAGAGCGCAAACAAAAAAAGTACTTACTATAATCATCAGAGAAATGCAAATCAAAACCACAAGAAATACTACTTCAGCTAGAATGGCTATTATAAAAGAGCTGAAAGGGAACAAGTTTTGGCAAGGATGCGGCAAAAGGGAATCTTTGTACACTGCTGGTGAGATTTTAAATCAGTACAGCCATTATGAAAACCAGCATGGAGGTTCACAGAAAATTTGAATATGGAATTACCATATGATGCAGTATGTAGTGGGTATGGATCCAAAGGAAAGTAAATCAGTATGTCGAAGAGACATCTCCACTCATGGGATTGCAGCCCTATTCACAGTAGCCAAGACATGGAGTCAACCTAAGTGTCAAACAATGGATGGACGGATAAAGAAAATGTGGTATATCTACATAATGGAATAGCATTTATTCATAAAAATGAGTCAAGTCCTGTCATGTGTGACAACATGGATGAACCTGGGGACATAATGTTAAGTGAAATAAGATAGGCACCGAAAGACAAATATGGCATGTTCTCACTCCTATGTGGAATCTTAAAGCAAAGAAGTTGGCATCAAAGAAGCAGAAGCAGAGAGAGTAGAACACTGGTTACGAGAGACTGGGGAGGGGTGGGGCAGGGGAATAATAGGGAGAGGTGGTCTATGAGGACACAGCTACAGTTACGTAGGAAGAATAAGTTCTGATATTCTATTGCATAGTAGAGTGACAATGATTAATAGTAACAGATGGTGGTATATTAAAAATTAGCTAGAGGGAGGCTTTTGAATATTCTCATCACAAAGAAATATAAATGCATGAGGTGATGGATACACTAACCTCACTAATTGGATCATTATACAACACATGTATGTATGGCAATGTCAAATCGTACCCTACAAATAGATGCAATCACGTGCCCATCTGAAATAATTAATCATTTTTAAGTTAGACCACTTAAATAAACCCCAAAAATCCCTTCTATTTACTATATATTGAAATGTAAACTTCCTTGTCAACGTGAGATTTGTTTACTCCTCCCTGAAAGAGAATCTAGTTTATATATAATGTAACAAGTTTTAATTAATCCATAGAATAATGTTTGATAGGAGGAAAGGGAGGGTCAATGTTTGAATATACACGTGCTTGCTTTACCTTCTTCAGACCTTTAGTCTTTTTGAAAAACAGAAAAACCAGATGCCTCGTTAAAGCAGTAAAATATCTTCATGATAAAAATGGACAGAGAGCTCCTGGATCAGTATTTGACTCATTTACTTATTTCCTCCGAGTTCAGTAGTTTCATGTTTATATACTCAGGCTTCCTTTGGCCCGGCTGTTTCTTTGCTTTGGCTTTGTTTTACCTAGGCAACTGTCCAGATGATGTTAGCCAAAATCCACTTTGGACATTTTCTAGAGTTTAGAGAGCCATGCGTGAGTCTTGTAGCTTACTCATTAACATTTCTGTTAAGTTAAAATATACACTAAACTTCATTTACAAACAGATCTTTTAACAAAGGAAACTTGATGACTGAGGCGTTTAGCCCTCAAATTATTTTCTCTTTCTGTTGTTGTCATTACTGCTGAGGCTGAAATTAACTTACATGTTCATTTTTTAATTAAAATTTTAAAACACGCTGAAATACTTTCGTAATTAAATTGTGCATTATCATATGAAGTACAATATATTTTGGCAAGTGTAGATTTTGCCTCAAAATTAACTGAATTAATAATAATCATAAAGCTATACCTATTCATGATTTCTTATGTATCAGATTTTGTATATGTTATCTCATTTGATCTTTACAATAAATGTAAGAGGGAGGCATTATTATAATATTATTATTGGAACCAAGATTAGGTGATTTCCCAAAGTCACTACTAACTGACATATATAGAATTCATGCCTAGGTATTTCTGGCTCTCTATGAACAATCATAATCCTGGATGTGTCGCTAAGAAAAATAAAAAGAAAAAGAAAATCCAGCCATTATGGACACAATTTCCAAGACATCTCATAACAGGTTGATCTCAAGCCAATAAATATAAACACACTGCAGCCTAGAGTTCACTTTACCCTTCCGATTTTCCCAAGGAGCTAGTTTCTTTTGCACATTTTTTTACACAAAACTGAGTTATCAGTTTTTAAGGCATAAAACTGACATGTAATGAGAACATTCACATGACAGTTGAATCTCCTATGAAACTATTTTTAGTTTAATTTTTAGCTTAAGAAGTAAGGAATTTCTTTTTCAAGTTACATTTTTTTTCACCTAATAAAGATTATTGCCTTAACAGATCCAACCACTTCTGGACCTATACTCTCACATATCTTCATTTTTAAAAAAATGTCTTTGTATTTCTTTGTTCTTATAGTCAAATAGACAATACTACCAGAATTTCTTTTGGGGGGAATAGAGTAGGTGGAATAGTCGGTGGTCCACCAAAGAGAGCAATAGTCTGTCTTTGTATAAAGGTAAAAGTGTGAATCTTGTATCATGCTCATAGTGTCTCTCTCTCTTTCTCTCTCTCTCTCTTTCTCTCTCTCTCTCTCTCTCTCTCTCAATCTCCCTCATTCTCTCTTGGACTGCCATGTACTTGGGGTCACTAAAAGAGCAGCTAACCATTTGACACAGTGTTTGGATTCTCACCCCCACACCACAGACCCTCATTACCAAGCTGTTAATCACTGCCAAAAGAGCAAGTCCCCTGGCAGCCTTCAAGCCCCCATCCCCCAAAGCAGATCTTTCCACACTTGGTATCAAATTGCATTGTAGTTACAACACTGGGACTGAGTCCTCTAATTGTACATTAGCAACGAGGAAGCTTTTTTCTAGCTTGGATTTAAGTGTTTCTTCGAGTGTCTAATGCATGTTTGTACATCAGTAAGAAGTACAGAGGTTGAAATTTGTTCCCACAAAGACAAACACATCATACGCAAAGCACCTGAAGCCCAGCTCTCTTTGAGACCAAATTCCGTTTCTAAGAACTTCAACCTGCTGTTTGAGAGTTTTATGTAATTTTTATTATATTGAAAATTATCCCATCTATTATTTAGCTATAAGGTCAGGGATACAGTTAGCTACTCAAGATAAAAATTTGTTTCGTCAACAATCATTTTGTTTATTTGATGTCAAATAGCTGAACAGCAGGATATTTTCTACTGATGGTTTTAGTGGGCTCATTGCAATGATGTGAAGTGTTGATAGTGCGGAAACTGAGCCAAGAGAGCCAAGAAGTGAGGAGATAGAATTTGATTTAATATAATGACCCAAAGGGCTAATTTCAGTGTTTCTGGAATAGCTTTGTTTTTTAAAAGCTCAATTTTCATTTTCTAGAACCTGAAGCTTCATTAAAAACACAGTCTTTCTAGTGGCAATGTGAAGGCTAAAGATAATTATGTAAATCTGCCACTCTGTCTTGTATTCGTTTATTAGATTGGTTCAGTGAAGAATTCCTGCCTTACCCATGTTTAGTTCATTGCCTTTATTTTCATTCCATCATATCAAAGTCATTCCAAGTGACATGTAATTGATTACCTTAAACTAGTTAATGTTAATCAAACCACCTTGAACCTATATTCAGATGTGGGGAACAATAATAATATGTAAATAAAACTAAAAGTCATGCCTGATGATGATCAGTGCTGTGGTCAGTGATTGTGCATCTGTTGATATTGCAGTCTTTTTGCCAGTGGTTGAATATGGTACTTATCAAGATGCTGTCAATTGTAAGCGACAGATTTCCAAGTGAAATTGGCTTTGACTGAAAGAGAATATATTGCTTCACGAAACTAGGAAGCCAAAGTAGAATTTGCTGCCTGCAGGCATTGTTGGAACCAGGAGCTCAAAGGTGGCCACAAAGGATTTTTTTTCCTTTTCTCTGTCTCTCTGCTCCTCCCCACTTTGTCTGGCTTCACTCTGGTGGCTGGAATTTCCATATAGAAGGCAAGAAGGACTCTGGCAGAACCAGACCTTTATTTTTCTAGGAAGAGCAGTTCTTTCTTCCAGTGGCTATGTATTAATCCCTCTAAAGAACTTGGCTTTTCTCTGTTTGAAACGTATTCCCTGGTTGGAACTATGATTTTGTCTGAAATAATTTAGAACAATAATTGGTCTAGCCTCAGTGATGACCTCTCCCCTATGACTGTTGGCAGATTTCAATGATTATAGCCCAACCAGGACTCTATTGGCTGCAGGAGAGATGATTTCTCCAAGGTTGTGATACAGTCAGCACAACTGACATACACTCCCCTTCTACTTACCCCAGACCAGTTGCAACAACAGAAACACTAGCAGTTGAGTTGATATACACTAAGTATAAAGTCTAGAAATTCAGCAATCTACCATTATTTGCACTCCTTCTACAAATCTAAATTCTTCAACACAAGGGCACGGTTTGGACCAAGCCAGTTTCCTCAGCATTCCTCAAACTCATCATCCTTATCCTATCCTGTAGTTTGCATTTCTCTTTCATCTTCCACTTTCCTCGGATTTGCTTTGCTTTCCTTTGTCTATTATTCAGACTATATGTATTTTTCAGAAAACAATTCATACCTTCATCTAAGCACATTTCTGCATAACTAATTACAAACATGCTTAAATGTTTTTTCTCTTATTTCTTATGGCATTGTATTAACCATTTGTTTTATATGTATTTTATTCCCCCAAATATGAAACTCGCTGTGTAACTTTTACAGTTTTGCTTTCCTTGGCATAATAATATGGCAGCCCATTGGCACTGGGAGAATATGTCTCTTTGTTCACACCTAGCAAGAGAGACAGAAGGAGAGAGGAAGAGAGAGAGAGAGTATGAATCTTGCTTCTCTTCAGAGAAGATCGGAGCAAACCTCTCTTCTAGTTGCATTATCCCAAACTGTCTAGGCTGACCCATCTAAGCTTCTGTGCCTGGACAGAGGAGAAGAGTATTTGGTAGCCATCAATTGATAAATAAATTACCTGAGGCTAAATGCAATCAGTAACAAGTTTACTATTATATTCAAATCTGGTACTAAATATGCAGTAATGAGTCAAATATGAATACAGTTTGAATAAAGTATAATGGAACTGAAGAATTGGCTAGTTAAATGAAATTCAGTGAGTAATGATTAATATTCAGTCCCATTCAATTAGAATTAGAAGGAAATATGCAACTGACATGGATTTTGTCTTATTCACAATGATTTTTAATAATATCCTAAAGAGTTTATCTGATTAATTTTTGTATTATTAGTCTTAACATAAATTTTCTAATAGAAGTGTTGTTCTATATTTTTTAAATGATGCCCTTAAGTAATCTGAAGAAGATTATAGTAAAAAAAAAAAAAAAGCCCCTTATTCCACTGAGGCAGTTTAATATAGTGAATCAACAGTTTCAAAACATTATAAAGAATTTGATTTGGCCATGCTCAAAACATGTTTTTTTAATATCTAAATTATCAAGAGACTGAAAGTGTCAGAGGGAACACTATATGACTTATTACATATTCATTTCCCATAAGACTCGAACATGTATTATGTTCTAGACCATGTTACAGCATAAAACATCTAGAAAGGCAAAGATTTGAAATGTATGCGTGGGCCTTGATGTAGACGCATTATGTGCAACACCAAGATAAAACACTTTCTATTTGCCCTTCTCCATAGAACGCCTTTTGGGACATGAGGATCACTTACAAAAAGTATTTCCTTTCTTTTGTCAAAAAATCTCTTGGAAGATGATTTGCATGGTCCTGGTTGCAATCAAGAACTTTTCTAATCATTAAATCAAAAAGAATTAAACCAGGATAAAGATATTAATCTTGGACAGCAATACCATTATTATATCTCAGTGAGCTTATAACCGATATTCACACAGTCTGAACTAGATTTTATTCTTTATTTTTCTTTCTTTCTTTTGTTTTCCAGAATAGGTTCTCCCTCTGTCACCCTGGCTGGAGTGCAGTAGCACAATCAGAGCTCACTGCAGCCTCTCATCTCAGCCTCCAGAATAGCTGGGACTACAGGTGTGTGCTACCATGCCCAGATAATTTTATTTTATATTTTTTAGACAAAGGGTTTGCTATGCTTCTCAGGCTGGTCTCAAATTCCTGGTCTCCAGGAATCCTCCGGCCTTGGCCTCTTGAGTATCTGGGATTACAGGATGAGCCGCTACACCTGGCTATCCTTTGATTTTCAAGTCTCTGTTGTCAAATGTATTTGCCTAGACATCTGTATATGTATGTCTGTATGTGTGTGCATGCATCTGTGTGTGCCTAGTATTATTCATTTCAAGGAGAAACTGCAAAAAACAACTGCTTAAATTAATAAAGTTTTAATTCTTATTTTCTTTTTCAATATTTATGAGGAATGCAGCATAAGGCAATCTTTTTCATGATATTATTTTCCAAAAACTTCATTGAACCGTGGCTAATGGCTCATTATTATCATTTTAATGTGTAGACATTTGCCATTTGGTGGAGAAAGCTCAGCTTACTCTCCAAGTTTCTTTGGGAATTTTTCCCTACCCTGTGCCTCACACTTTCCTGGACACTAAGGCTGAAGCTAATTAGAAAGTAGCAGATTAGAACATTGATAGATTGTCCCAGTTGGTAGAATTATTTTTCTTCTCATCTGGCAACTGAGAGCAATTCTAAAAGCATACTGAAATAATTTTAATACATAAAAATTTAAATACACAAAATATTTTTAAGCACTGAGAAATATCTTTATCCATTTATTGTACAAGAATTTATGACCACCAGATTTTTTAATGTAAAACATGTTTAGGCATGAGTAGATGTTACTTAACAGGAAGAGAAACTTATATGATGATTAATCTCTATGTTCTAAATCAGGTGTCCCCAAACTACAGCCCGCGGGCCAAATACAGCCCCCTGAGGCCATTTATCCGGCCCCCCACCACACTTCAGGAAGGGGCATCTCTTTCACTGGTGGTCAGTGAGAGGAGCACAGTATGTGGAGGCCCTCCAATGGTCTGAGGGACGGTGAACTGGCCCCGTGTAAAAAGTTTGGGGACGCCTGTTCTAAATAGTTCCTCAAATGTGGTTTTATCCTGAATTTCTTACTTAAGAAAAGGATTAAAGAGTCAGAAGAGTATGATCTATTCTATATTCATTCACCATGACATACATTTCTATGCCAAATTATAACACACATTTTCCAAAAAAAAATCAAGGATGTGAAATGTATACGTAAGCATCAATTCACTATTTTGGTGTCATATATTAGGTACATAGTTCTGAAACTTGAAATATTTATCTGAATTAGGCAACTAAGGACATCATTGTCTTTTCCTGTGTACTATGCAGAAAGTGAAATACTAGCATATTGTTGCATATGTGATAATCCGACTCTCAGTAAAAGGTCTAGGAGTCTGAATGTTGAATATTATATAACCAAGACACTCCATACACACAGATCAAAATATGAATTTATGTGAAATTTACTTGGAAAATTACACCTCAGCTTGTGTTATCTCTAAAGATGATATCAAATGTCTTCAGATTAAATAAAATAAAAGGTATTCAGTTCAAGTTTAAATTTTTAAAATAAGCTATATTTATATTTGTATATAAATTACAAAATATAGAAATGTTTGCTCATTTTACAGAACTTGCCTTTGATTTTATTTTAAAATATTTGTGGCAGATTTAAGTGACTTAAGACTTGGGGAATTAAAATGACAAAAATCCAGCATTCTATTCCTTTTATAATGCCAGGAGAAATAGAAGTCATTTGCTAACTTTAATCCTTGAATACCTGCAATCACGTTTTTAAGTAATCACTAACTTCGGATATATTGGCTCATATATATTTTGCTCTCAAAGATTTGAAATAATTTATGACATGTCTGTAATCCCAGCACTTTGAGGGGCTGAGGCTGGTGGATCACCTGAGACTGGGAATTCGAGACCAGCCTGACCAACATGGAGAAACCCCATCTCTACTAAAAATGCAAAATTAGACAGGTGTGGTGACACATGCCTATAATCCCAGCTATTTGGGAGGCTGAGACAGGAGAATTGCTTGAACCTGGGAAGCGGAGGTTGTGGTGAGCTGAGATGGTGCCGTTGCACTCCAACCTGGGCAACAAAAGCAAAACTTCATCTCAAATAATAATAACAATAATAATAATAGTAATAATTTATGACAGACAAATACCATAAAATAAAACTTTCCTCCCATTGTAGAAGTTATAAAGTCGAGGACCCCTATTTTCTCTTTACTAATTCATACTTACAGAACCACATTCTGCCAGATCTTAAGTTACTTTCTAGAACTAAGCAGGATTTCCTTGGAATCTACACGAGCTTTTCCTTAGCATGAGGGTACTATTAAATAAAATAACTGTAAGTTTCCAAGCAGAATTGATGAGAAAATTATCTAAGATCAAAACCAAAACGTTATCAAAAAGTAGCTGCAACACTTTTAGCTGCTAATTAAATAGCTCTGGCTTCTGGCTGAACTGCACTGACCAATAAGGTAATGATCAGAGCCGCTTTACCCTTAAGCATCCACAAATTCCTAAGACTTTAAGAACTAGAGAAAACACTCAAGCAAGACAAGTCTTATGTGTCATTTACTCTAATTCTCGTGGTTTACAAATAGAAAAAAAAAAAAAGTTGCTGGGTGTGGTGGCTCACGCCTATACTCCCAGAACTTTTTTGAGGCCAAGGCGGGTGGATCACCTGAGGTCAGGAGTTCGAAATCATCCTGCTCACCATGGAGAAACCCCATCTCTACTAAAAATACAAAATTAGCCGGATGTGGTGACACATGCCTGTAATCCCAGCTACTCAGGAGGCTGAGGGGGGAAGAATCACTTGAACCCAAGAGGCGGAGGTTATGGTGAGTGGAAATTGCACCCCTGCACTCCAGCCTGGACAACAAGAACAAAACTCCATCTCAAAAAAAAAAAGAAAAAAAAAGTCTCGGAGACTTCATATCAAAGCTAGAATCCAGTTGACTTCAGCCCCTACCTCCCCAAAGGCCTTTCTCTTGGATCAAGCTGTTTTGGGGATAGGATCCCAGGTGAAACATACTGTTCTCATAGATTCTTCTGCTCTGCCAATTCTTTAGTCCATTAACATCATAATTTTATTAGTTGCTGTGTTTTCTTAAGTTATTTTTGGGAATTAAATAAATAAAATATCTAAAATTATTCTGCCACCACATATAGAGAAGATTAAACAATATACTAAGTTCTGGATGAAAATTTACAGCTTCCAAAGGGAATTAATTTGCATGGAGACATAATTTAAATCTAAAAGAGGGACAATATAAAGCCAAGTGTATTCTTGAGGTCCACATTGGGATAGAAATTATCTTAGTCTTTTATCAGGAAAAGTGAATTTTTGAAACAAAATGACAATAACAGTAACATTATACAACGTTTTTATATATCTGAGGTCATTTGATCTCCAGATAACCTAATAGGCAAGCATTACTATTAACTTCACTATAGAAAAATGTAAACTTAAATTCATGAATTCACTTGTTCCATTAACAGAACTAGTTATTGTCAATGCTTGAATTTGAACACAGACATTTTAACTCTAAATCAGAATTCCAGCTTTCTTGTTCCTTATCAAATATTCATCAATGTACTGTACAAATGCACATGTATTCACCTTTTATACAGTAAATGAGATTTTCTTTATTGTTTGCTGCAATAAAATGCTTTTCTATGCATTATTTTCATTTAATATTAGAGCAGCCTCATGAATTAGACAACACAGTTATTATGACTTCCATTTCATTAACGAAGAGATAGAAGATCAGAAAAATAAACTGACTTAATGAAGGTCATACAGTAGCTGTGTGACAAAACATGACTTGACCTTCTGTCTCTCACTCTAAATTCAGCAGTTGGGCTTGCAGAGAAAGGCAGGTTGCCTACCAATGAAAGCTCATCTGCCTCCAGAACTTTTATCTGATTCTGAGTTTTTAATGATATGTTGAACTTATAGTCTTCCAATACCAGAGTTCATTTCTCGATTAGTAATTCTGCCAAGGAACTCTTTCAAACGGGTGATGCCTGTCATTTAAAATGCATCCCTAGAGATGCCCAAAATTCACCCAAGTGTTAGATAATGTCCAGACAATTACTCCAATAGTTAAATATTTGTTCCACAATGATTTAAACACAAATGTGAAGTAGATAGACTAAACCAACAACATTTGCTTAATCAGCACTTTTAAACTCTTTCCTTATACATGTTGTTCTGAGGATTAAAATCTGCTTTCCCCTTTGAGGATTTATGCTATATAATAGAGATGGCTGGAAGCCATTAAAACAAAACAATCTGTGTATCCTCAAGGCAGAATAAAAATGTAAGTTCATTTTAAGCATGACACTGTTATGAAGCTGGTGCCATGCTTTTTTTTATTAATCTCTATGTGTATGTTTTTTGTAAAATATGTTAGATGACAGTGGCTTTTCATTTAGCAAATTAATTTCGCTCTAATTCAACAGGGATAAAAAAATAATAAAATCTTCCCTTTTGTGAGGTATTTAAAGAGGTCTTTTTTTCCATGAAAAGTATAGTTTTGTAAAATATGCAATGCATATTCCAGTTTAAAAATTGAATTACTTCTGCTCAAACAATGTCTCTTGAATACTTGTAGATTTGTGGTAGCAATAATTTCATTGAAAACCATTAAGGTGTGAATTTCTAAAATATTTTCGTGCATCAAAGAAAAATGATATGATTTTAGGATCGCCTTAAAAATAATGAGAGTCCAACAATGAAATGGAGAACTGTATAAATTTGCTTCAAGGTTATAATGTTGATGCTGAGTTGGCAGCAGAGGGTGGGAGGTGGGATGAGATGGCTGGGCAAAAAGAAAGCTGTTGTTAAATCCTATGTCCCTGGTAGTTTCATTCCCCTAAGGAATTTTCAGAAATCTTGTTTCTAGTGCTGATACAAGTGCCAGACTACAGTTTCCACATTATAAATTATCCTTGTTTTGTTAAAGCTTAAATTATTTTTATTAGCTGGTCACCTGGGATGTGAACAAGAGTCAAGTTTAAACTTTCAGATAAGCAAAGCAGCTGTTGCAATCAGCTCTTTCTTTGTCCTTTCTACTTCAGTCTCTCTCCTGCCTTTCCCCCAATCTCTCCCTGTCTCCATCAGTCTCTCTCTCCCTGTCTCCATCAATCTGTCTCTCATCTCTCCTTTGCTCCATCCAGAAATAAAAATAAAGTGAAAGAACACATGCATTTTAAGAGATACCATGCAAACCCAAACAGATCTACTTCCTTTCATGAAGAAATTCTGCGTCTGAGAGATACTAGGACAAGTTTTTCCAAGGGTATAGCTGTCTTACTTCTATTATGTTAACCTCAAAAATTCAGCAGTGAAACCAAAAACTTTCTAATGGTTTGACACAAGAAAAATAGAAGATTGTTCAAAAAGCATATCAAAGAAGTTGTATTCCACATAGAAAACTCCAGTTGTGAAAAATGAGAATTTACTGGAGATATTTGGTTTTTCTAAGTAACATCTGTTAATTACAGAAATTTGGAAAATACCTAAAAACAAAGGGAAGAAAAAATGAAATAGCATACCATACAAAGATAACTATAATTTTGGATTTTTTTCCAGAATCTTTGGAATGAACAGAGTGTATGTGTTCAGCAAATGTCTATGTGCGTATGTGTATATATGAACATATATATCATAAATATTCTTATGTTTTTAAAAATCATCATCATATAACAATTTTTATTTGCATAATTATTCTTATAGTTCATAGTACTTGTAGACTAAATTTTCATTCAATAAATGGATTTAACATTTTTTATTTGTAGTAATAATTAGTTTATATCCATATATTTTTGTGCTTAATATTAAAATTCTATATTTATTGCATAGTATTTTAAATTGATACTTCAGATAATTTCCTTAGTTACATTTCTAGACGTAGAACAGATTGACTGCAGAGAGTATATTTTTTAACATGAAAAGATTTTGATTTTAAAGAAAATTCACGTTGTAGCTATAAAGCATTCTATACCAATGGGGTTCTAATAAGTTACTGCCCTACCACTCAGTGTGTGCAATAATTAGCATTATCAAGTGGAATACTACATATTAGAATAATAAACACCCCCAGAAACCCCTTGCAAATGTTTAATTATGAACATTCTATCTTATGAAGAATATTCATACAGCAGAGTGCAACATAAGAAATAAATGTTTAGATACCCACAAGCCATACAAAAAAAGTAATTTATAGATTTAAGTGTTTTTTTCCTGGACAGCTTATGAAAAGGATGGCATTCAGTTTGCTTCATATCATTTTTAAAAGGGCACCAGAGCCCACAAGTAAAACTACAGGGAAACTGCTGGTTTCTTTGGTGGAAACCTTTATATAGTCAACTGTCATCCAACCTGGAATGATCTGTCTTTATTGACACGATCTTGTGAGCATATGTTTGATCTGCTCAATGTATAAGGAGCTTCTGTCTTGTGTGGGAGGGTGGGCTCAGTGCCTCTTTCTCAATATAAAATATATTGGTTCCGTAATCAAAACTACATTGAGATACCACCTTACCCCAGTTAGAATGGCGATCATTAAAAGATCTGGAGACAACAGATGCTGGAGAGGATGTGGAGATATAGGAACACTTTTACACTGTTAGTGGGAATGTAAATTAGTGCAACTATTGTGGAAGACAGTGTGGCCATTCCTCAAGGATCTAGAAATAGAAATACCATTTGACCCAGCAATCCCATTACTGGGTATATACCCAAAGGACTATAAATCATTCTATTATAAAGGACATATGCATACATATGTTTATTGCAGCACTATTCCCAATAGTAAAGTACTGGAACCAACCCAAATGCCCACTGATGATAGACTGGACAAGGAAAATGTGGTACATATACACTGTGGAATACTACGCAGCCATGAAAAAGGGTAAGTTCATGCCCTTTGTAGGGACATGGTTGAAGCTGGAAACCATCATTCTCAGCAAACTAACACAAGAACAGAAAACCAAACACTACATGTTCTCACTCATAAGTGGGTGTTGAACAATGAGAACACGTGGACACAGGGAGAGGAACATCACACAACAGGGCCTGTTGGGAAGTGGGGCATAGGGCAGAGATAGCATTAGGAGAAATACCTAATGTAGATGATGGGTTGTTGGGTACAGCAAACCACCATGGCACGTGTATACCTATGTAACAACCCTGCACGATCTGCACATGTACCCCAGAACTTAAAGTATAATTTTAAAAAAAAAGAAAGAAAAACAACAAACATACATTTTAAATATTTCTGAGTGGCTTAAAAATAACTTTTTGGTTATAACTTTTTCTTTGGAGAATTTTGTTTGTTTGTTTGTTTGTTGTTTTGAGATGGAGTCTCACTCTGTCGCCCAGGCTGGAGTGCTGTGGCACAATCTCGGCTCACTGCAAACTCTGACTTCTGGGTTCAAGTGATCCTCCTACCTCAGCCTCCCAAGTAGCTGGAATTACAGGTGTGCGCCACCACGCCTGGCTAATTTTTGTATTTTTAGTAGAGACGTGGCTTCGCCATGTTGGCCAGGCTGGTCTCAAACTCCTGGTCTCAGGTGATCTGCCTGCCCCTCCCAAAGTGCTGGGATTACAGGAGTGAGCCATCATACCTGGCCTCTTTTGTTAATGGTTAATAATACAAAAATAGGATAGAAGCAAGCAGTTATAATGAGGAAAAGATAAAAAGTTACAATTAAATGGCACTGTCAAACTCCTACCTATAGAATGCTTCTGTTCTTATTTTAGGATACATTTGGTCATACAAGCCTCCATGATCTTAAAGACTGACCTTCCCATTGGAATTACAAGGTGCAATTATTACTAAACCCACTTGCTGGGGCAAATCAACAAAAGAAAGCTAGCCAAACATTTTCTTCTTGCATTCCTAAAATAGTTTGAGGTAACCTCTCGATATCCAATATCTGATTCTTGAGACTATCTTGGGAGAAAGAAAAGGAAGTCAGAATAAAGTCATGCATATTCTGATACAAAAATAAATAAACATGGTTTTTAAAGTAAAAAAAAAAAAGATGATGGACAAGAACAAACATACCCTTAGAACTATAATGTGTTTGGTCTTAAAAACTTGAAGGCAACAGGGATTTTATATTAAGATGTGACAAATTCCTCACAGATGGGAAAAGATATAAAATGCTGCTTTGTAAGCATTCATTTTAACCAGAAAGGATTTTCTCATACAATGGCAATGCACTCTGTGTGGCGAATGATAAAATAAATAGATAGCTACTGAAGAATATTCTGCTCCATTCATGTAGAGGCCAAAGCCATCAGCATAATCTCTATCCAGTTGAAACAAAAATCTTTTACTTTCAGAATGGCCACACAGATAGATTTTATCCATTTGCTTGTGGGAAGAAGCTTCCTTACTCTGTTGACATATGGCATATGGGAACATGGGAACTCACCTAAACAGCTCTGTTCATCTTGTGCCTGCAACTGCCTCAGATACTTCAGTTTACCATACCTTGTGCCCCCTACCAAGCACATCCACGAAGTTCCTCGCTCGTTCTTCCTGCCATGCCTAAACAGCTGACTGGCACTGGCTCTATAATATTCTCTTGTGGGTCCTTACTTGCATACAATCTCAGCAGCACACCTAATTTTATCTTTCTGTTCATTGTCAGGTCACTAGCATTATAGGAGGGCAGAGGATATCATTCAGCATTAGGGATAAATAAATGAGAAAAAATTGGGGTTCTCAAAGCATTTGAGAACAATGGGCTGCAAGAGTAAATTCCCTGCATTTCAAGGACTGTTCACTCCCTAAGGTTATGAGGTTCCATTTAGCACAGTTTGCTAAACACTAGTTCAGAGACCAACACCAATCAATGACTCCATTGTTATTCTTCCACAGGAAGATATTTTAAGTTTATTACTGAGTAACTATAAAAATGATTGCTCTTTATCACTGGTAGCAATTACAATTGCATTTCCCATATCCTCATTTTGTGCAGATGGGATATCACACATGAGAGCCGTACTCATACTGCCCAGTTTGTCTTCAGTCCTTTATCCCCATTCTTAGATAAAAGTTATCGGGCCGGGCACGGTGGCTCAAGCCTGTAATCCCAACACTTTGAGAGGCCGAGGCGGGTGGATCATGAGGTCAAGAGATCGAGACCATCCTGGTCAACATGGTGAAACCCCGTCTCACTAAAAATACAAAAAATTAGCTGGGCATGGTGGCACGTGCCTGTAATCCCAGCTACTCAGGAGGCTGAGGCAGGAGAATTGCCTGAACCCAGGAGGCAGAGGTTGCGGTGAGCCGAGATCGCGCCATTGCACTCCAGCCTGGGTAACAAGAGTGAAACTCTGTCTCAAAAAAAAAAAAAAAGTTGTCACTGCTCGAGTGTAGAATCCCAGGCCGGGAAGAAAATATGATGCAAGAAAATATGATGCTGCGAAACTCAAGGTGTGACTAGGACTCAAATACTGGGAGAGCAAGAACTAGAAGAGTATCAGGAAAGTTAGGGGGAGAGTTAGAGACAGAATTTATGACAAAAATCTAATTATTGGAGAGAGAAAAAAATGGGTGAATCATAAGTATTATGAAAAAGTAAGATTAATTTTAGAAAGCCAAATATCTTCATTATTCTCTAAAAACTATATATTTGAACACACTGTCCAATTTTCTTATGTTTCTAACATGCACTGTCTTGAAAATAGCAGCAATACACCACTAAATCTCTTCTAGCATGTAAGAAATTAATGATTTGGGAGTTAACTTTCTTTCACAATACAAGATATGCATTCACTTCTTAATGGCAGGAACGGGTTATGTTTAAAAAACTGCACAAACCAGCTATGTACACGCATGTTGCGTTCAAAGCTTAAAATCAGATTCCACTTTGTTATTAATCTCTCCTCTTCCTTCCCTATCCCAAACCCTTTGCTTTGCCAGCTGTATACCATATTGAGTCAACTTGTATTGAAACACTCATGTATTCTGTGAGCCTGCTGCAAAATTCCCGTAGGTATTTTAACTTGGATTTTGTCTATATATGGAGCTCATATATGGCTATGTCTCTGGAAAATGCTATGTCTAATCCTCTGTCAATGTACTTGTTTGGAGATGGGTCCTACAGTCTGGAAAATAGCACTTAATAAACTCACATCTCTCACCTTTGTTCTGGTAGAAATAGACTGCCCCATATTACTAGATAAATATCATCTTGTATGCCAATGGTTTAACTATTCCGATGTTTATTGTCGAATATCTTTTTGAGAATGCAATTGTACATATAAAAAAGGGCTTTCTGACTCACTGTGTTGGCCCACTGTAAGAGTGTGTGTTTACTTCTATCACAGCAGATGCTGTATTACATTCTAATTATTTATCTTATGTCTTTGGTTCATATTGGACTGCAAGCAACATGAGAGCAGAGACTATACTTTGTTTTTGTAACCACAACACTTGGCTTTTAAGAGTGATATGAACATGGTGTTTGTTGGGTGAATACATGTACACTGAATATGTATGCATGGAAAATCTTTATGTATGCATGGAAAATCAATGCCGTAATTACTGAAAAAAGGTAAGAATGAAAACTAACAGCTAGTCAAAGGCTACAAGGGAGCTACAGATTATTTTTCAGTCAAACTCAATTCTTTGCTGTCCCTCTAGGAGCATGAAAATTAACAATAAATTTTATAACATTTATGTTGTAAAATAATAACATTCTCTGGTTAGAATTTCCTCCGTGTGCTGAACCACTTTTCTGATGTTTTAGGTATTTGACACTTACAGCCAGATAAAATTGTAAATAATAACCAGAATCAATATATATTTTAATTAAGGTGCAATGGGACATTTCATGTGAAAATGAAAACATTAGTTTACATTCAAACATAAATGTTAAATGATTGTTTTATAGAGATATGCTCCACTTATACATTAAAAATAATCCATCACATTATAAACTGAAATGCACTGGAGATACATTGTATCTAAATGGAATATTATTCTCCTAAGACTACTTATTCTATTTTGCCAATCTAGACTCAAAATGAAGAAATAAAAATTCATAACTTAGGATTGCTTAGCTCTGTCACATTTTCTCTCCTTTATCGTGAAGGGTAAAACAATCAAACTTTGGCCTTGAAAGCTATCTCAGGCCAAGGTAGAAAAATATGCATCCGTAGCATGAAAAAAAAATTTAGTCTTTTCCAAGCTCTGATTATGTCTCTTTAATAAAATTGAAGAGAGAAATTCTGAACTATTCAACAAATACCTTGGTTTTGTTTAAATGATCATAAATGATCTTTATCCAGACTCTCTCTGTGCATGACATTCTGAAGTGCTAAATCAAACACAGATTACCAGATGTGTGGTTCAAGAATGACTACAGAATATTTACAATACATTTTGGTGTATGTTAAACCAATAATCAATGGAATTCTTAATAGCTCCAAATAACCTTCTCCCAAAGAACAAACATATCAGTATTTATTACTGCTGAGATTTTCATTTGTAATCTGTTGATGACTTTTACTTTCTATATGTAAAAATGGACTAATAGTTTTCTTTTATTTCAATCTCATTGAGTGGACAAACTTCCACTTTGCTGCTAATGTTTAGAGGTCACTGAGAACTCTGTATTATGCCAAAAGAAGGTTGGGAACTCCTATTTCTAATAAGATAAATATATTTAATATATCTACAACTTTTCCCCATGTTAAAATTACAATCTATCCAGAACTAGAAAATGAACTTGATTTCTTTTTGTATTCTACTGATATTTTAATTTCTCATGGAACTTTTTATATCATTGTGGCTTCTTGCCAAATGAATTATGTCAAAATGTGCAAGAGCAGCCTGTAAGCAAGTATTAATGTGATAAAACTTTAGGGTAGAAGGAAACTGACCCAAGGAGAATAGTAAAAATTACAAGAAAAATTGTATACGTCATTTTAATTTATTTTTAATAAGAATCTCCCTATTAAGATCTCATAGAATTCTATTGCGTAATTGGTATCTATGGTAGATCCGGTTAGTGACTTAGTTATACCATTCTAACTCCTTCTCTCACACATGTGCATATCTTATTAATAAAGCTCTTTTATTTAGTTATGGATACATTAACAGTGTATTCTGGAAAGGTAAGCCCCTCCCTATTTTCAGTAGGTAAATCATGTTTGGTCTCAACTAGTCATTAAAAAACACATTCTCTTTCCTATGAATAAGCTAGCGGTGGTCCTATGATTCCATTCTGAAAATAAAACATAAAATATTGTGCAGGGAACTAAGGGTACCAGGGAAAATCTACTTCCCTGATAAATAAGAGAATATCTGAGAAACTGGTTCTTTTTCTGCCTATTTTATTTCTTCCTATTGTGTAGCCAGGATGCTTAGAACTGCAGTAGTAACCTTGTGATCATGAATTGAAAATTTACGGAAAGGATACAAGCCAAAACGCTGAGAAACGTAAAAGGAAAGAATGGAAAAAGGCTGAGTCACTGTACTGGCTCTGGAACTGCCAGATTCTAGAATCCTTCCCCACCCTCACTCCTCAAATAGCTTATTACCTGCAGCTAAATGCACTATGATATAAAATTTATGTTAAGTTTTAGAAATTAAAAGTTGAGACAGTAAAGAAAATACATTCAATATTGTTCTTTTGGTTGAAAATGAAGACTGATTGCCTTTTGTTGTCATCAGGGAGATGGCTGATTATTGCTTGAGTTGATGACAGGAGCTATCAAGTTACCCCAATTATTAGCTGCCCTCAAACTAGGGCAGTCCTGAAGCTGAGATACAACGTCAGGAAACTTCTTAGTTGAAATCCATGTGTTGCTCCATGACCTTGCTGTCCTCTTGTCATGTAATAAAAGCACTGTTTTAGTGCGTAAGCCAGCAAGAAGCTAAGACGAATTTGCTTTAATATATCTTTATCAAATAACTCAAGAAACAGCTCCAACAACTTAGTTGCAAAGTTAGTGATGGTATAAATTATATTAAGGTAAATATCTAGAGGGAAAGATGTTTGTTCTTGTCTTTCTCTTTTGGACCTCTGAGATTTGTGATTTGTTGAATCTATAGTGAAAAATGCCTCAGTGTTCTGCAGTTTTCCTCTGGTACAATGTGTAGTTCAATAAATGCTAATATACGAACAATCAGACTGAGATAAGAAGACCATTTTTACAGATATTCTCAAATATTTTGTTATGTTATTCACAAATATGGAATATTAGGATTGTTCCTAAATAAATTATTTTTGTAAACATAAGTGTTATAGCCAAACCAAACATATAGATATTCTGGAAATATCTATGTGTGTTTTGTGATTTTGCTTTTAATCTTGTTTGCTCTTGGAGAAAAGTGCTAGAAGAAGGAAGATTATAGTTGGGATTCTAAGATCTCACATAAAACAAAAATGCTCCTACTTTTTAGATTGAAATTATACTCCCATGGTTAAGTTTGGTCTTTGCCTGAAAGGATAGCTATGTATACCTCATACCGTATTTCTGTGAGATAGTAATTCATATATTTATAAAAATGGAGAGGCAAACTGAATACGATGACAAGTGATAATGAGGAAAAATGAGTGACAGTTCCTTTTCCCTGCCAGAGACTCACATTCAGTGGAGTCCTTCTTAGATTCTGACTGATTATTCAACATGCCACCCTATCTCTCTTTAGGACTCATACTATTTTCAAGGTTCTACTGTGATGCCATGCTAAGCTTTTCATAAGAAGTAACCTTCAGAACTTCCAACCACATAGAAATTCAGTTTCAAGTCACTGTAGGTAGGTGATAAAGATAAACAGAAACAAACGTGAAAAAAGGAAAGAAAGAATTGAGAGCAGAGGAATACATTTACTTATGACCTTGAAGTTCAATAAATAATCATCCTATTGTATACATAAACCAGTCTTCAAACTCAGCTCAGGGATAATTAGTGGGAATAAGAATGTACCAATCCGAAGTTTGGCTACTGCACAATGGTTTGGGAAATGAGCTGTACAATTGCTATGATTCCATACAATCAAAATGTATTAGAATATTAAAGGAATTGACATCCATGGCCCACGTTCCCAACATCGAGCGATTGTCCTTTGGTTACAACCTTTCTTACTAGCTCCTCTGTGGACCTTATGTAGATCTCCCCGGGTTGTGAGCACCTGGAAGACAAGAGACATCTTTCTCCCTTAAGTGTTTACTTCCTTGGAAAACCTAACCTAATTGTTTGTAGTAATTACCAGTGATACTTCTAAATGCCACATTTAGGTGCTTTTTTTCAACTATCATTTCTTCTATTATGTGAACTTATACTGTAATTCCTACAGCTTGTTCTTCCACCAGGGGAATTTTTAAGGTTCCTAAATTCTAAGGTTTCTAAATTTTAGTCCTAGAGGTGATTTTAGGACCATTCAGGGACCTGATTTTTCTTTTCCATATGCAGTCAACGGTTTCCCACTAACTTCCTTCTAACTTGTCAGATTTAGCTGAAAAGGTCACAGGCCTAGATTTTCATATCATCTAATCACATACTACTTCAAAATTCTCACAAATCAAAATTTTCCAAACAACAACTGGGACCCTAAAATGTGTTATGGATTGTTTTTTCCTTGCTCTGACTATTTAGATGGTCTCTAAGATGTAAAGCAAACCACACATATTGCACCATTTCTACATTAAATCTGCATCTTTGTGGGAAACAGACAGAGTATTTAACCAATGATATACCTGATTGCGTTCCAAGCCAAACAACACAACCTTTTCATTTTTGCCCATGCTGCAGGCTATCTGAAAGTATTAGAGTTAATGTGCAATCAGGTAACTAAACCCATATTACGTATCTGTAATTTTCATCCAGTAGAAAGAAAATATTACATTACAAGCATCCATAATTGCATTTAAATGTAATCAAATACAAAAGGTTAAGATCCCTAATCCTTTGAGTTACAAGATCTCTTTTTCTATACATTTAACCAACCTTGTAGCTGCAAAATGAAGTTGAAATAATTCTCTAGGCATTTTTAAAAAGTAACAAGATTGACTCATAGTGTACTCTCTGCCCCAGGTGCTGATTCTTTTATAGCACCGTCAGCAGCAGCCATTTATATGCTTGGGCAAGAAAGGCCCAGACAAGGATAGGACTAGGAAAACAGCCCTCTGGAACTAAATAAAGTTTCTTTGGTTGGGAGTGTTAGGTGAAAACCAATACTTTAATAAACAGAAGTTATGTACTGTTTTGATCTCTGAACCAAGAACACAAGACTAGAGGGTTCTTGCTTAGCATCAAAATGAGGGAATCTGATTTAAAAGAATAGTCTTAGAATGGAAACTCATCAAAACTATAAATAAGAGTCAAGCTTCAAAAAAAAATTTTTTTTTTAGCTTCAAAAATTTAAAGCACATTAAGCTAACGATAACTCTAAGTATTTACTATGGCTCTCTTCCTTTCTTTCTTTATTAGTTTTATTTTTTTTTAATCATGGGGGAAATACGGGATCACTTGAAACATAGGCATGAGATGTGAGGGGAGATGTTACTAAGCAATGCTAAGTACATCTGTTTCACTCTATTCTAAAGTGACTAAAGGAAAACAGACTTCATGTGTGTAAAGGTGTTGGAGACATTGGGTACACTAAAATGCTGCAGAACTACTTGACCAAAAGTTTTTTTTCCTCAAAATTTAGTTAATCAAATTCCATGAATTAAAGAATTGTTTGAGTTAAAAATTTCTACCTTTAAAATACAAATGCTATTTTCATGCTATGATTTCCTGCTATAAGAAATGATACCAGATGATCCTTTTCCCTAAGAACAATGATAAAGACTGAACAACACAAAAAACAAGCATTCGGGAGAGTCCATTGGGGAAGACAACTGACCTGGTTTCTTAAGAAAGTCAACATCATAGGGAAAAAAGTAAGGAAGATTATAGTATGATACAAGAGACATGATAACTAAATGCAGTATAAGAATATTAATTGGATGTTGATTCTAAAAATACCCATCAGATATCTTGAGGACGGGTTTTTGAAAATCTGAATATTGACCAATTGTATATGGTATTAGAGAAACAATGTTAACTTTTGTAGATGTGATAATAATGTGGTTATGTAGGAGAATATATTTTTTTAACTTTAAATTCAGGGATAAAAGTGCAGGTTTGTTACATAGGTAAACTTGTGTCGTGGGGATTGTTTTACAGATTATTTCAGAGCCCAGGTATTAAGCCTAGTACCTATTAGTTATTTTTCCTGATCCTCTCCCTCCTCCCACCTTTCAACCTCTTATAGGCCCAAGTATCTATTGATGTATGTATCCATGTGTTCTCTTCATGTAGCTCCCACTTTTAAGTGAGAACATGTGGTATTTGGTTTTCTGTTCCTGTGTTAGTTTGCTAAGAATAATGGCCTTCAGCTCCACTCTCCTTCCAACAAAGGACATGATCTCATGCATTTTTATGGCTGCATAGTATTGCATGCTGTATATATCACATATTTTCTTATCCAGTCTACCACTGATGGACATTTAGGTTGATTGCATGTCTTTGCTATTGTGAATAGTGCTGCAATGAACATTTGTGTGCATATGTCTTTATGATAGAATGATTTATATTCCTTTGGGTGTATACCCAGTAATAGGATTACTGAGTGGAATGCTATTTCTGTTTTTAGGTCTTTGAGAAATCTCCACACAATTTTCCACAATGGTTGAACTAATTTACACTCCCGCCAACAGTGTATGAGCATTCCTTTTTTGCAGGAGAATATCTTTATTCTTAGGAAATGTTGCTGAAGTAGTTAGGGGTCATATCTCAATATGGTTGCACCTTACTTTCAAATGGTTCAGCAGAGAATAATAGAAAATTACAGAAGGAAAAAAGAAAGGAAGTGGAAGGAAGTAATGAAGGAAGAAGGAGAGAGAAAAATATAGAATCGTGTAGAATCATGATGGTGGTTTTGAGAATATATTTTATATTACATATTCTTTCTTATGTTTGAATGTTTCAAATTTTTCGTGATGAGAATTTGAGGGAAAAAAATTTTTGCAAGTCTGGTACAGGGGAACAACTGCTATCTTCTGGAAGACTTTGCCCTTGTCTACAAGGAGAGAGTTTATTAGGGAAAACAAACCTCAAATCAAAACTAAGTCGATTCCTCCAAGTATTCTCTTCAGAATGCCCTAGTTGTAATAAACACTACAGGTAGCCATGTACTCAATAGAAAAAGAGTTCTCACTTTTGCTCCTGTAGTATTAGAGCAGGAGAATGAGAAGGAAAGCTAAGTTTTCTTCTATTCACTTCTGAACTAACTTTATAAAATTGACTCCAATATTCCTTTTTCAATCACAAGCTTTTAAGGGTCAAATAGGTATTCATTTTTACAAACATATAAACATCTTCTCTAGAGGAGTTAGAAAACAGTAGCTTTTCCTCTTACTATAATTCATGTGCTTTTTATGAAATTACCTGAAAATTAATCTCTTTATTTTCTTGTTTCAAGTATTATTATAAGAACAAAAGGATTGCATGACAAATTAAGAACCTCTTTTACTTTCTGTCACTCGAACGTTTCAAGAGATACACACTGTAAGATTTCAATGGGTTGATAAAAGTACTCAATTCTAGCAATTATGATTTTTTTATTCTTAGCCTTTGATTTTTATTTCCCAAGGGAAAGGCTCAGATGACTTTCAATCCCTACGGGCCAAGTTCAACCATCAGTTATGCGTGCACAGCTCCCATTGGCTTCAGTGATTGTACTTGAGGACATGTGTATGCAACTCTATTTGAAGTTAGTGAAGATCATATATATTCTAGGGCAGAACTTGGCCCAAAGATTATATACTAATCAATTGCTGTCTTAGTATGCAAAACAATGGGAAAAATATTACCACTAAAAAAGTAAACCAAATGTTAATGACAGTACTCCAAGATAAATCTAGAAGATTCCTTACAGAAATACAAAAACATTGTCATGCCATTACTGCTCTGCAGAAGACCAAAAACAATTAGGATTCTAATAAGATATATGTTGCAATAAAAAAAAAAAATCTTGGATGATACAACATTCTCACGCAGCTCTGGCCCACACAGCCATTTCAAGCTTTGGCTTTTCCCTCTATGAGTGTGTTAATCTTCTGACCTTCCTCTATCCTTGTCTCCCACTAATTACTTTAAATGACATCATATTTTTTTGTATAACTCTAAATGCAGTACTGAAAGTGGATAACCAGTTTTGTGCCTTCTGTTTTTTTCCAGTTAGTTTCCTAACATTAGATACTCCCTGGTGGAATGTATCAAATAAACACAGTGCAATTACTATAGTGGAAAGAAATACAACAATAATTATTTTTAATCTGTAACTTTCATCCTATTCAAACTCTTTTCCTGGTCAGCACGCAATTCCAACCAAATATATTTGCTTTATTGTATAAACAAAGAATGTGATGAAACATTCCTCTTTGTTGCTATCTTAGCAATATTTCATTTTTTTATAGTAAGCAACGCTGATTTTCCATTTTATCAAAGGTTAACATATGCAAATCACAAGTGCATTTATGACTTTATATAAAACTAACATGGTCATGTAACTACCATCAGATGAAGAAATTCATCATTGCCAGCACTCCGAAAGTCTTCCTGACTCCCCTTCTCAGGCACTGCTCTCTCAAAGATAATAATTATTCTGACTTTTATCACCATAGATTAGTGACAGTCTGGCGTGTTTACCAGGGTCTCTCCTCTTTGTGTCCCTTCCCACTTAAGACCAAAAAAACCTCAGGTTTAAGTTTTAGACTTTACCTATCCCTTTTGACTTGGCTGCCTTGGCCTGGAAGCACTTAGAAATAAGCAAATTGCTCAAAAGAATTAGGAATGCAGAATGTCAGACTCATTATCTGTGTTACCTTATCTTTGGGGTTTTGTTCACCACAGTCCTGGCTGCCTTGGTAGCCCTGAAGTCTAGTTGTGTCTCCCAGAACTGATGAGACAGCTAAAAGGCCTGAATTACTAATTTTTGCTAGGGCTCTTGGATCCCCGCTTATGAACAAAAAAAAATGCTTACAGGGAAAAACGGTGAATGCTGGGCCCACCTCAATGTGCTTTCCTTCTCTCCAGAATCTTAGCACCTCAATAGTAGTTTTGTGTTTTTGACCATCTTCTATATAAGAAGTACGATTAATACATTAGCCCAAAACACATACTATCACAGAATAGATAATTTTACCAACATTTGGTAATCCTTGATAACCTTGTTGCTTGTGATACACCCTAACCTATTCTCCTTCATTGTAGTCCATTTCTTAAAAAGTGCTTGTGGCTGGGCGCAGTGACTCTCGCCTGTAATCCCAGCACTTTGGGAGGCCAAGGCAGGTGGATCACCTGAGGTCAGGAGTTTGAGAATCAGCCTAGCCAATATGGTGAAATCCCATCTGTACTAAAAATACTAAAAATAGGTGGGTGTGATGGCACATGCCTGTAATTCCAGCTACTTGGGAGGCTGAGGCAGAAGAATTGCTTGAACCTGGGAGGTGAAGGTTGCAGTGAGCTAAAATTGTGCCATTGCACTCCAGCCTGGTCAAAAGGAGCAAAACTCCATTTCAGAAAAAAAAAAAAAAAAAAAAATAGTACTTGCAACCGATTAAGTTGATTTTAGAAATTATTAATTTTGTTATTACTTAAAAACAACGAGCTCCCTGAGGTTAAGCTACCTATTTGTTTTATTCATATTCATTTATCCCCTCATCTCAGAATTATGCCAGGCATATTGTACATGACTAATAAATGTTTGAGGCCTGAACAAACCTTAGAGGTATGCCCATAGGCTGCCTGCTCACTAGTTTAATGAAGATATTATTAGAAACAAATTCCTAACCAGATTACAGCTATTTAGTGTCATTAGAACATAGTTTCCATGGAAATGTATTTCTGAAATATGGTAATAGTCATTTGTCATTCTTGCACAAAGACTCTACAAATATCTGTGTGGTTTTAATTTTCACATTTATTTGTTAGAACATTATTAGGTTCTATGTGACATGCAGTGAAGTGTACATATTTGATGAGTTTTAACATGTTTGTAAACTCTTAAGAGCATCACCACAATCAAGACAATGACTAGTTCCATCACTTCCAAACTTTCCTTGTGCCATTCTGTAATCCATACCTCCCTCTACCCCATCCTAAGGTAACAATTTATTTGAATTCTGATACTGCTATTTTCTCGATTTTTAAATGTGGTAATCACTCCGCATAATTATTCTGCGATTCACTCATATTGCTGCATTTATCAATAGTTCATTCCTATTTGTTGCGGAATACTATTCTGTCAATCGGAGGTACTACGATTTGTTTGTACATTCACCAGTCAATGAACCTTTGGGTTTTTTCCAGTCTGAGACTATTAAAGATAAAGCTATTATGAAAATAAATATACAAGTCTTGTTTGAGAATATGCTTTCATTGCAGAAAGAAGTAGACTGTCTGGATTCCACAGTAGCTTTTGTATTCCTTCTTAAGAAACTGTAACATGTTTTCCAAAATATTTTCTAAAGTCTATAACTTTAATAGTTACAGACTTCAATGGCATATGTTATACATACCATTTTACATTCCTACAAACTGTATATGGTTGTTACAGTTTCTCTGCATCCTTGTCAACAATTGATTAGTCTTTTGATATTAATAACTCTAATGGCATTTTTATAAGTAGAGCAAGCATTCCCATCCACCATTCCAGATATTTATTGCAGTGTACTGATTAACTCCAGAGCCTGGCTCTGCAGTTACACAGACTTGACTTCAGCATGCTCCTCTCTACCTATCTAGGCTGGAAGGAACTATTTAACATCTTAGAGTCTCAGTTTACACATATTTAATAGCTGAATATTTATAGCATGTAATTTCTAGAGATGCAGTCAACTCTATAAAAATTAATATTTTATGGCATTATTCTTCTCTCATTTTCTTTCTTGTGTGTGTGTGTGTGTGTGTGTGTGTGTGTCTGTGTCTGTGTCTGTGTGCATGTGTGTGTTTATATAGCATTTCAGTCAATGATGGACTGCATATACAATAGTGGTCCCGTAAGATTATGGTGGAGCTACACTGTGTAGGTATACTTTCTTTCATTTGTATTTTACTGTATCTTTATTGCATTTTTACTGTAGATATTTAGCTATGTTTAGATACACAATTACTTACCATTATTTTACAATTGCCTACAGTATTCAGTACAGTAACATGCTCTATCGGTTAATAGCCTAGGAGCAGTATACATAGAATGTAGTAGGTTATACCATGCAGGTTTGTGTCAGTAAACTTTATGATGTTCGTGCAACAATGAAATCACTTAACAACACATTTCTCAGAAAGTATACCTCTCATTAAGCAATGAATGGCTATATAAATGATTTTTTCCAAAAAATTGAAAAATTATATTACTTTAACTCCATATTTTTTAAAAAGTTAGTTATATACACTGTTAATATAAGCTTTAATCACACTTGACTTAATCCACATTTTAAAATTATAGTGTTGATTACATCAAATTAAATAAACCTTATTTTTTTCTTTTTCTTTTATTATTTATTATACTTTAAGTTCTGGGGTACATATGCAGATCTTGCAGGATTGTTACATATGTATACACACGCCATGGTGGTTTGCTGCCTCCATCTCCCTTCAACTACATTAGGTATTTCTCCTTATGTTATCCTTACCCAACCTCCCCACCCCCTGCTATCCCTCCCCTAGCTTCCCACCCCACAACAGACCCCAGTGTGTGATATTCCCCTCCCTGTGTCCATGTGTTCCCATTGTTCAACACCCACTTATGAGTGAGAATATGCAGTCTTTGGTTTTCCGTTCTGGTGTCAGTTTGCTGAGAATGATGGTTTCCAGATTCATCCATGTCCCTGCAAAGGACACGGACTCATCCTTTTCTATGGCTAATAGTACTCCATGGTGTATATATGCTACATTTTCTTTACGCAGTCTATCGTTAATGGGCATTTGGATTGGTTGAATAGTGTTGCAATAAACATACATGTACACGTATCTTTATAGGAGAATGATTTATAATCCTTTGGGTACATACCCAGTAATGGGATTGCTGGGTCAAATGAAATTTCTATTTCTAGGTCCTTGAGGAAGTGCCCCACTGTCTTCCATATGGTTGAACTAATTTACACTCCCACCAACAGTATAAAAGCGTTCCTATTTCTCCACGTCCTTCCAGCATCTCTTGTCTCCAGATTTTTGAATGATCACATTCTAACTGGCATGAGATGGTATCTCAATGTGGTTTTGATTTGCATTTCCCTTATGACCAGTGATGATGAGCATATTTTCATATGTTCGTTGGCCACATAAATGTCTTCTTTTGAAAAGTGCCTGTTGACATCCTTCACCCACTTTTTGATGGGGTTGGTTTTTTTCTTGTACATTTATTTTACTTCTTTGTAGATTCTGGATATTAGCCCTTTGTCAGATGGTTAGCTTGCAAAAACTTTTTCCCGTTCTGTTGGTTGTTGGTTCACTCTAATGATTGTTTCTTTTGCTGTGCAGAGGCTCTTAAGTTTAGTTAGATCCCTTTTGTGTATTCTGGCTTTTGTTGCCATTGCTTTTGGTGTTTCAGTTAAGAAGTTCTTGCCTATGCCTATGTCCTGAATAGTATTGCCTAGGTTTTCTTCTAGGGTTTTTATGATATTAGGTCTTATGTTTCAATCTTTAATCCATCTGGAGTTAATTTTTGTATAAGGTGTAAGGAATGGGCCAGTTTCAGCTTTCTGCACATGGTTAGCCAGTTTTCCCACTACCCATTATTAAACAGGGAATCCTTTCCCCAATGTTTGTTGTTGTCTAGCTTACCAAAGATCAGATGGTTGTAGGTGTGTGGCATTACTTTTGAGGCCTCTGTTCTGTTCCATTGATCTATTTCTCTGTTTTGGTACCAGTACCAAACTGTTTTGATTGTAGTAGCCTTGTAGTATAGTTTGAAGTCAGGTGATGCCTCCAGCTTTGTTCTTTTTGCTTAGGATTGTCTTGGCCATGCAGGATCTCTTTGGGTTCCATATGAAGTTTAAGGTGTTTTTTTCCAGTTCTGTGAAGAAGGTCATTGGTAGCTTGATGGGGATAGCATTGAATCTATAAATCACTTTGGGCAGTATGGCCATTTTCACCATACTGATTCTTCCTAACCATGAGCATGGAATGTTTTTCCATCTGTTTGTGTACTCCCTTATTTCCTTGAGCAGTAGTTTGTAGTTCTCCTTGAAGAGGTCCTTCATGTCCCTTGTTAGTTGTATTCCTAAGTGTTTTATTCCCTTTGCAGCAATTGTGAATGGGAGTTTGCTCATGATTTGGCTCTCTCTCTGTTATTGGTGTACAGGGATGTTTGTAATTTTTGCACATTGCACAGACTTTGCTGAAGTTGCTTATCATCACAAGGAGATTTTGGGCTGAGGCGATGGGGTCTTCTAAATATACAATCATGTTATCTGCAAATAGAGACAATTTGACTTCCTCTTTTCCTAATTGAATACCCTTTATTTCCTTTTCTTGCCTGATTGCTCTGGCTAAAACTTCCAATACTATATTGAATAAGAGTGGTGAGAGAGGGCATCCTTGTCTAGTGCCAGTTTTCAAAGGGAATGCTTCCAGTTTTGCCCATTCAGTATGATATTGGCTGTGGGTTTGTCATAGATACCTTTCATTACTTTGAGATGCGTTCCATCAATACCTAGTTGACACTTTTTAGGATAAAGAGCTGTTGAATTTTGTCAAAGGCCTTCTCTGCAACTATTGAGATAATCATGTGGTTTTTGTCTTTGGTTCTGTTTATGTGATGGATTACATTCACAGATTTGCATATGTTGAACCAGTCTTGTATCCCTGGGATGAAGCCTACTTGACTGTGATGGACAATGTTTTTGATGTGCTTTTGCATTTGGTTTGCCAGTATTTTATTGAAGATTTTTGTATCAATGTTCATCATGAATATTGGCCTAAAATTTTCTTTCTTAGTTGTGTCTCTGCCAGGTTTTGGTTTCAGGATGATGTCGGTCTCATAAAATGAGTTAAGGAAGATTCCTTCTTTTCGTATTATTTGGAATAGTTTCAGAAGGAATCATACCAGCTCCTCTTTGTAAGTCTGGTAGAATTTATCTGAGAACTATCTGGACCTGGACTTTTTTTGGTTGGTAGGCTATTAATTGCTGCCTCAACTTCAGACCTTGTGATTAGTCTATTCAGGGATTCAACTTCTTCCTGGTTTAGTCTTGGGAGCATGTAAGTGTCCAGGAATTTATCCATTTCTTCTAGGTTTACTGGTTTATGTGCATAGAGTTGTTCGTAGTAATCTGTGATAGTAGTTTGTACTTCCGTGGAATTGGTGATATTCCCTTTACCATTTTTAATTGCATCCATTTGATTTTTCTCTCTTTTCTTATTTATTATTCTGGTGAGCAGTCTATTTTGATTTTTTCAAAAACCCAGCTCCTTGATTTATTGAGTTTTTGAAGGGTTTCAGTTCTGCTCTGATCTTAGTTCTTTCTTCTTTTCTGCTAGCTTTTGAATTTGTTTGATCGTGTTCCTCTAGTTCTTTTAATTTTGAAGACTGGGTGTCGATTTTAGAGCTTTCCTCCCTTCTCATGTGGGTCTTTAGTGCTATTAATTTCACTCTAGACACTGCTTTAAATGTGTCCCAGATTCTGGTATATTGTGTATTTGTTCTCATTGGTTTTGAGGAACAATTTTATTTCTGTCTTCATTTCACTATTTATTGAGTAGTCACTCAGGAGCAGGTTATTCAGTTTCCATGTAGTTGTGCAGTTTTGTGTGAGTTTCTTAGTCCTGAGTCCTAATTTGATTGCACTGTGGTTTGAGAGACTGTTTGTTACGATCTCCATTCTTTTACATTTGCTGAGGAGTGATTTACATCCAACATTGTGGTCAGTGTTAGAGTAGGTGTGATGTGGTGCTAAGAAGAATGTATATTCTGTGGATTTGGGGTGAAGAGTTCTGTAGATGTCTATTAGGGCCACTTGGTCCAGGGCTGAGTTCAAGTCCTGGATACCCTTGTTAATTTTCTGTCTTGTTGATCAGTGTAATATTGACCGTGGAGTTAAAGTTTCCCACTATTATTGTGTGGGAATCTGTCTCTTTGTAGGTCATTAAGAACTTGTTTTATGTATCTGGGTGCTCCTGTATTGGGTACATATATATTCAGTATAGTTAGCTCTTCTTGTTGCATTGATCCCTTTACCAGTTTGTAATGCCCTTCTTTGCCTCTTTTGATCTTTGTTGGTTTAAGGTCTATTTTTTGGAGACTAGGATTGTAACTCCTGCTTTTTTTTATTTTTTATTTTTATTTTTTTTCTCTCCATTTGCTTGGTAAATCTTCTTCCATCCCTTTATTTTGAGTCTATGTGTGTCTTTGCATGTGAGATTGGTCTCCTGAATACAGCACTCTGATAGGTCTTGACTTTTTAATCCAGTTTGCCAGTCTGTGTCTTTTGATTGGGGCATTTAGCCCATTTACATTTAAAGTTAATATTGTTATGTATAAATTTGATCCTGCCATTTTGATACTAGCTGGTTGTTTTGTCCATTAGTTGACACAGTTTCTTCATTGTGTCAATGGTCTTTACCATTTGGTGCGTTTTTGGAGTGGCTGGTACTGATTGTTCCTTTCCGTGTTTAGTGCTTCCTTCAGGAGCTCTTTTAAGGCAGGCCTGGTGGTGACGAAATCCCTCAGCAAGTGATTGTCCATAAAGGATTTTATTTCTCCTTCACTTATAAAGCTTAGTTTGGCTTATGAAATTCTGAGTTGAACATTCTTTTATTTAAGGATTTTGAATATTGTCCCCCACTCTCTTCTGGCTTGTAGGATTTCTGTTGAGAAATCTGCTGTCAGCCTGATGGGCTTCCCTTTGTGGGTAACTTGACCTTTCTTTCTGGCTGTGCTTAGCATTTTTTCCTTCATTTCAACCCTGGTGAATCTGATGATTATGTGCCTTGGGGTTGCTCTTCTTGAGGAATATCTTTGTGGTGTTCTCTGTATTTCCTGGATTTGAATGTTCGCTTGTCTTGCTAGGTTGCAGAAGTTCTTCTGAATAATATCCTGAAGAACATTTTCCAGCTTGGATTCATTCTCCCCGTTACATTCAGGTATACCAATCAAACATAGACTAGGTCTTTTCACATAATCCCATATTTCTTGGAGACTTTGTTCATTTCTTTTCACTCTTTTTGCTCTAATCTTGCCTTTTCACTTTATTTCATTAAGTTGATTTTCAATTTCTGATATCCTTTCTTCTGCTTGGTCGATTTGGCTATTGAAACTTGTGTATGCTTCATGAAGTTCTCCTGTTGTGTTTTTCAACTCCATCAAGTTGTTTATGTTCTTCTCTAAGCTGATTATTCTAGTTAGCATTTCATCTAATCTTTTTCAAGGTTCTTGGTTTCTTTGTATTGGGTTAGAACATGTTCCTTTAGCTCAAAGAAGTTTGTAATTACCCACCTTCTGAAGCCTGCTTCTGTCAATTTGTCAAACTCATTTTCCATCCAGGTTTGTTCCCTTGATGGTGAGGAGTTGTGATCCCTTGGAGGAGGAGAGGTGTTCTGGTTTTGGGTGTTTTCATCCCTTTTGCACTGGTTTCTTCCCATCTTTATGGATTTATCCACTTTTGATGTTTGAAGTTGGTGACTTTCAGATATGGTCTCTGAGTGGGTGTCCTTTTTGTTCATGTTGAGGCTATTTCTTTCTGTGTTTTAGTTTTCCTTCTAACAGTCAGACCCCTCTGCTGGAGGACTGCTGGAGATTAACTCTAGATCCTGCTTGCCTGGGAATCACCTGCAGCTGGTGCAGAATAGCAAGGATTGCTGCCATTTCTTTCCCTGGGGTGGCTTTGTCCCAGAAGGGTACCTGCCACTTGTCAGCCAAAGCTAGCCTATATGAGGTGACCTTTGGCTATACAGTGGTAAGGAAGTTGCTTGAGGAGGCAGTCTGTCCCTTGTCAGAGCTCAAGTGCTGTGATGGGAGCTCCTTTGCTCCCTTCTGAGCTTTTGGGCAGGGACGTTTAAGTCTGCTGCAGCAGAATTCACAACCACTCCTTTCCAGGTGCTCTGTCTCAGGAAGGTGTGGCTTTATTTATAAGTCCCTGACAGGCTGCTGCCTTTTTTCAGAGATAATCTGCACAGAAAGGAGGGATTCTAGTCACAGTCTGCCTGCAGAAGCATTGTTGAACTACTGCAGCCTTCCCTCAGCTGCTGTGTGAACTTCTTGGTGCTTTTGTTTACACAGGTAGGGTTAGAGCTGCCTTGGTAATGGCAGACAGACCTTGACCATCTCCCCCAACAGACCTTGACCATCCAGGGTCAAGCTCAAATTGCTGTACTGGCTGCAAAAATCTCAAGCCAGTGGGATTCAGTTTGCTGGTCTTCATGGAGTGTGGGACACTCAGAGCCAGATCACCTGGCTCCCCGCCTTCAGGCCCCTTTCTCTCAGGTGTATGTGCAACTCTGTCTCACAGGCACTCCAGGAACCAGTCAAAATGGTTGCTTGGATTTGTCCTGGGAACTCATGGCACCAGCTGAATTGGCTGCCCAGACTTGCCCTGGAAACCCACAGTGCCTATCAGCATGCGGGGATCTCCTGGTCTATGGGCTGCAAAGACCATGGGAGAAGTGCAGCACTGGAACTGGAGCTCTCGAGTGGCTGGATGTCCCCAGTGGCCTCCATTGGGTAAGACGGAGTGCCTTCCAGCCTGTTAAACTTCCTGAGTAAGGCATCATCCCACCCTGCCTCAGTTTGCCCTCCTTGGGCTAAACCCACTGTCCAGCCAGTCCCATTGAGATGAACCTGGTACCTTGGTTGGAAATGCGAAGATCACTCACCTTCTGCATCACTCTCACTGGGTATTGCACTCTGGAGCTGTTCCTATTTGGCCATCTTGGCAGAAGTCCTTCAGATCTTTATTTTTTCATTATTCATATCAGTTGTTCTTTTTACTTCTCCCAAAACACAGTGATTTGTTTTTTTAAATGTCTGGTCATACAGTGATTAAAAGTTGAGTTCCCTTGTATTAAAACTTTTTGGCATGTCATACGTTCTTATCTCTGAATTATGCCTTCCTGGAAATATCTAAAATAACAGTAATTTATTTTAGAGTTAAAAGAAAATTGTTATAATTTTTGTTTCAAAAAGTATTATAATTATAAAAATATTAAAACAAATAAATAAAGCAAAAATTGAAAAACTAAGAACATTTATTTGTTAGCATTTCTTTAACAGACTGTAATTAGTCAGTTTTTATTCAATTTATGTTCAGGGTTTAACGAATTATTACAACCAATATGAGATGAAAATCCATAGCATAGGCAAGGTACAACACTGATGACACTGAAAATGTGTGCAGTTCTTAAGAACAGGCAGTACCTGGCAACTAAAATTAAACTCACCACTCTAAGAACAGCACAAATTCTGACAATTTGCAAATGAATTCTATTCTGAGAAAAAAAAGAGTCATAGAGAAACACATATGGCTGATTGCCATCAATGGTTAACTTTCATTGATTGTCTCTCCTCTTTTCAAATAACACCAACTTTCAAATTAAGACTACATTCTTTAATATCTTTTTCCTTTTATTTTGTTGCATGAACTCCATATGTTTTTAAATTTTTCATTTACCTTCAACAGGTGCAGTTTTATGTAATAACTTTTTATTAATGTAGGCTACCCAATGAATGCTTATGGAAAGAGCTTTCACTGATTGATTCTGTCTTTACTGTCTTATCTCCACTTCCAAAATTATAGAGCATAAGTTGGTAATGCAAGGTCAGCAAACAAAGAAAATATTTCTCAAACATACACTGATACTACACACCCAAGTGCTGCACAAAGACATTTCAAACAATGGGCTGTATATACTAGAGTGGTGACATAAATTATAATATGCATTTTTGCTGTAACTTTTCTGTGTTTTGGTATGTTTAGATACACAAATATTTTTTCAATTGTTTATAGTGTTTAGTTCAGTAACATGCTGTACAAGTCTGTAGCCTAGAAGCTATAACATATAGCCTCGGTGTGTAGTAGGCTACACCATGTAGGTCTGTGTAAGTACACTCTATGGTGTTTGCACAACAATGAAATTGCTCTCCCAAATCCCTGTTGTTAAGCAATGCATGACTATACTATACTCTGTGTAAGAATCATTCATTTGACCTTCTTTGTTTAAGGTTAATTCACACTCACTATTTTCTAAAGTGTTAATTAAATTCTGGATTACACATATTTGCATGTGAATAGTTCTTGAACTGTACAGGGTGCACAAAAAATACCACATTTTATCAAAGCTAAGATAATATCAATCACAAGATGCACTGACATATGACTAAAGAACAAAAAACACTGCAAATTAAAGTACTGCACATTTATTTAGTGTTATTGATTATGATATGCCTCCCAGGTTCCAAGGTAAAAAAAGCTTTTAGGAAAATGTTCAGGTTAAAATCAATGAAACATGGTACTTCATGTTAAGACTTCTGTGCAAAATGAGCATATCATTGTGTGAAGTTGGATGAATTATTTAACTCCCTGTGCCTCACCCACTTTATCTACAGGATTAACGTAATACAGATTGAGTATCCTGTATCTGAAATGTTTGAAACCATAAATGTTTTGGATTTCAGATATTTTTTTAAATAATGGAATATTTGCATATGCATAATGAGATATCTTGGGAATGGGACCAAAACCTAAAAACAAAATTTATTTGTGTTTCATACATACCTTATAAACATAGGCTGAATGTAATTTTATACAATATTTTTGCTCATTTTGTTCATGAAGCAAAGTTTGTGTACATTGGATTATCAGAAAGCAAAGGGATCACTCAGCCACAAGAGAGGACAATCTGTGATTGGCATCAGCATCATTCCTGACTTTGAATTTATATGCTACTGATAAGCAATAATTTTTTTACACTTATTCACATGTAAGTACTTAAGAGTAAAAAATACATTATTAATACAGTGAAAAAATAATGTGTTCAGGTAAGCAAATAGACAGCAGCATCGCTAGAATACTTGTATCCGCTGCTAAACAATAGCAACAACAAATAAGAGCAGACTTTCAGTCTCCACCTGCGATGCTGTGTTGTGATTAAAAGGTGGCTGTACACTGAATTTTACTTTTTCATATGAGAAGAAATATCAGAAGCAGTTGAGGGACCAGGAAGTGGGTTCTCTAGAGATGAGGAAGCATTCTGCTGAATGGCTTTTTAATGTATTTTCTCCAGGGTCATCTGCCTCATTAACAATGCTTTTGTCTTAGAGGGCTCTCTTTGATTTTATAAATGGACGCAAGTTCTTGTTCTTCTATGAATGCAAAGCGTTTTAGCCCCTCAATAAGTCCATAACACATTTTTGCTGTGTTGTCTAGGCACTTTTTTCCTTGAGGACGTTGACTAAACTATGCATTATATGCCAGTGTTTTGACTGCAACCTATCACAGGAGGTTAAGTGTGGACTTTTCGACTTGTGGTGCCATGTCAGCATTCCAAAAGTCTAGGATTTGGGAGCATTTCAGATTTCAGATTTTCAGCTTAGTGATGCTCAGCCTGTAATTGTTTCTCAGTCAAAGGGATGAAAGGAGCTTGTAAAACTGTTAGTGGTGTACCAGTAAGTTGAAAATAATTTTAAGTGATATCTTAATATCACTTAATAATATAGTAAGCTGAAAATAATTTTAAGTGATATGTTAATGTTATTATCTCTTTCACATTGAGGTCTCACAGCAAAAAAAAAATGGAAACAGATTTAAAATAGAATAGATACAATTGAGAAATTATGAAATAGGTAACAGTTATCTTACAAAGTAGGACAAGGCAGACACATGCAGTAAACCAGAAAGCTTGACAAGAGCTGACAAAAGGTTTCAATTTTACATGGGCAAAGTAGAAACAGAGTGATAAATCCTAGTGGTAAGAACAGACTAAGCAAAGGCATTGAGGTGGGAACAGTATAATACTTAGACTGGATATAATACATGAGAGCTGGATTTTACCCTACACTCTCATCAATAGACATAAGTCTTCGTACAAGTAACTTATTCTCTCTTGGCATCATTTTTCTCATCTCTACAATGCTGTGTTTGTAGAGATGACTTGTCATGACAATGATTTTAATGATATCTTCTACCCCTAAAATTTCCTATGTCCGTGTACATACATGTATGTACGTAGAAAGCCTGGGAAGGGGGGGGAACTTCACAAGAGAAAGGGTTACATTGAGAAAAAGTAAGAAGGAAGTTTGACTATGATGCTCTAAGATAGTGGACAGTTTTGAACCAAGATGAAATGGCAGACATGATGTAGGCTATTCCATTGATAGTTACTATTCCATTGTTCCCAATATTATTAGTGAGAGTACACACACACACACACACACACACATATATACACTCACATGTATTCACATATGCTGATAGACTAGAGAGAGAGAGAGATTGATTAATAGATGATAGATAGATAGATGATAGATACATAAGGCAAATTGTGGAAACTCTCATAAAAGAGAATTAATTCTGTGTCTAGTAGAATTTAAAATGGCAGCTTCTTTTCAGTCTAATATTTTGCTTGAGTTACCACAAATATACATACATTTTTAATTTTCAAAGTACAATAAAGAGCAATTAACCATGATAGTCTTTTAAAATAATTTATATTGTAACTGATAAGTTGAGAGCCAGTTTAGGAACTTTCAGGATAATTTTAATAATGTAAATTGTTGCTTCCCAAAGTTGTGTGGAATTGCCATTTTATGAGCTTGTCAATGAAGCTTCCACATACAGATTAGGACATATAACAACAGAAATTACTATGTCCCTTCTAATATTATATTGATACACATAAAATAACATATGTTTTTAATTCAATTATTTAGCTTTTAATAATGATGTTTTAGCACCCCAAAATATTAAATCTAAAGAAGAAATCATCCACAATATAGTGTAGGAGATGGTAGTAAGTAGAAAACAAAGAAACATGATGCAAAGACCACCTCATTGCAGTGAGATAGCCTTGCAGATTGTAGGAAATAGAATAAAATTTCTTTGTTTGAGTATAACTTGAGTGTTTATGAGAATAAATATATATGTACGTGCATGTGTGTGTGTGTGTGTGTGTGTGTGTGTATGAGTGATCTGACAGTTGCTTACCAGCCCCTATACACAGAGAAACACATTATCACACACTGATGGAGACACCTTGAAGGGGTACCTTGCTAGGAGATTTTGTTCCTACACTGGCACAACAAGGCCTAGGGTGCAAAGATAATCCCTTTCTGTGTAGACTGAACTGGATCCTCCCCAAAACGCATAGGGTGATGCTCTAAGCCCCACTGTGACTGTATATGGAGACAGGGATTTTAGGAACTAATTAAGGTTAAATATCATATGAGATGGGCTCTAATCCAAAGGATTGGAGGCCTTATGAGAAGAGGAAGAGACTTGGTATGCCAGCAAAAGAGCTCTCACCAAAATGAAACTGTGCTGGCACCCTGATCTCAGACTTCCAGCCTCCAGAACTGAAATAAATAAATATGTTTCTGTTGTTTAGGCCACCCAGTCTACGGTATTTTGTTATGTCAGCCCGAGAAGACTAAGACACTTTCCTTCTGAATTTATCTGACACAATTTGTCTCCCTCAAGCTCTCTGGGGTGTTGGACTAACTCAGCTTTTTTCAGTCTTTTAACTATGATGAAACATTTAAAAATATCTTTCAAGGCTCAGGGAAAACTGCATAAAAATTATTGTATCTACAACTCATGGTACATTAGCATTAATCATTTGTAAACATAATAATTCAATAATAATTGTCAATGGTCTCTTGAGTCAAGAATGATGGTTTTCAGTGGATGTTTATTTTGGCCATCTTCCTAGCCTGCTCCTTTTGTGTGGCTGCAACTCCCCACAAAGGATTATCAACTTGAATACAAGTCAGTAGAATCCGGTATTGGAAACTAGAGTTTTACCTTTTAAGAAATTTTATCTTCACTTAACTACTTTATCCAAGCAGTTCTAAAAGTCATATCACAAATTTCCACTATGCAAAATTCTCCAAAGGTATAACCCATGATGCATGGTATAAACAAAAGTAGTTTTTTTCTCCCATAAGAAAAGAATTACTATCTAGCTGAACTTTCTAGAAAAAAATGTTAAATGTAGTTCACCTTTCTTGAAACAAATCTTTCTTTTCTTTTTGTAAGTTAGGTAAACATAGTAAATTTCTGTTACATAACCGGCTAAAGCCAAATGGAATATTTTTCTAAAAGTAGGTTCAATAGATTTCATTTAAATAACTGTTGTAAATTGATTTCAATTATTGTTATTTACAACATAAAAATATATTAACAATGTTGAATAGTAAAGCTGCTAAATCCATAAGTTGAAGAAATAAAAATTAAAATATAGCCTGACACAATTTTATAGACCTACAGATGCACAAAAAGTGTGTTTCCTTAATATGAAATCATGCTATACAAATACTCAATTATTAATTGAGTTTCAGATAACTACATAAAGATTCCATTTCCAACTGAAATATGAAGATGGCTGTACTTGCTCATCCTCAGGAATTGCCTTGTTTGACCATAAAACAAAACATAGTTATAATTAAAATATAAGGCATCACAGATAAATGATAAAATCATTTAAAAAGTTAAATGATGAAATGGAAAAAAAAAAAAAAAACTTCACAAAGCAACTCTCTTCTAGACTACAAAATCCACATTTTGCAACATTAGCAACAATAGCTAAGTGTCTGGAAATCAGCAAAGTCACTGCATATAAAATTGTCTTCTTTCAAATGAAGTATCCTTAACTTTTTTTATTACACCAGAGGAGTTTGTTTGCTTTTGCATGTTCATTGGCAGCAAATAAGAGGCAAGTATGACAGACGGGAAGAGCTGACATACCTGCCTCCTTCCCTTCCTTCCTTCCTTCCATGAAATTCAATGCTCGTCAATTATAAATAGCCTTCCCATGTCATATCAAAAGTGAGAAGAGGACCCAAGCATTGGAACATGGCCCTACTGTGTACTCACAAATGAGGCTGATGAACGTTAACTAAGTTACTAATGGGATGATTATTAAATGTCTATCACTCTGAGTGCTCCTACCACGTGACAATCAAGAACATAAAATTTTAAAAAGGTGTATTTTTAAATTTCTCTTTCACTCACAATCTCTTGTGGAATCCCAATTGACATTTCCTAGACTCCTAGAGTTCTGCAGAATCCCTATTGACAAACTCTGGTCTAACTTTACACGTCAGACTTAACCAGTTGCTAGTGGAGGAAGGTACATTTTTGAAAGAACTAAACGTCATAACCAGAAAATGGGATTTTGTGAAAAATGATAGAGAACTGTAGAAACCTGAATTAAAGAAGGATATGCCTTTCAAGGGGAAGCAAGAATGCAAAATTAGAAATTTGGGATTCTCTCAAAAGAGTCCCTGCAAAGAACTTTACTTCTTGTGGCTTTGCCTGTGAACTGTAAGAATAGTCATCAAAAAATAATACTTTTTCTTTGTGAGTTACCCTGATCAGGTCAGTAACCCTGATACATTTGTGCAAACTTATGTGATGGTATTGTAGAAAATAAGGTCAGGAAGCAATCCTAAGAAGTCTGGCTCCCCATACTTTCACAACTCCATTGGTTCCTGGTTAGAGAAAACAGAATCCAATCTAAAACTGAGTGAACTGAGTAAAACCTACAGTGAAATGAAGAGTGTTTCCAAGTAACAAAAGAAGGGCAATTACTGAACGTACAGCCTATGAGGATGATGGGTAACCTTCCACTTGTTCCATCCATGCTAGAGCAATGGGAAGGAACATCAGCTGAGTTGCATATATTTACTCTCTCCTCTACCTCACCTCTCATTTACATCTCACTACCTTCTGTAATCTACTGAAGTAGTTCTTGTGATCAATTGCCTTCTACTCACCAAATCCAGATAATATTTTCCAAACACTATTGTTTTAGGCCCTCTCCTCACTTGGCACTATGATCTCCTTAAAATTTACAACATCTTTTACTTCCCAGATTTCACTCTGTCCTTATTCTCTTACTTCTCTACTTGCAGTGAGACTTCATTCTCCTTCTTTTCCAGATTCATTTTTCTTTGCCCATGGTTTTAATGTTAGCCTATCCCAGGCCATCCTCTGTAGTTTAGGACTTTACTCACTCTACACAAGTTCCCTGGATCATCTTATCCTTCTATTTTCACACACACACACACACACACACACACACACACAGAGAGAGAGAGAGAGAGAGAGAGAGAGAGAGAGAGATTGGATAATCCAACAGAAAGCCATGGAATTGCTAGGAAGAATGTAAAAGCAGGCTTCAGTGATCAGAAGGAGTGGAAGGACACTAGGCAGCAGAGAATGTGACCAACGTCACCCAATAAGAAGTTGGTTTGACTTCTTTGTTCATTATGCCCCATGTGATACTAGCTGCTGTAACTGGTGGACCATGTGGACCAGCTACCACTGTTACGAGCACTCACTCAATGTTCTTCCATCTTGGCACACCAGATTCAAAATCCTGAGCAGGTGCATCAGAAATAGTCATGCTACTTTTCAAAAAGAGAATGTTAAGTCCTTTTAGGAGCCCTGATTCCCATCTAAACACACACAATGGGAAATTCCTCAAGGAAAAATAAACACACTCAGGTAACAAGCACTCAGAACAATATATACAAACATACATACATACATACATGCATACATCACACATCCAAGAATTCTCATGTCCCCTGTCTGCCCCCTAAACTGCTCTCCCATACCCATGAAAACCACTGTCCTAATTTTCAACACCGTAAACCAGCTTTCTCACATTTTGACCTATTTGTGAGAATTACTAGTGGCATCATGCATGATTTAAAATCATTTATTCCCATTTTACATAAAATTCAATTATATGGATATATAAAAATGTGTTTTCACTTTGTCCATGTTCAACTAATAAGATCAGTGTTACTATGAGCATTCTGATATATGTTTTGTGGTAAACAAGTGAGAATGTTTCTGCTAGGCTTATATCCACGCAGGGAATTGTGCTTCTTAACATTTTTTACTATACCAGTTTTGCTCACATTTAGAACTACACTGTAGATATACACATTACCTCAGTTTCCATTACAACCCCAAAATACAACTGAATGAAAAGTGTAAAAAAATACTTAATGCATGTGATACATTCTGATGCTTCCCACTCTATGTTTTAATGCTTTCAGTTTTTTCTAAACTTTGAGCAGGATAAAAGCCAGAGGCCTTAGAGTGGTACTCATTGTTGTTTCCATCCCTGTCCGTCTTGTCACCCTCACCCCTCCCTACCTAAACTTTTTCTGTCATAGCCATAACCGCTTAGGATTTCCTGCTTTTCCCCTCCATACATGCATTTGCTCATTTTTCCTCCTCCTGTCCTCACTGTGCCAATCCTCATTCTCATTTTATCCAAATGCCTTCTCTTAACCAGACCTTCCACCCCAAAGCAACCTTAGGTGGCCTCATGAGTATTCCATCATGCACTCGAAGTATCTCTACAATTTTACCAACTATTCTGCATAATACTTATTTGTGTATCTGTGAGGCCCTTGAGGGCAGCAACTGCTTCCTTCATTATTACAGCTCTAGAATTTAGCAGAAACACAGCATGAAGCATATAGTCAATAAATATTTATCGTATAAATGATTTAACTTAAATTCAGAAAACTGCATTTCAGTTCCAGGTCTGCTTTTTATTATCTACTTGTGTTTTGGCAGGTTGCTTATCTTAACTGAGACTCGGTTTTCTTATCTGCTAAAGAGAGAGATCATAATATCCATCCAGCTGACTGAGCTTGTTAAGATCAAATAAGACAATACAATTACACAGCCCCTTATAAAAGTGTGGATACAGATATATACACATATACACACACGTACGTGTATACATACTGTGACAACAGATTAGAAAATTAGAGTCATGTCATGTTTTTTTATTTGTACATTACATTTTCTGCTCCATGTTTCCATTAAGTTGAATCCGCTTCATGAAACTTAAAATCCTCATGTTATTAAATGTCAGACATGGTGGTTAAATACATAGTTAGGAGAGTCAAGGAGTCAAGTATTCCATCAACCACTTGAATCTAAACTAACACCATTTCTAACTTAAAGTACATAAATGTTTTAGTAGATACTGCTTATCCAAACCAAATCTTCAGATTTCAATGTGTGTGGTAAGCTGTAATATATCTTAGAAGAAATTAGGATACATGCAACACGATACTTCTGAAAAGATTCACACTGTGTAAAAAGTCCATTTGTGTCCAGACACTACCTGATATGTAATCCCAGCCCCATTCTGCATTTTTAATATAGGCAAAATACCCAATAAAACAAATACATTGATAACGTAAAACTATCTATTATTCACCCCATTGGCCTAGTTAATCTTTAAATATTAAAAGCAAATATAACTTTATTTTACTGAAAAGAGCCTGACAGAAACAGGATAAAGTCACCATGAATAAAGGCAAGATGGTAAATTGAAGAATGGAAAAGGATTTTTAAAATTCAGATAAAACTAGGGAACTTTAGAACAGGGTTATAAACTAAAATGTAGATGTTTACATACCAAATGGCCAGGCAGATGTTTCTGTAAGTAACTGAAACCTCTAGGGTCCAAGGGTTGCAACTTCTGAGTACTGGTGATTGTGGCAAGCCAGCTCAAGCCCAGACTAAAGAAGGCAGGCTCTATCAGCTTCTGCTGATAAACATGCCAGAAATACAGACCCAGCATTGCCAGAAGTACTGACTTTGCAGGGAAAATTATTTCAATTTTATGTAAATTTTCTAGATTTTAAATGTTACTTCCATTTTTAAGCTGTACAGGTCAAAAACTACAGCTTTGAATCAGTTCCAGGCTTCTTATCTACCAGTGTGAAAAATTAGCATTCCCCACACATCCCCAAAAAACAGAACAAATAAGGATAGAACTGAATATAGGTTGAGTATCTGCCAATAATAAAGTGATTTTAAAGTGAAGAGAATGCTTATTATAATAGCTAAGAAGCATTGGTATTTTAGTTAGTGTTATTTATCTCATTAGGTTATTTGATACACATTTCATTTTTTTAGTTGTAGAAGAATATTTAGCAATTAGAATATGTCTAGAAAAAATAATCTAAAATAGCATGGTCTGGAAAGGCTAGGGAAAGTTTATATCAATTTCTACCAAGACATCTGTAGTTGTTGACCCAACTTCTCATGAAAATGGAGTATGGTGCCTCTTTGTCTCATCTTTCTTGGCCTTTTGACCTTTTGAATTTGCCACTTTCTTTATGTGAAATGTCCTTCCATCTAGTGTTTTACCTGATTAATTCTACATGGATAACAACTCAGCCACTCTTAACATTTTTGTGTGTGTGTGTGACATTTAGTGTATATTGCTATCGTAGCACATCCCCTGTTATGGCTTCTTTCTCTTCCTCCTCTAGATCATTCATTTCTTGAAGATTATGTCTCTTTCAAAATTTTTAAATCCTGGGACATAATCTAATTGTAGCATATAAAGGATACATAACAAATATTAATGAGTAGATAAAAGAATCAATGAAACAATCAATCAATGGACAGATGACTCCATCTGAAATAGATATATGTAGGGTACTATTATTTTGTAAGTTTCTCACTAATTTACATTCTACCCAGGAAATATACTTGGCCTTGCAAACATTTATAACATGTTGAAAAACTACACTTGCAAATGTTATAGGAGAATTAAAGGTACTAGCATTTATGATTATCAATTATATGACAAATTTCTTCCCTTTTTTTTTTTTTGGAGACGGAATTCCACTCTGTCACCTAGGCTGAGTTCAGTCGTTCAATCCCTGCTCACTGCAACTCTGCCTCCTGGGTTTGAATGATTCTCCAGCCTCAGCCTCCCAAGTAGCTGGAACTACAAGCTCGCACCACCATGCCCAGCTAATTTTTGTATTTTTAGTAGAGACAGGGTTTCACCATGTTGGCCAGGCTGATCTTGAACTGCTGAACTCAGGTGATCTGCCCTCCTCAGCCTCCCAAAGTGCTGTGGGATTACAGGCATGAGCCACTGCCCCCGGCCCGAAATTTCATTATGTAATCTTCAAAATAACTTCAAAAGGCCAGGTGCGGTGGCTCAAGCCTGTAATCCAGCACTTTGGGAGGCCAAGGCGGGCGGATCACGAGGTCAAGAGATCAAGACCATCCTGGTCAACAAGGTGAAACCCCGTCTCTACTAAAAATACAAAATGTTAGCTGGACATGGTAGTGCGTGCCTGTAATCCTAGCTACTCAAGAGGCTGAGACAGGAGAATTGCCTGAACCCAGGAGGCGGAGGTTGCAGTGAGCCGAGATCATGCCATTTCTCTCCAGCCTGGGTAGCAAGAGCGAAACTCCGTCTCAAAATAAATAAATAACTTTAAAAGTTAGTCATTATTATCCTCACTTCACAAATAAAGAAAAAGGGTTATAGAAATTTAACAAGTTGTCTAAGATCACATATTGATGAAGTGAGGGAACCACAGTTCTGAAGAAGGTTTTTTTAGCTCCAGAGTTCATAGTCTTTCCCTGATAGCAATACTTCCTTCATATAAGCTGTGATGGAAAGGAGGGCTTCCTTGATAAGAGTTGCAGTGATGTTCACAAGATGTTTCTAAGAGTAATTTACTCCTAAAGAGCCGTAACTGTGTGCATGGTACGATGGATGCACATGTTAGAAAGAGGCTGTTACTTAAATTTCACTTAAAATATGCTAGAATATCCTTGCTTTAGGAAATTTATTAGTTCTGATGAAACATTCCATTATCTCTATTATTATGTAATATTTTTCATTATCTTTTCAGTATCTCAACATCTAAGCTCTTGCTAAGTGGAATACAGATGAGAAGCAGTGGACAAATCTGTGTAGGAGTTCTAAGAGCCTACTGAGAGGAAAGGGGTTAAGTCATTGATAAAACTCCTTCCCTTTCAAGTTGAACATCTTCAGAAACTAAGTTAACAGGCTCCAGTTTGGACTCTTGTCATCAGATTTGAACAAAGTCTCTGTCTGCTTCTCTTATTTGCTTAGATAATGCCTTCTGTCCTTGAAAGACTCAGTTCAGATTTTATCTACTTTAAAAAATTCTGTATGTATCAGGATCTAAAGAGAAAAACAGATAAAAACTAATCTAAGTATGTAAAACATAAGAAATTAGCACAGGAAATTGACTGTGCATAAGAGGAAGAGTCTAAGGATCCAGCTAGGGCAGAGTAGGTCAGCCCTAAGAATAAAGAAAGCAGGAAACTGTCCCTAAGCTTAGAAGACCAAAGGAGAAAATGGCATTACTAGGAAAAACTGCAGGAAGCTGGAATCCCAGAAGGGCTTGCCTGGGAGAAACTGTAATCACAAAAATAACCACCCTACTCATGTCCTATCAGTGGCAACCACTGATGTCTAGCCTCCTCTAGCAGGTCAGATGACTCAGGAGGCTAGAAAACAGAGCCTCCTGAAGTTAGTCTTCCTAAGAAAAAGAACAGAACAAGGTAAGGGTGAGGAGTGGAAGGAAGAACAAAAACCCTGTCTCTAACCCTAAACACTATCCCAGCTTCTCCACTTCCATCCGTGTTAGTTGTCCTTCTGATGCTCCCATGAAATTTGATCACATCTATTTGCACTGTGGTCTTCTTACGTGTGTGGGAGATGGTGAGGCACATGAGATCAGGGACTGTGAATATTTTATGACTAAATGAATAAATGAATGAATGTCCCATAGTGCTGTCCTGATAATAGATGCTATTGTTTTATTTTCAGTGTCATATTACTGATCGTTTTTTTAAAAGTGCACACTATTGAACACTGAGGCTTGCCCATGTAGAATCTGGAAATTAGTCAGGCCTAACTCCTGGATATTATAGTTGAATGTCATAGGAGATTTTAGCCATCCCTTTCTATTCTGTTGTTCTATAAATACACTGCTATCCCTTAGGGTATTTCAGAATAGACAGTATAAATTTCAGAAGTCTCAAAATATTAACTAAATAAGGAATAAGATGCATCATTTATGCAAATTTTGAGAAAAATGCCTGAGGAACAGTAAAATACTTCCTTTGCATTAGTCTTCCTGTTAATCTTTCATATTATATTATTGAAAAATTATGAGATCTTACTGTAAAATATTTTCAATATGTAAAATATCTTTCTTTTTTAGATGAAAAAGTAAGATATCACATTAAAAACAGCTATTTATTTTAATCGCAAGAGGCAGTTTCTACTTTCTTATTGCAAAAATACATTCTGTAAAGTCATTTGGTATCAAATATTTGTTCAGCTCCTGTGTTTCTGAATTGAAGCATGCTCTTTTACAGAAGGACTTGTTAATTGAACAATGTTTCCCGAACTATGTTCTGTGGTGCACAGCAATGCAGGGGTTTAACAAGGTATTATATTAATAGATAATTCTATAGTCAATTAATTTTAAAAAATGATAGATTAAAAAATGAATTATCAAGTTTATTTACTGGAGAAATTATTAAGAAACTTTAATATGTTAATGTATTGTGAATCTCCAAGGAAGAAAGAGAATATCATTTTTAGCAGAATACTTGGGTAATGTGAGAAATTCCATAAAGAAGAAAATACAAATTTATGGCAAGTTAGAGAACACAGCTACCAAAACAGTACTATTGAATGAATAAATGAATTTATCATAGTAAAGAATAGAGCTTCAAATTGATTAGATGAAATGTTCTGTCTAGAGGGGAATTAGATGAGTAAAACAAAAAATTTACAGGCAACATCTCAAATAAAATGAGGTAAAACATATCCACAAGAAATCCAGAATATGGGCAAATAGAGCTAACTCACCAGCAGTAAATATAAACCCTGCAAACATTTTGGAAAGCAAAATTTGACAAATATAATAAAATAGACATAAATGTCCTAAGATTCAGTCTCACTTTTAGGTATATATTTGGGAATCCAGAAAAATATTTTAAAATGTCTGTAGAAACATTGTTTATAACAGCAAAAAACTGGCAACAACTCAAATAACCCTCAACAAGAGAATGGATAAATGAACTGCATATAATCATATAGTGAAATAAAACAGATGAAAAAAATTAAAGGAACATGGATGAACATAAAGAATTCTCACAAACAATATTGAACGAAAAGTTTTTTGAAAGTAGATTGCAGAATAATATTAGAGAATTATAACTATAGATATTGAAGGACTTGCAAAGACATTATATATTATTTAAGATCATGCCCTTATTTAAGAAAATATAGATATGTATATATGTATACATATATGTATGTATACATGGATTTGTGTGTATATTATATATAATATATATATATTTTTATATATACATATATAAAAATATATATATTTTATATATATATATATATATATATATATATATATATATATACACATACACACATTTACATGAAATTTGTGGAAAAAGATACACCAATGTAGCACATTGATAACTCTGGAAGCAGGAAGCAAAATATTGTTGGAAAAACTTATTCATCGGCCAGGTGCAGTGGCTCATGCTTGTAATCCCAGCACTTTGGGAGGCCAAGACAGGTGCATAACTTGAGGTCAATAGTTCGAGACCAGCCTTGTCAACATGGCAAAATCTCGTCTCTACAAAAAAAAAAAAAAAAAAAAAAAAAAAAAAGGCAGTCATGGTGGCACACGCCTGTAATCCCAGCTACTCAGGAGGCTGAGGCACAAAAATCACATGAACTCAGGAGATAGAGGTTGCAGTGAGCCAAGATTGTGACACTGCATTCCAGCTGGGTGACAGAGTGAAACTATGTCTCAAAAGAAAAGAAGACAAGAAAGACTTACTAATCAATTTTACCTGTATTAGTATCATCTCACTTCTGAACTAGGTGGTGGCTCCATAGGCAGTAATTGCATTATCTTTATGCATTTTCATACCTTAAATACTTTATGATAAATTCAAAAGCCAAACTAACCTATATTTTTTCTATGACTCTGTGACATAGGGATCTCTAGTTACACCTGTAGTCTGTAGAAAATCTCTCTGTAGTTTCTTGGAGTTCTAATCCCTAATCCATTTACTCTCCTGTGCTAGACACATGTAGACATCCCTGTTCTTCCCTTTCTCCTTAGAAGAAGCTTATCATCAGTATTTAATAACAATTGCCAATTAGGTATAAATAATATGCTGCTCAGAACCATCATCGAAAATGGTCCTTGCCAAGAAGTCACATTTGTGCACTGTGTAGTAGCCTGATATCCAACCATTTATGACAAACACACTTTCTCTGCTCAGGATTGCAGAAAACAACTAATGATCTTCTAGTTACCAACTCTCTTGCACTGTCAGACATTCTTTTACACGTGGTTTTGCACTTGCTTCTTCTTTCCATTTAAAACAGAATGACTAAAATATACAAAATTTTCCAATGTGGTTGCCTCATACCGCTCTTGGACTTCAAGTGGCTATTGCCATATTACCCAAAATGCTGTCTCTGATTTTATACATAAACCTTGCCATTTTTCTTTAGGGGAATAAAAGGTAATTTTATACAGGATGGCCCTGGCCTGTCTCTGTTGTATTCAGCATACCTAGATTTTTTTCATTCCCACATGCTTGCAATTCTGGGAGACAGTGTATACTGACAAGATTTATCACCAGAAGCTCCCCAGTGGAGTCAGTGGCAGGAGATAAAATTTGGTCACAATTCACATGTGTTTGAAATGAGCATTCCAAGAGAAAATGATTAATTTTCCTTTAAAACCCAGAGGATAAAAATACCATATCCATAGACATTACCACCTCTCCACGTCCTCTGGTTTTCCTTTGTTCATTTGCTGTCATATTTACATTTCCCTCACTTTTATTGCATTTATTTTTTCCAGGCAACAAACTATCAAGTTATTGTTATTCAGGAGATAAACCTTATAAACCTGTCAAAGGATTTTATTCTGTCACAGATGCCTTTAGAAAATAGTGAAATAGAGTTGGAAAGTTGAGGAAGCACCATAAAATGCTATCACTAAAAAGTATGATAACAACCGACAAGTTCCATACCCTAATTTTGTAAATGTGGAAACTGAAGCCTAAATAGATAATGTGCCTTCTCCAAAGTCCTTCCACCCATGCAGAAGGCTGAGAAGGCATAGGGAACCAGATCTTCCCATTTTGACGATGAGGAATCACCACACTTGCAGGATGATGCCAGAAGTTTGACTACCAAGGCTTCATGTTTTTAGCTTATAAGTTTAATCAATACTGAAATATTTGCCCACTCCTTCCCTCCCTCTAAGAAGTCCCTGGAATAATTAACATTTAAGTCGCTGTCAACTATACCGTGCCACAAAGGAGCTACAGATAAGAAGAGGAAAGGAAGAATTTTTAAAATAAATTATCTTAACCATCAAAATATATAACTGACATATGTCAGATTGCCTAAATATTTGAGCTACATTAAAAAATACATGTATATATTATTGCCTCATATGGGCAAGAAAGGTACAAGGATTAACTAAGAGGATGTATGGCAAGATTCTTGTTAATATAATGACTATAAGGTACTACTCGTCTTTTTTTAGCATTGATATCTCAGTATCAAAAATGTCTTATGAGCTAATTACACAGAACATCTTTAAATAGTTAGCTGTCAAAACAATGATTTGAATTAAAACAATGATTTGAAAGAAAAAATATAAGAGCCAAGACGCTTCCATTAAATTCTGCAGATTGATCTTCTTTGCTGATACAAATGTGAATAAAATCTGGTTCTTATGGAGTAGCTCATATCCTAACAGCTTATTTTCATAATGCAAGCAAACTCTATCTGTAGAAAAAAAATTGACAAGGCACTTGCAAGAATGTCTACAAAAGAAGCAAGCAGGCTGTAAGTAGAAATAACTTTTATCTAAAATTCTAATGGTTTTAGAGTCCAAGATTTTCAGTTAGAAAGAATCTTAAGAGGTCATTTATTTCTACACTTTAAATAATCCTCGATCTAATATCTCACTGAGTGGCTCTTCAGACTCTGTGTAACCAACTCCAGTTATTGATGCTGTATTCCATTTTGAAACCTCTTTCATTATAAAATTATTCCTTTACATAAACTGAGTTATCCTAGACCATAACAGTCTGTGGATTCAAATAGGGTCCCATTTAAAGCGATATCCATATTCCACTGGCTTCTGCTCCACACTGACTCACATAGTAACCTGATTCTTCCCACAATGCTTCTGCTAAGCCCTTGAATTTCTAACTGTCCCAGAAAATCCCACAAGCACTGATCAACAGGGTTAGATTGTCAATTGTCATGTACCTACCACTTCTGCTCAGTGTGGTTATCTCACACTGGGAACTTGCTACCTTCCACTCTGTTCACTGAGATGGGAGTAGCTAAGACAGCCCTGAGCTGTGCAGGAGTTTGTGGAGCAAGCAGAGAGATTTTTTTGGTCCTTCCTGTTGTTGCAGTACCCTCTGTCATTGCTTGTGTGCCCCGTGCCACCTCTTCCCACCGCTATGCCTCTCAGGGTTTTCTTATTTCTCTTTTTTTTTGAGACAGAGTCTCACTGTGTTGCCCAGGCTGGAGTGCAGTGGTGCCATCTCGGCTCACTGCAACCTCTGCCTCCTGGGTTCAAGTGATTCTCCCGCTTCAGCCTTCTGAGTAGCTGGAACTACAGGCGTGTGCCTAATTTTTGTATTTTCAGTATAGACCAGATTTTACCATGTTGGCCAGGCTGGTCTTGAACTCCTGATCTCAAGTGATCCCCCTTCCTCAGCCTCCCAAAGTGCTGGTATTACAGGCATGCTGGATGCTCTCAGGGTCTTTACTTTAACGTCCAGTATCATCTCCATTCACAGCCAGACAGATGTGACTCCAAAAGGAGTTAAGTGCCAAATTAATGCGATTGACAGACACAACACTTCACTCAGAAAGCCTCCTCTCATAACATTTCTAGGCTCTACTACTGGATGCTCTGGAGTTCTTTCTGCCCATGTACTTCTGGGCGGACCCTTCTCAATCAACTGACCAGTCAGGTCTAAATTCCAGAAATAGGCACAGCTTAGACTCCCGCTTGAATCTGTGATAAATTTGAATTGAACACATATGTGCATCTTCATCCATTCCCCTGTCATCCACATTAGGCATTCCTCCTAATGTTACTCCTCTCCAATCCCCCACCACCCTGCTATGCCTCCCCTAGCAACCCCGCCCTCCAATAGGCCCCAGTGTGTGATGTTCCCTTCACTGTGGCCATGTGTTCTCATTGTTCAACACCAACTTATGAGTGAGAACATTCAGTGTTTGGTTTTCTGTTCTTGTGTAAGTTTGCTAAGAATGATGGATGCAGCAAATCATCATGACATGTGTATACCCATGTAACAATCCTGCATGATCTGCACATGTACCCCAGAACTTAAAGTATAACCAAAAAACATGTGCATCTTATTCATCCAAAGATCCCCTACAGGTAGCACAGAGCCTCAAATGTAGAAAAATAATAAAAGTAAACATTTACTGAATATTACAGTCTTAGGTAATATTTTATTTAATCCTCATAGAAATTCTATGAGGTAAATACCATTATTATTGCTACTTTATAGATTAGTATACTGAGTTATGAAAGGGTTAATTTGTGTGTTCAAGTTCACAAGGATAATAAGTGGTGGGACTGGGTTTTGAACCCAGGCAGTCTAACTGCTGAGCTTATGGGCTTACTCACCCACCACATGTACTGCCTTCCTACCCTCCACACAGAAGCAGCTCAAGAAATGTTTTGAAAAAATGACTGTAACTGCCTCTTGCAAAGTAAACACATTGATTCTTGACTTTCCCCTAGGGATATACATTAAACACAGTGGCATCCACAAAAGAAACAGTCGTGTATTTGACGATAATTCTTATGCCCCTTGGCCATCAAGAGCTCTTCTGTTTCAGTCCTAAAGAGAATTTAGATATTGGGTTGTTAAGAGCTTCTTAGTGATGACTTGAAGCTCAGAATGGCTGAAACATTCCAGGAATCTGAACATTTTGCCATTTCTTTTGGAGTGCGTAGTTTGTTTGAGCACTTATCCAGTTCTTGTTAGAAAACCTTTTCAACATTTTGTTTCTTCTGTCCTTCCCTGCATCCTATTTCCCAGCAAGTCCTTTAAACCTCCACTGGCCAATACTCAGAGATGCCATGCTGCATAACAACCCATGCTTTTCACCCTTGCCTGCCTTTTCTCCACACTGCTTCTCCTGTATCTAATCACTGCCTCACCACGGGCTCCAGACAGCATGCTATTCCAGCTCTGTTCCATCTTGGAAATATGGAAAGGAGATACAGTTACACGAGGATTGTAATTTATGAGAACATAATGTAATGAGCCCTAAGGAGTGTTTGGTTTAAATGACGTTGGTAAATAAATAAGACAATGCTGAATTCAAAAGAATTAATCTCTAACCATAGACTTTTAGGATTTTGAGACCTAGAGAGGATTATAGTAGCTTTAGGATAAGATGTCTAATGGAATCCCAAAAGAATAACAACTGTTTTGAGATGTATTATTATTCTATTTAGAGAGGATAAAAAAAATTTCAAGATTTGCATAGGTAATGAGAAGCCGAATTGAAACTTGACTTCTAAACTGTTTGATTTTTTGCCATTGTTTTATTTTCTAGCTGACCTTATATAAATTCATTTTTTCATGAATTTCCAGGATAATATACAGTTAACCTGAAAAACTATTTAAGATAAAAAAAAATTAATGGCATCTAGCATATCTTCACTTAGGAATAATGTTTAATTCATTAACCTCAGAGAAGTGATTTGAGGTTCAGAATAATTAATCTTATAGTGGGCATATTTAGGGGTACGTGGGACTTCCTCTCTAAGCACAGTGTGGGAAAGGAGCTCTTTGACTGTGAAGGAACTCAGCTCTGCTCTGGGAATGTCAGAAAGGCTGATCTCGAACTAAATGTGGAAGGACATTGGCTGTAGCAAAATTTCCTTTCATCACTAATATGCTGTGTGATTTTACTTAGCTTATCTGTTCTTTTGTTTCCTCTGTGTAAAGTAAGGCTGTCAGACTGTATCAGAATGCCTCAAATCTGTGAGCCCACAGAACCCACTGGCACATCATTTCCCAAAATATTCATGTCTGTTTTCCTTTTCTGTTTCCAAAATTCTTACTCAAAGCCTCTATGTGTCTATATGAACAGTACTTACATAATGACTAACTTTAGCTTGCTAATGCCTAGACTTAAAGAAGTATCACTCTGGGCATAACAGAGAAAATAAAATGAATCTTAGCATGTCCAAATAAATTTGTACTAGCAGGACTTTCTTTGCACTATAATTATTTTTGCTATCAATCAGAGCAACTAAGTAAAAGGTTAACAAAAATGTAACTAACGTCAGAGATTTGACTGGGCACAGTGGCTCAGCATTGTAATCCCAGCACTTCAGATCACCTGAGGTTGGGAGTTCGAGACCAGCCTGGCCAACATGGTGAAACCCTGTCTCTACTAAAAATGCAAAAATGCTGGTCATGGTGGTGTGCACCTGTAATCCCAGCTACTCAGGAAGCTGAGACAGGAGAATTGCTTGAACCCAGGAGATGGAGGAGATTGTAGTGAGTTGAGATCATGGCATTGCACTCCAGCGTGGGCAACAGAGTGAAACTCAGTATCAAAAAAAATAAATAAATAAAAAGTCAGAGGTTTTTTTGGCTTCTTTGCATTTTGCTTTTTAAACAAGAAATATCTAAATATGATGTTGATACACTGCCATGACTTATATCACCTCAAGTTAATTTCATCCTCTCTTTGTTTTCTTGTGAAAAGACTTAATCTTACATCTGGGAGTTTAGATTTTTTTATTGAATTCTACAGAAATGTCCTCAAATTCAGATAGTTCTATATTGAGCACATTATGTCAAATAACATGCTTGGTTAAATTTTTCATTTTAACCAGTTGCTTCAGCAATATTTATTTTCCATGTTTATTCTGTTCTTTCAGTATTTTAAATTCCTTAATTGTTGTGGTATAATTTAAATATATCTGCCACTTACTTGCTCATGCTTTTGCTGTATGACATACCTGCTCCTGCTTCACCCCTGACCATGAGTAAAAGCTCTCTGAGGTCTCCCCAGAAGCTGGGCAGATGTTGGTGCCATGCTTCCCGTATATCCTGCAGAAACGTGAACCAATTAAATCTCTTTTCTGTATAAGTTAGTGTCTCAGGTATTTCCTTATAGCAATACAAAAATCACTTAATACATATTGATATCATGAGTTTCACTGGACATTTAAAACATTTGCCTCATGAGGGTACATTCCCACCTTGACCTGACCTCTCACCAGTTTTATGCATCTGCAGAAAAATCCTTCTAAAAGATTGAGATGAGCAACAATAGGACAAACTTTCAAATGGTACTGTTGGCTGAGAATACAATGGACAGTGCCAAACTGTTTACAGATGTTACATTTGGCCTCTTTTCCAGTGCTAGATATTTGCATGAAAGATGAAGAGCATAATCTATTTACATACAATGATTTTTCTCCCCAAAAGCTTTGAGGTTTGTTAGGCTTTAATAACAACTGGCTCTTGACAATTGATTGCTTTTTCAAAGACCATCTGCATCTATGTAGCTAGGCACCCATTTTTTCCATTTCTTCAAAACTGAATGTTACCGTCTTTTCACACTGCATTCTCCTCACACTACTTGCCCCAGTGGATTACGTTTTGCTACAGTGAAGGAAAAGAAAACTCTGAAAGTTGTAGTGTAGTTGCTGTGGTTTTAATGTCTTTCTCAAAGTTTATGTGTTGGAAACGTAATCCCCAATGCAACAGTGTTGGGAGGTGGGGTCTAATAAGGTGATGATTAGTCATGAGAGCTCTGCCTTCATGAACGGATTGATGATGTCATTATCACAAGAGTGGGTTGGTTATCATGTGAGTGGGCTGGTTATTAAAGCAAGTTCAGCCCCCACTTGCTCTTGCTCTCTTGCCCTTCTGCCTTTTGCCCTGAGATGACACCAGATGCAGGCCCTTCAACTGGTACTCCTTAGTCTCCAGAACTGTAAGACATTTCTTTTCCTTATAAATTTCCAGTCTATAGTATCCTGTTATAGCAACACAAAACAGACCAAGACAGTAGTGCTTTTTTTCTTCAGGAGATGATATAACCATATAGAGCCGTGGATAAGAGGGCAGGTTTTGAAGTTAAATGAGCCATCTTCTTATTCTGGCTTCACCAGTTAGTAATCTTATATACATTACTTACCTTTCTAGGCTCCCTTTAGTTCATCTTCAAAATGGAGATGATGCTACATATCTCTTTCGAGTTGTTAAGATGATTAAATAAGACAATGTATACCAAGGGTAAGTGCTTAATAAAAGGTAGTGGTTAAGCTCTTGCAGTTTTACAGCCTTCAAACTCACATAGCACAAAAGATGCTAATGTGGAAGAAACGGTGGCTGTCCAACGTAGTGAAAAGTGGCAGCTAATTAATTTTCTTGAAGTGAAGAACCTATTTCTTAGTTTCAAAGAGACTGATGGGTGGACTGAAGCATCTTTCTGTATTAAAATCTGAGTTACATAAAACCTTCTTTGAAGAGTCTTATACAGGACTGAGATGAGAGAATGTAATTTTCACTTGCATCACTCTTCTATGAAGAGCTTAATATTTTTTAGCTCAAAAGTTCTCAAACCTATTTAATTATAATTATCAGTCATGGAGCTATAAATAAAAATAAAAATAAAGCTAATAATATAGTTGGCCCAACCATAGGCCAACACTCTCAGGAGTTCAGTGGGTAGGGACACAGAAGGTAATTTTTTTTAAGAACGCTACAATTACTTCTGATACATAACCAAAAATTGCTTAGATTTCTCAAGTATTCTCTCTATATACAAAGAACAAGATACTAATTGTGACTTAGACAACTCAGGGAAATCATATTCTTAAGGTAATTTCTCTGTGTAAATGGAAAAAAAACCCATAATCTATTTGTTTTATTTTTCATAACATAGTGTTTTAATTACGATACAAGAACAATGATGAAAATATGTCAGCAAGTCATTAATTCTGAGATAGTTAAGAACAATGATGAAAATATGTCAGCAAGTCATTAATTCTGAGATAGTTAACAGGCAGTCTGAACTGAAATGGCAAACCAATTCATTGAAAAATATTTAAAAGTTTTAAAAAATAATAAAAGTATCTGAATATTAGCAGAAATACATAGATAATTGAATGCAACAAGAAAGACCAGAATTAGGGAAGCAGAAAATTGAACTAGTAATATAGAAGCAAATTTGATAAGATTTTCCATTATGTAAAGTATCTTAGCACAACTGTGCTGCTATAAGATACCTGAGATGGTAATTTATAATGAATAGGAATTTATTTTCTCACAGTTCAGAAGACTGGGAAGTCCAAGATTAAGGTGTCTGCAGTTTTTTGTTTTTTGTTGTTTCCAGCAAGAGATGATCTCACTACTCCCTTAATGGGACCTGCTGCTGCATCCCCTAGAGAGAAGAAATGTTGTTTCTTCATGTGGCAAAAGAGACAGGAGGACAAAAATGAATGAACTCCCTCCATCATAACCTATTTTAATGGCACTGAGTCCCAGTCATGAGGTACTCAATCTACTGTCCACACCTCCTAATACTATTCTACTGACAATTAAGTTTAAACATGAATTTTGAAAGAGACAAAAGTATTCAAGCCATAGCATAGAAATTACTTGAAAATAACAAGAACAAATAAAAGAGACAAAAACATAGGGAGAAGACATATAATTTAGAATGAACATATTTAATGTAAGAAAGAATAAAAACAAAACAGAAAGCAATAATTAAAAATAAAATTGAAGAAATGTTTTGAATTGGAAAAGGGAATGGGTTTTGAAGGGTGTTAATACACCCTAGGCAAAATAATAATAATAAAAACAGGACCAACTTTAGATGTATGGTTAAGATTGGAGGTGGATCCAAGATGGCCAAATAGAAACAGCTCTGGAGTGCAGTTCCCAGTGAGACCAATGCAGAGGGTGAGTGATCACTGCATTTCCAAATGAGTTATTACTGCCCACAGACCAGGAGATTCCCAGCCTGAAAAGAGCCACGAGTTTCCAGCACAGCTGTTTCAGCCAGCATAGCGGGTCTCCACACAAAAATTCCCACAAATCTGGGTGGCCATTTCAGTTGGCGCCTGGAACACCTGGGAGACAGAGCCACCAATTCAACTGAAAAAAAGGGGGCTAAAACAGGGAGCCAGGTGATTTGGCTAAGCAGGTCCCACCCCCACAAAGACCAGCAATCTGAAATGCTCTGGATTTAGAGTTTTGCAGAAAGCACAGCTAGACCCGAGAAGGACCAGCTCTATGAGGGGAAGGGCATCAGACATTACCAAGGCAGTCCACCACTACCAAGGCAGTCTGTCATTACCGAGGCACTCCGCCGTTACCGAGGCAATCTACCATTCCTGAGGCTGTCCGCCATTACAGAGGCAGTTCATCATTACTGAGGCAGACCACCATTACCAAGGCAGTTCTAAATATACCTCTATAAACAAAACTGCAAGGAAATCCACACAGCAGCTAGGCAAAGCCCACAGCAGCTTGGCAACACCTCTGCTGGCAGACTGTGACTAGACTATCTCCTTGCTGGGCAGGGCAGCTCTGAAAAAAAGGCAGCAGCATGTCAGGAACTTACAAATAAAGCTCCACCTTCCCAGGACAGAGCATCTGGGGGAAAAGGCAGTTATGAGTACCACTGCAGCAGACATAAACATACCTGCCTAGCAGCTCTGAACAGAACAATGGAGCTCACAGCCCAGCACTTGAGCACCTATAAGGGACAGACTGTCTCCTCAAGCAGCACCCTGACCCCAGTATATCCAAAGAGACACCTCATAAAGGAGAGATCAGGCTGACATCTGGTGAGTATCCTTCTGGGATGATGATAACAGAAGAAGAAACTGGCAGCAACCCTTAGGTCCTGCAGCCACCACAGGTGGTCCTAAGGCAAGCAGGGTCTGGAGTAGACCTCCAGCAGTCCTACAGCAGAGGGATTTGACTGTTAGAAGGAAAACTAAAAAACAGAAATAAATAACTTCTTCGCCAACAAAAGGATGTCCACTCAGAGAGCCCATTCCAAAGTCACCAACTACAAAGACCACAGCTAGATAAATCCACAAAGATGGGAAGAAACCAGTGCAAAAAGGATGAAAACACCAAAAACCAGAATGCCTCTCCTCCTCCAAGGGATCGCAACTCCTCACCAGCAAAGGAAAAAAGCTGGATGGAGAATGAGTCTGAGGAATTGACAGAAACAGGCTTCAGAAGGTGGGAAATAACAAACTTCTCTGAGCTGAAAGAACATGTTCTAACCCAATGCAAAGAAACTAAGAACCTTGGAAAAAGGTTTGAGGAAATGCTAATGAAAATAAACAGCTTAGAGAAGACTATAAATGAATTGATGGAGCTGAAAACACAACACGAGAACTTCATGGAAGATACAGAGGCTTCAATAGCCAAATCAATCAAGCAGAAGAAAGGATATCAGAGATTGAAGATCGACTCAATGAGATAAAATGAGAAGGCAAGATTAGAGAAAGAAGAGTGAAAAGAAATGAAAGAAGCCTCCAAGAAATATGGGATTATGTGAAAAGACCTAATCTACCTTCAATAGGTGTACCTGAATGTGATGGAGAGAATGAAAGCAAACTGGAAAACACTCTTCAGTATAGTATTCAGGATAACTTCCCCAACTTAGCAAGGCAGGCCAACATTCAAGTCCAGGAAATGCAGAGAACACCATAAAGATATTCCTCAAAAAGAGCAACTCCAAGGCACATAATCATCAGATTCACCAGGTTGAAATGAAGGAAAAAGTGCTAAGGGCAGCCAGAGAGGAAGATCAGGGTTACCACAAAGGGAAATCCATCAGATTCACAGCAGATCTCTCAGCAGAAACTCTACAAGCCAGAATAGAGTGGAGGCCAATATTTAACATCCTTAAATAAACGAACGTTCAACTCAGAATTTCATATGCAGCCAAAGTAAGCTTCATAAGTGAAAGAGACATAAAATCCTTTATGAACTAGCAATTGCTGGGAGATTTCATCACCATCAGGCCTGCCATACAGGACCTCCAGAAAGAGGCACAAAACATAGAAAAGAACAACCAGTACCAGCCACTCCAAAAACATTCAAAATTGTAAAGACCATTGACACAATGAAAAGACTACATCAACTAATGGGCAAAACAACCAGCTAGCATCAAAATGGCAGGATCAAATTCATACATAACAATATTAACCTTAAATGTAAATGGGCTAAATGCCCCAATCAAAAGACACAGACTGGCAAATTGGATAAAAAGTCAAAACCCATCAGTGTGCTGTATCCAGGAAGCACATCTCATGTGCTCAAAATAAAAGGATGGCAGAAGATGTACCAAGCAAATGGAGAGCAAAAAAAAGCAGGAGTTGCAAGCCTAATCTTTGATAAAATAATCTTTAAGCCAAAAAAGAGCAAAAGAGACAAAGAAGGACATTACATAATGGTAAAAGGATCAATGCAACAAGAAGAGCTAATGAAACTGAATATACACACACCCAGTACAGGAGCACCCACATATATAAAACAAGTTCTTAACAACCTACAAAGAGACTTAGATTCCCACACAGTAATAGTGGGAGATTTTAACACTCCACTGTCAATATTAGACAGATCAACAAGACAGAAAAATAGCAAGGATATGCAGAACTTGAACTCAGCTCTGGACCAAGCAAACCTAATAGACATCTACAGAACTCTCCACCCCAAATCCACAGAATATACATTCTTCTCAGCATCACCTTGCTCTTACTCTAAAATTGGCCACATAATTGGAAGTAAATCACTCTTCAGCAAATGCAAAAGAATGGAAATCATAACAAACAGTCTCTGAGACCACAGTGCAATCAAATTAGAACTCAGGATTAAGCAACTAACTTAGAACCACACAACTTCATTGAAACTGAACAACTGGCTCTTGAATGTTGACTGGATAAACAATGAAATGAAGGCAGAAATAAAGACATTATTTGTAACCAACAAGAACAAAGACACAACGGACCACAATCTCTGGCACATATTTTAAAGCAGTGTCTAGAGGAAAATTCATAACAATAAATATCCACATGAGAAGGAGGGAGAGTTCTAAAATCAACACCCCATCAACAAAATTGAAAGAGCTAGAGGAGCAAGATAAAAAAAATTGAAAAGCTAGTAGAAGACAAGAAATAACTAAGATCAGAGCAGCAGTGAAGGAGATAGAGACACAAAAAGTCCTTCAAAAAATTAATAAACCTAGGAGCTGGTTTTTTTAAAATTTCAGCAAAGTAGACAGACTGCTTGACACACTAATAAAAAACAAAACAGAAGAATCAAATTGCTGCAATAAAAAAGATAAAGTGGATATCACCATAGAGTCCACAGAAATGCAAACTACCATCAGAGATTACTACGAACAACTCTATGCACATAAACCAGTAAACCTGGAAAAAATGGATAAATTCTTGGACACTTGCACCTTCCCAAGCCTAAACCAGGAAAAAGTTGAAACCCTGAATATACCAATAACAAGGGCTGAAGTTGAGGCAGCAATTAATAGCTTACCAACCAAAAAAATCCCAGGTGCAGATGGGTTCACAGCCGAATTCTACCAGAGACATAAAGAGGAGCTGGTACCACTCCTGAAACTATTCTAAACAATACAAAAAGAGGGAGTCCTTCCCAAGTCATTTTATGAGACCAACATCATCCTGATACCAAAACCTGGCAGAGACTCAACAAAAAAGAAAACTTCAGGCCAATATCCATGATGAACATAGATGCAAAAATCTTCAATAAATATGGCAAACCAATTGCAACAGCACATCAAAAAGCTTGATCCGTCATGTTCAACTAGGCTTCATTCCAGAGATGCAAGGCTGATTCAACATATGCAAGTCTATAAATGTAATCCATCTGTTCTATAAACAGAACCAAAGACAAAAAACACATGATTATCTCAATAGATGCAGAGAAGGCCTTTGATAAAATTCAACATCCTTTTATGCTAAAAACTCTCAATAAACTAGGTATCAATGGAACTTATCTCAAATTAATAAAAACTATTTATGACAAACCCACAACCAATATCATACTGAAAGGGCAAAAACTGGAAGCATTCCCTTTGAAATCTGGCACTAGACAAGGATGCCCTCTCTCACCACTCCTATTCAATATAGTATTGGAAGTTTTAGCCAGAGCAATCTGGCAAGAAAAAGAAATAAAGTGTATTCAATTAGGAAATGAGGAAGTAAAATTGTTTCTATTTGCAGATGACCCGATTGTATATTTAGAATACCCCATCATCTCAGCCCAAAATATCCTTAAACTGATAAGCAACTTCAGCAAATCTCAGGATACAAAATCATGTTCTCACTCATTGGTGGGTGTTGAACAATGAGAACACATGGACAAGGGACGCGAGCATCATACACTGGGGTCTGTTGTAGGGGGAAGAGGGGTGAGAAAGCAGGGGTCAGGAGGTTGGGGAGGGATAAGATGGGAAGAAATGCCAGATATAGGTGACGGGGGGATGGAGGCAGCAAATCATATTGCCATGTATGTACCATTGTGAAAATCCTGCATGTTCTGCACATGTACCCCAAAACCTAAAGTGCAATTATATATATATATATATATAAAGACAATAATTTTTAAAATCCAGGTAAAAGAACAAATTATCAATAAATCACAAAAATTAAGCCCGTTTAAAAATTCTCCATAACAACATAAAAATTAAATGAAATGATTTGTATAGCATTTGCATTTGAATAACCTAATACACATTCACTATATGGAAGCCATAGAAAACATTCTCAGATCCACAAGAAAAAAGAAAATAAGCCCCCCATATGTATTTCTGGAAATATTTTGTTCTGTTTTGGTTATTGTTTTTCAAGATTATCAAAATATAATTCACAAATGGAGATATATCTATTTAGAGGTATAGAATGTGATGATTTGATACAACCATCCCCCTTATCTGTAAGGCATACATTCTAAGACTCTGAGTATATGCCTGAAGCCACAGATAGTACCAAACCCTAAATATATTGTCTTTTCATATGCATACATACCTATGATAAAATTTAATTCATAAATTAGGCAGAGTAAGAGATTAACAACAATAACTAATAATATAGTAGACCAATTAAAACAACATACTGTAATAAAAGATATGCGAACATGTTGTCTCTCTCTCTCTCAAAATATCTTATGGTACTGTTTTGCAGGTATCTGAAGCCACAGAAAGCAAAACCGTGCCTAAAGGTGAACTACTGTGCATGTATACATTGTAAAATGATTACCACAATCAAGCTAATTAACATATCCATCATCTCACAGAGTTCTCTATTGTATGTGTGTATGTGTGTGATAGGAATTCTTTAGATGTACTCTTTTAGCAAATTTCAAGTGTGCAATATATTATTATTAACTATAGTCACGATACTGTATATCAGGCCTTCAGAACTTATTAATCCTGTAACTGAAAGTTTGTACCCTTTGACCAACATCTTCCATTTTCCCCACACCTTCACTCCTGCATCTGAGTTTGACTCTTCCCCTCTCTGCTTCTGTTTGACATTTTTAGATTCCACATATAAGTGAAATCATTCAGTATTTGTCTTTCAATGTCTGGCTTATTTTTCTGATTATAATTTAGTACAATATAGTGGAGTATAATATTGTCCATATTCATTCATGTTGTCACAAATGATAGGATTTCTTTCTTTTTTTGGCTGAATAATATGCCATTTTATAAATATACAATGGAACTGTGTTTGTATACGCACCACATTTTCTTAATCTATTTATCTGTCAATGGACACCTATTTATCTATTATATATTAGAGGAATGCTTTGAAATGCTCAAGTTTGTGTGTCTTCTTTCTAACTTTCTTTCATCCAGGGGGTGGGGAAATTATGAAACACATTTGCAGTGGCCTTGGGCCATTGGGGGTGTCCACAGGTGAGGCATCTTGAGTGCCTCATGGACAAACTTCCTGATGGAGACCACTGGAGCAATTATGAGTCTACAGCTTTTCTTTTCTGGTTCTACCCTCTCCCAATCTCTCACCTGTGCTGATCACCACAGTAATTTGGGTAAGGTAAGAAAGAAGTGGGGCTCTTGGGCAGTGTCTCACACAACTGGGGCAATGACAGTTTATTTACTATACTCTCACTTTCCTTTATGGAAGAAATGGGCTGATGAAGTCTGTCTTGACACTGAGCTGTGACGCCTTGGGGTAGAAAAGGTGCAGGTAAAGTCCAACCATTCTTCTTCTCTTCTCTGTATGCATACTCAGGGTTTTTGCTCTAAGAATGTGCTCAAACTTCTTTGCTGAACTCCTGAATTTCCTACAAAGATACTCTTGTCCATGAGTAGTTGTAAAATTGATGCTTCTGTTGGGGAACGATAGTAGAAAACTCCCTTTTCATCATCTTGCTGATGTCCTGGAAAAGTTTCTTAAGAATATATACTCTGGATATACTTAAAAGCAAGACACTCATAGCATTAAAAGAAGTAGCAGTAAATATTGGAGACATTTCAATAAAGGAAGTAAGACTGTGTAAGTACTGTAACTATAATTTAAAATAAGTGCCAGTATCATTTAAAAAGCATTTTATAATATTTGTGAAAATTTATAATTTTTGATTAAATTTACAAAAATGTATAATTATATTTGAGGAGAAAATAGTAAAAAATTTATATCTTATAAAGTTAAAAAGTTTCATGTTTTTTCCTATGGTAAGTTTTTTAAAAAAATGTGTTAAATTTGACTTCAAAAATTTGAAGATAACAGTCACAGAATTTTAAATACCCACTGGAACATAAAAACAAAGGAAACGTCAATCATGTAGTAAATGACAGAGCACAAAGAAAATAGTATAAATGTTTACAATACAAAACAAAAGCACTCTATTACGAAGGCAGAAAAAACAATCTTCTGCAATAACCATGAATATGAGTAATTGAACTTCCTTTGTTAAAAGGAAAGGCAATTTGTCCAACAGGCAAATTTAACTATATGCTGCTTACAAAAGGTATCTGGAAACCCAAATGATATTAAAGGTTGATCGTTATACTTTATATAAATGGTTTAATAGATAATTATAAATAGATATTAGAAATGGTTACATTAAAATCAAACAAATACAATTAATGGTAAAACAAATTAAAGGGCAAGAAGGTATCATACTATTTTGATCATAGATGCAATTCACAATTAAGGCAAAATAGTGATTTATGCAAGAATAAATTGACTAAGAAAAGCTTTGGTAGTATTAATTACTATTGCTGTATGAGTTCAGGTCAAATGAAAAAAAAATTAATGATATAAATGATTTAATTATTGTTATGCTAATACATTAAGAAGTAAAATGTATTCCACAAGCAAGTATCATATTTATATACACTCATAAAACATGCTGAAAATTCTCAACAAATTCCAAATAATACAAGTTTTTAGGTAACATTTGACCATGATACTGACATATCTAAATTTAGTAGCAAAATTTTAAGTATAGACATCCTATTATCTGGATATATAATTAAAATGCTTGTATACAACTAGGGCAACAATAACAGGAAAGACACAAATTCACTTTAAATTCAAAAAATGTAAGAATACTAATATCCACATACATAGAATGTGACCAATGTTATCTAAAAAAATAATTGCATGAGCTTAAGAGATTATGTTGTTTTCTTCTGTTCTAGGATATAGTTAGTAACCATAAATACCAAAATCAATTACTTAGAACACAGTAAAAATGAATATAATTAATAAATAAGCCTAAGAAGTAATTCTTAGAAGAAAGCAAATAAACTGAAATATACAAAATTTCTTTCAAGTTCTAATGAAGAAATTAAAAACAACACAATATTATATTAGAATATAATAACATCAGAAATCAGAATAAAGACATAATAAAACTGAATTTATAGTAAGCATCTTAATTCTCCGGTCATTGTTGTGTGCATTTTATTAATTTATAAACTAGCACATCTGTACACTAACACCTCATAGTAACACCTATAAATATTTATAGAATAAATGAAAATGGAGGATATTCAAAAACTGAAACAGAATACTTTGCATAGCCATGTACCCATTAACTGCAAGAAAAAGTTACAATTTCAGAGTCATATGCTTAATTTATCGATCTTTTAGGGCTGAAATGATTTTTATTTTATAGGACATAGAAAACACAGAAAAGTTCTTATTTTACAAAGTAGGAAATACAAAGAAAATGTAACCAAAAATAGAAAAGAAAACAAATTATTACATGCAAACACAAACACAATAAAAAAGAAAAAAGAAAAATTTCACTTATGTACAGTGGAAGAACAATAATGTGCTAATAAACCTAATTAAAATATTAAAAATATAGTTCACCATATGAAAATAGGATTTTTTTCAGGGAGGAAATCTAATATGAGGCTGTTTAGTCTCCAGTTATGAGCATAGCCTTTGGATCCAGGCAGCTTGATTTAATTCTCTGTTCTCTCACTTAGTAGCTGCCTGACCTTGAACAAATGACTTCACCTCTTTATGCCTTAGTTTCTTAATCTGTAAAATGGGGATAATAATAGCAATGATCTTAAATAATCACTTGTGAAAATTATATGATATATAAAATGCTGAGCAGAATGCCTGATATATAATCAGTGCCATTATTATTGTTACTATGATTAATCACTATTATTATTTTAATTCATAATATCAGGAGTCTTCTTTATTGGATTTGTATTCCAAAGCAGTAATGCATACAATTGCTGCAATGTGATGTTTTATGTTATTTGGATTAGCAATATAAGTAAAGAAAATCAAAAAAGCAAAGGAATCATGTGTATTATGTAAAGGAAAATGTCAAATTCCAACATTCTCCTTTCTGCAGGACCAGAAAATGTTTCTCTAGCAGTCAGTGTGATTCATTTATGACCAGTGGTTGAGGCTAGTCTGGTAAAATCTGAAGTCCCAGGGTACAGCTACATCATTGGCCCTATGATACACTGTTCCAGAACATTCTTACACATGGAGTGGGAAGATTTTGTTAACTATACTTGTGACTACTCCGCAGTAAAGCTGAAAACAAAGTATTGGGTGAGCTATCTTCTAAAATCTGGAGGTGGTTTTGGAGATAGAGTATCATTGCCATAAGTTTAAAGGGGGAATTGGATTTAATAAGGAAAAATTGAAAGTAGGGGTAGAAGATAAACTACTAAATGAAATATTTGGCCAACCAGGTACAAAGAAGGGCTCTAATTGGCTCCTTTAAGTCCTATATGCAAATATCAAATCCCGATGCTTACTATTTATTGTATAGAATAAATTTGCCTTACCTTACTTTGAAATATGAAATGAGAATCAAATTATACTTTAAATTATTGAAAATAGTTGTACAAATAAAAAGATTATCTTATTGTGGGCACTGCACAAACCCACCAATGAATAAGTAATCTTTAAATTCTATGAAGTAATTTGTAATCTGATAACAGTAGGAAAAAAATCTCATACTTTGATTCATTACCACTACACTCACCACTATATCACTGTCCAATGTCATCATAATTTCACTGCCACTTAAAATTGCACTGCAGCCATAGAAAGACAGAATTTGTGGCACTGGTGACCTATCCAAAAGAGAAGGAAAAAGGAACAGGAAGTGGAGAAATACCATCTCATAAATTTCACCCAACCACATTTAACAGCCACCTGGAGTTCACACCAACTAACTGTTGGATCTCCTATGATGAATATGCCTCTATCACAATGTTGAGGCCATTGAGTTTCTCATATATTAAAATTGATCTTAATGCAGTTATTTTTTTTTTTTGAGACGGAGTTTTGCTCTTGTTACCCAGGCTGGAGTGCAATGGCGCAATCTCGGCTCACCGCAACCTCTGCCTCCTGGGTTCAGGCAATTCTCCTGCCTCAGCCTCCTGAGTAGCTGGGATTACAGGCATGTGCCACCATGCCCAGCTAATTTTTTGTATTTTTAGTAGAGACGGGGTTTCACCATGTTGACTAGGATGGTCTCGATCTCTTGACCTTGTGATCCACCCGCCTCGGCCTCCCAAAGTGCTGGGATTACAGGCTTGAGCCACCGCGCCCGGCCTGCGGTTACTTTTAAGAACAACTTCATGGTCATAATATTCTCTTTAATAAATATGATTCATTTATTTAATAAATGAATAAATTTGTTTATCAACATTAATTCATTAATGAAATTAATAAATAAATTCATTTGAATCATATTTATTACCAGAATCTTCAGAAGAAAAGTTATAGCTCTTACTGACTTCAGAAGCTGCTGTGGATGACTGTGTAATTTATCATCAAAATGGAAGAAATTTGAGAGTGAAAGAAAACACTAAAATAATTAAATTTATATTGTTTTTGGAAAATGTTCATTGCTTGAAAATATTGTTTATTGTATGAAATTTTGTATATTTATATTCATGCATCTATAAAACAATTCTATTCAAAAAGTACTTTAAAACAAAAGTTTTTTAAAATATATATATATATATTTTTATTGCATTTTAGGTTTTGGGGTACATGTGATGAACATGCAAGATTGTTGCATAGGTACACAAATGGCAGTGTGGTTTGCTGCCTTCCGTCCCCTCACCTGTATCTGTCATTTCTCCCCATGCTATCTCTTCCCACCTCCCCACCCCCCTGCCCCTCCCCATTTCCCCCCAACGGACCCCAGTGTGTAGTGCTCCCCTCCCTGTGTCCATGTGTTCTCATTGTTCAACACCCGCCTATGAGTGAGAATATACGGTGTTTGATTTTCTACTCTTGTGTCAGTTTGCTGAGAATGATGGTTTCCAGGTTCATCCATGTCCCTACAAAGGACGTGAACTCATCGTTTTTGATGGCTGCGTAATATTCCATGGTGTATATGTACCACATTTTCCCTATTCAGTCTATCATCGTTGGGCATTTGGGTTGGTTCCAGGTCTTTGCTATTGTAAACAGTGCTGCAATGAACATTCGTGTGCACGTGTCCTTGTAGTAGAATGATTTATAATCCTTTGGATATATACCCAGTAATGGGATTGCTGGGTCAAATGGGATTTCTATTTTTAGGTCCTTGAGGAATCGCCACACTGTCTTCCACAATGGTTGAATTAATTTACATTCCCACCAACAGTGTAAAAGTGTTCCTATTTCTCCACATCCTCTCCAGCATCTGTTGTTTCCCGATTTTTTAATGTTCGCCATTCTAACTGGTGTGAGATGGTATCTCAATGTGGTTTTGATTTGCATTTCTCTGATGACCAGTGATGATGAGCATTTTTTCATATGTTTGTTGGCCTCCTGTATGTCTTCTTTTGTAAAGTATCTGTTCATATCCTTCGCCCATTTTTGAATGGGCTTGTTTGTTTTTTTCTTGTAGATCTGCTTTAGTTCTTTGTAAATTCTGGATATCAGCCCCTTGTCAGATGGGTAGGCTGCAAAAATTTTTTCCCATTCTGTTGGTTGCCGATTCACTCTACTGACTGTTTCTTTTGCCGTGCAGAAGCTGTGGAGTTTGATTAGGTCCCATTTGTCTATTTTGGCTTTTGTTGCCATTGCTTTTGGTGTTTTGGTCATGAAGTCCTTGCCTACACCTATGTCCTGAATGGTTTTGCCTAGATTTTCTTCTAAGGTTTTTATGGTATTAGGTCTGATGTTTAAGTCTTTAATCCATCTGGAGTTAATTTTGGTGTAAGGTGTCAGGAAGGGGTCCTGTTTCTGCTTTCTGCACATGGCTAGCCAGTTTTCCCAACACCATTTATTAAACAGGGAGTCCTTTCCCCATTGCTTGTTTTTGTCAGGTTTGTAAAATATATTTTTAAAAGTCTTTGTGTACTTTAAAACAGGTTGAAATATGGTTATATAAACTATTAGAAAGTTACATAAGCAGAAAGAATATTATCTGTACATATTTATGTGCTTTAATCAGCTCTTTAGCTGAATGTCTGTGTTTCTAAAAAAAATAGTTTTCTGCGATCTCATTCTGCAGTTCTTTCACCTTCTCCTTGCTTTTGTAGAGATAAATGTCTTCCTGCTTGCAAGATATTGTCTTCAATAATTTCAGTTTGCAAAAAGCTAAATACATTGTTTAAAATTTTTCAGCCAATTTTGCGTGCTGTGTAACCAAAAGTTAAATAACTCATTTATCAAAATATGAATATCATTGCAGGACATTAAGGTTGATTTATAAAGTAGTTACTCAAATGATCAAACGTTCCTAAAATCTTACTGAGAGGCTGCAGAAAAAGCATACTGTTATGCTGAAGATTTTTAAATTCAATATTAGCTTTATCACCAAAGTTTACTCCAATTGTGTAGGTATTAAAATATTTATGGATTTTTACATCTGTAACTTCTATTTCAATCAGAATTTTTTATGATACTTAAGTTCTGGGATACATGTGCAGAATGTGCAGGTTTGTTTCAAAGGTTTACATGTGCCATGGTGGTTTGCTGCACCCATCAACCTGTTGTCTACATTAGGTGTTTCTCTTAATGCTATCCCTCCCCTTGCCCCCCATCCCCCAGCAGGCTCCAATGTGTGATGTTCCCCTCCCTGTGCCCATGCGTTCTCATTGTTCAGCTCCCAGTTATGAGTGAGAACATGCATTGTTTGGTTTTCTGTTCTTGTGTTAGTTTGCTGAGAATGATGGTTTCCAGCTTCATCCTCCTCCCTGCAAAGGACATGAACTCATCCTTTTTTATGGTTTCATAGTATTTCATGGTGTATATGTGCCACATTTTATTTAATCAGTCTATCGTTGATGGATATTTGGATTGGTTCCAAGTCTTTGCTACTGTGAATAGTGTGGTAACAAACATATGTGCACATGTATCTTTATAGGAGAATTATTTATAATCCTTTGGATATGTACCTAGTAATGGGATTGCTGGGTCAAATAGTATTGCTAATTTTAGATCCTTGAGGAATCACCACACTGTCTTGCACAATGGTTGAACTAATTTACACTCCCACCAACAGTGTAAAGGCATTCTTATGTCGCCACATCTTCTTCAGCTTCTGTTGTTTTCTGTCTTTTTAATGATAGCCATTTCTAACTGGTATGAGATGATATCTCGTCGTGGTATTAATTTGCATTTCCCTAATGTCCAGTGACGATGAGCTATTTTTCATGTTTGTTGGCCATGTAAATATCTTCTTTTAAAAAGTGTCTGTTTGTATCCTTCATCCAATTTTTGATGGGGTTATTTTTTTTCTTGTAAATTTGTTTCAGTTTCTCGTAGATTCCAGATATTAACCTTTTGTCAAATGGATAGGTTGCAAAATTTTTCTCCCATTCTGTAGGTTGTCTATTCACTCTGATGATTGTTTCTTTTACTGTGCAGAAGCTCTTTAGTTTAATTAGATCCCATTTGTCAATTTTAGTATTTGCTGCCATTGCTTTTGGTGTCTTAGTCATGAAGTCTTTGCTCATGCCTGTGTCCTGAATAGTATTGCCTAGGTTTACTTCTAGGGTTTTTATGGTTTTAGGTATTATGTTTAAATCTTTAATCCATCTTGAGTTAACTTCGTATAAGGTGTAAGGAAGGGGTCCAGTTTCACTTTTCTGCATATGGCTAGTCAGTTTTCCCAACACTATTTATTAAATAGGGAATCCTTTCCCCATTTCTTGTTTTTGTCAGGTTTGTCAAAGATCAGATGCTTATAGATTTGTGGTGTTATTTCTGAGGCCTCTGTTTTGTTCCATTGGTCCATATATCTGTTTTGGTACCAGTACCAAGCTGTTTTGGTTACTGTAGCCTTAGTATAGTTTGAAGTCAGGTAGCATGATGCTTCTACCTTAGGATTGTTCTTTTTGCTTAGGATCGTCTTGGCAACACAGGCTCTTTTTTGGTAGAATATTACAGCTGTTTGGATTAAATTATAAATTATGAGTATACTACATCCAACTCCAAATACATTTCTCCTCCATAGATTGCTTGGTTTAGGAAGAACATTATTGTTACCAGGATGATGTGCTCCATCAAATTTATATCTAATTTGTATCTGTATTATCACCACAAAACAGATACTTTAATTTCAGGCTTGCACTTTTAATTTTCACAGTGGTCTCAAGATATTTCACCTTTGAGAATGAATTCCAAAAGCTCTATTTTGGTTACCAAAGCCACATGGGGAAAAAAAAAAAAACACATTATTGGAATTAATGATTTTCCATTTGAAGCATCTGCTGATACAAAACAGACATCCTTTGAGCTTGAGAAGTTCTGTTACTAATGGAGCCACATTTTCTGCTATTGCTTCCTGCTTTATGCATACACAAAAACATGGAAGTGAAAATGAGCAAAATTAACTTAAACCAACAGCCAACTAATAGAAATAAAAACTTACGCTTTAAAGAGTGACATACAGACATGCCCTCTGTGGTCACATGCGTAAAATTGTCCTTCTGGGCATAGTCTTCCCAAAATAACAACTTTGAAGGCTGATGCTACTGACTTCCTAGAAGACTTTTTGTCTGCTAGTTGTCATCTGGTCTGTGAAATCAGGGGCTTTTATGATGTATGAAAACCCTACTTTTAATTTTTTAATTAAACATGCACTTTGATTTCTTTAGGTCAGTGTTGCATGTATTGCAAAATTCAGAAAGTATTGCCAAATAATGTGATAGATAAATCTCCATACACTTAAAATTGGTAAATGACAACATCACTGTAACAATAGCATTCAAACCACTTTGCTATACATTTTAAGACTGGACCGCTCAGTCTCTATCTTTCACAAATATGTGATGGTATTTACTTAGCTATATATTCTACATTTCCCAATGACTCTTCTAGGATCCTGGTTGGTTTTGTATATCTTGCAGGCCTCACAGGCTACAACAAAACTGGCTGTTATACTAAGGGGAGCAGCAACTAATACTTCTTCCACCATCTCCAAGAAAAAAGGAATTTGTTATTCATACCTAAGTGCCTTGCTCAGTCTTCTTGAATCTGGAAAAGTCTTCAAAAAACTTAAGAGAGAGATAGGTTACTGCTGATTATCTTTCTGTGTGTATATGTCTTATACCTACTACCAGTAAGAAAAGAAGAAGAACTGGAAATAAAATAGAGGTCTACCAAACTTATTCTGACTTATTTTTATACAACTATTAATAATAATACATGAATAAAAATTAATAGACTTGGATATGTACCAGCTGAATAGGATGCAAGGACCACAGTATCAACTAAGACTGTCCCATCCAAACTGGGATGGTGATCACCCTTCACAGAAGAAAGCTTCTAGTGGTATCAGATATTTAAGTACCATTTACTAAGGGCCAGACCTCAAGGTATTTTGATGACAAAATGGTAATGAAAAGAGAAGCCCTATTTCTTTCAGTAGGCCCAGTTTACAGAGTTTACCTTCGCAAAGCATACAGTTTTCAAAGACCATTCTCACTATTAACTTCTTTGTTCCAAAAAGCACACTGTCCCCTATAACACCACTGGCTTCAAGAACTTTCTCAACAACCAACCCAAAGGCAGCCAGCATAGCAGAGCACAATCTGCAGAATCTCTGTTTATGCCACTTTGAGTATAGCACCCCCTCCCAGCACCAACGGGATGGGCCATTGCTATAAGCAGGCTTTCTCACTCAGCCTCTTCTCTTGGTGCCATTCAGCAGCTCCAAGAGCAGCCAAAGCCACAGGAATGTCAGGGTGATTATTGGCCAATGTCAAACTTACTTTAGAGCAAAGGCCCTTTAAGTTCAGGAGACAGATTTACCTTTCTTACAGGCTTAATAGAATTAAGCAAATCAGCACTTCCTGCTGAAGGCGAGCTGCACAACCACCAAGTTACCAGTATCATTAAGGAAGCACATGTGTTTAAAATAAAATTGTTTCTAACAGTGGGTCTCAAATACCTGCTATTCTGGCATACTCTTTGACTTTTAGATCGCTGTCAAGCTGTGATGACTTTAACCTTATTCTTTGAAAATTCTCCTTTCCCCCTCCTTTCTCTATCCATCTCTCAAATTAAATTTCTTCTAATGAAAAGTGAAATAGAATATACTCAAAATATACTTGAGGGTCAAGTTGGCATCATTTTTTTCCTTTCTTATAAGACATTTGCACTCCATTTCAACCAGTGGTCCCATTATTCCTCCTGTTTCTAAACAAGGAACACTGGCCTCCTCACTTTTCTCAGATCATGTAAGTTGCCAGTCTTTCAGGCTTTGTCATAATTTTCTAAAAAGTGACTCTTAGATTTCCTGCTTACTCACCATTCCCATGCTATGCTATCTGTCCAGTCTGAGCCTTAATAACCTCTTCTCTGTGAGAATGAACCCAAATTTCCACCGTTACCATCCTGGTGTTATAAGCAGGCGAAGCCAGGACAGCTTGGTTTCTAGCCCAATTCTGTTATCTAGTAGGTAAACTTTGATTATTTAACCTCTCTCTGCCTCAGTTTTATCTGTAAACTGGGATTAATAACAGTACTTGTTCCATAGGAATGTTGTGAGGATTAAATGAGCTTTATGTAAATTACTTAGCTCTGAGGTAACTGGCTGTTATTTCACCCCTTATATCTCCAGTCTGGGGTTTTATAGGGGATCAAGTAGTGTAGGGTCACCATCCATTGACAGTGAATGTAGGAAAGCTTTGCAAAGTGCTTAAGGCAACTTTCTTATCTTAATAAGGCCAAGGTTGCTTGATATAGGATCAAAGTAACATTACAAGAAAGAATATGAGTTCCTCAAACAGAAGAGAGGGTGGTCTTCAGAAGGAAATCAGTCCTCAGTGTTTGGAAATATATGTTTGAGTTCAGATACTTCAAAGAGAACTGGACCTCAATCCAGAATGCAAATCTTGCACAAAAATCCGAACTTGTTCTCCATAATTTATCCGAGTAATTCAATTTAGCACACTGATCACTGTTCTTTTCTGAATGCTATAAATGTTCAAAAGTTTTTCTAAAAGCTGTTACCAAATACACATCTATTAGATTTTCTTTTCTTCTAATGAGTCACACATTTATAACAAATTAGATACTTTATACTTGTTTTGTGAGACACACAGAGATTCAATGATTGGTGTTATTAAATCAGAAAAAAAATTCTTTAGAGAGTTGCATGACTTTTCAAACTAAATTCTCTAGTAGTAAATTTAGGATAATTATACCAGGCCTAATGTTAATCTCAGAAAGATAATGTAGGCAAAAGTACCTTATATCATGTCTAAATGTGTGATATTATTAAATCACATAGCTGTGGTTTCAGTTTTGATGTATATGTGTGTGCACAGCTAAGGGGACTAGTTCATGGAAACTTAAACTACTGTTGCTAGCCAATTGCTCTACACCAACTCGCCAAGTTATACTCTGTTGTCATCATCCTAGCCCTCTCACTTAATGGGTAATAATAATTGCTACCAATTATGAAGCACCTTTTTTTGACATTCAGTTAGACATTTTATACATAACATCTCTAGACTCATACCTTCGGACCTACCTTAGACACACATATGTACCTGTGGCTTATTTCTGGAGCAGGTAGTTAGGCCCTCTCTGTTCTTGTGTGTTTAGTTTGTCTTCATTGGTAACTCCTTTTGCTTCTTCATTATTCACAGCAAAGGTGTCTCAAGAGTTCTGAAAGAGGATTGGCAGAAACATCCCTAAAGAAACTTCAGTCATTTCTTTACTCCATGTTACCAATGACCAAATACAAATTCAAGCTATTGAGAGAGGCTGAGGACTGATAATGCTCTGTTTCTGGTCAAACTCAGCCCTCAGCCCTACTATGGTTGTTCCTGAGTCTGTGGCCTCATCACCCAGACCTTCAGTGTGATCCTTTTATGAGCCTCCCTCAGCCAGGCATTTCTCAAGGGAGCCCTCTCCATGCCTACCCACTTGGCCTCCCACTTGACCTCCAACCAAACCAGTGCTTTGGTTCATTCATGCTCTCATCTCCTTTTCTTTCTGGGCTCTGGTCCTTCACCAGTAGTCATCATATCCCCTTCCTAGTGTTGTATCTTACTCATCATTATGGCACCCTGAGATGAATCAGAGCATTTTAATCTCCCATCTGCTTCTTCTGTCAGTAATTGGAAAGGGAAACTAGAGCTCTGAGAATAAATGAGACCAGGGAAGACACCAGGATGGGTTTCTTCTTTGGTTTGCTGCATATTCTTGTATTTATTGTTTTCCTTTGCATATTTTTTTTTCATTATTCTTTTTTTATTGCATTTTAGGTTTTGGGGTACATGTGAAGAACATGCAAGATTGTTGCATAGGTACACACATAGCAGTGTGATTTGCTGCCTTCCTCTCCATCACCTATATCTGGCATTTTCCCCCATGCTCTCTCTCCCCAACTCCCCACCCCCCTCTGTCCCTCCCCTATTTCCCCTCAACAGACCCCAGTGTGTGATGCTCCCCTCATTATTATTCTTAATCCCAGTGGATGCTTGTTTTTTTTTTCTTTTTTTTTTATTGCATTTTAGGTTTTGGGGTACATGTGATTAACATGCAAGATTGTTGCATAGGTACACACTTGGCAGTGTGGTTTGCTGCCTTCCGTCCCCTCACCTGTATCTGTCATTCTTCTTGTGTTAAAAAGAAGATGCTTCATCTCCTGCCACCAGAACTCAGTAGTTCTTCACAAAAGATCCGTATCTTCCAAAAAACATAATTTTTGCATCTTATTAAGTAATAACAAAACTATTTGCTTCCTAAATGTGAGCTACATTAAAAATCCCTCTTCAACTAACTTCCATTATTGGGGAAAATCACTATCCTGAAACAGAATCACTTCTTCCTGTTCGTTTGCCCTTTTATTATGTGGAAAATGAAAGAGTTCTGTTACAGAAAAATGTGTCTCTAATCCTCACATCAACATTCCAAATTAGGCACTGGGTCTTAACATATGAAGACCTGCTAAATTTATTAAAATTTTATACTAAATCATTGGCAGAAGGAGAAAGTTCAGTGTGTAGGAAATAAGAATAAATAAAAAGTTCCTCTTCCAAGCTTTCCTCACTTCATTATGAATAAATAATAGTTTCTTCAAAGGTTAATTTACTTTAAAGTTTCTGCTAATAATTTTAAAGTAGCTGTTAGTCATAATAAAGAAATAATTGTATCCCGTGTTCTTAGTCCTTACACTTTAACCTAGATATTTGCCCTGACATGGCTGGACAAGCCCAGGCAAATCTTAGGTCATAGCTTATTCCCCTGCCTTATTTGGAAATGTTATTGCTTCTCTAAGCATTCCTCAAGTAACTACCTCTTTTCCTTTGTTCTCCTCTGCCCTTATCACTTTAGAAAAGGTTTTGTTTTTTTTTTTTAAGTTTGATTTTGCAGATTAAGAAATTTGAGATTTTTTAATAATGGCAAAAGAAATTCAGTGACACCTAATGATGAACAGGTTGTAAGTTTTTAGCCAACTGGGTGCAGCCTAGAGTGTGAAGTCCATTTCCAGCTAATGGAATCAGGACACAGCAGTAAGGCAGATACGTTAGATACAAATGGCCCTGCCTTCTTTGTTAAGTGTCCTCTCATGGCAAGATGGCTAACGGGAACATCCTCTCTGCAAAAAGTAAAGTTACCTTGCTAAGAAAATTAAATTTATATTCAAGTGCTACTTCTTTTCTGGCACCAAAAATTCACATGTAACAAATGCAACATTTACTAAACAAAGCTTCTGAACAGGAAATAGCATCAAAATATATTCAGAAGGTTATTTTAAAATATCTGAAATTCTAACAATATGTAGAGTGCTACTAACACTGTTACTATTGCAAGTAACAGACACCAAAACCATCATGTGATATAAGGACTCTTCAAAGAGACACATTGACCTCATTATCCTAGAGAGATAAAGGAAACCCCTCTCACTCTCCTGATCATGTTCAATCTTTTACTCTCTCATGGCCCACCACCCTATTGTTCTCTTATCTGTGCTTCATGAACTGGTCTGTCCTCCCTATTATCAGAAACCAATTTACAAAGAACAGTTCTCGTGAACGTCACCCTGCAAGCTAATCACAGAGAATTATTACTACAGAAAATCATTAAGAAATGTTGCTTAACACTACAGAGAGCTAATTCATTATATTTCTAAAAACAGAAAAGCTGACTCTGGAAATTTCATTGAGCGAACTTGACCTGTCAGGGAACGTGACTAGAGATAGAAGTTGGAGTCCGTACTGATTATAACCTTTACCAAGGTTCTCATGCAAATGTCTAACCTTGGAGGTAATCAAATGTTTATTGCTGTTGGTCTGCATCTGTCACGATACTCTTCCATCTTTGGGCTCTAAACAAAAACAAAAGTTACCAAAGTCATTTTAAGCCATTTTACTTCTTACTAAACATAAATTATTTGTGATTTTTAAGTGAAATTTAATACTACAGATATAAATAAGATCAGGCTATAAGACCGTTCTTGGCACTCGCGATGGATAATTGCACCCTATATTTTATTCATCAGTGTGGCTTTTATAAGGGGACATCACCATCCTGGGATGACACAATTATGTTTAACTTTGCTTTATTTTTGAGCTACTGCCTGGTGATTCTGCTGCTGCCTCATAGGAAAGTCAGGGCCCTGAAAAAGCAGCTGGCACCTTGCCAGGTGGGATCCTGAGGTAGCAGAACCTGGCCTGGCAGCAGCATGTCTTAGCCCCAGCCCTGCAATGCCATAATTTCATATGATCTAAGATATCCCCCAAATCAGGAAGAGTGTCTTTTGGTATCATAAAAATTTTAATGTATATTTAGTAACAGCCTACAACAGCAACAAAGATTCATGGAAAAGCCAAGTCTTCATTTCTTATTTAAATAGAAGTTCCTATCCATTTTGAAATCACTGCCCAGATTTTTTTAAGTTGAATATCACACCATATTCTGGCTAAACACAAAGTGTCTTTAAACATTTTACAGAATGTTTTGCCTAACTCTAGGAGACTAAGGTAGAAGACAGCCGCTAGAGGAATTTTTTTAATGCAGAGGTTTAAATAAAGTACTCTGGAAGATATTGTTCAAAATCTTGTACTTGTCTGAATTTAAAGATCCTGAAGATAAATAGAGACTGCTGATGAGAGTAGGAGGTCTGAGAATGGAGATCTAGAGTTACTTATCCTAAAGTGAGAAAAGCCAAAGTCAAAAGGCAGATAAATGAGTTGTTCCTCTGTAGGAGGAGTGGGGATCTCTTAATCAGAGAGAGGAGTGTTTAGAAACAAGCAGGATGGATGTTTTGGCAAAAGAATGAATACTGATTTTTTTGTGTGAAGGAACTTGTGAAAACACAATCAGTTTCAGAAAAGGACATGGAAAAGAAAATTAAGTTCATGTGGAAGAAATTGAAAATAAAATTAGCCGAGTCATAGGTTGTAAAAGTGATTATCTACCTGCTCCTTATTCACTTGCATTTGCCAACCTAATAACATATCTGAAAAATCTTTAAGCATGCAAAATTTCAAAAGCATTCTAATTGAAACTTACTGATCACTCTTTTTAACTTTTGAAAATTATAATCTATAACTGCTGCAACATGGATACCCATTAGCTGACTACAGCTTAGACCTCAGAAACACAGCAAACTGATGATACGGTTTGGCTTGTATCTTCACCCAAATATCATCTTGAATTGTAGTTCCCATAATCCACACATGTCATGGTAGGGACCAAGCAAGGGGGTAATTGAATCATGGGGGTTGTTACCTTCATGCTGTTCTCTGATAGTGAGTGATTTCTCATGAGAGCTGATGATTTTATAAGGGGCTTTTCTCTCTTTTGCTCAGAACTTTTCCCCTCTGCCATCATGTGAAGAAGGATGTGTTTGCTTCCCCTTTCACTGTGATTATTAGTTTCCTGAGACCCTCTCAGCTATGTGGAACTGTGAGTGAATTAAACTTTTTTTCTTTATAAAGTACCCAGTCTCAGGTGGTTCTTTATAGCAGTATTAGAACAGACTAATCAGTAAATTGGTACTGGGAGTGGAGCACTGCTATGATTCCCAAAACTGTGGAAGCAAATTTGGAACTGGGTAACAGGCAAAGGTTGGAACAGGTTGGAGGGCTCAGAAGAAGACAGGAAAATGTGGGAAAGTTTGAAACTTCCTAGAGACTTGTTGAATGGCTTTGACCAAAATGCTGATAGTGATATGGATAATGAAGTCCAGACTGAGGTGGTCTCAGATAGAGATGGGGAACTTTTTAAGAACTGAAGTAAAGGTCATTCTTGTCAGGCAAAGACACTGGCAGCATTTTGTTCCTGACCTAGAGATCCGTGGAATTTTGAACTTCAGAGAAATGGTTTAGGGTGAGTAGTGAAAAAAAAAATTCTAAGAGACAAAGTTTTCAAGACCAAGAAGAGCATAAAAGTTTGGAAAATTTGCCAGCTAACAATGTGATAAAAAAAGAAAATCCCATTTTCTGGGCAGACATTCAAGGCAGCTTCAGAAATTTCCATAAGTAACGAGGAGCCAAATATTAATCACCAAGACAATGGGGAATATGTCTCCAAGACATGTCAGAGACCTTTCCAGCAATTTCTCCCACCACATACCTGGAGGTCTAGGAGGGAAAAATGGTCTCACAGGCCAGGCCCAGGGACTCCCTTCTCTGTGCAGCCTCAGGACATGGTGCCCTGTGTCCCAATTGCTTCTGCTCCAGCTATGGCTAAAAGGGGCCAAGGATATTAGCCCATTGCTTCAGATGATGTAAGCCCCAACCTTGGCAGCATCCACATGGTGTTGGGCCTGCAGGTGTGCAGAAGTCAAAAATTAAGTCTTGGGAACTTCTGCCTAGATTTCAGGGGATGGTTGGAAATGCCTGGATGTCCAGGCAGAAGTTTGCTGCAGGGGCAGAGCCCTCATGGAGAACCTCTGGTAGGGCAGTGTGGAAAGGAAATGTGAGATTGGAGCCCTCACATAGAGTTCCCATGGGGGCATTGCCTAGTGGAGCTGTGAGAAGATGGCCACAATCCTCCAGACTCCAGAATGGTAAATCCACCAACAGCTTATACCATGTGCCTGGAAAAGTTACACTCAATGCCAGCTCATGAAAGCAGCAAGGAGAGACCATACCTTGCAAAGCCACAGGGTCAGGGTTGCTCAAAACTGTGGGAGCCCACCTCTTGCATCAGCGTGCTCTGGATGTGAGTCAAAGGAGATAATTTTGGAAATTTAAAGTTTAATTACTGCCCTATTGGATTTTGAACTTGCATGGGGCCTGTAGCCCCTTTCTTTCAGCCAATTTCTCCCATTTGGAATGAGTGTATTTACCCAATGCCTGTACTCCCATTGTATCTAGGAAGTTAATAACTTTATTTTGATTTTACATGTTCATAGGTAAAAGGGACTTGCCTTGTCTCAGATGAGACTTTGGACTTGGACTTTTAAGTTCATGCTGGAATGAGTTAAGACTTTAGGGGACTATTGGAAGGGTGTAATTGTGTTTTGAAATGTGAGGGCATGAGATTTGGGAGGGACTACAGGTGGAATGATATGGTTTAACTGTGTCCCCACCAAAATCTCATCTTGAATTGTAGTTCCTATAATCCCCACATGTCACAAGAAAGATCCAGTAAGAGATACTTGAATCATGGGGGCAGTTACCCTCATGCTGTTCTTGTGATAATGAGTGAGATCTGATGGTTTCATAAGCACATTTCCCCTTTATGCTTGGTACTTCTCCTTCCTGCCATTATGTGAAGAAGGATATCTTTGCTTTCCCTTCTGCCATAATTGTAATCTTCCTGAGGCCTCCTCAACCATGTGGAATTGTAAGTTAATTAAGCTTCTTTCCTTTAGAAATTACCAGTCTTGAGCAGTTTTTTTAATAGCAGCACGAAAATTGACAAATATACCTGGGTAGGCAGGTGAAGAGAAAGATCAAGTATCTATTCTATTTCCTATAATATCAGAGGCCCAGGGGCTGGAACACTGGTCATAAAGCCTGGAAGCTACTCTTCTTTTATGAGATGTCCATGATAATTTATTTATTCCTCACTCACACATCTTTACAAATGCTTTTAAACCTTCATACACTGACTTTACTATAACTTGCACTTTTGCTCATCTTATATTGACCCAACTAAATTACCTCTTATTCACAAAGTATTATCTTTCATCAACTGCCTGATAAATTATGATTTTTGAGAATTATCAATAGTCTGGGGATTCTGCTGTTTACCTGGGAGAAAGAGGTCTCTGTCAAAGCAGTGGTGAATATCTGGATGGATCAGGAGATCAGGAAGTAGTACCAGGCCCTTGTTAGGAAGAAGCAAATCTGGGGCTCTTTTCTGCAAAGCTATAAAGTTTTTTTTAGGAAAATAACTTTATTGATATGCAATTTATATACCATAATGTTTGCCTATTAAAGTGTGCAATTCAGTCAATGGTTTTAATATATCCACAGAGTTTTACAGAGGAAGGAATTCAAAGGCTTCAGGAAATTAGAATGTTAGAGTGGAGTTGTCATTTAAGACCTACTCACCCACACCCAGGGTTTCAGACAATAGACCTTTCCCCATACTTTGTGAAATACATTTGTGAGGGGAGCCCTAGTATCCCTGGAGAGCATGGTGATAGTGATTGTGCTTACCTGTTGGCCAAACTTTAGAAATCCAGCCACTCAACTGGAAATTCTAAATGCAACCAGAGTAATTAGATCCTGGAATGCCCACATGGGAGCACTCAACCACCAAAGACAAGGTGACCATAGTTACTCTAGTGTGCAGCAGAGTCACAGCAGCAATCCGAAGACTGATGCACAGACCTATAGCACTGGTTAGTTGATCTTGATGTTCCTAGAAGTGAAACAGATAGGAAGCTTGCTAAATTTTTACTTGGTCTGTATAAGCAGAAAAATTCTGGGTCAAATGAACAAAAGTCTATCTCGAATCATAAAGACATAGAGTCACTGACCTAAATTCCTAAATTCCCAGATTTGAGCCAGGTTGCAGACCTAGAATCCTTTGAATAAAGGAGAGGATAGGTCCATTCAAGAAAGGACACTGGTACACTACCAAAAATGTATCTTGTTAATCTTTCTCCCAGTCTTCCCCAAAGAGACCCAGGGCCTTTTACCAGGTAACTATGCATTGAGAAAAAGGAAATAATCAGTACTTTCAGGGACTTTTGGGCACTGGCTCTACACTTGTACTGATTTCAGGAGATTCAAAAGATCACAATGGCTCTCCTGTCAGAATAGGGTATAATAACGATCAGGTGATTAATACAGTTTTAGCTTAGGTCCATCTTAAACTAAATGGGTCCCTGAGTGGTCCCTACGTAGGACCCTGAGCCCATCCTGTGATCATTTCCCCAGCTACCAAACACATTCCTAGATCTGTGAGGTAATGGCTAGTATTGTGGAAAAGGACAAGAGGAAATCATTAGAATGATCTCTACCTAGGAAAACAGTAAATCCAATGCAATACTGCACTCCTGGAGGAATTGCAGTGGTTATTAACATCACCAAGGACTTGGAAAATGCAAGGGTGTGGATTCCTAACACATCCCCATTCAATTCTCCTCTTTGTCCCTGTACAAAAGGCAGATAGATCCTGGAGAATGATAGTGGATTATCATAAGCTTAACCAAGTGGTGACTCCAAATGCAACTGCTGTACCAGATATGGATTTACTGCTTGAGTAAATTAACACATAGCCTGCTACCTAATAAGTAGCTATTGATTTGGCAAATGTGCTTTTCTCCATCTTTATACATAAGACCAACTGGAAGCAATTTGCTTTCAGCTGGAAAGGCAAAAAACACTTTACTATCCTACTTTAGGGGTCTGTACAGCCCTCCAGCTCTATGGCATGATTTAGTTCACAAGGCTCCTGATCACCTTTCCCTTCAATAAGATATAACACTGGTCCATTACATTGATGAAATTATGTTGATTGGGCCTAATGAGATAGATGTAGCAGCTTCTCTACACTAACTGGTAAGACATTTGCATGTCAGAGAACAGGAAATAAATCCTTCTACCTCAGCGAAATTTCTCAGGTCCCAGTCATGTGGAACATGTTGAGATATTCCTTCTAAGGTAAAAGATAAGTTGTGGTATCCGATCTCTACAACCAACAATGAGGCATAACATCTACTAAGCCCATTAGGATTTTGAAGAACTTATATTTCTCAGTTGGGTGCGTGACTTCAACCCATTTACTGAGTTATCTGAAAAGATTTTTATCTTTGATTGGTGCTCAGAAAAAGAGGAAAGTTCTGCAATGTGTCCAATCTGCTGTGAGCGTTTGGCAGGCTCTTACAGGTGATCTGCAGCACAGGCCTTTATAAGTTTTTAGCAAGGTCCTACCGTCATCCTCAAATAACTACTCTAATTTTTAAAGACAGTTCTTGGCCTGATAATGAAACTTGGTAGTAACTGAACTCTTGACCATGAGCCACCGAGTTACCATCTGACATGAGCTGCCCATCAAGAGCTGGGTATTATCTGACCCACCAAGACATAAAGTTGAGCACATACAGCAGCAACACTCTATATCAAATGGAAGTGGCATATGTGATGGAGCCTGAATAGGCCCTGAAAGCACAAGTGAGTTAAATAAAGAAGTGGCTCAAATGCCCATGGTTCCTACTCCTGCTACATTGCCTTCTCTCTTCCAGCCTGCACCTGTGGCCTCATGAGGAATTTCCTACAATGAGTTGATAAAGGAAGAGAAGACTCAGGCCTGGCTTATAAATGGTTCTGCATAATATTCAGGCACCACTCAAAACTGGACAACTATAGCACTACATCTACTTCCTGGGACATCTCTGAAGGGCAATGGTAAAGATCAATCTTCACAGTGGGAAGAATTTCAGGTAGTGCACCTGGTTATGCACTTTTATTGGAAGGGAAAAGGATTATGTGTGTGATTATACACCGACTCATAGGCTGTAGCTAATGATTTAGTAAGAGCATCAGGGACTTCAAGTGAGCATGATTAGAAAACTGGTAAATACATTTGGAGAAGAGGTATGTGGATAAACCTCTTTTAAATGGGCAAAAATCATAAAGACATTTGTATCCTTGTGAATGCTCACCAAAGGATGATATCAAAAGAGGAATATTTTAATAATCAAGTGTTTGGGATTATTCATTCCATGGTTACCAGTAAGCTTCCTTCCCCAGTTACTCCTGTCATTGCCCAATGGACTCAGGAGCAGAGTGGCCCTGAGGGCAGGACGGAAGTTATGCTTGGGCTCAGCAACATGGACTTCTACTCAGCAAGGCCAACCTGGGTGTAGCCACTGATTAGTGCCCAATATGCCAGTAGCAGAGACCAACACTGAGCCCCTGATATGGCACCATTCCCCAAAGTAATCAGCCAGCTACCTGGTGGCAGGCTTATTACATTGGACCACTTTAATGATAGAAAGGACAGCCTTTTGTCCTTACTGAAATAGACACTTATTTTGTGTATGTATTTGCTTTCCCTACATGAAATGCTCCTGCCAAAAATATAATCCATGAATTTACAGAATGAATTATACACTCTCATAGTATTCCATACAGCATTGCTTCCAATCAAGGAACTCACTTCATAGCAAAAGAGATACAGCAATAAGCCCATGCCCGTGGAATTCACTGATCTTACCACGTTCCCCACCATCATGAAGTGGCTGCCTTGATATAGTGATAGAATGACCTTTTGAAGACACAGTTACAGTGTCAGTTAGGTGATAATACCTCGCACGGTGGGGCTAGGTTCTCTGGAAGGCTGTCTATGTTGAATTAGCATCTAATACATGGTGCTGTTTCTCTGACACCTGAAATTCACAGATTCAGGAATTAAGGTGGGAAAATAGGAATGAGACCACTCGCTCACTCTTGCCCCTAATGATGCATTAGCAACATATCTGCTTCCTGTTTTCATGACTTTAAGCTCTGTTGGCCTGGAAGTTTTAGTTCCAGGGGGAGAAATACTTCTATTAGGAAACTCAATAATCCATTGAACTGTAAATGAAGAGTACTACCTGGTCACTTGGGCCTCCTCATGCCTCTGAGTCAATAGGCAAATAAGAGAGTTATGGTATTGGCTGGGGTGATGGATCTGGATTATGAAAGGAAACTTGGACTACTTCTGTACAATGGAGGTAAGGAAGAGTATGTCTGACATTCCAGAGATCCCTTAGGGCAGTGGTTCCCAGTCTTTCAGCATCAAGGAGTGGTTTTATGGAAGACAATTTTTCCATGGATGGGATATGGAGATGGTTTCAGAATGAAATTGTTCCATCCCAGAGCATCAGGCACTAGATAGATTCTTATAAGAAGCACACAGCCTAGATCCCTCTCATGCACATTTCACAATATGATTCATGCTCTATGAAAATCTACCACCACTGCTGATCTGACAGGAGGCAAGCTCAGGTAACAATGCTCACTCACCCACCACTCACCTTCTGCTGTGTTGTCTGGGTTCCTAACAGACCACAGACCAGTTGAGGACCCCTGTCTTAGGGTGTCTCTTAGTATTACCATGTCCTGTGACTATGGTCAATGGAAAACTATAACAATGAATCCAGACAGAATTACAACTGGCCCAGACTTTTCAGGAATGAAAATTTGGGTCGCTCCATTAGATAGACCATGACCTGCTGAGGCTCTTGCTGAAGGTAAAGGGAATGCAGTGGGTAGAAGAATGAGTGACAGAAGAAGGTAGTTACAGGCACCAGCTTTGACCACATGACTAGTTACAGTGGCAAAGACTGTAATTTTCATGAATATTTCCTCTTTTTTATAAATATATTTGTGTGTGTCTATATATATATATATATATATACACATATATAAAGCAAATATCTTCATTTTCTTTTATCATGTAACATGAGATATGTCGACTTTATATTAGTATTTAAGTATTATTAATTTCACATTATAGTATCTGAGTTATGGGCTATCAGGAGAAGAGGAAACATCACTCAAGTACTTTACCTTCCCTCCTAGGGAAGGAGTTAGTACATTTTTTACTATATGCAGGATGGTTGTATCCTATCAGGCAGAATAATAACCTTGTTTTTGAAGATTAAGTCCAGTTTAGGAAGATGTGTATGGGTGTCAAGTTAACAAGGCATGAATTTGTGATTGTTAATTTTATGTGTCAATGTGACTAGACTAAGAACTGCCCAGATAGCTGTTTAAACATTATTTCTAGGTATGTCCATGAGTGTGTTTCTAGAAGAGATTAGTATTTGAATCTAATTAGGATTTAGATAAATAAATTTGGATTAGGTAAATAAATTTGCCCTTACCAATGTGGGACATCATCCAATCTGCTGAGGGCCTGAATAGAACAAAGAGGTAAAGGAAGGGTGAATTCACTTTCTCTGTTGCAGCTGGAACATCCATCTTCTCCTGTCCTAGGACTTCAGCACTCCTGGAGCCTCTGGACTCAAACTAAGTTACACCACTATCTTTCCTGGTCCATCAGCTTGCAGATGACAGACCACGAGTCCTCTGGTTTCCACAATCACATAAACCAATTCCTACAATATATTTTTATGTCTTTATCAATATCTGTGTCTATCATTGCAAACACTCTCATCTGCCAAAGCTGATGTATGCCACCCCTGGTCAAGGAAGCAATGTGGCTTCTACCTTCCAAATCTCATGTGAATGAACCTCATCAGCAAAACTTGTACAGTATCCAGAGTTCCGCTGGCAAGAGATTTTGGAAAATTCAGATATCAGGCTTCCAGATTTTGTGATACAAGGAGACCAGAGGTGAGTAGAATGAATGCTGTTTGCCAAAGACAATATCTAACATGAAACCATTAAGGAAAAGGATCAATATTATTTGAAGAACAGATAGAGTATAAAAAGTCAAGTTATAGTAGGTCTCTGAGAATACAGAGGAAAAGAACCATAGGAAAAGATGAGGGGATGTAGAGTAGATGTGAATGGCAGAGCCTAGTGCTCCAATCTCATTCCTCAGAGGTTAGAGGCAATACTGAAGATTATAGTAGAAATAAATTATCTTCCTTTGAAAAAAAATGAGTAGATGGATTGAAGTTCATTTTTAAAATTCACACTTGATGTTCCTAGCAATGTTTGATAATTTCAAGTATTATAAAAGAAACAGATCAAGAAGCATGCTCAAGCAGATTTTTAAAAACTAATTTGCAAATGCAGAAAATTTATATGTTATAAATGAATGTAAATTTATACACAAAGCTTTCTATAACTGTCATTATCTTGATATAAAGTCTCTATTGTCACTAGTGGTTAAAAAATAGGCATATTGAAATGAGCTAATTTTAGATATGTCTGATGTTCCTTTGGGTTATATTTTTAGGTGTCTTTCTGTCAGGTGCTCTTCTCCATTCTCAAGGATTCTCTTTTCCCTCCTTTTTCCCCAGATGTCGTATGCACAAGGAAAAGTATCCATGTCCTCATGATAAGACAGAGGCCAGAGAGTGGCCTCTGATCTGCGTAGATCCCCACATGCTCCACTGGAAAGTAAATTCCTTATTTCACTCAGTTATTGGACATGTTGCATCTGCCTTTAGAAAGACACTGCTGTCTTCATTGGCTTTGGGGAGATACTGTGCAGGAACACTGGGCTAAAGCCTCTGATTTTGGTATAGCCTACTTTAAAGAGGTCCCAGCATTTTGAAGCTTTCTTTTCTGGACCTCAGAGGCCTTTTTTTGTTCACAGTTCTTTTTCCCTGTTTTCCCAACCAGAAGTCTCCTAGATGCCAAACAAAGGCAATGGTAATCCTGAATCTAACTAAGGGCTCTCTGTTAAGATACCTCCCTCAGGTATTTTTACCATGTCACTTGGGTGACATCATTTTTCTTTTAGACAATGCTGTTCTACATTTTTCAATTTTCTGGTCTGCTGTTTGAAAAGTGAGACACTAGGCTTTCTGCCTAGGAATTTTTTTTTTAAACTTTCTATTTTTGTTACGTACCTTTCCATGCCTCTTTGAGATTTGACCATAGAACAGGGATGAAAAATGAAGAGAAAAGAACAAACAGAGACATCTAACAACAACTTGATCCTTCTCATAGCTTCCTCTTTCCTATTTTGTAGAACTTTCCCAAACAAACTTCTACTAACTACTAGTAGTTCACTCACTGTTTTGGCACAGAGTAAAGCAGTGATCTGGTCTGCAAAAATCTACACTGATATCTAAAGGAAAAATTTGGAATTTATGGAATGCAATAAAGCCTACCTTTCAAAATTAGTGTGTCATTATATAGACTGTTTTTAATTTAAAATTCAAAGCTGAATAACCACTTTTTAAAATCTTTAGGCCCTTCTCTACCTATGAGCAATGATTGTCAGTGGGTGTGAGAGCTGTGCGAAATCTAGGAAAAAACATATGGCTTAAATATTTCAAAAATTATTCAAATATATCAAAAATTATTCCTGTACATGCTCAAAGGAACAAAATTACAATGAG